>NC_142014.1:25849265-26561765 GCF_049901735.1 Notechis scutatus | reverse complement strand
AACTGTGTCTGGAGGTATACTGCTTGGGACTTTTCTTAAATCTTGAGAGGAAACAAACAACAACAGTTATAGGGATTATAATAAAGATTATAATTACATTATAAACTTGATGGTCCATATCCTGCATCCAGTTTTTTCCCCTCCTGCCATCACTCCGATGAACACCTAATTCCCACAGCACTGTCTTATACCTAAAGGATATTTACCCATGTAGTAGGGCTGTATTATCCTTCCCATCTTCCCTATTACCTTCTCCTATTGGTACCTTATGATTATATTATGTCGTTGTTTGGATGCCCACTGAGAGCTTCTGCACTAGAGACAAATTCCTTGTGTGTTCAATCCCACTTGGCCAATAAAAAATATTTTACCTTCTGTATTCTATTAGTAAAGTTTTCCATCTTGAATACCCACATAGATTTTCCAACAGCGCTGTTGAGTCTTTTTATTTTTCAAAACTGATACCCAAACGCAGTTCAGGTAGTCCTCAACTTACAAGAGTTCATTTAAGTGACTGAAGTTAGAACACCACTGGAAAAACGGACTTATGACTGTTCTTCACATTTATGACCGTTGCAGCATCCCCATGCTCATGTGATCAAAATTCAGATACTTGGCAACCGACTCAAACTTACGACGGTTGCAGTGTCCCAGGGTCATGTGATCGCTTTTGTGACCTGACAAGCAAAGTCATAAGGAAGCAGGATTCGTTTAACAACTGTGTTATTAACATAACAGCTGCAGTGACTCACTTAACCACTGTGGCAAGAAAGGTCATAAAATGAGGCAAAACACACATAGCCACTGTCTTGCTTAGCAACAGAAATTTGGGGCTGAATTGTCATTGTATGTTCAGGACTGTCTGTATATCTGTCTACCATTCTATTTATAGAATAGAATAGAATAAAATTCTTTATTGGCCAAGTGTGATTGGACACACAAGAAATTTGTCTTGGTGTAAATACTTTCAGTGTACATAAAAGAAAAGATACATTCATCAAGAGTCGAGAATCATCAGGTACGACACTTAATGATAGTCAGAGGGTACAATAAGCAATCAAATCATACTAGGAAACAGTCAATATAAATTGTATGTCACAAGTGGGAGGAGATGGGTGATAAGGAGTGATGAGAAGATTAATAGTAATAGTAATGCAGACTTAGTAAATAGTTGGACAGTGTTGCGGGAATTATTTGTTTAGAGAGTGATGGCATTCAGGAAAAAACTGTTCTTGTGTCTAGTTGTTCTGGTGTGCAGGGCTCAATAGCGTCGTTTTGAGGGAAGGAATTGAAACAGTTTATGTCTGGCATGTGAGGTCTGTAAATATTTTCACAGCCCTCTTTTTGACTCATGCAGTATTATCGAAGCAATTTTATCATCTCTGTATTGTTAAAAAAAAGAAAGAAATTTAACAGATGATCCCGACAACAAAAACTAACTTTAAAATCTTCCATTAACACTTATGATCTGCTTTGATGTATTTATTGTTTAAATGTTTGTTGCTCTGAGCCTGGTTACTGGACGGGACAACTTTCAAAGTCTTCTTACATGATAAGAGTAGCATTGAAACCCTAATAATAACCGCAACAATTATTATTATTATTGCCTTTGCCATATTACTACGGCAAAGGCAAGCAAGGGTAGTACCAATAGTAATAGGCGTCTTGGGTGCAATCCCAAAAAAAGTGGAGCACCATTTGAACACATTGGTGGCATTGACACATTCACCATCGGTCAATTGCAGAAGGTAGTTTGACTTGGAACAGCTTCAATCCTGCGGTGATATCTGTAAACACCATCAAACATCCAGAATTGCCTATCCCAGGTCCTTGGTAAAGACTCGATAAGTAGAGAAAAATGCCAAACCCAGTCTGAACATCTGGCTGACTGCGATAAATAACAACAACAGCAACAATAAGAATAAGCTTCTTGAATGAGAAGCGAAATGCCTTCAAAGAAAAACCAGAAAGTCCAGTTGCCTCTTGGAAAAAAAGCACCTTTGGGATCCTAATAAGGAAATAAATACTCTGCAATTGACATATACCAACCTTTCCTCCTGCAGTCCAGGGTTTTTACAGGAAACACATATGTGTGACAAAGTGAAGAGTCAAATTCAGGTCTGGCAATTTCGGGTTTGGGTATTACTGGGCGTAAGTCCACTTTGTCGCTGCCACAGAACTCTTCGACTTGTATCTCCTTGAGCTTTTGACCTTTCACTTCTTCTGGATGGACGCATTTGGCATAATTTGCCAAGTTCCTGTTTCTTGGAAGCTGCAGCATCGTTATAAGCGATTCCATCTGACAGTTGCAGTGCCAGGGGTTGTCGTACAAACGCAAGTAACTTACGAGAGGCATGTAAATGAACACCTCCTCCGACAAAACCTTGAGTTTATTGTGCTGTAGTAACAAGGTGGTCAGTTTGTTCAAACCCCAGAAAGCCTGATCCTCGATTTTGGAGATCTCGTTCTGTTGCAAATCGAGACTTTTAAGTTTTTGGAATTTGGAGAACATGTTGTTCTTCAGTTTACGGAATGCGTTTTGAGCTAGCAGCATGTGCTTTAAATCTTCCGGCCACTCGGGCAGGACAAATGTCAATTTTCTTTCTTGACAATCTAAGTATTTCTCAAACAGATATGTGTAGATGTCGCATGGAGGGTTTGGAGTAAAGCGCTTCATGAGGCCGGATACTTTTCCTAAGCGGTTTGTCCTTCCACTGTTTGCTTTCTTCCTTGAATTTCCATTTCGTGCTTTCCTCAGATCAGCTGCTTGACTGAAGAAAAGTAGTATTATAATAGTAACCACTTGCATCCTGACATCCAGCTGGCCCCAATTGCTTTATATGACAGCTGGAACAGTCCAAGAGTGTTCCTTTGAAATCCGACTTCCGAGATTCTGTGTGAAGGAGGCACAAGCTGGGGTATATGAAATTTCTCTGTTAAGGGGGAGGAAAAAAACAGAGTATTATAAAGATGCTGAAGTGATGGTTGACAGAAGAAATTGAAACCAAAGGTACAGCTATTATGTCCAGCATAATGGATGCAGGATCATTATTTTAAGGAGGAATTCTGGTCCCCATGATACAAACACAGATGTTTAGAAAGTGTGCAGAGAAGAGCAACGAAGATGATAAGGAGTCTGGAGGCTAAATCGTTTGAGGGAATTATGGTATGTCTAGTCTAACAAAGAGAAGGACAAGGGTGATATGATGGCAGTCTTCCAGTATTTGAGGGGTTGTCGTAGAGAAGAGGGGATTGACTTAAAGCACCTGAGGGCCAGAGAAGGAGTAACAGGTAGAATTTCTGCTGATTGAAGAGAGATCCAACCTAGAATCAAGACCAGGGGTTGGGCTTCAAAATATTTAGCAATGGCTTCTCTGCCTGGTTGCTGGGTTGGCATGGCCATGGTGGGCGTGGCCTAATTGGCCTCCTGCACCATGGTGGGGGGCATTTTTACTCTTCCTGGGTTCCGGAAGCTTTTCTTGAGCCTCCGGGAGGGCAAAAACGGCCTCCCTGGGCTCCAGAGGCTCTCTGGAAGCCGGAAACGGGCCCATTTCCAGCCTTCCTGAACTTCTGGGAAGCCTGTTTTTTGCCCTCCCTGAGCCTCCACGCACATCCTGTACTTACCTGCATTCAAAATGGGCCGTGTGGGAGAGGACTCCTGGGAGGGGCAGGCGGGACCAGCCACGAGTGAGATTGAGGGGGTTCTCCAAACTCCACAGAACCTTAGCTAGGGGCTCTCTCGAACCCCCCGCAGCCCACCCGTGACCAAGACAGAACAATTAATCAATGGAACATCTTGACTCCCTGAGTTGTGAGTTCTCCACTGCAGGAGGTTTTCAGGAAAAGATTGGACAACCATTTATCCAGGATGGAATAAGATCTCCTGCCTTGAGGGGGGGCGGGGTTGGACTAGAAGACCTCCAAGGTCCCTTCCAGCCCTTACAATTCTATGACTTCTTAGTTTAATGGCTCTACTTTATATTTCAAATTCTACTTATAAAAACGTGACTGTGGAAATGGCATGCCGAAATGTGTGTAGGCATTAGGAAATAAAACATGAGCTCATGTCACATACATTAATCATTCATTCATTTTTTTCCTGCAGTGAATCATGCTGGAGTGGGATCATATAAAACATTTCTAGAATTAAAACATTACATTATAACATATGTTTTCCATAGCTCCTGGCATCACATATTTGTTATCCCCAGTGCTCAGAGCTGAGATGGCAGCCAGCTGCAATACAATCGTGATTGGTTGATTTACCAAATTTACATGGGTGCTCAAATCATGACTATGGGTGCTGTAGAAGTTAAAAAATACATCCAATATAATAAAGGTAAAGAAGTGGTAATAAACCTCTGGTCAATTGCTGAGAATGTTATATATTATATAACTAACATTCTCTCAGAAGGCGTGTATTCCCCTAATCCAGATTAAAAGACAGCAGAGTCACGATTATTCAAACTTCTAAGGAAATATTATTCCAGAGACCAGCACTCATACTTCTTGTCCTGCCCCCTCAGGTGTTTGAAAATAGGTTGAAACCACCATCCCCTCTTCTTTGTGGCAGCCCCTCAAGTACTGGAAAACTATCACCCCAGAATTCTCCAACACTGGAAGTTTTTAAAAAGAGTTTGAGCAACCTGTCTGGTATAGGGTTTCCTGCATAAAATAGAATAGACTAGAATTCTTTATTGGCCAAGTGTGATTGGACACACAAGGAATTTGTCTTGGTGCAAATGCTCTCAGTGTACATAAAAGAAATACATTCATCAAGAGTCAAGAATCATCAGGTAACAACACTTAATAATAGTCATAGGGTACAATAAGCAATCAAATCATACTAGGAAACAGTCAATATAAATCGTTAGGATACAAGCGACAAAGTTTCAGTCATACAGTCACAAGTGGGAGGGGATGGGTGATAAGGAGTAATGAGAAGATTAATAGTAATAGTAATGCAGACTTTGTAAATAGTTGGACAGTGTTGAGGGAATTATTTGTTTAGCAGAGTGATGGCATTGGGGGAAAAACTCCTTGTGTCTAGTTGTTCTGGTGTGCAGTGCTCTATAGGGTCGATTTGAGGGTAGGAGTTGAAACAGTTTATGTCCGGGATGTGAGGGGTCTGTAGATATTTTCACAGCCCTCTTTTTGACTCGTGCAGTATACAGGTCCTCCATGGAAGGCAGGTTGGTAGCCATTGTTTTTTCTGCAGTCCTAATTACCCTCTGAAGTCTGTGTCTGTCCTGTTGGGTTACAGAACCAAACCAGACCATTAGAGGTGCAGATGACAGATTCCATCATTCCTCTGTAGAACTGGATCAGCAGCTCCTTGAGCAGTTTGAGCTTCCTGAGTTGGTGCAAAAAGAACATTCTTTGTTGTGCTTTTTTGATGACATTTTTGATGTTAGGTGTCCATTTTAGGTCATGTGATATAGTAAAACCTAGAAATTTGAAGGTCTCTACTGTTGATAAGGGTTGGACTAGACCTCCAAAGTCCCTTCCAACTCTGTTAGTCTATTCCATTCCATTCTATTCTATTCCACTCACTCTCAGTGCAAGCTACTTAACAGATTATCATTATAAACAGGCAAGGGCGTTGTGTATGCCATCTTGAACTCCATAATGACAGGTAACATCTAAATTTGATGAAATGGACACATAAGGAAATAAATATTCCAAGTGATTCTTTAGGCAATGTTAATTATCTCACTCTTGCCTGCCTGCCTTCCCCTATCTCTGATAGGACACTAAGGAAAATGTTTAGTTCTTATTTGATTTAGGGTGGTTTGTAATCTCAGCCGATAACAGTTTATTTTAACAAATCATGATAAACAATTAGTGTGCTTGTGATTTTTCTCAATGGAGTCAGGATCTAAGGAATAAACTCATTTTGGTTTCAATACTGATAGTCCCCGAATTGAGCTCCAGATTTGTTGGCAGTGTTGTTAAATGAGTTTTGCCGCATTTTACGACCTTTCTTGCCACATTTGTTAAGTGGATCCCTTCTAAGTTGAAGGTATCTTATCCAGTGGTGGGATTAATTTTTTTTTTACTACTGGTTCTGTGGGTGTGGCTTGGTGGGCCTGGCAGGGGAAGGATACTGCAAAATCCCCATTCCCTCCCCACCCCACTAACCTGCTTTCCAGCTCCGTTCTCCTGTGCAGGGCAACCAAAGGAGACCCAGCCAATCAGCCCGGGACTCGGGAGGTGGGGAATAGATGGGGGCAGGGCCAGTCAGAGGTGGTATTTGCTGGTTCTCTGAACTATGCAAAATTTCCGCTACCGGTTCTCCAGAACTGGTCGGAACCTGCTGAATACCACCTCTGGACCAGTCCCTGGTGACCCAAAGGTTAAAGGTATTCCTGATTTAAAAGATAGATTTAATTCTTTCCCCCCCCCCCCTGCTTAAAGTAAATCTTCTCACTTTCTTGGAGGAATCTGTTGTGTTTCTTCTTTCCAATTGATTTAATTAAGTGAAAACATATGCAAATTCACTCATGGGATTGTAAATGCATAGCAAAGGGTTTCACTGCTCTTTGTCTAAGCCAAACTAAATCTGGATCCAATTTATGGTAAGTACCCTTAAATAACTAACACTAAATAACTTCTACTGTTGACGCCTAAAATAGATCATCCTTTAAATAATGTAATAGAAACCTTTCTCGGGTCACATTTGATTGCTCATACTTTTCAGGAACGAAAATTTATATTTTTATGTCTCTGCTCGCATTGCCAGTTGGAGATTGGTTTCATGGAACAGAATCAATTGTTCTGCTTTTAGGTGGGTGTGTGAATTTGCAAGAGTTAAATGTTTCCAAATATCAAGGATTAAATGTAAGTATTACCTTTACAAAAGTAAAAGGAAGTTAGAAACGTTAAAGCGGAAAACTGAAGTTCTAATTTTGATTTCTGCATATATTGTAGAATGTTGAGGTCTGCAGAAAACATCCTATGACTGTGATGGCGAACCTATAGCACGTGAGCCCTAGCCAAACTTACCTGCACTGCGCATGCGCACCTCCCAGCTGATTTTTGGCCCGTTTGAGCCTGTTTTCACTCTCCCGGGGGCTCGAGGGAAGCCTCTGCACCCTTTGGAGGTCGAAAAACAGACCTTCTGGGAATACTGGAAGTGCTGAAAACGGAAGTGCCGAAAACCGGAAGTGTTAAAACAGGCCTGTTTTTTGGCCTCCAATGGCCACAGAGGCTTCCCTCGAGGCCCCGGGAGGGCAAAAACAGCCTCAAATGGGCTGAAAATCAGCTGGGAGGCACGCGCATGTGCAGTGCAGGTAAGGAGGCGGGGGGGTTACGTGTGCATGCGCAGGGGGGTGGGGCGCATTGCATTGTGCATGCTGGCACCTGTGTGCTTTTGGCACACCACCGTCCTATGACATATGCTTTGGGTATTAAAAATGACCCTATACACTAATCAAGAGAACTTAGATACAATAGATAGACAGAACAGATAGAATATAGGTACAATCATTTTTATACATAAACAGGTAGTCCTTGACTTACAGCCACAAACTGAGCCCGACATTTCTGTTGCTAAGTGAAACATTTGATATAATAACTGACTCTATACACTAATTAAGAGAACTGAGCTACAATAGATAGCTAGAACTTAGGAACAATCGTTTTTATAAATGTTCCAGGTAGCCCTCGACTTACGAAGCAAAACATTTGTTAAGTGAATGTTGCCCCATTGTACGACTTTTCTTGCCACAGTTGTTAAGTGAATCACTGCAGCTGTTAAATTAGTAACCTGGTTGTTAAGTAAATCTGACTTCTCCATTGCCTTTGCTTGTCAGAAAGTGTAAAAAGGGGGATCGTGTGACTCCCAGAGGACACTGCAACTGTCATAAATACGAGTCAGTTGCCAAGCATTCCAATTTTGATCCTGTGACTGTGGTGGGGATGCTGCAATGGTCGTAAGTGTGAAAAACAGTCATAAGTCACTTTTTTTTCACTGCGGATATAACTTCAAATTTGTCCCTATGGAAGAATGGGAGCTGCCTGGCTTGCATTTATATGAACAAAAGAAAATGAATTGTTTGGGAGCATAACAACAAACTGATTAAAGTGTCCCAGTTGAAGATGAAATAAAGGTTCCCATTTTACAAATAGATCTGCAAATCCTGGCTTTACGGCAGCCTGGGATGGCCTCGGATCTTTAATGATCAAATCTATAGATCTCAAGCGTCAAATTTCACTCTTCTGGTCTCTTAAACACTTCACAGTGTTTGTGTCACTCAATAAGCTTAACTGGATAATATAAAACCAAGAGTTAAACCTATGTAGCCGATTGTTATGCATGATTTTTGTACCGGGTTAATTCTCCAGAAAAAGTTATTATTCTAGGAAAAGGTATGACAAAATATAAGAGGACCAACAATTTTTTGTTGCAGTTAAAATACACGTAATCCTCAACTTACAACCATTCATTTAGTGACTCTTTGGAGTTGCAACAGCACTGAAACAAGTGACACAACTATTTTTCACACACATTTTTCACATAAGGAAGAGAAGGTTCTAGAAAGTCTTCCAATATACTGATGTGTGCATAGGGCCTACAAAATTCAAAAGGTTTTGGAGTGTGTGTGTGTTTCTGTATGTGTGTTTTATGTCTGTTTTATTACCTGAAAGTTCCACTTTAATTTTCTTAGTTGGAATGTGCTATACAGGAGTTCATCCTCAACTTAACAATAGTTCATTAAGTGACCACTTGAAGTTACAACGGCACTGAAAAAAGTGACATGACCATTTTTCACACTTTATGACTGTTGCAGCATCCCCATGGTCACATGATCAAAATTCAGACGCTTGGCAACTGGTCCATATTTATGACGGTCGCAGCGTCCCAGGGGTCACGTGGTCCACTTTTGCGACCTTCTGACAAGCAAAGTCCGAAGGGGAGTCGGATCCACTTAACGACCGGGTGACTAACTTAACAACTGCAGTGATTCGCTTAACCACTGAGGCAAGAGAGGTCGTACAATGGGGCAAAACTCACTGAACAACTGCCTGGCTTAGCAGCAGAAATGTTGGGCCTCAATTTTGTGGTTGTTAAGTTTAGAACTACCTGTAGATTCCTTGGGGCAATTAATTCGAAATGTAGTAGTGGTCTCTTAATATATTTCTAACTATTAAAGCAGGGGTGTCAAACACAAAACTTGCAGGCCGGATTTGGCCTGCGATGTGGTCAGATCTGGCCAGAGGTAGGATTCTACCGGTTCAGACCGGTTCTATAGAACCAGTTGTTATGATTTTGCGCAGTTCAGAGAACTGGCAAATCATGCCCCTGGCTGGCCCCGCCCCTCTCCGCCCACCCCTCCCCTCCCCACCCAGTCAGTCCTTATCGCGCATGCGCAACATCGCTGACTGCGTTCTCCCCCGCCCAGTCACTCCTTAAGGTATTTCTTTCCCCCCTCCCGACGATCAGCTGTTCCGATGATCAGCTGTTCCGATGATCAGCTGCGCTGTCTTACTGCTTCACCCAGGAGGCTTCCCTGAGGCCCAGGAGGCAAAAAGGGGTGCAGGGACAGGGGCGGCGGTGTGTGTGTGCTGCGCTCTGTTTTTTGCCTTCCTGGGCCCCAGGGAAGCCTGGGAGCAAAAATTCCCCCCCAGGAAGCTTCCCTGAAGCTTAGGAGGCAAAAAAACGAGGGGGGGGGGATTGCTGCAAAAAAAGAAGAAGAAGAAGCCACGCCCACCCACTCCCCTAGCCACACCCACTTAGCCACATCCACAGAACCGGTGGTTAAAAAATTTGAATCCCACCTCTGGATCTGGCCTGCGGGGCTGTCCTGGAAAATGTAAGGGGTCGGCCCGCATTGCTTCGGCACAGTCTACCCAATGGGAAGAGGAAACATGCCAGCAGTTTGGGGAGTGGAGTCCAACTGGCCACACCCACCCAGTTGACCACGCCCACCCAGTCAACCACGCCCCCCTGAAGTCAACTACAGCCCTGATACGGCCCTCAATGAAATTGAGTTTTGACACCCCTGTATTAAAGCCTTGGATCCTTTGAATGACTGTTGATATGGACTGTGATTATATTCCCCCTTGGAGAAGTAAAACCAAATCTGGCTTTTTCTTTTTGAACAGGATAAATCAATTAGATTTGTGGCAGAAGGTTGTTCAGCTCTTCTTCACTTGGATTTATCTCACACGGACATTTCAAATGGAACCCTAGCGCTGCTGCCTAGGTAATATCTAGAGATAGACACTACGTGTTTCTGTAGAAGAGCAGCGGGCTTCATGGACGGTATCTCACATAAAGGCCATAGAGAAGGCCTCCTAATGCCATCTTTGTTCAGTCATCTGTCTCAGCTCCATGTCTGTTTCTTTGAACCTTAGCACATGGCAACCTCATTTGCCTCCAGAAGTTGAGGGTGCAAGGAAAGAAGCAATTAAGGAATGGAACAGAGTAGAATCGAATAGAATCGAATAGAATAAGAATAAGAATAGAATAGAATAGAATAGAATAGAATAGAATAGAATAGAATAGAATAGAACAGAACAGAACAGAACAGAACAGAATAGAATAGAATAAGAATAAGAATAAGAATTAAAATTAGAATAGAATAAGAATAGAATAAAATAGAATAGAATAGAATAGAATAGAATAGAATAGAATAGAATAGAATAGAATAGAATAGAATAGAATGATGGAATTGAATGGAGAATAGAATAGAATAGAAACAGAATAGAATAGAAATGGAATGGAATAGAATAAGAATAGAATTGCATAGAATAAAATGGAATGGAATGGAACAGAACAGAATAGAACAGAATAGAATAGAAAATATGGAATGGAATGGAATAGAATAGAATAAGAATAGCATAGCCTAGAATAGAATAGCATAAAATAGAATAGAATGAGGAAATTAAAATGGAAAAGAATAGAATGGAATAGAATAGAATAAGAATAGCCTAGCCTAGAATAGAATAGCATAAAATAGAATAAAGGAAATTTGAATGGCATGGAACAGAACAGAACAGAACCTTGGAGGTCTTCTAGTCCAGACCCCTACTCAAGCAACAGAGTGTATACCATTTCAGATAGTTGTCCAATCTCTTCTTAAAATCCTCCAGTGATGGAGCATCCACAACTTCTGAAGATAAGCTGTTCCACTGGCTAATTGTCCCCACTCTTAGGAAGTTTCTCCTTAATTCCAGGTTGCTTTTCTCCTTGATTAGTTTCCATCCATTGTTTCTTGTCCTACCCTCAGGTCCTTTGGGAAATAAATTGACCCCCTCAAATACTGGAATACTGCTATCTTGTTTCCCCCCCACAGTCCTTCTTTTCTCTAGACTAGCCAAACCCAAGTCCCTCAACCATTCTTGATATGCTGTAGTCTCCAGGCCTTTCATCACCGTAGTTGCTCTTCTTTGCACATTGTTGAGTCTCAGCATTAAGTCTCAACATCTTTTTTGTTGTGTGGTGACCCAAACTGGATGCAGTATTCCAGGTGTGGTCTTACTAAGGCTTTATAAAGTGGTAACTAATGCTTCATGTGATTTTGATTCTGTCCCTCTGTTTATACATCCAAGGATTGTATTAGCTTTTGGGGCGGCTGCTGCACACTGCTTTATGATTAAGTGGAGAAATTTGCTGGCAGAAGAATTAATCATTGGAATAACTTGCCACCAGAAGTTGTGGGTGCTCCACCACTGAAGGTTTTTAAGAAGAGATTCAACAACTATTTGTCTGAAATAGCAAACTGTCTCCTGCCTGGGTTGGACTAGAAGACCTCCAAGGTCCCTTCCAACTCTGTTATTCTGTTATTCAGTGCTCCATCTTCTGTCTTCTCTACCTTATAATATAAATTCAATTCCTGCCTTTGAGCGTCTAGTACAGGGGTGTCAAACTGGATTTCTTTGAGGGTGAGATTAGCATTGTAGTTTTCCACAGGGAAGTGGTGGGCAGATGACTCCTGCAGCACCCTGTCAGCCAAAACGGGCACGGGGCCTCCATGTGTGGCCCCCCTCTGCCTCATTTTCACCCTCCATGGCCTCCTGCAGCACTTTGCCAGGCGTTTTCAAGCCCATTTTGGGCCCTTTTTCAGGATGTTTTTGGCCCACTTTTTAGGCCACTTTCGGGGCTGTTTTAGGCCGTTTTTAGACCATCTTTGGGCCCCTTTTCAGGCCATTTTTGGGCTGTTTTCGGCCTGTTTTGGCCAGCAGAGTGCTGCAGGAAGCCATGGAGGGTGAAAATGAGGAGCGGAGGGCACATTTTAGCTGCGAGGGCAGTGATGGCAAACCTTTTTGTTGTGGTGTGCCAAAAGCGTGCACGTGCCAGCACCCACAATGCAATGCGCCCTGCCCCCCTGCGCATGTGCACACAACCCCCCCCCCATCCCTTACCTGCACTGCACATGCGTGCGCTTCCCAGATGATTTTCGGCCCGTTTGAGGCTGTTTTTGCCCTCCCGGGGGCTCGAATGAAGCCTCTGCGGCCTTCGGAGGCCGAAAAATGGGCCTATTTCGGCACTTCTGGTATTTCCAGAAGGCCTGTTTTTTGGTCTCCAAAGGCTGCAGAGGCTCCCATCGAGCCCCCGGGAGGGCGAAAACAGCCTCAAATGGGTCGAAAATAAGCTGGGAGGCACGCATGCACAGTGCAGGTAAGTTTGGGTTGGCCATAGGTTCGCCATCACAGTGCTAGAGGCACCACAATCTGGTTCTTTCATATTTCCAGGCCGGCCCTGTGGGCTAGATTTAAGCACCTGCCTTGAGTTTGACACCCCTGGTCTAGTATGACTCAGTCCCCTTCTTGCTTAGAAAACAGAGATGTCACTGAAAGATTACAAATCTATATTAATATTCTGCAAAAAATATACAAAGCATGCCCAATTTTGGTCAACATCAAAGCAGAGAAGCCATTGCTTTAATAATCAGAAACAGTGTTTATAATTTACAGTGGTAAATGTCTTTGGCAAGAAAGCCAAAGAAAAATATAATTTGTAAAAGACAGATGCAATTGCAGGGTGTCATATAATCCCCTTTTGCAACCTTCTGAGAAACAATGGGGAAACCAGATTCACTTAACAACCTTGTGGCTAACTTAACAACTGCAGGGAGTCCCTTAATCACTGCGGCAAGAAAGGTCATAAAATGGGACAAATTTCATTTAATAAATGTTTCGCTTAGCAACAGAAATGCGGGGCTCAATTGTGGTCAGAAGTCGAGTTATTTATTAACCCTTATTAATTTTACAAATAACTCAAGGCAATGAACGTAGCTAATAATCCGCTCTTGGCTTATTTTCCTCACAACAACCTTGTGAGGTGAATTGGGCTGAGAGAGAGAGGGAGAGGGAGAGGGAGAAAGAGAGAGAGAGAGAGAGAGAGACTGGCTCAGTTACACAATTAACTGTCATGGCTAAGACGGGTCTTGAACTCACCATCTCCCACTTTCTAGCCTGGTGCCTTAAATACTAGACCAGTATTGGTGAATCTTTTCAGCACTGAGTGCCGAAATGGGAGTGCGCGCTTGCGTCAGAGCATCGGAAACTGGAAGAGCAGCTCCCGGGCATGCATGCGCATGCCGGGAAACTGAGATTACGTTTTTTGGCATTCACATAACTGGTAGTAAAAAAGTTGAATCCCACCACTGGTGTATATATATATACACACACCACTGGTGTATATATACACACACACGCGCACACACACACACACACATGCATATATATACACCAGTGGTGGGATTCAAATTTTTTTACTACCGGTTCTGTGGGCGTGGCTTGGTGGGCATGTCAGGGGAAGGTTACTGTAAAATCTCCATTCCCTCCCCACCCCACTAACCTGCTTTCCAGCTCTGTTCTCCTGTGCAGGGCAACCAAATAGACCCAGCCGATCAGCTGGGACTCGGGAGGCAGAGAATAAATGGGGCAGGGCTAGTCAGAGGTGGTATTTGCTGGTTCTCCGAACTATTCAAAATTTCCGCTACCGGTTCTCCAGAACTGGTCAGAAGCAGCTGAATACCACCTCTGATATACACACATATGCCAGTGTAACTTTGAATGGTCACTAAATGAACCATTGTAAGTCGAGGACTACCTGTAAGGTGTCTACCTGAAGGTGTCTAAACTTTGATCCCATGACCACGGGGATGCATCAAAGGTCGTTAGTGTGAAAAACAGTCGTTAGTCACTTTTTTCAGTGCCATTGCAACTTAGAATGCTCACTAAATGAACTATTGAATGTTGATGACTACCTGTATTTTGGCAGATCATATAGCCAACCAGATTTAGTGTTACTGTAGAAAACAAAGCTCATTTCTAGGGAGTAACATGTTTCCTTAACAGTCATTAAACAAGCATCTCCAACCTGTTGTAACTTCATAAACATATCCAAGTATGCTTGCAAAAATACAGTAGTGAAATTGAAATTTTAAAATAGTCTTGTTCTAAGGCAGGTATATACAATACTATATTCATATTGCTGACCTTCTTAAAATGACTTTTGCCATAATTTTGTTTACATTTTTACTTTCATGTAATTTTACATACATGCTACTTCACATTTAAATAATATGTAATCCATTTTAGCTGTACATCTGGGTTGTATGTTGTCATTTTAAGAAAAGAAACAAAAATAATCAGGTAAGGAACATGATGTCAATGCTTTCTTCATTTTGGATGGTTTTTGATTCCCCTGATTTATAGAACATAGAATAATAGAGTTGGAAGGAACCTCAGAGGTCTTGTAGTTTCTTTTGGCTTTTGATTTATTTTGATTTAGTTTTTGCTGACTGGGTGAAATTGCCTTAAAATCTTGTCCTGAACTGCATCCATTAAAGAACATGATGTCTTTTACTCTTAATAATAGATTGTTATTTCCTGCCTGCAAGCTTTCATTTTTGGTTATTGTGGGATTGCAGCTTTTCCCCCAGCTACACCATAATTGCATAAAATCAATAGTTTTCAGCATGACAGTGCCTATATCTGCAATGTTAAAAATAAATACAAGCAGTTGTATAAGGTTGTGTCCAGGAACTCAATGTTTCCCTTGTATATTGTCCAATTTTATCTACATTGTTTCCCATTTGACTTCAATAATTCTTTTCTATAGATGTCACTCGCAGCAAGGGTTATATATGTTTATTCAGCAATAAATCTCACCACAAGCAGTGGGACTTACTCCTAGATAACTGTATAAAACATTACGGCATTTAATTTAATTTAGTCTTAAATTATTTTAATGCAATTTAATCTCACACGAGAGCACTGTTATCATTATTTACTTTTGGTTAAGAGTCACCGCTTCGAGACTTCGTGCAGTTACACAAAAGGGCATCTGGAACATTGCTTTGATTTATCATTCTTTTGATTTAGGTCTGGTTTTCATAACTGCCATACACATTTCTTGGTGCCATTGTCAAGTTAACGTTTACAACTCTATCCCTGGAATCGCCGGATGATTCATGCCTTTCTAATTTAGGACGCCTAAATTTGGTTTACAGCCAAGCAGCTTAAAGTTAACTTTGCCCATCCCAATTTCATGACATTGACCCTTTCCAGCAAATTCAGGCACATATATATCTCTGCTCAAAAACAATAGCAATGGGAGCAGAACAGCTTGTGCAGGATGTCAGCGTTGTTTAAAAAAAAAAAAAAGTAGTTTAAGCCTAAAGAAAAAAAAAGAAGTATTTTAAGGGTGGGGAAGAAAGCCCATTAAAATCTTAGCATCCATTCCAGTTATTAGAAAGCCTTCCAGTTAAGAGTATCAGATTGCATCAGAAACCAGAACACAAGAGATACAGTGAAAGCTTTTTTCTCTCTCTCTCTTCTCTTTCCTTCCAATAAAGGTATTTTCCCAATCTACAGTTTTTAAGCATCGCGTACTGCAGAAAATTCACAGACAAAGGGTTACACTACCTCGGCAATGGGAGAGGATGTCACAAGCTCCTGTATCTGGATCTTTCAGGCTGCCTCCAGGTCTGCATCTCGCTTTTCCTTTTCATACTGTAGGCAGGAATCATCCTTCGGAGGAGGATTGGCGTTACTCGACACTCATGGTATACTAAAGGAGAACAAGCCCTCGTTGCAAACTTGAGAGAGGTTTTAAATTACATGACCGCAGCTGCTTTAATTTTTCCGGAGGGGATCACACTATAGGGTTTCGGCCCCTTTCCAGTGGGTTTCTTCACTATAAACAACTCCCTCATTGCATAATGAAAGCATGGATTATTTTGTGCAGTGGATTTGAAACAGGCGTGCTTCTCTCTCTCTCTCTCTCTCTCTCTCTCTCTCTCTCCCTCCTCCCTCCCTCCCTCCCTCCTCTCCCTCTCTCTCTCTCTCTCTCTCTCTCTCTCTCTCTTTTGATGCACGACTTCCTTGGGATACAGTTGGAAATTCCAGCTATGCAGAGGCTGGAAATGCACAGATGTATATTCGGGGCATTTGGAAAGTATTCACAGCCCCTTTTGCTTTTGTCAGTGTTGCTATGTTTGATTCCACAGTGGTTGAGAAATTCATTTGTTCCCCCACCCACGAATCTACATTCTGTACAGAATTAAAAAGAGAATTTTAGAAATGTCTGTAAATTTATTAAAAAGAAAAAAAACCGAACTATCAGATTGGTGTCAATAGAATAGAATAGAATAGAATAGAATAGAATAGAATAGAATTCTTTATTGGCCAAGTGTGATTGAACAAACAAGGAATTTGTCTTGGTGCAAATGCTCTCAGTGTACATAAAAGAAAAGATGCATTCGTCAAGAGTCAAGAATCATCAGGTACAACACTTAATAATAGTCATAGGATACAATAAGTAATCAAATCATACTAGGAAACAGTCAATAAAAATGGTTAGGATACAAGCAACAAAGTTACAGTCATAAGTGGGAGGAGATGGGTGAAAGGAAGGATGGGAGGATTAATAGTAATAGTAATGCAGACTTTGTAAATAGTGTTGAGGGAATTATTTGTTTAGCAGAGTGATGGTGTTTGGGGAAAAACTGTCCTTGTGTCTAGTTGTTCTGGTGTGCAGGGCTCTATAGCATTGTTTTGAGGGTAGGAGTTGACACAGTTTATGTCCAGGATTTGAGGGGTCTGTAAATATTTTCACAGCCCTCTTTTTGACTCGTGCAGTATACAGGTCCTTGATGGAAGGCAGGTTGGTAGCAATTGTTTTTTCTGCAGTCCTAATTACTCCCTGAAGTCTGTGTCTGTCTTGTTGGGTTGCAGACCCTTTGCAACAACAAGTGAAATTTAGCTCCGCTGCCTCCCATTTCTCTTGATCGTTGCTGACACGTTTCTACACCTCAAATAGTCGACCTGTGGGTAAATTAAATTAATTGGATGTGATTTGGAAAGGCACACACACCTCTCTACAGAAGGCATCACAGCTGACAATGCATAACTGTATCAGAAGAAAAGCCACAAGGTCAAAGAAACTGCCCACAGACCTCAAAGATAGGATTATTGCAAGGCACAGATCTGGGGAAGGCTACAATAAAATTCCTGCTGCACTGAAGGTTCCTAAGAGCACAAGGGGCCTCTATAATTCTCAAATGGAAGACGTTTGGCGCAACCAGGACTCTTCCAAGAGCCCAGTCAAACTGAGCAATCGTGGGAATTAAGACCACACCTAGACTACTGCATCCAGTTTTGGTCACCACACTAAAAAAGATGTTGAGATGCTAGAAAGTGTGCAGAGAAGAGCAACCAGGATGATTAAGGGACTGGAGGCTAAAACATAATGAAGAACGGTTATAGGAACTGGGCATCAGTGGTGGGATTCAATTTTTTTTACTACCAGTTCTGTGAGCGTGGGTTGGTGGGCGTGGCAGGGAAAGGATACTGTAAAATCTCCAGTCAGAGATGGAATTTGCCGGTTCTCCGAACTACTCAAAATTTCCACCACTGGAAATATATAGTATTCCATTTCTTCTTGTTCTCTAATTGCCAATGTTAACCTACTCATTTCTGCACATTCCAGTATTTTCTAAATCACTTCCTCCACCACCGGAATCTTTTTTATTTTTCCAATTTTGAGCAAATACAATTCTAGCTGCTGTTAATATATGTATAATTAAAAATATTTTTTTCTTTACTATAATTCTCAGGTAGGATCCTCAGTAAAAATATGTCGGGCTTTAAGTTTACATGTTTTTTTAATCATTTTTTCCAACCATGTATGTATTTTTGTCCAATATCTTTTAGCTTCTGTGCAGGTCCACCACATATGGTAATATGATCCAGGTATTTGATGAAAAGGGTTAGCCACCACTACCCTAGGGAATTGCAGATCTATTTTATGACAGTAACAGAGAGAAGATTTCTGTTAAGTGTGGTTGTCACTGTTCAACATTTTATGGCTTTTTCGTAAGAAATATCAATAGAAGTTTTAAATCACTGGAAGCAACTTAGCTCTATTGGAGAATGGTACAATCTCCAAATCTAGTTAAATCACCCTTACCAATTATTTCCAGGGAACTGGGTCACACAGTTCAGTAGAATGCAGAGCTGATGTTTTTAAGCATTACCTTTTCAGTTAATTTTTAGGACACGGTTGAAGTGAGCAAGGCTGTTTTTATTCACTCGGATCCGAAACAGCATTTCGAAGGTGGGAAGGTGAGAGAAGAGTTTGATTGATGGCTACGCAGGTCGTCCTGGACTTAGAATCACTCTGTCATGCCCTTGGTAGAGTCAGACTCTGAGGGAGAGGAGGAACAGCAGACAGGGAGTGGAGGTGTGGTTCCAGAGGTTGTATAGGAGGCTGGGGAAGGGCAGAGGCCGGCTGGGCAGTCAGAGGAAGAACCAGGCCCATCCCCTCTTCATCCTAGGGCATGCAGGGAGGAGAGGATAAGGAAACAACTTGGCTTATGAAAGAGGAAGCGGCCAAGATCTCCCTCATTGGTTGCAGCTGGGGAGAATAGTATATAAGAGAGACGATTACAACACAGTGTTGCCAGAAGCAAAGCGTGTTTTATTTTGGGCTGAAGTTATCTTGGTTGGCGTCCTTCCAACAGACTGTGCCTTGTTACCTCCTTGAAGGTGGTAATTACTTATCCTGGTCTGTTGTGGAAATTTTGTCATTGTAGTTTGTTTGGTTTTTTATTTCACCTCTATCTGCTCATTAAGTTCGGACTGTATGGCTTTCTTTTGAAGACTATTTTTGAATCAGCTTTATCTCCAACTGAGAATTATTGAACAGTGGGGCCAAGTTGGAGGCATTATTTATGTTTTGGATTTTGTTACATTTGTGTTACACTCTGGGTCATCACACACTCATTTAGTGTGGTGGTGGTGGTTGTTTTAAATTTACAACAGCACTGAGGAAAAGTTGCTGTCGTTTTTCACTTAACGACTGTTGCAGCCTTCCCCACAGTCATGGGATCAAACATCCAGACGTTTGGCAGCCAGCATGTGTTTGTGACGTTGATGGGTTCATCCCGTTTTAGGCCTAGTAAGCCTCTCTGCAGGCCCCTGGGAGCAAAAAAGGACTGGGGGGGGCCCACACCGCCCCACCGCCCCATGCCCCATTCTAGGCCTAGTAAGCCTCCCTGCACTTACCTGGGAGCCAAAACAGGGTCCGTGGGGACTCCTGGAAGGGGTGGGGAGGGGCCAGCCAGTCAAAATTTCCGCTATCGGTCCGAATCGGCTGAATACCACCTCTGGGTTCATGGGATCACCTTTTGGGACCTTCCCCGCTGGCTTCAGATAAGCCAGATTCACTTAACGATGGTGGAATTCACAACTACGGCGATTTGCTTACCCATTATGGCTAACAAGGTCGTACAATGGGGCAAAACTCATGGGCTCAGTTGTCGACATAAGTCGAGGGCGGCTACCTGTAATTCAGACGGTGGTGGTTACTCCCAGAATGGAGCTAAATCATCTGATGAATGTGAAACTTTTTCTCCCTGGAGATTTATCATCCATCGTAGAGTTTCATCCAGGCATCCTTCAAGCAATAAATCAGGGAAGCTTTATTCTTGTCCTAGCAAGGGCTGAGCCATTTTCTAAGCCATCATAAATCATGAATTGCTGTGAAGAAATGGCCAGAGACAGCTGGTAGTGTCAAGTCAGCAACTCTGTCTTTTCTGCTCTTCTGATCTGGCAAGAAAACTCCAGAGGAACTTAACATATATATAGATTATTCTGCGCATCTGTTTGCTCAAAGAGATTTCAGTCTCTGCTCTTCCAATGCCTCCAAAACCCAACATTTTTCTGGAAGAAAGAGCAGGATTGATAAATGTCTTTCGCCTATTTTTATCCGAGTGTTAGGCTTTTTCAAAACATTGTGGTCCTGTTGTGTACATTAGAAGTATTAAATGTGGTTCCTGCGATATAATTCATGCTGACATTTTAAGTCTAATTAAGTACTTGCATTAAGCTTTTCACTATCCCCTTGACATTAGGAAAAGAATAACTCAGCCTCACGGGCAACGAAAATTGTCTCCTGATCCTTTCAGTGGGAGGTCAGTCTTTAAAAATGCACCCACAGATCTGGAAGAGGTGGCATAAATACATGCATATTTATCTCTGCCTTTTACTTCATTCTTATCTAGAGGCCTGTGGAGGGTGGTGGATTTTACTGATACCGAATGCCTGAACGAGGTGAATAGACTTGCCATGTAAAAATGTTGTTATAAATACTAGGACAACATTTGGGGTGAAGCGGTATAAGAGATATATCTATCTAGATCAAAATATCTATATATCTCTATCTCTCTACCGTGTTTCCCCCAAAATACAACCTACCCTGAAAGTAAGACCTAGCTTGATTTTGCACATGAGCCCAATATAAGCCCTACCCCCAAAATAAGCCCTAATTAAGATCCTGTCCACTCTAAATTAAGCTAGGGTGGGGATGGGGGAGTGGAGCTGCCCTACTGCTTACCTTTGGACTGTTGTAACCAGGACTCACACACCCCGACACCTGCCTTGCTGGCCCATTTCTTCTGCAGCTGGCAAGACTGACAAGGCTTTCCTGAAGGCCTCTGTAGATGATAAGGAAGCTTTGGATCGACCCAGAGCTCTGTTATTGGCTGCAGAGGCCTTCAGGGAAGCCTTGCCGGCCTCAGAAGGTGTTCCTGAAGGCCTCTGACAGTGAAAAGGAGGCCAGGGGTGACGCGTGCAAGTGAGGTTAGTCAGTGGAGGACATCCCCCGAAAATAAGACCTGGTGCCTTTTTTGTTGGCAAAAAATACATAACACAGGGTCTTATTTTCAGGGAAACACGGTATCTACCTATCTATCATCTGTCTGTCTATAATTATACACACATATGCATGCATATAATTTTTATTAAGAATCGTGATTACAGTAGTAAAATCTAATATAAGTAGTCCTCGATTTACAACAGTTCCTTTAATGACCAAAGTTATAACAGCACTGAAAAAGGTGACTTGGGAGGACGCCAGAACCCAGATAAGACTTGACAAACAAAGACAATTCACACTTTGCTTCCAGCAAGGTGCTGTGCGCAAACACCCTTTTTATCCTGTTCTCCCAGCTGCAGCTAATGAAAGGAATCAGGGCCCTTTCCTCCCCTGTAACCCACATTGCTCCCTTCTCTATTCCTCCCTGCATGCCCTAGGATGAAGAGGGGGTGGGCCTGGGTCTTCTTCTGAATGCCCAGCCGGACTATGCCCTTCCCCCCGTTTCATCCAGTCACTGGAACCACACTCCCACTTCCCTGTCAGCTGCTCAATCTTCCCCTCAGAATCATTCTCCAAGGGCATGACATATTGGAACTTGCAGAAATGAGTAGACTAACATTAGTAATTAGACAGCAAGAAGAAAGGGAGTATTATAAGATTTGGGATCTATTTTATGGATGGTTGGAAAATAAAGCAGAAATTAAATGATATTGTAATCATGATATTCAGAAGAGTTGGAAAATGAAGCAAGAAATTTAATGATATTGTAATAATGATAGACTATGATATATAATGTTGAATAGGTTATAATATGAATGTAAACTCAATAAGAAACATATATAAATATTATTATGTGCACAAGATATATGTACCCAGTCGACACACTGTATAACTGAAAAATGGTTTTTATTTGTAGTTTTTGTTATAAAAATGTTTTTTAAAAAAACAGATAACAGTGGAAGGCTTCAGAAATCTTGGTAACAGCTGCAGCAGGATCCGGTACCTGACAATTAACGAAATGCCTACCTTTACCGACAGATGCATTCAAGTAAGAAAGGACCACGGTCTTTTTAACAAAAATCTTCAATTTAGCTTTTAGCCTTGAGAGCCTTAGGTATGAAAGAGTGGTGACAGTTGAATGCGTAGAATTTTTTTGCAGGTGAACGGGTGGGCTGGCTGAATTTGGAAATACAGATAGTCCTTGACTTACAACCATAATTGTCCCCCAAATTCCCTGTGCTACGTAAGACAGTGTCAATTCATAAAACATATTGTATACATGTTTTATAGTTGTCAACAGAAAGAAGGGAGGGGAGTTTCAAAGAGCAGGCAGCAGTGTGGAATCGAAAGTACATTCCATTCATAATTTCTTCAGAGGCTGATTAGATGACTGAAGCTTCTGCCTCGCAAAAATCTAATTGGAGAGCATGATTGATGACTCTTGGCTATGGACGTTTGTCGTTGGATGATACACCCAGAGAGGTGGGGCGGGAGAAGCAGGATCAAGTGAATTATATATCTCAGAGTCGTCTATGCCCAGGCAAATGCCGGCATGTTAACTTCTAAGAAAAGAAAAAAAGTTTGGGGAGTGTGGCTTGTGGCTTATGATTTAATTGGAGTAACTGCCGGAATCCTGACAGACAGTTGTTAAGTGAGTTGCATCCCATTGTACGCACTTCTTTTGATACCGTTGTTAAATGAATCACCACAATTGTTAACTGAATCATGTACTTGATCTCTTTTTAACAAGCGTCCATTCATTATTAGCGTCCTTTAACTTAGGAGCACAATTGAGCCCAAATTTCTATTGCTGAGTGAGACAGATATTAAGTGAGTTTTGCCCCATTTTATGACCTTTCCTGCCACCGTTGTTCTGTGAATCACTACAGTTGTTAAGTTAGGAACACAGTGGTTAAGTGAATCTGGTTTCCCCGTTGACTTTGCTTGTCAAATGGTCGCAAAAGGGGATCACATGACTTCCTGGGACACAGCAACCATCATAAATATGAGTCAGTTTCCAAGCCTTTGAATTTTGATCATGTGACCACGGGGAGGCTGTAACAGTCATAAGTGTGAAAAACGGTCATAAGTCACTTTTTTCAGAAGCGTAACTTCAAACGGTCACTGAATGAACTGTTGTAAGTCAAGGACTACCTGTATGTCTTGGGATGAGGTAATAATTCAATTAAAATATCAACCTAGTTTGTGGCTGATATAAACAGTCTTAGACTTAGAATAACTTTATTGTCACATTGAATGTTCACTAATCGGCATATGTTAAAATGACATTTCATTGCATACAGCTCTCAAAGGGTCACCAATATACACTACAAATCAAGGGTGGTATTCAAATTTTTTCCTTACTGGTTCTGGGGTGCAGCTTGGTGGGCCATGTGGTGAAGGCAACATATATAGGGCGGGAGTGGGCGGGGTGAGCATCGAGCAGCCGGAAAAGGCGAGTGAGTATCGAGCTCCTGGAAGGGGCGAGTGAGCGTTGAGTGGCCGGAAGGGGCAAGCGAGCATCGAGCAGCTGGAAAGGGTGAGCGAACGTCAAGTGGCCAGAAGGGGTGAGCGAGCGTCGAGCATGCAACTAAGTGGGGGAGCGTGGCCAGCCAGAAGTCGCTATCTATTCGGCGACCCAGGCCAAATTGCCATTATCAGTTCGGCTGAACCGGTGCAAACCAGCTGAATCCCACCTCTGCTACAAATGTATACAGACGAATTTCCTGTTGGGATTTTTCAGGAAAGAAACGGGAAAGCAAAACAATAAATGGCTTTATAGAATTTTGCATGTGCTAGCCTGTTCACTGTATTTAAAAAGAAAAAGATTTTAGAAAGGAGCCGAGCAAATTCATAGCAGATGAAGCAATGATAGGCACAGGGAATATTTCTCAATATATTATTGCCTCGGGAAGCGATTGGGTTTTCCAATTTGCTTGATCATTGAAAGCAATTGAAATATTGGTGAGATTTATTTATCCCTATCATATAGTATCCACTAAACGTATTCAATATTGTTATTATTTTGGTGCTCACATAGTCACCCAGATGTTTAGACTGGATGTGGCTGTCAGGATTCTATCAGTTACCCCCATTTAAATCATGAGTCTCGAGCCAAACTTTCAAAACTTATTTTCCAATGGGACACATCCATAGCCAAAGTCATCAATCATGCTTAGAATTTTACACAGCAGAAACTTCGGTCACCTAGTTACTATCTTTGAAAACATTTATGGAATGCAGTTTTGGTTTTGCAAGCTGACCACCGCTCTCTCCTCTCTTTCTGTTGGCAACTCTAAAAAGACCATAGAAATATTTTATGAGTAGGCACGTCGAACGTCCAGAAGGGGCAAGCGTGTGTCAAGCGGCCAGAAGGGGCGAGCGAGCATCAAGCGGCCAGCAGGAGCAAGCAAGCGTCAAGCGGGTGACTGCGTGGGGGTGTGTGGCCATGCCAGAAGTCGCTACCGGTTCGGCAACCCAGGCCAAATTGCCATTAACTGTTTGCCCAAACCGGTGCGAAACAGCTGAATCCCACCTCTGCTTCAAATATATACAGACGAATTTCCTGTTGGGATTTTTCGGGAAAGAAATGGGAAAACAAAACAACAAATACCTTTATAGAATTTTGCATGTGCTAGCCTGCTCGCTATATTTAAAAAGAAAAAGATTTTAGAAAGGATCTGGACAAATTCATAGCAGATGAAGCAATGATAGGCACAGGGAATATTTCTCAATGCCAATTGTTGACAGATGCCAGGAACAGAAAGGATGGTGCTTGATCTTTTCTTGACCTCCGTAGAAAAAGAACACTGGATATTAAACAGACCTTTGGTTTGGATCAGCCTGTATTTCAGGTTTAAACGGTGAAGGCTCCAACCCCTGTCATTTCCTGTCAGTGATTTCTCGAAAATCCCCGGTGTATCTCAGCTTTATTAAAATCATTACCTCCACAGCTCCAGGGCACGCTTAGAGGAATTTTTTGAAGGACACTGCCAAACATCCTCAAGGACATAATTGGAAACTTTAGGAACAGTATTTTTGCCTTTTCTGTCAGTTACTATTGATCCAAAGCACCAGAAGGCAGGACAAGAAACAATGGATGGAAACGGATCTAGGAGAGAAGCAACCTAGAACTAAGGAGAAATTTCCTAAAAGTGAAAAGAATTAGCCAGTGAAATGATTTGCCTTCAGTTCAGAAGTTGTGGGTGCTCTAACAGTGGAGGTTTTAAGTCACTTGTCTGAAATGGTGTAAGGTCTTCTGCTGGAGCAGGGGGTTGGACTAGAAGACCTCCAAGGTCCCTTCCAACTCTATTCTGATTGGTCTGCCTATCTTAAGAGGAAACAAGGAATGGATGGCTTAGAAACCTTTCCTTTGATAATGCTTCCTAATTCACCATATGTCCACTGGTTAGGTGTCCTAGGAATGGGTTATGGGAGTATTGTGTTGTTGTTGTTTTTATTAAATCCACTTCTAGGTTGTGGAAGTGAATTTAAGTAGTTGTCATGCCCCTTTTGGAATCTGATTCTGAGGGGGAGGTTGAACAGCTGACAGGGAGTGGGAGTGTGGCTCTGGTGGCTATGGAGGAAACTGGGGAAGGGCACAGTCCAGCTAGGCATTCAGAGGAAGACCCAGGCCCACCCACTCTTCATCCTAGGGCATGCAGGGAGGAACAGAGAAGGGAGCAATGTGGGTTATGGGGGAGAAAAAGGCCCTGATTCCCTTCATTAGCCACAGCTGGGAAAACAGGATATAAAGGGTGTTTGCGCACAGCACCTTGCTGGAAGCAAAGCATAAATTATCTTTGTTTGTCAAGTCTTATCTGGGTTCTGGTGTCCTCCCAACTGTGTGTGGTTTGTTAACTTTTGAAGCCTGCAATTCCTTATCCTTCCCTGCCTCGTTAATTGCTGCAATGTGATTTGTGTTGGTTTTTATTTATAATTTGTATGTACTTTTGGTTCGGACTAAATTTCTTCCCTTTAAAAACTGTTTTTGGGAGAGTTTTTTCTCTTGCTGATTATAAGTAGACATTGGGGGCCAAGTTGGAGGAATTAAAGGGACTTTACCTACAAGGGGAGCCTGTTCCCAGTGCGTGTATGCACAGAGCTGCTAGAAGGTGAGAGCAGCTGAAACAAAAGGGGTGACTTGGGAGTAAGGCTGGGAGGTGATTGCCCCTCCCATAAGGGATAAAAGTCAGACCTAAATGATGAAACCTTTGCAGGAAGCAAAGTAGTTTGATCGGTTCCAAGTCATCCTTAAGCTCTGTGTACTTTGGTTGGTTTTTTCTTGTACTTCCATTGTTTCTTTTATAGTTAATTGGATACTTCTGTTTCTGGCAGCATTCCATAGAACTGGAAAGTGAGTGCTTATCTTGGGGGACTGTTTAAGATTAGTTCTGGCTGTGAATGGAAA
The DNA here is from genome assembly GCF_049901735.1 of Notechis scutatus. Taxonomy (NCBI): domain Eukaryota; kingdom Metazoa; phylum Chordata; class Lepidosauria; order Squamata; family Elapidae; genus Notechis; species Notechis scutatus. Next base: position 26,535,240 of record NC_142014.1, on the reverse strand, counting down.
CAATTCCCAGTGTTGCAATAAAATAGGTTTTGTTTTTAAAACAAGTTTGTGTTAATTACGTGTGAAGAAGCCTGGGTGTTAAAGTTGCCAAGGTTGGACACCCGCTAAGATAAAACATGATTTTCCGGTTGGGAAAAGTGGGAATGGGAATATTAAATTTGTATGAAATAGCATATCAAAATGAAGTTTTTTTTATTTTTTTATTTTTTTATCAAAGGCGTTTTAAGAAAGGATGTTGTGTGTTTATTGAATGGTTTCCTCCTCTTTTCAAGGCTTTGATGCCAAAGTGCCAATGGATTGAGTCGGTTGAATGCAATGAATCTCCACACTTGTCCGATATTGGTCTCAAAGCATTCAACACCTGTCAGCTTGTTAAAATGAAGATTCAAGGTTAGGGGGGAAAACGTAGTAATTCTAGTAGTAATAATAGTAACGTAGTATGAAAAATGTAGTGATGAAAACACATCATATTTTTAAAGAACATTGCTATTTCCTTTCACTTTAGATCAGGGATGTCCCTGGAACATACTATCATATGTGGTGGACATGTACAGAAGCCAAAAGATATTAGTCAAAGATACACACGTGGTTGGAAAAGATGATAAAACAACATATAGACTTAAAGCCTGAGATTTTTTTATTTGGGATTTTAACCGAGAATTATAGTAAAGAAATAACATACTTAATTATACATATATTAACAGCAGCTACAATTGTATTTGCTCAAAGTTGGAAAAATGAAAAAGCTCCGATGGAGGAGGAGGTGATTAAGAAAATAATGGAATGTGCAGAAATGAGTAGGTTAACACTGGCAATTAGAGAACAAGAAGAAATGAAGTATTATAAGATTTGGGATCTATTTTACGGATGGTTGGCAAATAACGTGAGAAATTAAATGACAAATGTAACAATGTGATATTATGATATATAATGTTGAATAGGTTATAATATGAATGTAAACTCAGTACAAAATGTATACAAATATTAATATGTGCACAAGACATATGTACCCAGACGACACACTGTATAATTGAAAGATGGTTTTAATTTCTTGTTTTTGTTGTAAAAATTAAAAAAGACAAATTTACAAATTAAAAAAAAAAGATCAGAGGTGTCAAACTTTGATCTGGTCCACGGGGCCAACCTGGAAATGGGCATGCAAGAAGGAACGGGGAAGAAGAGAAAGAGAAAGAAGAAAGACAAAGAAAAAAGAAGGGAAGATGGGAAGAGAGCAAGGGAGGAAAAAGAAGGAAAGAGAGGAAGAAAGAAGAAAGGAAGGAAGGAAGGAAGGAAGGAAGGAAAAAGGAAGGAAGGAAGGAAGGAGATTATAATGAGAGTGAGGGAAAGTCTTAGGGAAGTCCTGCCTTAGTACTTCACCACCACAGGTGCCTCTGACGCAAGTGATGGTCAGCTGGCCACGCCCATTCGAGAACTACCTGCGCAATATATGGCTCGTTCTTCAGTATTCCTGTCTGTTATAACTTGAGGCAGCTCTGCCAGGCTCCTCTGTATTTGGACAGGCCTGGCTGCGCTTGTGACCCTGTGGTCGGGCCAGGCCGACCACAAGGTCATGAGCACAGCAACAAATTGCAATAGTTGGCAGGTTAACATTACCTCATACAGATAAGCATTCCAGGCTGGGTCTGACAAGGGAGGAAACAATAACAAGAGATAAGCCCCCTTTGACTAACATGGCTGAAGCAAAAAAGTTAATTCCAGATGGGAGGCGGTTGGAAGGGCCTATTACTCGTGCAAGGGCTAAATTGATTAATGATATATAAAGGCAGAGATCTCTGTAATGGATGTCAGCAGAGGCTGACAAAAGCTTAGTAAGTACAGTAAATATATATGTATAGGGTAGGGGTCAGTAACCTTAAACACTAAAAAGAATCATTTGGACCCGTTTCCCACAGAAAAGAAAACACCAGGAGCCACAAAACCTGGGTGGGTGTGGCCAACTCCACGTTATTCCTACCCAGTCATGTGTTTTCTGTGGGAAGTGGCTCTCTCTCTCTCTCTCTTCCCTTCCCCTCTCATTTCTGTTTTTTGTGTTTTATCTTCTCAGGCCAGGCGAGGAGTAACTGGGAGGGGAGGGCAAGGGGCGGGACCAGCCAATGGTGGGATCACCCAACAGAGAGCCACAGCAGAGGGCCCAAAGAGCCGTATGAGGCTCCAGAGCAACAGGTTGCTGACACCCGGTATAGGGGTGAAGTAGTTTTTCCATGCTGGGTTAGAGTGACCTGATGGTGTATTGTGTCAACAGGGAGTAACCTGGTTACGGATCTCAGTTTCAAAGTCATAAGCAAATTCTGGCCCCGAATGAATCACATTTGTGTGACCAATTGCAAGAAAATAACAGATGTAGCTGTCAAGTTAATTGCACCGTTGGACAATATCATTATCCTCAATCTATCCGGCTGCCCAAGGTATTGTTATAGTTACACGGTGGAATCATTTGTTGGAATGGAATTAATTTTTGATAGGTTCCTAAGTATGGAGATCATTGCATTACATCCATGTCAGGGAGGAGAAAAAAGGATATACATAGAGCCAAAATACGCAAACCAATTTGCCTGCAAATCAGCACCACGTAAACATTGAATCAATACCACGTGAAGTGTTAGTACCATTTTATAAAGCCTTAGTAAGGCCACAGCTGGAATACTGTCTCCAGTTTTGGTCGCCGCATTACAAAAAAGATGTTGAGACTTTGGCAAAAGTGCTGCAGAGAAGAGCAACTAAGATGACTAGGGGACTGGAGAATTAGTCCCTTAATCATTTTTGTTGCTTTTTTCTGCACTTTTTCCAAAGATTGGAGCTTAACACATATGAAGAATGGTTGCAAGAATTGGGTTTGGCTAGTCTAGAGAAAAGAAGGACTGGGGGGGGGGGGACACAATAGCAGTATTCCAGTATTTGAGGGGCTGCCAGATAGAAGAGGGGGTCAACTTATTTTCCAAAGCATCTTAAGGCAAGGCAAGAAACAATTGATGGAAAGAAATCAAAGAGAGAAGCAACCTGTAGCTGCAACCTTAAATAGAATTCCTTAAAAGCAAATGTGATTAGGAGGGCTGTCTTTTCAATAAATATGCATCAAGCTGTTAATAATCGGGCTAACATACAGAGTTAGTTCCAATCAGTCTTATGTTTAATTTATAAAGTAGACAAACTTATTTGATATATTAATAAAAATTGGCCTGGTAGCATTTTTCTTTGAGAAATTTATATCTCTGAAGATTGACGTCGATTGCTATATATATTCAAAGTGTTGTATCACCTTGCGTTCAAATATCAAAATTATTAAAATGTAATTTTAGAATCATGACGAAGATAAGAATAAGTATTTTCTATTCATGTTTCAGAATCAGTGATTCGGGAATAAAATCATTTGTCGATGGCCATTCAGCTTCAAAATTAAAAGAACTCAATTTGGCTAATTGTTCCTATGTCTCCGACATTGCCCTCGTGAAAATATCGGAAAGGTATTACATTGTAAGGTTTTTTTTTAATTTGCTGATATTAAGACTAGGAATTTTTAAATTTTAAAAAAAGCCCTTGGACATTCTCAGTCATCCAGGACAGGTCATCGTTGTCCCAAAGGTGCTTTTTCAAGAAGCAACTGGACTTTCTGTGTTTTTCCTTGAAGGCATTTCGCTTCTCATCCAAGCTTCTTCAGTTCTGATTGAATGGTGGAGGATGGAAGGATTTACGGTATATTCCTGAGTGTCATCTGGCTGTTAGCACTCCTGTCATGCCCCTATTGGAGTCTGACTCCGAGGGAGAGGAAGAACAGCCGACAGGGAATGGAAGTGTGACTCCAGAGGTTGTGGAGGAAACTGGGGAAGGGCACAGACCAGATGGGCATTCAGAGGAAGACCCAGGCCCATCCCTTCTCCATCCTAAGGCACACAGGGAGGAGCGGATAAGGGAGAAACGTGAATGGCATGGTCTATGGGCGAGGAAGGGGTCCTGATCCCCTTCATGGGCTGCAGCTGTGAGGACTGTTTAAAAGGACAAACTGCGCATGGCCCAGTGATGGAAGCAAAGCGTGAAATAATTATAGTCTTTCAGTTCTTATCTGAGTTGCGCGCGCAATGTAAAATCGCCGAACCGGTAGTTACACTGGTCGGATTCCACCCCTGAATGGATGGATAGATGGATAGATGAGATAGTTAGATGAGAATGTAGATAGTCAGACAGGTAGAGAGAGAGGAATGGATGGATGGATGGATAGATGATATAATTATTTAGATAGAGAGAGGAGGGGGAGGGGGAGAGAGAAAATTCCCTGGTAAAGCACTACCTTGGCATAGTTGCATGGTCTGAGGAAGCTAAGAGCAATGCCACAGATTCCACCATACTGGACAGGTCTCGCCAGAAGAACCAGACAGAGTGTCTTTCTCTTTCCCATGAAAAAAATACGGTGAGACGTAATTTTAGAGAAACCCATGGCAGATTGGTCATCATCCCCCAAGTCAACAAGGATCATGCCAGGGGTTAGAGCTCATAATCATTATTTTACATAATTGGCTGGGGGGCTTAAAGCCATAGGATATTTAATTTTGAATCGGTCCCAAGATGGAAGCAGCAGACTGAATGAATGCCATTCACCTAACCCTGGCATCCTTTACACCAAGTCAGAATGATTCAACAAAATTTATTTCTCTCTTTCTCTCTCTAGCTGTGAAAACATTCAACCCAATATGATTCCGTGAAGCTTCACTGGTAGCACACAAAGATGCCTCAGTGTGGCAAAATAGCAGAGACCTCACATACACAAAGCCAGAGTGTCACTCAGGATTTTAAATGGAATTACATTTAATTCATCGAAGCAGATTGCCTTAGTAATGCCAGCATTTGGAAAGAATGAAACCCTTAAAAAAAAAAAACTCCATTCCTAGGAAGGGAAGGTTCTAGAAAGTCTTCCAATATACTGATGAGTGTATAGGGCAGTGGTGGCTAACCTTTTTGAGCTCCTGTGCCAAAAATTGTGTGCGCGCTCGCGTGCCAACACCCAAGAAGCAATGCATACCCTCCCATAACCCCTATGCATGCACACGCAATCCCCGCCCACCTCGCCACCCCGTTACCTGCACTGCTCCTCACAGCTGATTTTCGGCCGGTTTGAGGCCTTTTTCGGCCTCCCAAAGGCTTGAGGAAGGCTTCTGCAAGCTTTGTAGGCCGAAAACTAGCCCCGTTTCGTCACTTACTGTTTTTCCGAAAATACCGGAAGTGACGAAATGGGACTAGTTTTCAGCCTGCAAAGCCTTCAGAAGCCTTTCTCAAGCCTTTGGGAGGCCGAAAAAGGCCTCAAACCGGCCGAAAATCAGCTGGGAGGCGCGCAAATGTGCAGTGAGGTAAGTTTGCCTGCAGCTCGCATGCCGGCACAAATGGCTCTGCGTGCCACCTGTTGCATGCGTGCCATAAGTTCGCCATCACGGGTATAGGGGTTGCAAAATCCAAAAGGTTTTGGGTGTATGTATGTGTGTGTGCGTTTGTGTGTGCATGCTTTAGGTCTGTATTATTACTTAAAAGTTCCACTTTAATTTTCTTAGTTGGAGGCAGTTCATCCTCAACTTACAATAGTTCACTTAGCGACCACTTGAACTTACAACGGCACTGAAAAAAGTGACTTATCACCACGTTTCACACTTAACGACCATTGCAGCTCTCCCATGGTCACAGGATCAAAATTCAGATGCTTAACAACTGATTCATACTTATAACGGTTGCCATGTTCCAGGGCGATGTGTTTCCCTTTTGCGACTTTCTGAAAAGCAGAGTCAATGGGGGAAGCCAGATTCATTTAACAACCGTGTTACTACCTTAACACCTGCAATGATTCACTTAACATCTGTGTAGTTTAGTTTAGTTTATTGTCATTGCACCTCGTACAATGAAATCAAACACCATTTTCAGTGCACATCATTCATGACCATGAAAATAAACACAAACACACATCCTTCACACTCTACACATTGAATTGAAAACCCCTGATATTGCATTCATATTGCACTCTACAACAGAATTCAAAAGAGCTACTGACCTGGGATAGAAGCTGTTTCTCAGCCTATTTGTCCTTGTTTTTAATTATCCTGTACTGTCTGCCAGATGGCAATAGTTTTTTTTAAAAAGTGTTCCCAGGATGAGATGGATCTTTAATAAGAATGTTTTGAACTTTCTTAAGGCAGCAGGAGCTCTAAAGCTCTTCCAAAGAGAGGAAAGGGCAACCCATGATCCCCTGGGCAATGACCTTAACCCTCTGGAGTGGTTTCCTATCTGCCCCTGTGCAATTGGCAAAACAGACACAGGTGCAGTAAGTTAAGATACTCTCTATGGTGCAGCGGTAGAAGGTCACCAGCAGTTTTCCATTCAGTTGTTGTTTTCTGAGAAGTCTCAGGTAGTATCATCTCTACTGGGCCCTTTTGATCAGGGATGCAATGTGGGCACCCCAGGTCAGGTCCTCTTTTAGGGTAACACCCAGAAACTTAAAACTGGCCACTTGCTCCACTCTGTCTCCATGGATAAGCAAGGGCTGGATGTCTGATCTGTTCCTTCTGTAGTCCACTATAAGCTCCTTGGTCTTATTGGTGTTGAGGACCAAGTTATTGTCTCCAGACCACGAAAGCAACCAGTCCACCTCATCTCGATAGGCAGACTCATCCTCTCCGGAGATGAATCCCACCACTGTTGTATCATCTGCAAATTTAGCAATAGTATGACTAGTGTGAGTGGGAATGCAGTCATGCACATAAAGAGTAGGTGGCAAGGAAGGTCGCAAAACAGGGCAAAACTCACCTAGCAAATGTCTCACTTGGCAGCAGAAATTTTGGGCTCAAGTGTGTTTGTAAGTTGAGGATTAAGTAAGAAACATTTCAACATTTCTTTTTTTCCTTGAACATAACTCATTTATTTAATTGGAACCGAGATAGAATAAGTAAATATACTGTTTGCTTGAAATAATTAAACAATTCTTTATTTAAGTATAATTCTGACAAGTTCAGAATTTTTTTCTATTTCTGGAATGTCATAATTCTAATTTATAATTGCAATCTAATTAAAATTGAATAACCTTTTGGTAAAATGGGGTCTATATTGCATTTCTCATTAAGCATGGCAAAATAGTCCATTTCACAGTCACAAATGGATGATTTAAAATATTTTCTACACTATTACAGACTCGAGATGATTTTCATGAAGTACCATGCATCAGGCCTCTTTGCCAATCACAGATGTTAAAATAAGGTTCAGTACAACTTCAGGAACAGGATTAATGGAAAATCTAAGCATTTTTTTTGTTGTTTTAGCAAAGGGAATTACATTTAACAAGATAACACTCACATTTTTCAGTAGTAAAAACTTTAGACCAATTTAGACAATCAACAACGTAAACAGAACAAAAGGGCTATTTTCAATGCCATGATTGTGCCATTATATGTATTTTCCCCCCTGGTTATATATTTTTTTCTATTTCATTTCATTTTACATTTTCAACATTTCTTATCCCGTCTTTAGATGCCCAAATCTGATTTATTTGAATTTGAAAAATTGCCAACTTGTGACGGATACTGGGTTTCAGGCTATGACAGCAATGGCTTCGTTAGCCTATCTCAATATTTCACGAACGGGCATCAGTGATCAGGTGAGCAAATGAAAATGTCTGCTAGGTATGCTTCCTTGAATATGCACGTGCTTTCTGGGTCATTGTAATGTTTCCCGCGTGTCCGATCACACTTGGCCAATAAAGAAAATGGGGCAAGATGTAAAATGGGCCAAAACTGAACAGGTTTTTTTTTGCTTAGAAATGGAATTTTTTGGGATCACGTATGGTCCTAAGTTGAGGGCTATCTGTAGAGCATTGTGTCTTCTGGGTCTTTTGTCACAGCCAACCTTTTCCCTTTTGAGAATATTATTGTCAACTAAAAAAATACTTCTTTGGTCTTTTTAGTTGCCAGCAGAAAAGGGAGTGGGGGAAAGCAGTGCATTCCTTAAATGCTTCAGATAATTGCTAGGCAGCTGAAGCTGTTGCCGTGCAAGATTATTACTGGAGAGCATGATTGATGACTCTTGGCTATGGATATGTCCCATTGGAGAATATACATCCAGGGATGGGGGGAAGACCAGGGTCAAGGGTGAAATGAATGATGTGTCTTAGAGTTGGCTGCCCCCAGGTAACGCTGACATGGTCACTCCTAATAAATCAATTTTTTTACTCCGAGAGATGTGGCTAGAGACTTATGATTTGAATGGAAGTGAATGTCGGAGTCCTGACAATTACATTTTTTTTCAATCTAATTCTCTACCTCTTCCTGCCAATTTTTTTTTTTTCAAATTCCCAACACCAGTTTCCTTCTTTTCCCAATTTACAGTGTTGGGGTGTATTTTACAAGTCAATCAGTTTAATAATTATTTTTTATACGAGATTGCTAGTACATTGACATTGGTTTAAAATGTTTATAGGGCTTGGAGAGCCTTGGCAGGCATTTCAAAATTAAGGAGATTATTCTGTCGGAGTGTAGGCTGATTTCTGATACGGGAATGAAGGTAAAACAACATAGAGGTGTCTCATTTATGACTGTTGGATTTTCTGTATTAATATTTTGAGGTTTCATTTCATAACATTCCTTGTCATTCTTAAATAAGCATTATCCTTGCTATCTGTGGGACTGAATTCATTTGGAAGGTATTTCTATGCCACAACTACAGTAGTATCCAGGCAGTAGATGGCAGTGTTTACCAGTTTGGATCTATGGTATATACTCTATGCTCTTTTATTCTAAGTAGAGTTTCTTGTTTCCTCTTAAACAGTTGGGCAGTAAAGCACATGGTGACTGTAACTTTTGTTTGCTCTGTGCTGCTATATATAAACAGAATTTCTAACACTCAAATTCATCCCTATCTTGCTTCAGAAAGCCAGGGTGGGATCTGGTAGATCTGTCTCGATGTTGAAATTTAATTCAATAAATTAAATTAACTTATGTTCCAGGTATTGTGTACTGAATTGAAAAAACTAGACTACCTTGATTTGTCTTTCTGCCGGCACATATCAAATTCTACATTAAAATATTTGTCACTGAATTGTCGCAAACTCACATGTCTCATTCTGATGGGCTGTTTCAAGGTATGTATGAAAACCACGATACCTAATGCCGTTTTCCCCTTTTGAGAATGTCATGAGTAATAATTTTCTCCCCCAGAGTTCTGTCAAGTCTGCCCCATCCAAAGGGATAAGAAATTTTTGTTACTAATAACTTTGGCACATGGAGATTCCTGTAAATTCTCCTTTACTTCAGGTGGAGTAATTCGCCAATTCTTGTGCGACAAAGTCATTGTTGAACCCAGTTCCCCCATCCTTGGTTCTATATATTTTGCCAGCACTTGTGGCTAGATCTAGTCTAGATCATGAGAATGGGAGACACTTGTGGTTCACCCCTTCTTTCTAAAAACAGGGACGCCCAACCTTGACAATTTTAAGACTTGGGGACTTCAACTCCCAGAATTCCCCAGCTAGCCATGGGGAATTCTGGGAGTTGAAATCTTAAAGTTGCCAAGGTGGGATCCCCTAAACAGAACAAAAGTTTTGTGAAGAGAGGGGAAAGATCCGCTTTCTCTCTCTTTTTCTCTCTTCAGCAAAACATAAGCTTGAAATTGGTAGGACGATTCCCAGTCAGCCAGGAAGCTTTAAGGATGAGTCAGAGATCGAATTTGAAAAACAGATAGTATTCATGTTCTCTAGAGCAGGGGTCTTCAACCTTGACAACTTTAAGACTTGTGGACTTCATCCCCCAGAGTTCCTCAGCTGAGGAACTCTGGGAGTTGAAGTCTACAAGTCTTAAAGTTGCTGAGGTTGGAGGCCCCTGCTCTAGAAGCAGGAAAAGCCTCTTGTTTTCAAGAGCCACCCTTACCGTGAAATGTTAGCTTAAGGCATATCTTAAAACAGGTAGGAGAACATCCATTCAGCCAGGAAGCTTCAATTTCGAGACAGAGATCTAACAGACATGCATTCATGTAGATTAAATGCCTCCTAAAATCAAGATTTCCTATTCCGCAATGTTGACTGTTGAAACGCTTTTAATTCTGTGTCACGTTTTTGCTTGATTGACAGATCAGCGATGCAGGGATTCAGTTAATAGCTTCAGGCTGCAATTTCCTACATTACTTGGATATTTCCGGTTGCAAAAATGTTACCGACAGAGCCCTAAAAAACCTGGCGAAAGGTTGCTTGCAGCTCCGAATACTTAAGATGTTGTACTGCATAGGCATTACCCGGTAAGAGATTGTCTGAGACAAATGTATAGATTCCCAAAACCAAAGGTCTTTCAAACTTCGCAAGTTTAAGACTTGTGGACATCAACTCCCAGAATTCCTGAGCTAACATGACTGGAGGAGGAATTCTGGGAGTTGAAGTCCACAAGTCTTAAATTTGCCAAGTTTGAAGACCTTCTGCCCTAAACAAACAAACAAAATTCTTTTAGATAGCATACAGATAGTCCTTGACTTACAGCCATTTGTTTAGTGGCTGGTCGAAGTTAAAAAAAAAAAGGCACTGAAAAAAGGAGCTTATGATTGTTTTTCGCATTAGAGACCATTTGCAACTTCCCCAGGGTCACCTGATCAAAATTCAAACAGTTGGCAACTGGCATGTACTTATGATAGTTGCAGCGTCCGGCGGCCATGTGATCCCATTTTGCGACCTTGCAACAAACAGGTCGATGGGGAACCCAGGTTCACTTTGTAACTGTTGTCACTGACTTCACAACTGCAATGATTCACGGAACAACTGTGGCAAGAGAGGCTGGAAAACGAGGCAAAGTTAACTCAACAACTGTCTCGCTTTAGCAACAGAAACGATGGGCTCAATTATGATCATAAGTCGAGGACTACCTGTAATTAACGAGCCAGCAAGATCCATATTCTGGAGCAGGGGGGTCAAACTCAAGGCCCGTGGGCTGCATCCAGCCCGCAGGGTGCTTAAATTTGGCCTGTGGGGCCAGCCTGGTGTTCTAACCCAACCGGGTTCCCAGAGAGCAAACACAGACAAAGGCAGTAGCCCCCACCTTTCAAGGTTTAATCACGAATGCTGTTCCTTTACAGATAAAAGACTGCTTTCCAACAATTATCTCCAACAAGAAAGAGCCTTGCCAAGTTGTTGTCAAGGCTGCCAAAAACCCAGAGATAAGAACTAATTTACAAGATTCAAACTAAGTTGTCCACCAGTTGAGCTTCAGAGCTTCTTTGCTTTCTGCAAAGAATGCTTTTCCAAACCTGGCTTTTCTCCTCTTGAGGGAGGGGCCATTACCTTGCAGCCTTACTCCCAAGTCGCCTGTGCTTTGTTCTTTCCTCCAAGTAATCCTTCATGCACGTGCACTTGGCACAGGCTCCTCGGGAACCTCCTCGTCGCTGCTGCCAGCCCCCACAATCTCTGAAGGCAGCAGTCCACTCCCTGATGGTCCTGGCCCCTCATCAGAGTCCTCACTCTCCTCAGCCATCTGCACCTGCTGTCAGCTAATCACAACACCTGGAAATATCAAAGGAACGGCCCACGGTGCCTCTGTCGGCCAAAGCGAGGCCCTTGCATGGCCCAGTTTCGGCCTCCCCAGCCTCCAGCAGCACTCTGCCAGCCAAAAAAGGGCCGTGCAAAGGTCCCACGTGTCAACTCATAAGATATTTCTATGGTCTTTTTAAAGTTGCCAACAGAAAGGGAGGGGGGAGCAGTGCAGCAGCTTGCAAACCGAAACTGCATTCCATAAATGTTTTCAAGGTGACCGAAGTTTCTGCTGCACAAAATTCTAACTGGAGAGTATGGTTGATGACTCTTGGCTATGGATGTGTCCCATTGGAGAATATGAATTATGATACATCCAGTGTAATGATCTGAGGTGTGGCACAAAAGTAACAAAGTCACCAAAGTAGATAAATTCTCTTTAATGGCTCCAACTTGGCCCCAATTATCCTCGGCTGGAGATCAAACTCTTCCAAAAACAGTCTACAAAGGGAAGAAATGCAGTGTGAACCCAAAATACAGATAAAGTAGAAATAGAAAAACAACACAAACCACGTTGAAGTAATTAATACAACAGACCAGGATAATAACTTGCAGACTTCCAAAAGATAACGAAGCACACACAGTTGGGAGGATGCCAAAACCGAGATAAGCCTCGATAAAGATAATACACACTTTGCTTCCAGCAACCTTGCCATGCACAATTTGCCCTTTTAAACAGTCTTCCCAGCTGCAGCCCATGAAGGCGATCAGAGCCCTTTCCTCCCGTGTAAACCATGTTGCTCCATTATCCATTCCTCCCTGCGTGCCGTAGGATGAAGAAGGGGTGGGCCTAGGTCTTCCTCTGAATGCTGAGCCAGCCTGTGCCCTTCCCCACTTTCCTCCACAGCCACTGGAGCCACACTCCCACTCCCTGTCAGCTGTTCCACCTCCCCCTTGGAATCAGATTCCAATTGGGCCATGACACCCCTGGGGGAAAACCAGGGTCAAGGGTGAAATGAATGATGTGTCTCAGAGTCGGCTACACCCAGGCAGCGCCAGCATGTTTACTCCTAATAAATCATCTTTAAGTTTTGGAAGTTTGGCTAGAGACTCATGATTTAAATGGGGGTAATTGCCGGAGCCCTGACATAAGCACTGTGCAGCCCATTTCAGCCTCCTCACCCTCCATCAGCACTCTGCAGGCCAAAAATGGGCCGCGCGGAGGCCCATGCCTCATTTTATACAGCTGGGCTGCAGGAGGCACCCATCCTGTCTCCCCCTGCTCCCCCCCGGCCTGCCAAGAACTGCTGATCCGGCCCACAAAGAAATCCAGTTTGACACCCCTATTTTAGAGTCCTGAACTGCCTATGGTGAAATCACTAATCACGCCATCCCACGCATTTTTATTTCTAGACCGGCTGTTTCAAGTTACGCGCCAAGGCTCCAGAAATACGAATATAATGATGATGAGCCGCCTTTATGGTTTGGTACCGAGGTCAGTGGTGACGAACTGATCATGGTGAAGAAACTGAAAAAACGTCGGTATAGCACTATGGCCATAGCGCGACCGAGCATCCTAGGGTCTTTGGGAGAAAAAGAATTAGAACAAACCAAACTTCCTCTGATTGAAACTATAACAGAGCAAGCCGTGGAAGAAAGTTTGATCTCGCCAGGAAGTCTGGCAGAAGATCCCTAAAACGGTGTCCGATGTTTGAAACTCCCTGAAAGCCGACAATCCTTTTTGTTAGTGTGGAAAAATGTACTTTAAAAAAAAAAGCTTTTCATTTATTGATAGCAAACCATGTTCCTTTTTTGTTGTTGTTCTTAAAAATACTGTGAAGGAAAAGTTGTGGCTTTGTTTTTCTTTGTCTTTGGAGAAAATGTGGCCATTCAGTTGTTGAAAGATATCTGTATTAGTCTGCAGTCTTAGCTGAAGCATGAGAACTTCGTTGTTTTTATTGATGGGGTGGGGTGGAAGAATTGTAATATTTTATTGTGGTCAGAATTTCTTGCCTATATCCAAAGAGTTAAGCCCGAAGGTATCAAAATAATTGACATGACATATATATTCATTCTGAGATTCATAAAATCAGAGGGTTGGAAGGGACCTTGGAGGTCTTACAGTCCAACCCCCTGCCCAAGGCAGGACAACCTATTACTTATTACATCCTGGACAAATCTTTTCTTGAAGACCTCCAGTGATGGAGCACCCATAACCATGCTCCTTATCTTTTCTTGAAGACCTCCAGTGATGGAGCACCCATAACGATGCTCCTTCTCTTTCCTTGAAGACCTCCAGTGATGGAGCACCCATAACGATGCTCCTTATCTTTCCTTGAAGACCTCCAGTGATGGAGCACCCATAACCATGCTCCACATCTTTCCTTGAAGACCTCCAGTGATGGAGCACCCATAACCATGCTCCACATATCTTTCCTTGAAGACCTTCAGTGATGGAGCACCCATAACGATGCTCCTTATCTTTTCTTGAAGACCTCCAGTGATGGAGCACCCATAACCATGCTCCTTATCTTCCTTGAAGACCTCCAGTGATGGAGCACCCATAACCATGCTCCACATCTTTCCTTGAAGACCTCCAGTGATGGAGCACCCATAACAGTGCTTATGTTTTCTTGAAGACCTATACATATGGATGATGGCTTGATGTTTTTATGTTCTGTTTGTTTATGTTTGTTTTTAAAAACCAATAAAAACTTTTAAAAGAAATGTTCCTGTCCCTTCCTAATTCAATTATCTCATTTATTTTATTTCATTTATTTTATTAACAAACATTTCACTATTCACAGTAACTATTTTATCCCTTATTTTAATCATACATTGTTTCCAATTTTCTAAAATTATTTCTATTAATAATATAACAATACAATCTTATGTACCTTTTTCAGTTAAATTTTCACCCATTATCTCTAAATAGGCCCTGTTTCTCTATATCTTGTTTCTGTCCTTTGTAACTTCTTTTCCTTTCCTTCTTCCCTCTCTTCTTCTCTCTCCTCTTTTTACCCCCTTGTCTCTCTACCTCTATTTCTCTCTTCTGTATTCCCCTCTTCTGTTGCTTTCCAATATTATACTTATTTTTTGAACTATTTTTCTTTTCTTTGGTTGTTTTTTTAAATCTTAAATTCTCCATTCTCTTTTCCCCCTTTCCTTTTTCTTCCCCACATAGAATTACTTGTTCATTAAAGATGGCTTCTTCTTTGTCCCAGTCTTCTTGTTTTGCAGATGTTTCTTGTTGTTTCTCATAGTTCCAAATCTCCATTTCTAAGAATTGAAAAACGAAGCCAAAAGAACCTCTCCCTTCTTGTGCATCTTCTTTGTACTTTTTAAGTTCCATTTTCAATTCATCCAGAAGTAGTGCCATTGTATAAATTTTTAACAACCACCCAATTGATTTTAGTCATTCAAGTGCAATAACCAAGAATCCAAAGATCACCAAGTAATCCAAATACACACAAGCTGTTTCTTCTTGCTTTTTTTTCACTTTCTCTTCCTGGGGTTCTATTATTTAGTTGCCAAGTTTCAGTTAAAATATATCTTTTAGAAGTCTTGTTGAAGTTTTACTGTAGATTCCTTTTAATTCCAGGCAGTCTCCTCCCTTTTTTCCAGATCCTACCCTTTTATTCTTTTTCTCTCCTTTCCTGCTTATAAATTTTTTTTAGTGTCCAGAAATATTTATTATCCCTTTAACATTTTATTTTATTTTCAGCTTAATTGCCTGTTGATGTCAAAGCGGATTTTTTTCTGATTTCTTATTGAGTCTCTTAGTTGTCAGTATAGGGAAAAGGAGAGAAGAAGAAAAAACCAAACCTTTCCCTTTTCACTTTCCTTCGCTGCTTCAGAATCTTCTTTGGGAATGATGTTATTTTTTTTAAGCTTAAATTCCAGGGTACCTTAGTTGTTGCTTTTGCAATTTAACCCAGTCAGCCAGAACTTTCACTTCTTATCTTCCTCCTGCACATTCTTTTCCGGTCGAGTTCTTCTTTCAGGTGGCCATTTCTGACCACCGCTGCAACCGCCTTTGGGAAAGGGAGTAATGGCCAGCTGAGAAGGAGAGATGCGGCTCTCCTCAACCCTGCTGGCAGTCTCCCCACTCTTCACCACCTCTACGGGGTGGCTTAGCCCCGAAACCAGCTGGCTCGGGGCGCTCCAGCAGCGAGCCCAGACCGAAATCGCGCACGATCGCGGATTTCTGTCTGTCGCCGAAGAAGCTCAAACCGGAAGTCCGCTCCTTATCTTTTCTTGAAGACCTCCAGTGATGGAGCACCCATAACGATGCTCCTTATCTTTCCTTGAAGACCTCCAGTGATGGAGCACCAATAACTGTGCTCCACATCTTTCCTTGAAGACATCCAGTGATGGAGCACCCATAACCGTGCTCCACATCTTTCCTTGAAGACCTCCAGTGATGGAGCACCCATAATGATGCTCCTTATCTTTCCTTGAAGACCTCCAGTGATGGAGCACCCATAATGATGCTCCATATCTTTCCTTGAAGACCTCCAGTGATGGAGCACCCATAATGATGCTCCTTATCTTTCCTTGAAGACCTCCAGTGATGGAGCACCCATAACCATGCTCCATATCTTTCCTTGAAGACCTCCAATGATGGAACCCATAATGATGCTCCCTATCTTTTCTTGAAGACCTCCAGTGATGGAGCACCCATAACGATGCTCCTTATCTTTCCTTGAAGACCTCCAGTGATGGAGCAGCCATAACTCCAGGAGGCAAGTTGTTCCAATTATTAATTGTTTTCATTGTCGGGAAATTTCTCCTTAGTTCCAGCTTGAACCTGATCAAAAAGATGAACATTTCTCCAATTCAGAGAAGTAATATTCACACTTTTATTATTAGTAAGAATAATTTTAAACTGTCACCTTGGATTGTTCTGTCTTTATTTATAAAGTAAGTATTGTCAAGGAATCTTCAATTTCAAAGATTGGAACCAGCTTTGACATTTGAGATTGATGGTGCCATACTGTGTCTCCGCTTTAATATGTCTTCCTTTTGCATCCTTTTGATCCATGTGGCCTGTGGGGGGAAATAGTTATTTTCACACATTATTAAGGGTCTTCTATATTTTAATGTTCCACAAATTGCTTGACTGAGTGAAAGCATTATATTATAATAGTAGGGGCTGCTTTCTAGGTTTTTAAAACTATCAGCAATCAATCTAAGTATATACTAGCAGTAAGATATTGTAGAATAATTAGAGTGGAGTGGAGTGGAATGGAATGAATGGAATGGAATGGAATAGAAGCGAATATAAGCGAATAGAATAGAAATAATGGAATAGAATGGAATGGAATGGAATAGAAGCGAATAGAATAGAAATAATGGAATGGAATGGAATGGAATGGAATAGAATAGAATAGAATAGAATAGAATAGAATAGAATAGAATAGAATAGAATAGAATAGAATAGAATAGAATAGAATAGACGTTGGTACTTACCTGATACGCCTGTTCTCTGTGAGCTGTGAAGAGCATCCAGAAGTGGGAGGTGCTTCAGTCTCTTCTGGAAAGGCTGGGCTTAAAACTCCGGGACGCTCCTCCTCCTCCATGGGACACCTCCCCAGCGTCCCCCAGTTTTGCGAAGACTGAGTGCCAAAGTCCGGAACTCATCACCTAATCTAGATCCCTGACCGGAACGGAACCCCACCAGATGGAAAGAAATGGGTGGGGCTGGATGCTCTTCACAGCTCACAGAGAACAGGTGTATCAGGTAAGTACCAACGCCCTTTCTCCCATGAGCTGTTCAGAGCATCCAGAAGTGGGACATACCAAAGCTTGGCCTGTCCATAGGGAGGGACTCCGTCTGGATCAAAATCCACTCCTAAACTCTGTGGACCCTCTGCAGGACTCTTCCGCCAAATGAAGCGTCCCCTGAGGCATAGACATCAATTTTATAATTTCTGACAAAGGGCGATGGTGAAGCCCAAGTTGCCGCTCTGCAAATTTCATCTATGGAAGCCCATGTGGCCCATGCTGCTGATGTTGCCGCACTCCTTGTTGAGTGGACTGTAATGTCCTTAGGAACTGAGATGGACTGGCATTCATAACTTTTAGCTATGGTGGCTCTCAACCATCTACCAATGGTCGTTGATGACACCTTGTGTCCTAAAGTGGATAGGTTGAAGGATAGGAATAGAGCCTCAGATTTTCGAAATGCCACAGTGCGGTCTAGATAGATGCTTAACGCCCTTCAAACGTCAAGTCGATGCCATTGATGCTCCAGTCTATGAGATGGTTTCGGACAAAAATTTGGAAGCACCAACTCCTGCGCTCTGTGGAAGACTGAATTTACTTTAGGGGTGAACGATGGATCCAATCTGAGAACCACTCTGTCTGCATGAAACACGCACAGGTCCTTTCCCATTGACAATGCTGCCAATTCGGAAATCCTCCTTGCTGATGTGATCGCAATTAAGAAGACCACCTTATATGTCAGGAATTTGAGACTAGCGGTTCTTAAAGGCTCGAACGGGCCAGTTGTAAGTGCGGTTAACACCTTGTTGAGCTCCCAAGTGGGATAGCGGTGAATTACAGGAGGTCGTAAGTTTGCAGCACCCTTAAGAAAGCTGCGGACATGTGGATGGTGTGCTATGGAACAAAGGTCACCCCAGGATATCACCGAGGCTAAGGCCGCCACCTGTCTGCGTAAAGTATTTGGAGATAGGCCCTTGGTCAACCCCTCCTGTAAAAAGTCCAATAATTGTCCTATTGATGGGGTGGTTGGGTCGATCTTAGACCCCCGGCACCAGCGACAGAAAGCGGACCACGTGGCCTCGTATATACGATTTGTTGAGGACCGTCTGGATGCTTGCATGGTGGTAATGGCATCCTCTGAAATCTGTTGAGTTCTTAAACGGCTCCACTCAACCTCCATACGGCTAGGCTGAGCCATTGTGGGTCCGGGTGAAATACCGGCCCTTGCGAGAGAGAAACCCTCGATGGTGGAATTTTCCAAGGTTGTTCTCTCGACAGGTCCTGTAAGTCCGTGAACCACGTTCTCCTGGGCCAGTAAGGGGTGACCAATATCAATTCTGCTCATTCCTCCAATAACTTCTGGATCAACCTGGGTATTACAGGGAGTGGAGGAAATGCATATAGAAGTCCGGGAGGCCACTGACATCGCAGGGCATTGACGGCCTCCACCCCCTGAGTCGGGTACCTTGAAATATACCGGGGCAATTGGGCGTTGAGGGGAGAGGCAAATAGATTGATCACTGGTTGCCCAAACCTCCGCACTGCTTCCTGGAAGAGAGACAGGTGTAGGCGCCACTCTGTCTGATCTATCATGGTCCTGCTGAGCCAGTCCGCTTGTGTGTTTTAAGGCCCCTGCTATGTGCTCTGCCTTGAGTGAAAACAGATTGGCCTCGGCCCACTTGAACAACCTTGCCGTCTCCAGCATCAGAAGTTTGGAGTGGGTATCCCCCTGTCTGTTTACGTGGGCCTTGGTTGTGATATTGTCTGTCAAGACCAGAACTGGCGTGATTGGAAAAGGGGTAGAAAATGCCAGATGAACTGCTCGCAGCTCCAACAGGTTGATGCTTTGTGATTGTTCGGAAACAGTTCAACTTCCCTGTGCAGTGTGGGATTGGAAATGAGCTCCCCATCCTACCAGGCTGGCATCGGTTGTGATCGTTGCCCTGCAAGGTTCCTTGAAAGGACACCCCTTGTTTATCGTGTTTTCCGACCACCAGCGGAGCAATCGGAGAACATTGTGCGGTACCTTTATCCAGACGTTGGAAGTGGCTCTTCCGGATCGCTGGAAAGGTAGCAGGAACCATTGCAGATCTCTAGGATGGAATTGAGCCCAAGGCACAATGGAAATACAAGAAATCAGTTTCCCTAACAGTTGAGACAGAACTGCCAGGGAAACCCTCTTTAAGGCTCTGATCTCTCTGGCCAAAGACTGGATACTATTCAACCTGTCCTGAGAGAGAAAAACCTTGCCCTCCACGGTATCTATCACTGCCCCTAAATGAACTAACCTAGTTGAAGGGATCAAATGGCTTTTATCCCAATTTATGGAAAAGCCGTGACCTTGAAGGGTCTCCAGAGTAATCTTGGTATCCAAATTTGCTTGATGTCTGGAAGATGACAAAATTAAAATATCATCCAGATAACATTGTAAACGAATAGATTTGATCCTGAGGGAGGCAGCCAAAGCCGCTAGGACCTTGGTAAAAGTCCTAGGGGCCGAAGCCAGACCAAATGGTAGGGCGATATATTAGTAGTGCTGATCACAATAGCAAAATCTAAGATATTTGTAGTGAGCAGGTCTAATTGGTATATGTAGATAAGCCTCTGTCAGATCTATAGAGGTCAGGACATCATTCTCTCTGATGCTGAGCAGAATGGACTGGAGAGTAGTCATCTTGAATTTTCGATAAACCAATGATCTGTTCAGACGTTTGAGGTCCAGAATTGCCCTCCAGCCCCCCGAACTCTTTGGGACCATAAACAATAGAGAGTAACAGCCTTGACCCTGTTGTTCAGATGGGACCTCTCTAATGGCCCGAATATGCAGAAGATGATTGATAGCCTCCTGCATCAACGCTCTCTTAATGGGGTCCATGGACCTAGGGCTCCTAATGAAAAAGTTCGGGGGGGAGGATTGAAACTCTAGCGCCAAACCAAACCTAACAGAGTCCCTGACCCACGCATCAGAGGTGGAGCTGTCCCATTGATCAGCAAACAATTTTAGCCGCTCTCCAATGGGAGCTGCTGTCAAGGACTCACTTGGGGCGATGAAAAAATCGGCCTCCGGTACCTCTGGGGTTTCTTCTGTTTTGGCCTCCCCGCTGACCTCTATTGGAAGGTTCTGACCTATCCTGTCTAAAACTGGGCCTGTAGCCTGATGTTCTCTGCAATCTGGGAACGTATGGGCCTTGATATTAGGGCCGAAAGGAACCCCTTCAAAACGACTGGGGCGTTCTGTTTTCAGACCTCCAAAAAAGAGGGGGAAGCACTTTTTTCTTGTTTCTATTCTCAATAAGCAGGGGCTCCAAGACACTGCCAAATAATTTATCCCCCGATATTGGGGCTGATGCCAGCTTGCATTTATGCTTGGTATCCGCCTGCCAATGTCTGAGCCATAGCAGTCTCCGTGCTGATATGTGAGATGCTATGGCTCTAGACGAGAATTTGACTGCATTAAATGTGGCATCGGCAGAGAATTCTGCCGCTGCAATAATCTTAGCAATGTCCTGGTGGGCTCTGACATTTGACACCGGCAATATATCCCTCAAGTGGAAGAGCCATCGTAGGGAGGACCGTGTAAAAAAGGACGCAGCTGTAGCTGCCCTAATGGCCCAGGCGTCAGAAACATGCGCCCTACGGAGTGCCAACTCTGCTCTCTTTTCCTCCGGTCTCAGGGCTTCCTTGGCCTCGTTGGGAAAGGTTGAAGAAGAGGCCAGTGCCACAATGGGCTCATCCACCTCCGGCGTTTTGAGAAAATTTGAAAACTCTGGTGCCAAATTATAATATTGTTTATCGTACCCTGTTGGGGCTGGGTAGGATGCTGCTGATGCCCATTGATTTTGTACTAATTCAGCAAACATACGAGGGACAGGAATAGTTTCTGCCTCATTAGCCGGTTGTGAGAATATTAGATCCTCGGATTCGTCCTGAGACCCTGTTGACAATGGATGAGGGCTTGATGTGCCTAGTTTAGCGGTGTTCTTTGCTTTGAACAGTAAAGATTTAAAGAGGTGCGGACGAAAAAGGCCAGAAAAGGTAGGTTGGTCCGGAATGAGGCCTTCGTCATCCGACATTCCTCGTTCTAGTGGGTCAGCCTCTGACAACCCCAAGTCCATCTGATGGATCGACCCCACCTCCATGGGAACATCCTGGTCATCTAATTCCACCTCCTCCCGAAGACCCTGGACTGGTATGTCAGGAATATTGGGAATACCTGAGTTTGATGATGTCCCATATGCGCAAAGGATCGAGCAGGCAGGGATCCCGCTTCCAAAGTAGCCGAAAAGTGTCTGGTCCAGATGGATTGCTGCACTCCAGCCGCAATGCCCTTTTGTATGGCCATCTCCATCCATTGCCTCATTTCGATGGGAATAGTCTCAGGTAATCCCTCCTCCTGTCTTAAACTGGTGGCCGTAGGGGTGAAGGTTGCCTCTGGGATTCGCCGGGCAGTGCTCATTGGAGGAGATATGCCTATGGGAGGCTGTCCAGAAATAGCCTGTCTGGGCTGGGTGGATAAGTCCAAGGGCCCCAACAATGTACTTGGGCCCTGATCCAATTGTTGTGTCATAGCCATCTTGTCCGCCTCCCTGGCCCATTTCTGCAACTGCCTTTCCAAGGCTTGGTGCCGTCTATGGGCATCCTTATCCGCCGCCTTAGAGGCCTTTTTGGGGCCCACTGACTTATCTCGGGACTTATTTGTCTTGGAGCGGAAGACGTTGTCACCTTCCATTGTGGAGGACTGATTCTCGTGCCTCTAACTTTATTTTTTTTAAATTATTATTATTATTATTGTTGTTGTTATTATTATTGTACTTAGGGGTGATGCCTACCCCTGTGGTTGAAAGTAGAACGCTTCTCCAGGAGTGTAAGTCTATATATCTATTATCACATAACACACACACATACACACAACATACTAATACATACATACAACACATATAACACACACACACACATATATATATATACACATATACGTACCTATATCTACATGTAAAACTGTGTATATGGGAAACAGTATCTAAGGGTCCCCAACAAGGGAAACCCCTAAGTGCTCCAAGCAAGAAATATTCTGGATCCCTGGTCCCCAACAAGGGAAACCAGCTATACAGGGCCTGGATGGATCCTTTCCTGTCAAAAACGTCCCGCTGTTTGAAATGGCACTTGCGGCTTCACTCCAATGTAATGATCCAAAAGCAATTGCAAAAAGAAAAAAAAAATCCTGTTTAAGGACTAGCCTGCTTATCCAATGCCAGCAAGATAAAAGAGAAATAATGCCAGGGAAGTGGAGTGGGAAGGTACCTGCCCCGGTCCCCAAGAAGGGAAACCAGCGGGGAATGGCGCCTGTGATATTTAGGCGCGAACTTGAAGCCAGCCGTTGAAAATGGCGGGAAGGCAGAATCTCCGGTGTTAATTGCCTGAGCAGTTTAACGAGCCGCTGCTGCTGACTCTCTAAATTGTCAGATAAATGATCCTGTCAGTCGAAATGGCAAGGAGAAGTGAGCCGCGGCTGCGAGCGCTCCGCCAAGATCGCAGAGATAAGACGATCGGGGGATTAGATAAGCTAATTGCCTGAAGCGGCCGTCTCAGGCTGCCTGCGGAGTGGCAGGCTCTGCCAGCCACAAAGAACTGTTCTCAAACTGATTGGGGGGTGATGACCTAATAGAGCCACAAGCCTTGAAATCGCCAAATTAATTGGGGAAAAATTTACAAGCCGAATTAACCCAAGAGCAAACCTGAATTTTGACTAGCTGAATCAGAAAACCGTTCCAGTCAGGGAGTGCACAACCTCTTACCACGAAGGCTGAGCTAAAACTGGGGGACGCTGGGGAGGTGTCCCGTGGAGGAGGAGGAGCGTCCCGGAGTTTTAAGCCCAGCCTTTCCAGAAGAGACTGAAGCTCCTCCCACTTCTGGATGCTCTGAACAGCTCATGGGAGAATAGAATAGAATAGAATAGAATAGAATAGAATAGAATAGAATAGAATAGAATAGAATAGAATAGAATAGAATAGAATATACAGAGTGGAGTGGAGTGGAGCGAAGGAGAATGGAACAGAACAGAACAGAATAACAGAGTTGGAAGGGACCTTGGAGGTCTTCTAGTCCAACTTCTAGTCTTCTAGCCTAGGCAGGAAACTATACCATTTCAGACACATGATTATCCAATTTCTTCTTAAAAACCTCCAGTGTTGGAGTATTTATAACTTCTGGAGACAAGTTTTAAATTTTAATAATGGCTCCAAATAGTTGAAGATGCATGGATCTTCCTTAATGAAAACACTCTGTAGGTAAATCTAGATTCTTTTGGTGTGGATAGTGACTATTTCCAGTTTTAAAGTGATACTTTCTATTGCTGAAGGTTATTGTTGACTGTGGTCAGACAAGAACCGGAGTTCTATAGATAGCAATTGCTGTGTCAACAGTTCTGCACCAAGGCCAGAAGTATGCAATGTTCTCCAACTATTTTCCAAAATAATAAAATTACAAGCATCTTTTGACAAAGGGTAATCAGAAATTCTCAAGTTCTTACGCATCATTTTTCTCTCCAAAATGAAAGCATGAACCACTCACCTGCTTCCTATTCCTATCAGCGAACTTTTTATATAATATATTGGATTACACATATAAAATGCAGAATGTAGCACAGAATATGTAGATAATCCCTCACCTATCTCATATATATAGGTACGGAATCAAACACTCTGTGGTCCTAGAAATTTTGATTGTAACTATATAGATGACTCCCTCTGTACGCTTAAAGAGAATTATTAATATTTTGGTACCAACTAATAAGGTAACAGAGTCAGTGATGGGATTAAATTTTTTTTTACTATCGGTTCTGTGGGCGTGGCTTGGTGGGCATGATGTGGCTTGGTGGGCGTGGCAGGGGAAGGATACTGCCCCTGTCAGAGTCTGATTCGGAGGGGGAGGCCGAGCAGTTGACAGGGAGCGGGAGTGTGGCTCTGTTGGCTGTGGAAGAAACTGGGGAAGGGCAAAGTCCGGCTGGGCAGAGCAGGGGAGAGGTAGAGCAAGGTAGAGGGAATTCAGAGGAAGACCCAGACCCACCCCCTCTTCATCCTAGGGCACGCAGGGAGGAACGGAGAAGGGAGCAACATGAGTTGCGTGGCTTGGGGGGAGGAAAGGGCCCTGATTCCCTTCAATAGCTTCGGCTGGGAACTGTGTTTAAAAAAGGAAGCTGCGTGCAGCAAATTGTTGGGAGCAAATCGTGAATTTATCTGGTATCCTCAAGGCTTATCTGTGTTCCTGGCGTCTTTCCAACTGTGTGAGTTTTGCCATGCTTTCAAGTCTGCAATTCCTTCTCCTGCCCTGTCAAGTTAATTACTGCAGTGTGGTTTGTGTGGATTTTTAGTTACAGTTTGCATGTGCTTTGTTTTCGGACTGAATTTCCTCCACTTAAAGGCTGTTCCTGGGAGAGTTTTTCTCCAGCTGAAGGTAACTGGACATTGAGGGAAAAGTTGGAGATAATAAAAGGACTCTTGCTTATTTGACTGTGTTGCCTTTGTGCTAGCTATGCTGGCTGGAGAATTCTGGGAGTTGAAGTCCACAAGTCCACAAGTTTGGGGACCCCTGAACCACCAGCACAAATGCAGCAATAAATGAGACCAGATTAAATACTATCTGTTGGTTGAATGAAAATAAAAAAGAATACTACTTCCATTGACAAAACAAAATACTTACAGATTTTCAACTACATAGCTGCTGCGGAGATGATAACTTCAGACCATTGGCAACTAATTCACATTTATGACCTTCTCACCAGCAAAGTCAATGGGGAAGCCAGGCTCACTTAACAACCATGTTACTAACTTAGGACCTGCAAGGGATTCACTTAACAAATGTGGTGAGAAGACCCATAAAATGGTGCAAAGCCCACTTAACAAATTTCTCACTGAATAACATACATTCTGGGCTCCCCTGTGATCGTACGTCGAGGAGTACCTATATTCTCTCTGAAATATTCACGTCTTGCTCAAGTTTATGGCTTCTTCCAAACAACTCGGCAACATTTTTTACAGCAATTTTTCAAACCTTGTTCTAACAATCCTAGAGAGCCTTAAGACAGCTTAAGCAGCTGTTTCCTGAAATGAAAAATGAAGGGTTCTCTCTCCATACAAGCTGGAATCCAAGGGCTTAAATAACATTTTTTCCTGTGGTTATTATCACCGGGTTATTTTTCTCCCTAGGGTCTATTTTCGGCTTCTGGACTGAGAGTACAAGGGCTAAGCAAACTGAACCAAGTTCGAGAGGACCCCAGCAAAGCTTTATAAAACGAGTACAAAAGTTGGAAGGACTGTTTGTGGTGGTGGTGTGTAAAAACACTTAGCTAACATGATTTATGGGAAAAGCTCTTTGTTCAGCAACTTCACCTCTCTCTGGAATGTGGAGTTGAAATTATTCATCTCCCCTGACTGTGCAGTATTAGATCATGGACATAGTCCAGGGAAGGAAAACATACATTACTGGAAAAATGACCCAGGCCATAAATTAAATCCACAAGAGGTATAACGAGGAACAATGGCAGAATAAATTACTACATTTCAAATAATAATGACCTTGCCTTCTTTAGAGACAAGATTTACACTATCATACGCACATGATAGTGCATATGATATATGTTCGTTGTTTAATGACCCCCATAATCCCTTGCGGGGTGGAGTTGGGGCAACTAAATGGAACTGAGTGTTTACTGGCCAGATGCCTTTTCTGTCGCCAGTGCAGAGTTATATTCAGTAGATACATTCCCATTGGGCCCAGGGAGAGAAATATCTGCCTCTAGCTAGGATCAAACTCAGCCTCCTGATTGTGAGGTGAGAACTCCACCTCTAGGCCACCGCACCACTCTGCATATGGCTATATGCATATGACTATCCACCCCACAGCTCTGCCTGCTGTTCTCCTGCATTGTCTTTATATCTGCAGGGGAAAAAAGGCCAGGAGTATTTTTTCTCTATTGTGCAGAACTTTTTCCGACAGAGATAGAGACCTGGAAATATTTGTGGCAGCATAAGTAATTCGCCTTTGTTGTGGCCTGTTGGGCTGCCAGCCCCTCCAGCAGCCGAGTCAGATGAGGAGGCGGTGGCGTAGGAGTCAGGGCCAGCATCAAGGCAACCTGAGAGCTCCGAGGGGGAAGAGGGAATGGAGCTGGCAGAGAGAGAGAGAGAGGCGGAGCCTGGATTATCCATCAGCCCTCAGATGAGAGTCAACAGCCCCCAGGTCTGGAGGTGGCTGATGAGGAAGAGAAGGAACAGCTAAGTCCAGTGCCTGATGCGCAGATGCACAGAAGGCAGAGGAGAGGAGAGCAGTGGAACTCTGTGGGCTGGTCCTTGGGATGGAAAAGCCACCGCTGCTACTGAAGCCCCACCCTAGCTCTGAGGATAAAAGGCAGGGGGCGGAGATGAATAGGTGTGACAGAGAGAGAGAGTGAGAGTAAAAATGCAACTAGACTTTGACCCAACGTCAAAATGAACATAGCCGTTAGCAGTTGTTGGACTTACACTGATCATCTATGCAGCTTTTTTTTTTTTTACTCTAACAGCAGAGTTCGAACTATTATTTATGGTGGGAGTGTGCAGGTAGCAAACACTGTAACATGATGATGATTAATTTGGGACCTCTTAATGTGAGCTTACAGTAAGAACTGAAGCAAACCTCTTTTTTTCCCCTTCTATTTGGGCCCAGACTTTTCCAGCTGTAAACAGCTGTTTTCCACTGCAATTAATTTGTTTTCTGTACTCAGCGTCTTCCTACCAAAATATACCCAAGCCTAAATGACTATCTTAAAAAAAAAATCTTACAAAAACTGAATACATTTCAATCTTTGAGCAACAGTATTAGAAATCTGAAGATTTCATACAGTGCTTAACAAAAACCAAAGAAGCAAAGAATGGAGGAAGGCAGGCTGCATCCACAAAGGTAAATGAACCAGATTCTGAATTTGGGAAGAGAACTCTATGCCTCAACACCTTATTTCTCACACAAATGAACCTACTCGCCAAGTGGATAATGGCAAGAAGAGCCTCTGATAAAGCATTTCTTATTATCGATAACACACTGAAAAGTGTTGTTGTGGCCTGTTGGCTGCCAGCCCCTTCAGCAGCCAAATTAGAGGAGGAGGAGGAGGAGGTGTGGGAGTCAGAATCAGCATCAGGACAACCTGTGAGCTCTGAGAGGGAAGAGAGAATGGAGTTGGCAGAGAGAGAAAGAGGCAGAGGCAGAACCTAGGCCATCCATCAGCCCTCAGATGGAGAGTCAACAGCCCCCAGGTCTGGAGGTGGCAGATGAGGAAGAGGAGGAACAGCTGGGTCCAGTGCCTGATACACGAATGCGCAGAAGGCAGAGGAGAGGAGAGCAGTGGAAATCTATGGGCCGGTCCCTATTTTTCTACTTGCATTTTTTACATGCTTTCGAACTGCTAGGTTGGCAGAGGCTGGGACAAGTAACGGGAGCTCACTGTTACGCGGTGTTAGGGATTCGAACTGCCGAACTGCCAACCTTTCTGATCGATAAGCTGAGAGTCTTAGCCACTGAGCCACCACGTCCCTCTGAGATTCATAATTATAATTATGAGTAATTATGAATAATACTCATTAATCATAATTATGATTATGGGATTCATAAGGCAGCATAAAAACATTTATAAACTGCTCCCTCGCTCTCTCCCAAAGGAACTTGACAAGTTGTTTATGCAACTTCTCTCCAGGTTCAAATATGGAGTTTATGGCCTTCCACACTATTCTTGTTGTAGAAAATAAATGCGATGGGTTTGGTTAGTTTCCTATTTGGGAAGCCCACCCCCTCCATCCCAAATCATCAAATAAGACGCATGTCGCTGCTGGTGGTTTATTTTTTTACACTTCCAAAATAAACTTTCTGACTAAGGGTTTCTTTCTGCAAATACGGACAGCACGACCTGATCAGCTGCACTTCAAGGCCATTCTTATAAATAAAATAAAATCACGGTCAGCCAAGCCAGCCCTCTGGCCATTAACAAGGACATTCCTTAACCGTGACAAGCAAGGTCAACCTATTTTATTCAGAGCTATGTAACCTTCGGTCTAACGGACTCCATTTGGAGCATGGAAGTGAGGAACGAAAGTGGGTTACAAGTCCTGCCAAAGTTTTTAGATAAATCGGACATGATTTGGATGAACAGTCTAAGTTGAAGAGCATACGTCATATTACAGATGTATGGAGAGACTTGCTTTGATCATTGTGTGTGGTTTTGCTCTTTCTCTCTCTCTAGCTCTCTCAATCTCTCTCTCCCTCTTTCTCTCAATCTCCATGTCTCTCAATTTCTCTAACCCCATCTGTTTCTCTGTCTTTCTCTCAATTTCTTTTTCTCTGTGTGTCTCTCTCAATTTCTTTCTCTCTTTATCTCAATCTCTCTCTGTCTCTCACTCAATTTCTCTAACCCTATCTGTTTCTCTCAATTTCTCTCTCCATCTCTCTTTCTCTCTCCCTCTCTCCCCCTCTCTCTCCAGCTCTCTCTCTATCTTTTCTCTTTTAATCACTCTCTCTCACACACTCTCTCAACCTCTTTCTTTCAATCTGTCTTTCTTTCGATCTTTCTTTCAATGTATGAGAGAGAGAGAGAGAGAGAGAGCATATCCAAACTTTTTGGCTTGCCTGGGCTGTGTTGAGTGAAGAGGAATTATCTTGGGCCACATGTAAAATATATAATATAGTTATTGCTAAAACTCACATCATAAAGTTAAAAGTTTATGATCTTGTGGGGACCACGTTATTAGCTGTCCGGTGCTATCTGTGGTCTGTGGGGTGTGGGATGGACACACCTGCACTAAACAAAGCAGGAAAACATTTGATTCTCTTCCCTATTACAAATGCGAACATATTTCAATTTTCCCTTTCTCTCTCTCTCTCTCTCTCTCTCTCTCTCTCTGTGTATGCGCAAAAATTGACGGAGATTAATTTTGTTTCTTATTTGGAAACCGCTTTTGGACTTTGTGCTTGAAGTGGAAAGAAAATGAAATCTATTCTACTCTACCCTACTCTCTATATAAAAGCAGATAAATACTAATTCTATTCCTATTTCCTGACAGTTAGAACAATTAAATCAGTGGAACCACTTGCCTCCAAAAGTTGTGAATGCTCTAACACTGGAAGTTTTTAAAAAGATGTTGGATAACCATTTGTCTGAAGCGGTGTAGGGTTTCCTGCCTAAGCAGGGGATTGGACTAGAAGACCTCCAAGGTCCCTTCCAACTCTGCTATTCCGTTCCGTTCCATTCCATCTATTCCATTCCGTTCCATTCCGTTCCGTTCCATTCTTATTCTATTCTATTCATGTCTCTTCTGCTTTAATCCTCAAGAAGCTGAAGATTAAAACCATTGTTTCTGAGCTGAAATTAAACGGAATTCACAAACACATCTGAATTCAAGAACTCTGGTTAGTTCCAACAGGCCAAGTTGAAAAAAAGGGGGGGGAGGGGTTTAGGATGTGGCTTGTTCTGTAAACCCAGACAGCCACCCATTGCAGAAAATTTGCTTCACTGGAAAATGTGATGTATTTTCAGGAGATTATCAACAAACAAATCTCACCCGTCACTGCAACACGATCTTCACTCGAGACAGTCTGGATCTCCTGCAATTGGATTTCTGGACTGATTTCCACCTTCCTTCCAGACAATTTCAGAGAAGTTTGAAGAGTTGCAGGTACCTTGAGGTTAATGGAACCTGTTATGGAGAGCGAGGAAAGGATTCACATTAAATAAACTATGAAGCAAATTCTTTCAACCGCAGAATGAGCCTCTCTGCTAATATGATTGTTGTTAGTAGAAAATTTGCTTTTCTCCATGCCTGTGGCTCTAAAACTGGACTGAAGAATGTGGTTAGTCCTCAACTTACCACCACAATGCCTACGTCCCTGTCCTATTGTTTCTCCTATTCTTTTATTTTTCTTATATGTAACCATTTCATGTATTCACAACTATGTATACATTTATACTTATTATCTTGTAAACAATTGGCAAATAAAATAAATAAAATAAATAAAAATAAATAAACTTACCACCACAATGGAGCCAAAAATCTCTCTGTTGTTAAGGGAGACATTTATTTGCTCCCCATTTTACATCATCACAAAATCTCCAGAACCGTAAAGCCTACAAACTTGAAATTTGGCACGTATGTTCCTCTTGGCTTCTAGATGCTCACTAAGAAAGGATCTTTCAAAATGACCATCAGAGCATTAGTATTTCATATATTATTATTAACACGCTCTGATGCTAAGGAGTTCTACTCCCTCTCCCCACCTGAAAAGAAATCTCTTCCAAATACAAAACACAAGCAGAGGAGAAGAGTTTCAGTTTCACTTTGAGAGCTCCAAGCAGCTTTAGTACAGAACAGTTGAGCTAAGCCACACCCAGGCTCCTTGCTGTCTCCTTGCTAACACAGCAAATACTGCTTCAGTTTCCAAACAGCCCTCAACTCTCATACACTGACAGGATGCTAGCCAGATGAATAGCAATGGATAATGGTAGGCAGAGCACAATTACTCCCCCCCCCCCTTATTTTCTTCCCCAAAAACTAAGCCCGACCGCATAGTTTCGTAGTGAAGCACGGGTATCGAACTAGTACCCAATAAAAATATTTCTGTTTTCATATCTATATGCTGTTTTATCATTTTTTCCAACCAGGTGTATATTTTCATCTAATATTTTTTAGCTTGTGGACATGTTACCTCCACATACGGTAATATGAACCAGATGTCTGATTACATTTCCAACATTTAGTAGATCTATCCTTATACATTTTCGCTAATCTTGTTGGTGCAAAATGCCATCTGTCAAACATTTTATTCAAATTTTCTTTATATGCAGTTGACAGTCAGTTTAACATTTCTATAGTGCTGTTATAACTTTGAAAGATCACTAAAGGAATCATTGTAATCCGATCACTACCTATAATGTCTTCCCCCACCCCCAAGGATGGTAAAATACCCGAAATGAATGTGATTTGGTCAATGATCCTTTTTTTTTTTTTTTAAAGCAAAACATATTGCCCAAATGGCACTTAGAGTTGCCATGTGTGAGAGTTTTCTTTTGGTGAGGACCTGTTTGCATGGCTAATGGGACCAGCCTTACTCCTACTGATTACTTTAAATAACTCCATTCAGTGGCTGGATGAACTTCAGGCTCTAGAACAGAAGAAGAAAATACATTACAATTCTGGATCCGAAAACTCGGCTTCTGCAATTGGAAGAGCTCCTTCGATTCGTGCAGGATGTCAAAATTCAAGACAGCCTCCTGATGACAGAAAGGAGAACACGATTTCCATATCGGCTCTAAATGCGGTGGAACGTGAACAATAACTGGAAGCTTCCGTTGGTGCAAATAAACAAAAATGTTGGCAGTTGTTTTTTTTTTGTGCTTCTACAACAAGCACATATTAACCTCGGCTCTGTAAGTTGTGTAAGTTTATTTTATTTCTCGATTTGTCAAATTTAAACACTGCCCATCTCGTACGCTGGCCAGGATAAAGTTAAAAGTATTTTAAAAAAAACAAAACCAAATGTGTACACTTGGGGAAACAAAACAACCACTTCACAAAACGCGTGGCACAAGATAGTAGAAGGAACCCCTCAGGGCAAGATTCAGAAGTCCATCTGCATTTAAAAAAACAAAGGTCGCTCTTTTGAAGACAGCAAAGTCCACATTTTGGACAGGGAGGATAAGGTCTCTTTATCACAAACAAAGCTGTTGTGGTTCGCAGGCAGCCTGTGCAGATGGCAGCGGAATCGGACGGTGGGGAAGAACGGGGACCAGTCCAGTAGTCTGGGGAGGACTCGGACGAGGGTCCTGCGTCCGATGCAGAGATGGGGCCAGGATCATCTGGGAGTGGGGTACTGACTCTGGAGTCTCCAGAGTCTGGAAGGAGCGAGGCAGAGGAAGAAGGGGAGCCTGTTTCCAGTGCGTGTATGCACAGAGCTGCTAGAAGGCGAGAGCAGCTGAAACAAAAGGGGTGACTCGGGAGTAAGGCTTAGAGGTGTTTGCCCCTCCCATAAGGTATAAAGGACAGGCAAAGGCGATGAAACCTTTGCAGGAAGCAAAGTCATTTGTTCTGTTCGGATTAATCCTTGAAGCTGTGTGTGGACTTGGTACTTTGGTTAGTTTTTTATAGTTCAATTGGTACTTTAGTTGTTGGCAGCAATTCAAAGGAGGGAAAGGTGGGTGCTTATCTCGAGGGACTGTTTGGGACTCATTACGGGCTGGGAATGAAAATAATTCCCAGCGTTGAAATAAAACGAGTTGTTTTAACTAAGCGTGTGCTTAATTACGGTCTTGGAGACCCTTGGTCAGAACAGCAAATCTAATAGCACTTAGATTTATACAGGTGGTCCTTGACTTAGAACAGTTCATTTAGTGACCATTCAGTTCCAATGGCATTGAAAAAAAGGGACTTATGACCGTTTTCCACATTTACAACCATTGAAGCATTCCCCATGATCATGTGATCAAAATTCACATGCTAGGCCACTGACTCATATTTATGACGGTCGCAGTGATGGGGTCACGTGATCCCCTTTTGGGACCTTCCGACAAGCAAAGTCAATGGGGGAAGCCAGATTCCCTTAACAACTGGATTACAAACTTAACAACTGCAGTGATTCACTTAACAACACACCACTCAAAGGGTGTTCATCCCAAATTGCATAGCTAAAAATCTGTAGAGATTCTCAGTCCTCCAGATCATGGTTGTCCCAAAGGTGCTTTTTTCAGGAGGCAACTGAACTTTCTTGTTTTTTACTTTGAAGACGTTTCGCTTCTCATCCCAGAAGCTTCTTCAGCTATGACTGGATGGTGGGAGAATGGAAAGATTGATATTCCTTGCAGACAGCTGGTCATTTGCATCTTTTTAGAGGGGCATTGAGGCCACTTGGAGGTGTATCTGTGTCCTCATGGTCACCTGACTAGCGTAAATGGTTCTTGTTAATAAGAAAGTCTAGTTGTCTCCTGAAAAAGCACCTTTGGGATAACCATGACCTGGATGACGGAGAATCTCTACAAACTTTTAGTTATGCAATTTGGGATGAACACCCTTGGAATGGTGTGGGAGTAGGAATAGATTTCCAGAGGGAAAAAAATTGCAGACTACAGGAACCAGGAGTACCACTCAGGTGACCCTGAGGACATAGATAAACCTCCAAGTGGCCTCAACGACCGACCGTCTAAAAGGATGCAAATGATCAGCTGTCTGCAAGGAATAGAAATCCTTCCATTCCCCACTGTTTTGTCAGAGCTGAAGAAGCTTCTTGGATGAAAAGTGAAACATCTTCAAAAGAAAAAAAGCAAGAAAGTCCAGTTGCCTCCTGAAAAAAAAGCACCTTTGGAATAACCATGACCTGGATGACGGAGAATTTTGACAGACTTTTAGCTATGCAACTTGGGATGAACACCCTTGGAATGGTGTGGGAATAGGAATGGATTTCCAGAGGGAAAAAATGCAGGCTACAGGAACCAGGAGATGATCCTCTAAATGATCCTCTAAATGATCCACTAAAAGGATGCAAATGACCAGCCGTCTGCAAGGAATAGAAATCCTTCCATTCCCCACTGTTCTGTCAGAGAATCTCTACACACAAAGTGTTCACATTGCAAGCATCTCTGGATTTCCTGCAAGCACAAAGTACTGAGTGTGCATTTTTAGGAAAGGAAGGTCCTGCCTCTTGGCTTCACTTCAGACTCCCCCAAGTTCTGGCTTGGAAATACTGAGTAATCCAGCCAAGAAACACTGGCTAAGTGTTTGCTCCATATTTACATGGAACCAAAGCTGGCGAAAGACCTCCGCATACAGCCGATCCATCCGCTCTCCTATCTACTAACAGGGAGATAAATATTAGGGAACAGATGATACGTAACATCAGAAGTGGGTTTTTTTTTAACTCTAAAACATCAGAGGTTAATTTTCCCTGTTCACCTAAGAGCTTAGTTTTGAAAATTCACAAAGAAAAATAATATTCAAGAAAATATTTGTCTAATTTAATTGAAGCTGATATTAGGGAATGGATGATATGTTTGTTACCTCAGAAATGGGTTTTTTTAAAAAAAACCTCTAAAACATCAGAAGTTAATTTTCCCTGTTCACTTAAGAACTTAATTTTGAAAATTCACAAGAAAAATAATCATCAAGAAAATATTCATCTAATTTAATTGAAGCTGATATTAGGGAACAGATGATATGTTACCTCAGAAGTGGGATTTTTTTTTTTAACTCTAAAACATCAGAGGCTAATTTTCCCTGTAAACCTAAGAACTTAGTTTTGAAAATTCATGACAAAAATAATAATCAAGAAAATATTCATGTAAGTAATTGAAGCGGATATTAGGGAATGGATGATACGTTACTTCAGAAGGGTCCTCGACTTACAACCATAATGGAGCCCCAAATTTCCATTGCTAAGTGAGACCGTTCTGTGTTTTGCCCCATTTTGCGACCTTTCTTGCCATGGTTGTTAAGTGAATCACTGCAGTAACACGGTTGTTAAGTGGATCCCAGCATCCCCGTTGGTTTCACTTGTCAGAAGGTCGCACAAGAGGATTGCACAACACTGCAACCGCTGTAAATATGAATCAGTTGCCAGATGTCTGGATGTTGATCCCGTGACCTCGGGGATGATGTAATGGCCGTAAGTGTGAAAAACGGTCATAAGTCACTTTTTTCAGTGCTGTTGTAACTTTGAATGGTCACTAAATGAACGGTTGTAAGTCGAGGCCTCCAATCTCTCCTGGTATGTTTTTGTCCCTCAGATCGTGCACCATTTTTGTTGCCTATCCTTTCTCTGGACTTGCTCAGTATTTTAAACTAGCTCCATAACCGTGCTTCGCTACGAAACTATGTGGTCGGGCTTAGTTTTGGGGGACAAAAATAACGGAAAAAAATTCTGCCTCTGCCTACCAGCATCCATCAATATTCATCTGGCTAGTGTCCTGTCAGTGTGTGAGAGTTGAGGGCTGTTTGGAAAGTGAAACAGTATTTGCTGTGTGAGCAAGGAGACAGCAAGGAGCCTGGGCGTAGCTTAGCTCAACTGTTCTGTACTAAGGCTGCTTGGTGCTGTGAAAGTAAAACTGAAGCTGAAACTCCTCTCCTCTGCTTGTGTTTTGCATTTGGAAGAGATTCCTTTTCAGGTGGGGAGGGGGAGTAGAACTCTTTAGCATCAGAGCGTAATAATAATAATAATAATAATAATAATAATAATAATAATAATAATAATAATAATAATAATAATAATAATAATAATAATAATAATAATAATATATGAAATACTAATGCTCTGATGGTCATTTTGAAAAATCCTTTCCTAGTGAGCACCTAGAAGCCAAGAG
Source organism: Notechis scutatus (assembly GCF_049901735.1). NCBI lineage: Eukaryota > Metazoa > Chordata > Lepidosauria > Squamata > Elapidae > Notechis > Notechis scutatus. The sequence goes on along the minus strand of NC_142014.1, from coordinate 26,499,667 downwards.
GAACATATGTGCCGAATTTCAAGTTTGTAGGTTTTACGGTTCTGGAGATTTTGTGATGATGCCTGAGTGGTCTTTTGCTTTTATATAGAGAGATTATTTTAATTCTCCTGGTTGCAGGGCATCTTAAGTGGGGAAATTGCTCTTCAAGGCAGCCCAGCAATCCCCAATATTAATCTTTAAATTTACTAACTCACTCACCTTCCTGAGAAACCAGATTAACTTCTCCGGTTTGACGAAGAACGTAGGCGTTTATCTCTCCTCGATTTGTCAAGGCTTTTAAAGAACCTTCAGAAGAATCTGAAAATAGGGGGGCGGAAAGCAGGAAAGAACTCAGCTCTGTGTAAACGTCAATTAATTCATTGGTTATTTTGCTCATTCTAAGTGCCTTAGAAACTTTTGCTCTCAAGAAAAAAAAAAAAAGCATCCTGGAGATTTTTTGTTTGGAAATAGGCAAAAGGAACAGAGTGTTCTTTCTATATTTAAACTTTGATAGATAGTTTGAGGCTCGGTAAGCATCAAGCAAGAGCGAGCACATCTGCAAGTATTCAGTGAAGGTAACTAAACTTAGCTCTAAAAATGTTCAGCCATCTTGATAATAGACCTGAGATATATGTATTTTTTTTTCTCTTTCAAGAAAGCAGGAAGTGCTGGGCAGTCCAAAGCAAAAGGTTACGCCCGTAATCCTAAATGGAGCTTGTTTACAAAAATGGTAATTAATCTTAACAGGATAACACTTGCAGTGGTGGGATTCAATTTTTTTTTACTACCTCTTCTGTGGGCGTGGCTTGGTGGGCATGGCAGGGGAAGGATACTGCAATATCTCCATTCCCTCCCCACTCCTGGGGGAAGGTTATTATAAAATCCCATTTCCTCCCCACCCCACTAACCTGCTTTCCAGCTCCATTCTCCTGTGCAGGGCAACCAAAGAAGACCCAGCAGATCAGCTGGGACTCAGTGGGAGGCAGAGAATAGATGGGGGCGGGGCCAGTCAGAGGTGGGATTTGCCGGTTCTCTGAACTATTCAAAATTTCCGCTACTGGTTCTCCAGAACTGGTCAGAACCTGCTGGATAACAGAGTTGGAAAGAACTCTGGAGTTTTCTAGTCCAACCCACTGCTCAGCCAGGAGACACTATACCAGTGGTGGCTAACCTTTTGGGGCTCCTGTGCCAAAAACTGTGTGCGCGCTTGCACGTGCTTGCGTGCCAGCACCCAGAAGGCAATGCACATGCCCCCCCCACGCCCCCTATGCATGTGCACGCAATCTCCACCCACCAACCCCCACCACCCCCTTACCTGCACTGCGCCTCACAGCTGATTTTCGGTGGGTTTGAGGCGTTTTCGGCCTCCCAAAGGCTTGAGGAAGGCTTCTGCAGGCGTTGCAGGCCGAAAACTAGCCCTGTTTTGTCACTTCCGGTATTTTCGGAAAAATAGGAAGTGACAAATGGGGCTAGTTTTCAGCCTGCAAAGCCTGCAGAAACCTTCCTCAAGCCTTTGGGAGGCGAAAGCCTCAAACCCACCGAAAATCAGCTGTGAGGCGCGTGCATGTGCGGTGAGGTAAGTTTGCCTGCAGCTTGCGTGCCAGCACAAATGGCTCTGTGTGCCACCTGTGGCACACGTGCCATAGGTTTGCCATTACAGCCCTATACTATTCCAGACAAATGGTTGTTCAGTCTCTTCTTGAAAATCTCCAGTGGTGGAGAACCTACAACTTCTGCGGGGTTTTTTCACAGGGAAGAAATTTCTCCTTAGTTCTAGGTTGCTTCTCTTCTTGACTAGTTTTAATCCATTGTTTCTTGTCCTGGTGCTGTGGAGAATAAATTGATTCCCTCTTCTTTGGGGCAACCCCTCAAATACTGGAAGAATTGTCTCCCCTGGTCCTTCTTTTCACGAGACTAGACATGCCCAGTTCCTGCAACCGTTCTTCATATGTTTTAGCCTCCAGTCCCCTAATCATCTTTGTTGCTCTTCTCTGAACTCTTTCCAGTTTCTACATCTTTTTTAAAAACACGGTGACCAAAACTGGATGCAGTAATCTAAGTGCTATTATTCTTCATTAACCAATCAATCAATCAATTAATTGCATTAATTAATCCAATGAATAAAACTAAGTAGGAAGCTTCATTAATTGCAGCTTCTCCTCCCTCCTATATCCAGAATAAGAGTTCAGAAATGTATTTGAAACAAAAGAAGTTTGCTAAAAATTCTACAGAGATATGATGGAATATAAAAAAGAGATTCATTAATATGCACATCAATCTTAAACCCAATTAACTGAGGACAATCCTTGCAGACACCATTATACATGCATGTCATTTTCCCAGAAACATGTATTTTATCCCAAGGATTGATTAGTAAGAAACCAGAAAAAAGAACAAAAAGAAATGATGCCAATTTTTCATCCTTCTGATGAGCAGTTAGTAGTTTTTTGACAATTTTCTCTATATATGGAATGAGAAAACCTGACCAAGGGTATCACCTACATTAGCAGGAGTGGGCTTTCTCTCCTCTTCTCTCCTCTCCCCTTCCTTTCCTTTCCCTTCCCTTCCCTTATCTTCCCTTATCTTCTTCTCTTTTCTTCCCTTTCCCTTCCCTTATCTTCTTCTCTTCTCCTCTCCTCTTCCTGTCCCTTCCTTTCCCTTCTTCTCTTCTCTTCTCTTTTCTTTCTCTTCTCTTCTCTTCCCTTTCCCCTCCCTTCCCTTATCTTCTTCTCTTCTCTTCTCTTCTCTTCTCTTCTCTTTAATTCTCCTCTCCTCTTCCTGTCCCTTCCTTTCCCTTCTTCTCTTCTCTTCTCTTCTCTTCTCTTCTTCTCTTCCCTTTCCCTTCCCTTATCTTCTTCTCTTCTCTTCTTCCCATCCCTTCCTTTCTCTTCTCTCTCTTCTCTTCTCTTTCCCTTTCCCTTCCCTTATCCTCTTCTCTTTCTCTCTTCTTCCCTTATCCTCTTCTCTTCTCTTTCCCTTCCTTCCCCTTATCCTCTTCTCTTCTCTTCTCTTCTCTTCTCTCTCTTTCCCTTCCCTTATCCTCTTCTCTTCTCTTCTCTTCTCTTTCCCTTTCTTCCCTTATCCTCTTCTCTTCTCTTCTCTTCTCTTCTTTCTCTTCTCTTCTCTTCTCTTCTCTTCTCTTCTCTTCTCTTCTCTTCCCCTTCCCCTTCCCCTTCCCCTTCCCCTTCCCTTCCCTTCTCTCTTCTCTTCCTCTTCCCTTCTCTCTCCTCTCCTCTCCTTCTCAGGGGTGGACTTCAAAATTTTTAGCAACAGGTTCTCTGCCCGGTGGCTGGGTGGCTGTGGCCTAGTCAGCCTCCTGCACCATGGCGGGGGGGGGGGGGGTTGCCCTCCCTGGGCTCCGGAGGCTTTCCTCAAGCCTCTGGGAGAGCAAAAATGGCCTTCTTTGGCTCCCGAGGCCATCCGAAGGCCGGAAATGGGCCCATTTCCACCCTTCCTGAACTTCCGGGAGGCCCGTTTTTCACTCTCCCAGAGCCTCTGTGTGTGTCCTGCACTTACCTGCATCCAAAACAGGCCGCGTGGGGACTCCTAGGCGTGGAGGGGCTGGGAGGGGTGGGCAGGGCCAGCCAGGAGTGGGATTTGGGGGTTCTCCAAGCTGCACAGAATCTTAGCTAGGGGATCTCCCGAACCCCTGCGAACCCCCAATAGCCCACCCCTGCCTATTAGTAATTACAGAAAGCACAGGGGATCCTCCACCTACGACCACAATGGAGTCCAAATTTCTGTTCCTAAGTGAGACATTTGTTAAGTGCCCCATGGTACAATCTTTCTTAATTTCATAAGTATGAGTCGGTTGCCAAGCGGCTGAATTTTAATCACGTGGCTGTGGGGGACACTGCAACTGTCGTAACTGTGAAAAATGGTCATAATAAGTCACTTTTTTCAGGGCTGCCATAACTTCGAATGGTCATTAAATGAACTGTCGTAGGGTGAGGACTGCTTGTTTTTCATCAAAATAAAAATGCAGCTGGGATAGAAAGGGTGATTTTTTTTAAAAAAATGTTCTCTTTTGTTGTGCAAAAGATTGTGCTAGTTACTACTAGAAACCAAAGTAAAAGCTAGATTAAGGTAGGCTCAAACTTTGAGGGCCATACAGGAGTTCTATTAATCTCAAGGGAATTAGAGTACAGTTTGCCTTTTAACTAAGCTCTCGGATGACAGATATGAGCAAATTCTCTTTTCTAACCCCTATGCAAAAAAAGGAGGAGGAGGAGGAGGAGGAAGGAGAAGGAGGAGAGGGGAGGGAGGAGAGAAGAAGGAGAAGGAGAAGAAGAAGGAAAGGAGGAGAGGAGAAGGAGAGGGGAGGAAGAGGAGGGAAGAAGAAGAGGAGGAGAAGGAGGAGGAAGAGAAGGAGGAGGAAGAAGAAGGGAGAAGGAGGAGAAGGAAAGGAGGAGGGAGAAGAAGAGAAGGAAGAGGGAGGGGAGGAAGAAGAGGAGGAAGGAGGAGGAGGAAGGAGGAGGAAGGGAGGGGAGGAAGAGGAAGAAGGAGGAGGAGGAAGAAGAGAAGAAGGAGGGAGGGAGGAAGAAGAAGGAGAAGGAGAAGAAGAAGGAAAGGAGGAGAAGGAGAAGGAGAAGGAAGGAGAAGGAGAGGGGGGAGGAAGAGGGAGGGGGAAGAAGAAGAGGAGGAGGAAGGAGGAGGAAGAGAAGGAGGGGGGAGGAAGAAGAAGAAGGAGAAGGAGGAAGGAGGAGGAGAAGGAGAAGAAGGAGAAGGGAGGGGAGGGAGGGGAGGAAGAAGAGGAAAGGAGGAGGAGGAAGGAGGAGGAAGGGAGGAAGAGGAAGAGGAAGAAGGAGGAGGAGGAGAAGAAGGAGAAGAAGGAGAGGGGGAGGGGAGGAAGAAGAGGGAGGAGGAGGAAGAAAAAGGAGAAGGAGAAGGAGAAGAAGGAGAGCAAAATATAGCATCTGGTTTCTGGAAAAATACAGCCATGAATCAGCATTATTAATGACAGCTTCAATCTCAGCTTCCTTCTCACCAAACCCAAAGGGAATGTGGGTCACCACTATTTTGATTCTTTAGCTGATGGCACATTTTGGCTGGAATCTGCAGAAGGCAGGAGAGAACCAGGAGGAGAAGCAAATCCACTTCAGCTCTACTGACGGAGACGTGTCCTTGTTGTCGCTGAGTAAGACCACACTTCGATTATGGCATCCAGTTTTGGTCGCCACAGTATAAGAAGGATGTTGAGACTCTAGTGAAGGGGTGTCAAAAAAAAAAGAAAGAAAGAAATACCGGTTTGGCTGAATCAGTAAATGTGTGTTTACTACAGATTCGGCCAATCGGTAGCATTTTTTACTACCGGTTCGCTTGAACCGGCCCAAACCGGTAGAATGCCACCACTGATTCTGAGTCTAGTAATCTATTTCAGGAGAGTCGGATGGTCAACTCCTTATCTCCTTTATGGCACTCCAGAATCTGCTTTTTGAGGGAGCTGCTTCCTTCTGCCTAACAGGAGAACGTGCCTTGGCTGAAGATCACTGTTGCTTAGCTTAGAAATAACCCCAGGAGATGATAAATAACAGATTTAGTCAGTGAAATATGAAAGACGTGTTCCCAGTTCGCAAATTAATAGGGTGTTTCCATCTTGAATCTTCTGAGGGAAAAAAAACCAAACCAAACAAAAAAAAAGCAAAATATAGAGTTTGAGAGTCTTCTCTAAATCTGCCAGCCATAACATCTCCCAAAGAGAAAGTTAAAAGAATCCTAATTAAGAAAGGAAAAAGCTAAAGGCCCCAGGAGAAGGACAGGATGGAAACTATGCTTTCTGGATTTATTCCTCTTGCCAAGAATGACTCCAAGGACTTAATGAATGCATACTGTAGATTGGTGTTTCTCAACCATGGCCTGAAGACTCATGGACTTCAACTCCCAGAATTCCCCAGTCAGCATCGCTGGCTGGGGAATTCTGGGAGTTGAAATCCATAAACCTTCAAATTGCCATGGCTGAGAAACATTGGCATAGATACAAACGGAAATAGATTTGGATGTGCGACCTCCTCCACATTATTCAAGGACATTGGGCTCTTTCTTTCCTAACAAACTGTTCATTAATCAGATTTTAGCTTTTTAAGAAGAAACTGAAGTTCCGCTGCCGTAATACATAGGGATTTGCATGGGAGTAACAATATTGTTCTGATCAATGCTTCCTGAGACAGTAACAATCACACGTTGTTCCCCAAAACCTTCTTTTTTATTTCTTTTTTTTTTTTTTAAATAAATTTTATTAAATTTACAATTAAAAACATATCGACATTACATACACAAAAGGAAAAAAACAAAAAAAGAACACTCGGTCTTACAAACTGGAAAGAAAAGAGAAGAGGAGATGTAAAAGAAAGAAAGAAACAAAGGAAGAGAAAGAGAAAAAAGAAAAAAAAAGATGCGTTTAAAAACAAACAATATCCTTTTTGACAGTCTGCAAGATCCAATTCTCCTACCTTAATTTGAATACACACATCTTATCGATATCTATGCTTAAATTACCCATTGTCCATTAAGCAGTTTATCTCTGGACTAACCAATTATACCAAGAGTTCCAATTATCGTAAAATGTTGAAGCCTCTTTGTTTTTAAGTGCTATAGTTAATTTATCCATTTCTGCACAATCACATATTTTCTGGATGACCATTTGATCTGTAGGTGCATAGGGTGATTTCCAACACTGGGCAAACGCTAATCTGGCTGCAGTTAGGATATGAATTGTTACATATTTCATCTTTTTGGGTAAATGTTTATCAGAGATCCCTAGTAGGAAGAACTCTGGTTTGTATTCGATTTGTTCTTTGGTTATCTCCTCCAACCATTTTCTGATTTTTTGCCAATATTTCTGGGTTTCTTTGCAAGACCACCACATATGAAAGTAGGTTCCTTCTATGCTTTTACATTTCCAGCATTTTGGACTCGTGTTTGGATTCATTTTCGCCAACCTCGAAGGGGGCAAGTGCCATCTATAAAACATTTTGTATGTATTTTCTTTATATGCTGCCGATTTTGTAATCTTAATATTTCTGTTCCAAATCTTTTCCCATTCTGATAATGTAATACTTCTTCCGACATTCCTGCTCCAGGCTATCATGTTCCCTTTGACTATCTCCTGTTCTAATTCTACTTCCAGTAAGTATTTATAGAATTTGGATATGTTCTTTTTGTTTGATCCTAGTAAAATTTTATCTAAATACTGCAGTTTGTTATAAATTCCAAAGTCTTTTATATCTTGTTTGTATCTGCTATGGATTTGTATATATAACCACTGATCAATTTTAAATCCCTGTTCCTGTAGTTCTTGTCGAGTTTTTAATTTCCCTTGCGGATCTAATAAATCTTTATATTTAATCATTTTTGTTATGTCCAAATTATTGGGATGTACCATTGCCTCCATTGTTGATAGCCAGATCGAATTTTTAGATAGTGTTTTTGCATATTTTTTTCCAATTAATTAATAATGAGTCCCTAATGAGGTGTCTATGAAAGTAAGACTGCTTGGGTTTCCCCACTTCCCATAAGAAGGCATGCCACCCTCTCTGGAGGTCATGCCCTTCTAATGCTAAAATTCTTTTGTTAAGTAAGTTCACCCAGTCTTTTATCCATAATAAGATAGCTGCCGAATAATATAATTCCCAATTTGGAAGGGCTAGACCCCCTCTACTTTTAGCATCTTGTAAGGCCTTTACATTGATCCTGGGTTTTTTCCCCTGCCAAATAAATTTAAGTGTGATCTTATTTAATTCTTCAAAAAAGTTTTTTGACAACTTAATTGGGATTGTCTGGAATAAATAAAGAAATTTTGGTAATATATTCATTTTAATCGAGGCAATCCTGCCCAATAAGGAAAGCTGCAACTTATTCCAGGATTCTAAATCTTTCTTTGTTTGTTGAAGTAGTTTATCATAATTGTTCTCTTTGAGTGATTTACCTTGTGGTGTTAACCATATTCCTAAATATTTGACCCTTTTTGTTACCTGTATCCCCATCATTGTTTCTAATTCTTCCTTCTGGTTTTCTGTTAAATTTTTGGTCATTAATTTCGTCTTTTTCTATTAATTTTTAATCCTGCCACTGTGCCAAATTGTTCTAATTCTTTTATTAGATTATAACCTTTTTCCATGGGTTCCTCCAAAAAGAAAACCATATCGTCAGCAAACGCTTGTAGTTTATATTCTTCTGATTTGACCCTCACTCCTCTAATTTCAGAGTTTTGTCTAACCCGTGTTAAGAGTGATTCTAGGGCAAAAATGAAAAGAAGAGGTGAGAGAGGGCAGCCCTGTCTGACACCTTTTTCTATATTTATTGGATCTGTTTGTTCGCCATTGATTAGTATATTAGCCTGTTGTGTGTTGTAAATAGTTGTTATAATGTTTTCAAATTTGGTGCCAAGACTCATATTGTAAATTTTTTGAATTAAAAAGTGCCAATTTAAGTTATCAAATGCTTTCTCAGCATCTAAAAACATGAGTGCGGATTGTTTCTCCGGGTGGGCTTCATAATATTCTAGGACATCGATAACGGTTCTTAAATTGTTCTTTATTTGTCGGGACGGAAGAAATCCATTTTGATCTTCATGTATATGTGGATTTAAAGCTTGTTTTACTCTATTAGCTATGATAGAAGTAAACAATTTATAATCGGCATTTAAAAGTGAAATCGGTCTATAGTTGTTGATGTATCTATGATCTGCATCCTCCTTCGGGATTAGCGAAATCAGCGCCCCCTCCACGAGTCCGGCATCTTGGCTGCCAGAAGTACCTCATTAAACACTTCCAGCATCAGTGGTCCTACTAGTTCCAATATTGCTTTATATAGTTCTGCGGAATCCCATCTGGTCCTGGAGATTTGTTATTACTTTGATTCTCCATTGCTGACTTCAATTCAGACCATGTAATATCTTTATTCAATAACTCTATCCATTCCTCTCCAATTACCTTGTCATTCGTCTCCTCTAAATAAGTTCTTATTTTATCTTCATTAACTTCCTCCTTTTTATATAATCTTTGAAAATAGTTGTAAATGATATCTTTTTTTCTTCTCTATCTCATGTTGTAAGACATCTTTCTCATCCATTAGTTGGTGTATCAATCTCTTTTCTTCCATTTTTTTAAGTTTATGGGATAGCCATCTTCCTGGTTTATTTGCATGCTCAAAATAATTTTGTTTGGACCTTTTCAAGTTAATTTCTATTTTATCTTGTTCAAGTAAGTTCAATTTATGTTTAATTGTTATTAACTGATTTTGTGTTCTCTGGTTTTAGGGGATTTTTGAAGTTGTATTTCTAATTCTTTAATTTGTTGTTGGAATTTATTTTGTTGGGCATGTATTCTTTTATTTCTCATGGCATTATAGGAGATTGTTGTTCCTCTTATAATTGCCTTCATTGTATCCCAAATATTTTGTTTCGTGGTTGCTTCATTATTATTTTCTTTTAGAAAATAATTTAATTCCTCTTTCAGCTTCTTAATGTACTCTTCTTCGTTTATTAACTGAGTATTTAGTGTCCATCTTTTCTTTGTTTTTCTCCTATCTCTCCAAATTAGTTGTATTGGGTTGTGGTCGGCCCATTCATTTGGTAGGATTTTAATTTCTTTTATTTCATTGGCCAATTCCCCATCCATCCAGGCCATATCTATTCTAGTCCAGATTTTGTGTGGATTTGAATAATATGTGAACTGTTTCTCTTCTGGGTTTAGTTTTCTCATAAGTCTATTAAGTTTAATTCTTTCATCATGTCCTTACAGGGCATAGAAAATTCTCTTTTCCCTTTCTTGTTCTTATTCACATTACTATGGTCTTTTTGATGATCAGCAATGGAGTTGAAGTCGCCTATCATGCAGATATTCCTTTTTTCGAAACCTATTATTCTCTGATGAAGATCTTTAAAAAATTTCCCTTGTTCTTCATTTATGCGCAGATTGCTACCAATAAAAATGTGATATGATTAATCCAAATTTGTATAACCAGAGTTCTTCCTTCCGGATCCGACCAGATTAGTTCTGCTTTTACATCATCTTTCACAAATATTGCAATTCCTTTCTTTTTATGTTTGTCTGCTGGTGCTGTAAAAAGTTTTCCAAGTTTCGGGCAAATTAAATATCTTTCATCCTTTTTCCTAATGTGTGTTTCTTGTAGGCATATTATGTCAGCGTTTTGTCTAATTAATTTAGTTAATATCCTTTTCCTTTTAGATGTTGAATTTAAACCATTTATATTAATGGAGAGGAGTTTCTTTCCTATCTCCATTTATCTAGGTCTGTTTAGTTTTTTTTGTCTAGTGATGATTCGGTTTTCTTCTTGCTGTTGTTGTGAGATTGGTTCTTCTCTCCCTGGTTGTGGTTTGTCGTTCCCTAAATTTTGAGGAAGTCCTTCTTTTTGGTTTCTATGGCGATTACGATCATCCTGTGGTTTCCTTTTAGTTTCCTCCTTGGTGTATTGGTTATCCGTGCCTATTAGCTGATCATGAAAGTCTTGGGCCTGTTCTATAGAATCTATTTTGATTTTTCTCTCTTTCCAAGTTATTAACATCCCTTCTGGGATTAACCATTTAAAAGGAATTTCTTTTTTATTTAAATAATTGGCCAAGAATTTATAATCCTGTCTTATGACCCTCACTTTCCTTGGGATTTGTTTTAGGATCGTAATCTCTTTACCTCTATATGTTATTGTTTCTTCTCTGGACCTTTTAAGAATTAGGTCTCTCACACACCTCCTTGTGAAACGAATATGAATTTCTCTTGGGCAGTTATGGCGTCTAGCATAACTTGTGCTGACCCTATACACCTCGTCAAATTCTTTGATTAGATCGTCTTTTTCTTTCCCTAACCATTCAGCCAATAGTTCTGCCATTAATTGTTCTAGTTCTTCATTTTTTGCTTCTACCACATTTTGAAACCTTAAATATGCCGCTGCTTTATCCATTTCGAGGTGGACGAGGAGTCTTCAGTTTCTCTAGTTACATTTCTAAATTCCTCCTCTATCCTTCCAAAGTTTGTCTCCATCCGTTCTGTCCTACTCTCTATTTCTCTTATCTTAACTTCGTTTTTCTCCATAGCCTGTTGCAAGGACCCTATCTTATCCTCCACCTTAAGTAAATCTGCTTTCATTTCCACTTTAAGCTTTTCCATCTCATCTTTTAATTCGCTAATATCCGCTCTGGTTTCTATGTGATTCTTAATCATTATTTCTTGCATCTTGGATATTGCTTCTTGCAAGGATAGTAGAGTAGCTTGTATATTAACGTTAGAGACATTGGACTGTTTTTCCCCTATTAGAGATTCTTCAATGGTTTTTGGATTGTTGGTGAAGCAGAAGTTAAAGTAGTTGTTAGGGTCGGGGTGATCTTCTTTCCCGATTTCAAAGCCATAGTTGTCGTGGAGGTCATCTCTCTTAATATTTGTTTTTGTTGTTGCACTATATTGGATATATTGTCCCAGATCACCATTCAGTGTTTAACTCCTTGATTTGAGGCAGTCAATAAGCAAGGGGCTAGAGGTTCAAATTGTAAAAATAGTGCCCAAATGGTAATATTAAAGTATTACCAAATAGAAATTCCAACAAATAAAGAAATGTGATAAGAGAAAAAATATAAAATAAACTTTATAGTCAGTCTTCAAGCTAAAGGTTTAAGTTTTGAGTTTCTTCCCAGCACTCCGGGGAGCGAATGGTATAATGTGCTGATTAATCGCAATAAGAAGTCAATCCTTCCCAGCCTTCTGTTGGTCTCTTCTTCCTTCTTCCTCTTCCTTCTTTCCCCTTCCCGGTTTTGAGTTCAATGTGCAAATCTCCTTCACCTATTATTCCCTCCAAAATCCAATAGTCATCTCTTCTTGGTCACTTAACAATCTGTCCTACCAGCTGTATTAAATAAAGCCAATAATCCTATTGAACTCAATTCAGAGAATTAATAAGTCACTTTCAGTGCCGCAATTTTTCCTCCTCTGTCACCTCCTTCCTCTCAAATATTGTCAAAAAGTTAATCCCAAATGCCAAATCACTCACAAATTCAAGTCTCCAATCTCCTGGTTTCTGATGTTCTTCCTCTCTCCCCAGGAGTTTCCCTTTCAAAAGCTGTAATCCACACTTTTGTTCTAACGAGCCTTTCTGCTCGTGATTGTCACACTCCGCTTTCAAGCTGCTTTTCTGGCCGCTTTTCTCTCCTGCTTCCACAAAGTGCTACTCACAACCAGGAAGATAAATCTCTCACCCCACTGTCATTCTTCAATCTTCGATCTTCAATATTGTATTAAGCTCTTTCAACACCTTTTCCTGCTCCGATCTTGCAGGCTGTCACTATCTTGCTTAGTCACGTCAGTGGCAGACCCGGACTTTGGAGCCGCCATAAACTGGCAGCTAGCTCTTCCACGCTGGGCTCAGGAGCTCTTCTTCGTTACCAGGGGTTGCCTACCCCCACCCTGTAACTCGAGATTCTCCTATACTGACACGAACCTCTCCGGGGTTTGTGTATCCCTGGGGATCGCTCCAGACGCTAGAGAAGGTAATAGAAAACCACAGCAGCTCTTCACCTCTGCACGTCCCTGTCCTGCCACCGGAAGCCCTTGCCATGGCTGAGAAACATTGGCATAGATACAAACGGAAATAGATTTGGATGTGCGACCTCCTCCACATTATTCAAGGACATTGGGCTCTTTCTTTCCTAACAAACTGTTCATTAATCAGATTTTAGCTTTTTAAGAAGAAACTGAAGTTCCGCTGCCGTAATACATAGGGATTTGCATGGGAGTAACAATATTGTTCTGATCAATGCTTCCTGAGACAGTAACAATCACACGTTGTTCCCAAAAACCTTCTTTTTTATTTCAATGGCTGTGAATTATATGCATTCACAGCCCATAATGAGTCTCAAACAGTTTGTGAATAGTGCAACAGAAGTCTGCCACAGTGTTTTTGGGATAAGGCTGATAAGCACCCACCTTTATCTCCCTTGAAATGCTGCCAATGACTAAATTGCCAATTAGCTGTACAAGGCCAAACGGAGCACAAAGTCAACACGGAACTTCGGATATCAAACCGACCAGAACAAACAAAGTTGCTTCCTGCAAAGGCTCATGTCCCTTTGCTCCTCTTTTATGTGTTATGGGAGGGGCCAATCATCTCCAAGCCTTACTCCGAAGTCACCCCTTTTGTCTTAACTGTTCTTGCCTTCTGGCAGCTCTGTGCAAGCGCGCACTGGGAACAGGCTCTCTCTGTTCCTCTGCCTCACTAATATCAGATTGTGGAGGCTCCGGAGTCCGCACATAACTCTCAGATGGCCCTGGCCCCATTTCTGTGTCGGATGCAGATCCCTCGTCCAAGCCCTCCCCTGACTCCAGGACTGGCCCATGTTCCTACCCACTATCCAACTCTGCTGCCAGCTCTGCCAGGTGACCACAACAAATATGAGCAAAAACACTGAAACTGCACGCGTGAAGTGAATGCATCTGACATGATCTAGAACAGGGGTGTCCAACTCAAGACCCACAGGCCAGAGTTATCCTGAGGGGTGCTTAGATCTTGCTCGTGGGGTTGCCCTGGAAACAGCGAAGGACTGGCCCGCAGTGCCTCTGCCAGAAAACCAGAGCTTAGAAGGGCTGCCCTCCTGAGCTCCATTTTCGCTGGCAGAGGGTTGCAGGAGCTCAGGAGCCTGTTTTCGCTGGCAAAGTGCTTGGGCCACCTCGGGTGCCCCGCCAACATGCTGACCATGCCCCCCCAGCCACACACACAAACACACACACACCGAGGTCAAACACAATCCTGATGCGGCCCTCAATGAAGTCAAGTTTGACACCCCTGATCTAGAATATTTTGGAAAGTGTGCTTCTCTGGAGGTCCCTCAATATCTTCTCAAGGGTCTAGAAAAGGATTTGCCAGCCTATGCTGAATTTTTATTGATTTTTTGGGGGTGGCTTCAAGTCAATGCTGGCAACGGTCTGAATAAGTCTCTGCAGTTTTCTTGGTAAAGTTTTCAGAAGTGGACTGAGAAAAGGTAATTGGTCTAAGGCAGGGGTTTCCAAACGTGACAGCTTTAAGACTTGTGGACTTCAACTCCCAGAATTCCTCCTTCAGTCATGTTAGCTCAGGAATTCCACAAATCTTAAACTTGCCAAGTTTGAAAGACCCTTGGTCTAAGGTCATCCATGGCTAAGGTGGGACTAGAACTCACAATCTCCTAGTTTCCAGCCTGATACCTTAATCACTCAACCAAACTGGCTCTCACGAAAAAGAATACAATATTAAAATCCCATCAAACAACCATGAGGAGTCATAGTGGCACCAAATGCATCCATTTTAATTTGTAATATGGTAAATTTTGTTCTGATAAATGTTGGGGGTATGGGAAGCATCTGAGAAAAGAACTCTTGTTTTCTTCAGCTTTATATTTTATAACAAAGATATATCCACCTGCTTTTAGGTCTCTTTCGTGGGCGCTTTTGATCAAACGGGATCCATTGTAAGACTGCCTTGGTCCACCTGCCATCAATTCTTGCTGTGTGACCAGCCCAATGTTTCCATTTCAATTCTTTTATTCTTTTGATGATATCATATACTTTCATTTTACATATATGACATCAGCAAGTATGGCGGGCCCAATTGGCAAAAGAAAGTTCAAGGCCCTATTGATTGGAAACATGTGGAAGAGGCCTCCATCCTACAGTTGGTAGACAATGGCTAGAATGATCACATCCACACACCATTTAAACATAAACACACACATATTTTTTTCTCTTTTTACAACCCTGTAATCCTTTCTATCGGGGTAGAGTCAGGACAATTGGATGGAGCGGAGTGTTCACTGGCCGGATGCCCTTCTTGACACCTACATGGAGTTCGCAGCAGATATTAAGTTTTTAGATAATAATATGAAATCGGACATGATTTGGATGAAAAGTCTAAGTTGAAGAGCAGAGAGGTATGTCATGTTACAGATATATGGAGAGACTTGCTTTGGTCAATGTGTGTGGTTTTGCTCTTTCTCTGTCTCTCTCAATCTCTTTTTCCCTCTTTCTCTCAATCTCTCTCTGTCTCTCTCAATTTCTCTAACCCCATCTGTTTCTCTGTCTTTCTCTCAATTTCTCTCTCTGTGTGTGTCTCTCTCAATTTCTTTCTCTCTTTATTTCAATCTCTCTGTCTCTCTCTGTCAATTTCTCTTTCTCAATCTCTCAATTTCTCTAACTCTATCTGTTTCTCTCTCTCTCTCTCAATTTATCTCTCTCTCTCAATCTCTCTCTTTTTCTCAATCTCTCTCTGTCTCTCAATTTCTCTAACCCCATCTGTTTCTCTGTCTCTCTGTCTCAATTTCTTTCTCCATCTCTCTCTCTTTCTCTCTCCAGCTCTCTCTCAATCCTTTTCTCTCTTAATCACACTCTCTCACGCTCTCTCTCAACCTCTTAACCTCTTTCTTTCAATCCCTCTCTCTTTCTTTCTGTCTCTCTCCATCTCTCTCTCTCTCAATCTTTCTCTCTGAATCACTCAATCAGAGAGAGAGAGAGAGAGAGGGAGGGAGGGAGGGAGAGAATGCATATATAAGCATACCTATCCCAGGTTTTTGGGAATGACGTGATAGGTGGACAAATGCCAAATCCAGTCTGAACATCTGGCTGACTATGCAATGAACTATAATAAAAATAATGAAGATGGGGAAATTACGACACATTTGTCCTATACCTCTTAAAAGGGATTACATTTAACGAAATTCCAGAAATCTGCTATCATGTGCTGACTGCACAAAAATATATTAAAGAGAAAGAAAAATCAAAAATATGCCAAAGAACTAAAACCTAATGAAAAAAAACAAGGAAGCTGGAGAGAACAGGACAGTCTCAGAAGAATGGCAAAGACCACTTTGATTGTTAGAATTATTTCCATTTCTCTCCACTTTGCCAATTGTTATTATGGGACCCAGTGCAAACACAGAATTTAAGTAGGAGAGCATTGAATAAAGTTATGACCACAGTCCAGCAAACTTTTGGCAAAAAGAACAAGGACTTTTTTTGTTTGTTTCTTAAATCTCTCTCCCTCCCTCCCTCTCCTTCCCCCTCTCTTTCTCTCTCCCTCTCTTCTTCCCTCTCTTTCTCTCTCTCCCTCCCTTCCTCTCCTTCCCCCTCTCTTTCTCTCTCCCTCTCTTCTTCCCTCTCTTTCTTCTCTCCCTCCTTCCTCTCCTTCCCTCTTTTCTCTCTCCCTTCCCTCTTCTCTCTCTCTCCCTACCCCCCTCCCTTCCCCTCTCTTTCTCTCCCTCTCTTCTTCCTCTCTTTCTCTCTCTCTCCCTTCCTCTCCTTCCCCCTCTCTTTCTCTCTCCCTCTCTTCTTCCCTCTCTTTCTCTCTCTCTCCCTACCTCCCTCTCCTTCCCCCTCTCTTTCTCTCTCCCTCTCTTCTTCCCTCTCTTTCTCTCTCTCTCCCCTCTCTTCTCTCTCCTCTCTTCTTCCCTCCTCCCTCTCTCTCCCTCTCCTTCCCCCTCTCTTTCTCTCCCTCTTTCTTCCCTCTCTTTCTCTCTCTCTCCCTATAACCAAACTCCCTTTTCTGCTGAAAAAAATAATAATTCTGGCAATGAGGACCATTAGAGTCAGCACTGGATTTCTTGCTGGCCCACAGCATGAATTACTAAATTCTGGGAAATACAACTACTCCATTAAAACCTAGTTTGATTACATGGCTATAAAGGGCTAATGTTTGCTACTTTTTTCCTGGTTGATTTCCATTAAAGCAAGCCGGCTCCATCCTACGTAATTGAATGAATGAATGAATGAATGAATGAACGAATCCTTACAACCTGGTTCACTTGCCCTAGACTAGAGCTGCCTAGCTCTAGGAAGAACAGAATTTATGGATGGAGCCATAGAGGACTCTCACATGATGGAGACATGCTGGAAACCATTATTGAGAAATATTAAAGGCAAAACCCACAGTGTTTTCTTTCTTTCTTTCTCTTGGTTACGGAGAAGAGCAACTAAGATGATTAAAGGCCTGGAGACTAAAACATAATGTTTGAAAGGCTGCCACAAAGAAATGGTGGGGGGGGGCAGTGTCAACTTATTTTCCAAGAAGGCAAGACAAGACACGAAGCAATGGATGGAAACTAACAAAGGAGAGAAATAACTCAGAATTAAAGAGAAACTTCCTAACAGTGAGAATAATTAACCAGTGCAGTGGTGGCTAACCTTTTTGGGCTCCTGTGCCAAAAACTGTGTGTGCGCTTGCATGCCAGAACCCTGAAGGCAATGCGCGCGTGCCCCCCACCCCTGCACATGCCCACGCAATCCCCCCCACCCCTTACCTGCACTGCCCCCCACAGCTCATTTTCAGCCGGTTTGAGGACTTTTTGGCCTCCCAGAGGCTTGAAAAAGCCTCTTGCAGGCTTTGCAGGCCAAATAATAGGCCCGTTTATTACAGGAAGTGACAAAACGGGCCTATTATTTGTCCTGCAAAGCCTGCAGAGGCTTTTTTTCAAGCCTCTGGGAGGCTGAAAAAGGCCCCAAACCAGCCAAAAAATTCAGAATCTACCAACTTTGAGCAAGGACTTCCAAAGGATCAGATCCAACAGGATTGGAGATTTTTATCTGTCACTTAAGAGAGACTGTATGTGTAAGGATTCTAATACAAATTAGGTTGTGTGCATTTGCCCACATATATATCTCTATGCACACACGCAGAGGTTTGGGTTCCTCCCCCTTCTAAAATTCTTTGCACGCTTAAGGCTTCGATTCTGTTTCTGCTTTGTGCGAGTGATCTGTCTTTTGCACTGAGGAGGTGAAAACATTTGGGGGTTCACAAAACTTGGGAAGCGGCTGAAAGTGGGGGGGGGAGAGCCAGATCTGGCAAGAATGTACCTCTGGATGACATCATTTTGGGCCTGCCAACTATTTTACTGAATAGCGAGCCATCTGACTTTAATCAGTCTTGGAAAGAGTTGCACATAAGGAGAATTTAAACCACTGCAGTGAAGTCAGCAGACTGAAACACATGGAATTCCAGGAGCGGGGGACACACAATTCCCCACAATCCACAATTCAGGGTCTGATGTTGACATGCTGTAAGAAATTGTGTCTGGCTTCTAACAAATAAGAAGCGGAGGAGGAAGAGGGGAAAGAGTTGCTAATCTCACATTTGTGGATCATCTGGAAGCTTCCCCTGAGGCCTCCAGACTGGTTATGAAGCAATGGTTCAACTTAGAAAACCTCTGCAGAATTGACGGAATTGATGATACAACAGTGGTGGGACTCATCTCGGGGTGGGGATGAGTCTGCCTACAGAGATGAGGTGGACTAGTTTGCTTTCGTGGTGTGGAGACAATAACTTGGTCCTCAACACCAATTAAGACCAAGGAGCTTACAGTGGATTATAGAAGGATCAGATCAGACATCCAGCCCTTGCTTATCCATGGAGACCGAGTGGAGCAAGTGGCCAGTTTTAAGTTTCTGGGTGTTACCCTAAAAGAGGACCTGACCTGTGGATGCCCACATTGCAGCCCTGGTCAAAAGGGCCCAGCAGAGATGATACTACCTGAGACTTCTCAGAAAACAACAACTGAATGGAAAACTGCTGGTGACCTTCTACCGCTGCACCATAGAGAGTATCTTAACTCACTGCAACTCTGTATGGTTTGCCAATTGCACAGGGGCAGATAGGACAGCACTCCAGAGGGTTAACATCATTGCCCAGGGGATCATGGGTTGCCCTCTCGTCTCTTTGGAAGAGCTTTATAGCTCCTGCTGCCTTAAGAAAGTTCAAAACATTCTCAAAGATCCATCTCATCCTGGGAAACCCTTTTTTTTTAACTATTACCATCTGGTAGACAGTACAGGATAATTAAAAACAAGGACAGATAAGCTGAAAAACAGCTTCTATCCCAGGGCAGTAGCTCTGTTGAATTCTACTGTATAGTGCAGTGTTGGTGTGGTGTCGGGGGTTTCCGGTTCAATGTGTGAAGGGTGAAGGATGTGTGTTTGTGTTTATTTTCATGGTCATGATTTGTACTGAAGATGGTGTTTGATTTTGTTGTATAAGGTATAATGACAGTAAAAGTAAACTAAACTAAACTAAACTAAACTGACGCTGTTCTTTTGAAGATCTACCAAGGTTTCAGCAAGTTGAGAGAACTGACCAACTATGCTTAGACTCAAACGTTAAGTGGGGCTGGAGCTGGTTAGTACTAGGATGGGAGACCACCAAGAAATCCTCAAGCCTGTAGATGTCCTGGAAAAAGATCATTGTAACCAGTTTCAGATTGTCGCCAAGAAGTCTCCATGGTCCTGCACATGAATTAATAGGTATCTCAACTGAAAGGAACTATCTCATGTCTATTCTGGTGGCTCTTGATAGTTCCATTGTAAGAGATCTTAAACCCTATTTGACTGCCCCAACTAAACACGCCACAGTTACTCTACAGCAGGGGTGTCTAACCTTGGCAACCTTAAGACTTGTGGACTTCAACATGGCTGCCTGAGGAATTCTGGGAGTTGAAGTCCACAGAACTTAAAGTTGCCAAGGTTGGACACCTCAGCTCTACGGGGTTAATATGAATCATCTGGTTTGGTCTTCTATAAAATACATACTTATCATAGGCATGTATTCTTGAGCTAATTGGTTTTTCATTGTGCTAACGTGTATTTGTTGCATGACAACGTGTATTTGTTGCAACAACAGTTTACAAGTACATCCAGAACATACAGTGGAGCAAATAAATGTCAGAGCTGGTTCATATAATGCCCTTTGTGTCCTCCAAATATGTGTTCATGTGAACAGATGTGAACATAGCTATGTTATTTACTCAGGAATAGAGTAGAGTAGAGTAGAGTAGAGTAGAGTAGAGTAGAGTAGAGTAGAGTAGAATAGAGTAGAGTCCTGATTATGGGTAGAGCCCTGATGATTCTAGATCTCTAAGTTTCTGCCCTTCGCTGGTAGAACTCCTATGGTAATTCTCTTTCAATGTTTGGAAAGAGAGCAGAAAAGAGCAATAAAGATGATTAGGGGACCGGATGATGAACAGTTGCAAGAACTCGGTACATCATCAGAGGAAAAGAGATTCTTGCTCAGCAATGAAAAACTCAACAAATGCTCCCTCAGAAAGAATGTGACAATTTTCTCCTATCAAGCTTTCTTCCTAATTTCCAAATTTCTTTAACAGATAAAGATTATCTGGCCCACAGATGAGAGGAAAAAAGCCGTGAGACAAATATAAAGGAGAAGTGACTTTGTGACATCTTTGTCTAAATTTAAAATTTCCAAGATTTGGCATCCAAACATCCTTGGTTCTTGGAATCGATAATATTTAGACTCTTGGATGCTAACATTCATCAAGATCTCAGGAAACTAATTCATTAAAACTCCTATCTGTTACCTTCTAGAGTGGTGCGGTGGCCTAGAGGTGGAACTCTCGCCTCACAATCAAGAGGATGTGAGTTCGATCCTAGGTAGAGGCAGATATTTCTCTCTCTGAGCACACTGAGAATATATCTGCTAAATATAACTCTGCACTGGTGACAGGAAGAGCATCCGGCCAGTAAACACTCAACTCCATTCAGTTGCCCAGACTCCACCCTGCAAGGGATTATGGGGTCATTAAAAGAAGATGACTATCAATTACCTTCTTAAGGTAAAGATTAAACAATCCATTTTTCTGAATGTTCAGCAACAGCATCTCCACAAAAGGAAGACTTGACCAAAAAGGAATGCTCTTTGGAAACGCATTTTTGCTTCAAAACCAGTTGGAAACTAATGGAAATTAACTGACATGTTTAGAGCAATTTGAGGGTAAGCCCTCCAAAAGAAAGAACAACTCATGTAGGGTGCTATGTTCTTATTAAGAGCAATTGCGTTCTCTTCGCTGATGATGTAAAGCTGTTCAATACCACAGACAATACTGCTACCCTACAAAAAGATCTTGACTATGTATCAGAATGGTCAAACAAATGGCAACTTCAAATCTCAACAAATAAATGCTCTGTCTTACATATTGGCAAAAAAAATCAGAAAATAAAATACAAGCTGAATAGTCAAGATCTTGTTGATGACTCAAGCTCTGTAAAGGACCTTGGAATACTCACCTCTAATGATCTAAGTGCTAGAGCCCACTGCAACTACATAGCCAAAAAGGCATTAAGAGTTGTTAACCTAATCCTACGTAGCTTTTCTCTGGTAATATCACACTACTAACCAGAGCATACAAAACATTTGCTAGACCAATACTCGAATACAGTTCATCAGTCTGGAACCCACACTACGTATCTGATATTAGCACAATTGAGAAAGTCCAGAAATATTTCACAAGAAGAGTTCTCCACTCCTCTACTCGTTGTAGAATACCTTATGCCACCAGACTTGAAATTCTAGAACTTGAAAACCTTGAATTACGCCTGTCTTCGGTCTGACTTAAGCATGGTATATAAAATTATACATTGCAATGTCCTACCTGTCAATGAATACTTCAGCTTCAACCATAACAACACAAGAGCACACAATAGATACAAACTCAAAGTAAACCGCACCAAACTTGATTGCAGGAAATACGACTTCAGCAATAGAGTGGTCAATGTCTGGAATACTCTACCCGACTCTGTAGTTTCTTCCCCAAACCCCAAAAACTTTAACCTTAGACTGTCTACTATTGACCTCACCCCTTTCCTAAGAGGCCTGTAGGGGCGTGCATAAGCGCACCAACGTGCCTACCGTCCCTGTCCTATTGTTTCTCTTATTCTTTTATTTTTCTTATATGTACCCATTTCATGTATTCACAACTATGTATACATTTATACTTATTATCTTGTAAACAATTGGCAAATCAAATAAATAAATAAAATAAATAAATAAATAAATAAATAAAAAGTTCCCCCTCTGGCCTGGTTCCAGCAGGGGGCGCCCAGCCGCAACCTGATTGGCCGATAGTTTGACAGCCGACTATATAAGAAGCTGTCAGACAGGCCAACATCTGTTGCCTCAAGGCTGAGCGGCTTGTTTGCTGTTAGCGTGCGAAAACCAATAAAGCCAGAGCAACCAATTTAGCTGCCTCGCCTCATTCTGTAGTGCGTTCGTTCCCAGTACGAAGCATAAGGGATTCTAGATCCCAAAATTATTCAGTAGATATCTCAGACAAAACCAGATGCAACTAATAAATGAGATAAATGTATCAAGACAAACGTAGCACCATAAATTCATTTTGTGGACTGCCTGTGTGTGGTGAAACAATCTGGACTGAATTATCGGAGTGTGTGATGTCTCGGGTGTATGTTTTAACAATATTTTCTCCTCCATTTGAATCCAAGTTAATGGTTTTACTTATTAAAAACAAAACAAGAATCTATTTTCCTCTGATGTTATATACAAGTGATCATACATTTATTTATTTATTTTGCACATGTATTGGGTTGCTAGAGCCTAGGTTAAAATTCCTGAGGTTTCAAGGGCATCTTTTTAGACAGGTAAATAGCTGTCCAAAAATATTATGGGTACAGTGTGGATTATTCTAGGTCCCTAAATTTCTGCCCTTGGATGGTTGAGGTAAAGGTAAAAGGTTCCCCTCGCACATACATGCTAGTTGTTCCTGGCTCTAGGGGGCGGTGCTCATCTCCGTTACAAAGCTGAAGAGCCAGCGCTGTCCGAAGACGTCTCCGTGGTCATCTGGCCGGCATGACTAAATGCTGAAGGCGCACGGAATGCTGTTACCTTCCCACCAAAGTGGTCCTTATTTTTCTACTTACATTTTTTTGCATGCTTTCGAACTGCTATGTTGGTAGAAGCTGGGACAAGTAACGGGAGCTCACTCCATTACGCAGCACTAGGGATTCGAACTGCCGACCATTTTCTGATCGACAAGCTCAGCGCCTTAGCCACTGAGCCACCGTGTCCCTTTTATATTTATATGGTCGCACAAAATTATATGGCTGCACAAAAACTCATGGGAACAAGCATCATCTTGAAGCAAACTGAGATCACAAGTGATTCTTGTTCTAAGCGGTTTTTAACCTGACTGCTTCAGTTTTGAAGACACTCCGTTATGCGACGCTAGGGATTCGAGCCATTGACCTGCCGACCTTTCTGACCAACAAGCTCAGCATCTTAGCCACTGAGCCACTGCGTCCCCCCTGGATAGTAGAATCCCGAGCCTAATTCTCTTTCAATATTTGGAAAGAGTGCAAAGAAGAGCACCCAAGATGATTAGGGGACTGGATGAGGAATGGTTGCAGGAATTGGGTATGTCTAGTTTGATGAAAAGAAAGACTAGGGGTGACATGCTGGCAGTCTTCTAATATTTGGGGCTGCCCCAAAGAAGAGGGGGTCAAGCTATTCTCCAAAGCACTGAAGGCAAGACACGAAGCAATGAATGGAAACTAATCAAGGAGAGAAGCAAACCAGAACTAAGGAGAGATTTCCTGACAGTGGAACAACTTGCCTTCAGAAGTTGTAGGTGCTTCATCCCTGGAGTTTTTTAAAGAAGAGATTGGACAGCCATTTGTCTAGAATAGCATAGGGCAGTGGTGGCTAACCTTTTTGGGCTCCTGTGCCGAAAATTGTGCCCTGTACTTGCGCGCTCGCATGCCAGCACCCAGAAGGCAATGCACATGCCCCCTCCACGCCCCCTGCGCATGCGTGTGCGATCCCCCTGCCACCCCCTTACCTGCACTGCGCACCTCCCAGCTGATTTTCGGCCCATTTGAGGCCTCCCAGAGGCTTGAGGGAAGCCTCTGCAGCCTTTGGAGGCCAAAAAAATGGGCCTGTTATGTCATTTCCTGTTTTTCGGCCTCCAAAGGCTGCAGAGGCTTCCCTTGAGCCTCTGGGCGGCTGAAAATCAGCTGGGAAGCGCGCATGCGCAGTGCAGGTAAGTTTGGCTGGGGCTCGCGTGCCTGCACAAATGGCTCTGCATGCCATAGGTTCACCATCACGGGTATAGGGTCTCCTGCTTGGACTAGAGGACCTCCAAGGTCCCTTCCGACTCTGTTATTCTGTTAAACAAGATACTTTCTTTTTCTAACAGGATTCATTGACTGAAATCCTCAAGGATCTAGGGAAGGAATTCTGCATTCTGAAAAAGTTTGAAACCCTCTGACATAGCGCACTATCAAAATAAATTTCTTTTGCTTGCCAACACACCAGTGAGAAATAATTGCTTACTTATGTTATGTGCCAAAGT
Source organism: Notechis scutatus (assembly GCF_049901735.1). NCBI lineage: Eukaryota > Metazoa > Chordata > Lepidosauria > Squamata > Elapidae > Notechis > Notechis scutatus. Next base: position 26,475,573 of record NC_142014.1, on the reverse strand, counting down.
ACAGGAATTAACAACTGATTAACAAGCTTAGATTATTTGATAAGATCACATTGAATTCTGATGCTGCTTAATTTAATCTGGGAACCCGTCATATTAAAAATAAATATACACAGGGGAGCCAAAATGCCTGAGACCTTTCAGTTTAGATAACACACACATTATTAATAACACAACTGAATGGTTAAAACAACAGCAGCAGCTTTTCATAGGTTGTCATTTGACCTTAACTTGATATGGCCATTCAACAACATATTTTTTCCCCCAACCAGATCAGTGTTTCTCAAAGTTACTTTAAGTTTAAAACGTATGGACTTTAGCTCCCAGAATTCCCCAGGCAGAGTTGAAATCCACACATCTTAAATTTGCCAAGTATGAAAGACACTGGTCTAGACGATTTCCCTGCAAATATCTGAGCCGTGTAAGACGCTGAAGTAATAAGCTTAGCAGCCCATTCGTTTGGAGCAGAGCAAAAAATTATCACCCACTGAGCCGCATCATAATTCATGATTTATAAACTTACAATGAAAGGATTCACAGAAGATGCAAGCCCAAATATAAATAAACAGCAGGGTGGCTTAGCGTGAGGTATGAACATACCTATTTCCTGCCAATGGGTATAACTGCCACTCTGCTATAAAGCCATAGTGAATTACATCCAATCTGTGTTGAGCTTGTAGTAAAACTGGCAGCTGTGGAACTCAAAACACCGCAGACGAACCGTTGAATCCAAATTCATGAATGCTTCACTATGAAACTATGTGGTCAGGCTTAGTTTTTGGGGAGGAAAATAAGGGGAGGGAAATTGTGCCTCTTCCTACCAGTATCCATCGGTATTCATCTGGCTAGTGTCCTGTCAGTGTGAGAGAGTTGAGGGCTGTTTGGAAACTGAAACATGGAAACTGAAACAGTATTTGCTGTGTGAGCAAGGAGGAGACAGCAAAGAGCCTGGGCGTGGCTTAGCTCAACTGTTCTGTACCAAAGCTGGTTGCTGCTGTGAAACTGAAACTCCTCTGCTTGTGTTTTGCATTTGGAAGAGATTTCTTTTAGGTGGGGAGGGGGAGTAGAACTCCTTAGCATCAGAGCGTGTTAATAATAACATAGGAAATACTAATGTTCTGATGGTCATTTTGAAAAATCCTTTCTTAGTGAGCACCTAGAAGCCAAGGGGAACATACGTGCCAAATTTCAAGTTTGTAGGCTTTACGGTTCTGGAGATTTTGTGATGATGCGTGAGTGGTATTTTGCTTTTATATATATAAATGTCCAGGCACAGCTGCCCAACTTTTCAACCCATAGAACTGATTTAGCAGTGTTGTCTTAATTAAAAACAAAGGCGTGAACAAGGAAAGGAGAACAAGAACTTACCAACTGTGATGCTCCCTGTTTTGGTCTCCAAGGTAATATCACCTGTAACGAAATTGGAAGAGCAGTGGGTATCTTAAAATGTGAGGGTCACTTTACACACAGCGCAATTCATTGTGGTGCACAAGCAAGAAGCCAAAGGGGATTGAAACCAACTATGAATTGAATCAGAGGTTCCTTTTTGTAGTATTATCAGATGCAAAGGGACAGGATTGTACGTTAAGTTGTTAAGTTCAGAATATTTATTACCCAAGCTTACATACAAGAATCTAGTGTAAACTGCGAACAGATGAGGGTCGACAGAATTCAAGAGAAATTGGACCGTTCGTTAACAATTCTAGGTTTATGACTTGCTTAATTCCTCCCTCCAGCTCTACCTGCTCTTTTCCTACAAATATGTACCACACACCCACATTCACATAAAGGCAGAAGGAAACTGTCTGTATTATTGAATGTACAGAAATATAAGTCCTTGACTTATGATCATAACTGAATCCAACATTTCTATTGCTTAAGTTACGGTTGTTAAGTCGATCACTGCAGTTGTTAAGTTAGTAACTTGGACATTAAGTGAACCTGGCTTCTCCATTGACTTTGCTTATTACAAGGATGCATAAGGAGATCATGTGACCCCAGGACACTGCAACTGCCATAAATATGAGTCAGTTGCCAAGTGTCCAAATTTTGATCACGTGACCCTGGGGATGCTGAGAAAAATTAACAGCAGTCAGTGCCATTACAAACTAATGCCAAAGACATTCCAGCAGGGCCAAATTTATTTTCCACACTTCACTGCAGGAATATAGTGCTATTTTTACCAAATTGTTGTTGTGGTCAGCCGGCAACAGGTGTGGATGGCTGAGGAGAGCGAGGACTAAGATGAGGGGCCAGGACCATTAGGGAGTGGACTGCTGCCTTCAGAGATTGTGGGGGCTGGCAGCAGTGATGAGGAGGTTCCTGAGGAGCCTTTGCCAAGTGCGAGTGCACAGGATTGCTCGCAGGAAAGAGCAGTTACAACAGCATGGGTGATTCGGGAGTAAGGCTGCAAGGCCCCTCCTTCAAGAAGATAAAAGTCCGCTGTGAAACTAACGTACTTTGCAGAAGGCAAAGACGTTTTGAAACTCCAGCCTCGTGGACATTCCAGTATCCTGAGTTTGTATTTGAAAATTCTTATTTTGCAAATTATTTCTTGTCTGTTATCTTTTGGCAAGTCTCGCACAGTTTGGCAAGGCTTGTACTTATCACAGCTAATTATTTTGTAAAAGCATTACAAGGTTTCTGTTCATTTTGGATTGTGTTTGATTTGTTGGGAAAGGGCGTGGGTCAGAACAATTGTAGCTTCATTTTGTTTTATTGAATCTTCCTCCTTCTCTTTCTCTCTTTCTCTTTTTTCCTGTCTCCCACTCTCCCTCCCCTCCCGCTCTCAGCTAACAGCAGGTCTGTGGTTTGCTTAGCAGATTCCAGGCAAGATCTGGCTCTAAACTAATCCTGGGAAGAATAAATTTTCCAATCTGGCTCTAAACTAATCCCAGGAAGAATAAATTTTCCAAGATCCACTGATTGTCTCTTAGGTAAAGCATAAAGTCTGAATTGAAGAAGTCTTGGCTGGCTTGCTGGTAAACAGACAGAATCGGGGAGCTATCTTGCAATCAAACCACCATTCATAGCCTGGCCTACTACTTTGAGACAGAGCATTGCTTAACTATAACCTAGCATCTCTCGATAGCAACTTGGAAAGTGGTAGGAGATGCTAGAACAAGGGTTTCAAACTCAATTTCATTGAAGGCCATATCAGGGGGCATGGCCTGTCGGTGGCACCTGTGGTGGGCAGAGGGCTCTGCCAATGAAAACAGGCTGCCACGGCCTCCTGCAACCCTCTGCCCATGAAAACGGAGCGGCCCTCTCAAGCGGCCCTCTCAACCTTGAGTTTGACACCCCTGTGCTAGAAGGTATAATTCAGCAATTTCCAGATGCCGTAAGTTGTTTTTCGCCCAGCTAAAATGTTTTTCTGAGTACCAGATACACAAATGTTGCCTTAAGGATATCATAATCATTTTTGCACAGACTGGTTTAATTCTACTTCCATTCTTATTTTTGTTTTATCACAGAGCAGCTCCTCATTCCGACTCTTCGCTGTATTGGGATCGCTCCCAAGCTCTAGCAAATTTTTGCAATTCATTTATTTCTTGGATTCCTACTCTTCCCTAAGGCATGATGCTCAAACCGGTTAAAAATAATTAACAAGAATTAAATAGATTGAAAACACACATAAAGCAACCATATTGTACCACCACAAGTATTGCAAATAAAGCAATTATATAACAACAACCTTATATTTCAGTGGCACAATTGAAAAGGATCTGTTTTGCATTCTTCTTGTCCAGTAATATTCATTGTCGCTTTGAGTTTGTAACTTCAAGAAAACATAAAATGTCTTAGAATCAACAGTGCCTTGCAAAATTAAGTCAACTGAAGAAAATTCAACATGTCATTTGGAAGAGGAACTTTTATTTTATTTTATTTTTTAAAATGGTGCGGTCAAGTAACTATTCCACCAGTCATAGGATATAATAAACTCTTTAATTTTCATGCTCTCTTAAATGGAAATACATATTATCTTATATTATCTGATTTGCCACTACGGCTGACATCCAGCAAATACAAAATTGGGGCAATTAGTCATGAAGTATTGACAGAAGCAATTTGATTCATGTCTATTTTCTGTTCCCCATGAACAATAATTGGAAACACTTTCCCGCACGTCTACATTGTACTGCTTAAAAATGAAGAAAGAAGTCAAAGTTATTTTTCTCTACAGAAGCCTGCATAACTCAAATCTCTCTCTCTTTTTTTAAAAGAAAGCCGATTTCTTTTTTTAAAAGAAAGTCTAGCCTACAAGGTCGGTATACTTTAACAACCTCCCATCGAATACTAGTAAGACCTGATCCCGCAGATACGAATAAGTATCTGATCAGCTAGATACTATCACCAGATGCTAACTGGGGGATTCTGGGAATTGAAGTCCATACATCTTAAAGTTATCCAGGTTGAGAGACAATGACCTGCTCTAAGAAACTGGTTTACCTTGAGAGATATGGAGGAATCTTATCATCCAGGCCTTCTGGAAGACTATTAAACTCTGTTTCTACCCTGAGATGTTGAATCAGGATGGGAACCCACCTTTCCAAATGGCTATTGTTATGGTGCCGAGTTTGAACTTTGGTTGTTTTTCTAATTTGCATCTTTTTTTTTTTAGCCACCTAGGAATGTTTTAGATGACATTGGTAGTAGTATAACTTTTTTCAAATAAATAAATGGAGTTTTAGAAAATAGAAAATAGAATAACAGAGTTGGAAGGGACCTTGGAGGTCTTCTAGTCCAACCCCCTGCCTAGGCAGGAAACCACTTCAGACAAATGGTTATCCAACATCTTTTTAAAAACTTCCAGTGTTGGAGCATTCATAACTTCTGGAGGCAAGTAGCTCCACTGATTAATTGTTCTAACTGTGTGATATGTAGAATTATACCTGTGAAAATATAAAAGCAATGGTAACACTATTTTAACCTCTGTGTTAACTTAAGTTAACTTGTGATAATTCACTGGAATATTATGTAAGAATTCTCTATTGTTTTGTATACATTTGGCAGGTTAGGGTGTCCAGTGTCATGTTAATGATGGAGATTACTGGAACTGGAAATGGGTAAACAGGACGAGGAAACAGATGTTATGCTTCAAAAATAGGGGTGTTGTGTAGCTGGATATATAGCTGGAGATTATGAACCCAGGAAAGGGGCAGAGACTGTATATTTGAACCTGTATATAAACCCCAGCCTTCCTGTGAACCATGTCTTCTGCCCATGAGCAGAATTCCCTTTTGCAAAAGCTTCATAATAAAGCTCTTATTTATTGTTCACATGTATCCAGTGTCTCCTGAATGGTTGATTTTTATCACAAACTGTCAGGAAATTTCTCCTTAGTTCTAAATTGCTTCTCTCCTTGATTAGTTTCCACCCATTGCTTTAGTTCTGGGCAATTGTACATATGGCTGCAGCTTTTGGTAAATGGCACCTGGGTTTTAGTTCATGTCAGGATACTTCTCAGAGAACATAACCTTAGAAAAAGGTTCCATTTTGTTCGTTAATAGAGCTGTGTTATCTTCAAAATCTGGCTCAACTTGCAAGTCTCCTAAGGCACTTAAAAAATGGCTGTGCTATATTCAGTTTCATAAACACAGGCAGGCACTAAACCGGGTACGAAAAAGAATACTTTTCCTTAAAAAGGCATTTGGTAGAGAAATGTTGCTCTAAGGAAATCTTTTTTGCCCTCTTACCATGGACGTTCCCCAGTAAGATGTCGCCAGCCACTGAAGTCAGAAACGAGGACTCGGCATACAAATATTTAGCTTTGAGCAAACCATTTTCACTTGTAATGTTAATGGATGATCCTTGGAGTTTTTCAATGTTCACATTCTATTGCAAGAAAAAAAAATACAATAAAGTTGTATTATGGTAATTATTCTGACTCGCTGACAAATAGCCAGTTTGGTCCAGTGGTTAAGGCACCAGGATAGAAAGCAGGAGACCATGAACAACTAATTCACACCACAATGACTTGTGCCCTAGGATGTCCAACCATGTAGTAGGGCTGTACTACTATTATCATCCTCCTCGTCTTTCTTATTACCAATTCCTTTAGCATCTTATGACTATCACTTCGTTTTTTGTGTCTTACGATTTATGTTGATTGCTTTTATTTAGCATTCTATGACTATCACTGAGTGTTGCATCTTATGATTTATGATGATTGTATTTTATGATTATGATCCTGATTTAACACTTGTTGCTTGTATGTATGCTGAGAGCTCCTGCACCGGAGACAAATCCCTTGTGTGTCCAGTCACACTTGGCCAATGAAGAATTGCATTGTGTTGTGTTGTACTTTACTCTACTCTACTCCACTCTACTCTACTCTACTCTATTCTCTATTAATCCATTTCCTATTCTGTTCTATTTACTCCACTCTATTCTACTCTGCTCTGCTCAGCTCTGCTCTGCTCTACTCTACTCTATTCATCCATTTCCTATTCTGTTCTGTTCTACTCTACTCTGTTCTATTCTCTATTCATCCATTTCCCATTCTGTTCTGTTCTGCTCTGTTATGTTATGTTATGTTATGTTTTACTCTACTCTACTCTACTCTACTCTACTCTACTCTACTCTACTCTACTCTACTCTACTCTCTATTCATCCATTTCCTATTCCTATTCTGTTCTGTTTTACTCTACTCTCTATTCATCCATTTTTTATTCCTGTTCTATTTTACTCTACTCTACTCTCTATTCATCCATTTCCTATTCCTATTCTGTTCTGCTTTACTTTACTCTACTCTACCCTACTCTATTTTATTCTTTCCTGCTTTTGGCATGAAAGCTGGCTAGGTGACTTGAGCCAGTCCCTCTCTCTCCCATCCCATCCCACCTCACAGAATTGTTGTTGTGAGGAAAATAGGAGGAGAGAGGAGTGTTGGATATGTTCACCACCTTGGATTGTTTGTAAAAATAATAAAGGCGGGATACAATTCAACAGTCAATAAATAAGCAACAGTTCCTATAAAGTGTATATTATCTTATAAAGTTCAGCTCCCGGGTCAAGTAAGCTATACATTTCACAACAAACTAAGATGGGATTCCCAGAAATCTGGAAATAACCCCGAAGTTATGGAAAGCACAGAACGCTTGGAAAATTTTAGGAATGTTTGCCGGAAGACGCTACAAATTAATGAAGGAATTAGTGCTATCTAAGGTAGTCGGTGTTTGTCAAGGGAACGAGGGAGGTATGAGTTCAGAAAAATACGAATTTCTTGGATCAGGTCCCATACCTGATCTAGCTGTATTCCTCCTCAAAGGATTGAAATGATAAATGAGGAAGCAAAAATGAAGAACAAGGTACAAGTATTTTCCACTGAAGCTGTTTTTTTCTCTACAAAGAAGGAATCTGGTAGGTAATTTAGAAGGATTGCTATCAATAACCCAAGCTTTTAATGGATAAGGTCTCCTGCTCAAGCAGTGGGGTTGGATTAGAAGACCTCCAAAGTCCCTTTCAACCCTCTCATTCTATCTTCTGCAACGAGATTTTGGTTTCCAAGCCATTTTCTTGACTTTCCTCCCTGTACTTCAATTTAGGCAAGGGCCCAACTTCTGATTGGCTTAGATCAACTTCCTGGCTGGTTTACCTGTCCTGCAGAGCAAAGATTAAAGCTAAGAAACAATCTGGTATTTGATCTTGGCTTCTCCCTGGACACCTTGGAAAAAAATTCATTCGGTTGGAACTGCTGGTAAATTTGCTTTGGCTCCAGCCTAGGAGTCTATGTTCTGCCAAGGTGCCAGCCCCGTAAATATATAAAATGTTTGAAGGTTGTTGAATTATGCTAACCATGGAAAAGCAAAGGAACCATGAATGTATCAGGGAGAAGCATGGAATCATTTCAGACCGGCACATATATAAAAGTTTTGCTAAAATCTACATATATATATAAAAGCGAAAGACCACTCACGCATCATGACAAAATCTCCAGAACCATAAAGCCTACAAACTTGAAATTTGGCATGTATGTTCCTCTTGGCTTCTAGGTGCTCACTAAGAAAGGATTTTTCAAAATGACCATCAGAGCATTAGTATTTCCTATATTATTATTATTAACATGCTCTGATGCTAAGGAGTTCTACTCCCCCTCCCCACCTGAAAAGAAATCTGTTCCAACAGCTAAGCCTCTCCCAGACTCCTTGCTGTCTCCTTCTTGCTCATACAGCAAATACCATTTCAGTTTCCAAACAGCCATCAACTCTCTCACACACTGACAGGATGCTAGCCAGATGAATACCAATGGATGCTTGTAGGCAGAGGCAGAATTTTGCCCCCCTTATTTTCCTCCCCAAAACTAAGTCCAATCACATAGTTTTGTAGCGAAGCACAGGTATAGAGCTAGTATATTTATGATGATAAGCTGCTTGGTGAAGAATATAAGTGTCAGCTTTGGAAGCCATATTCCATGCTGCCACATAGCCTGGGAGAGTGGAAGTGGGGGGGGGGTGTGATTTCAATTAAGTAGCTCTAAGTAGACAAAATAAAATTCTTTTGTTGCTGTGTCCCTAGACCAGGTGATCAACTTTTGCGACCTTCTGACAAGCAAACTCAATGGGAAAGCCAGGTTCGCTTAACGACCGGGTGACTAACTTATCAACTGTGGCAAGAGAGGTTGTTAAAAAGGTCGAGGGAAGGGAAGTCAGAAATGACTTAATGACTGCATTATTCACTTAACATTGAGGAAAAACTCACTCAACAAATGTCTCACTTAAGAAAAGAAATGTTGGGCTCCATGGTGGTCGTAAGTCAAGAACTATTTGTATTTAGCTTCTTAAAACCACCAAGGTCACATTAGCACTGCCACCTGCTAAAAGCAGACAAGTCAAAATCTACCACAATAAAATCAAAAGTTGCTTAACTAACTCACAAGAGCCGAGAGTGATCGCAAACGAGTATAACATATACTTATATTCTTACAAAACTTGTACTACATGCTGCTTACATTCCAAGCTGGTTCAGGCCGCAATCGAACATTTAATATGCTTTTAATTTTCCAATTCTGATTGTTTTATGGGCAGCATCTGACTGATTTACACTCCTCTAACATCTGCGCTGACATGTAAAACATCTTTGTCTTTTTTTTAATGACGATTTTGTTCCACCAGTTAGACACATCGTTATGTAGTTAAGGCTCATCGTTTCCAGGATAAACGAAAGCACGATGAAGGTTTAAACCTTTAAAATGGGAGACTGATGGGGGAAGGGGCCTTGAGATGTAAGATTTTCTGCTTATTGGTTATGGACACACAATACACATTTTATAAAGCAACACTTCATTCCTAAATGCATTGTTAGGCAAGATCCTGGCATTAATTTGATCCGTGTGTTTTTATGGTAACAAGAATGAATAATAATGGGGTACAGAGCAGAGGTGGTATTCAGCAGGTTCTGAGCAGTTCCTGAGAACCGGAAGCGGAAATTTTGAGTAGTTTGGAGAACCGGCAAATCCCACCTCTGACTGGCCCCGCCCCCCTCTATTCTCTGCCTCCCATTGAGTCCCAGCTGATCATCTGGGTCTTCTTTGGTTGCCATGCACAGGAGAACGGAGCTGGAAAGCAGGTTAGTGGGTGGGGAGGGAATGGGGATTTTGCAATATTCTTCCCCCAGGAGTGGGGAGGGAATGGAGATTTTATAGTATACTTCCCCTACCACGTCCACCAAGCCAAGCCACACCCACTAAGCCACGCCTACAGAACCGGTAGTAAAAAAATTTGAATCCCACCACCGGTACGGAGTAACTGAACTGGCATTGAAAAATTACTTGTTTCCATAGAATATCTGTAAACAAGTAATAATAATTACTTGTTTACAGATATTCCTCGACTTAACGACCACCATCGAGTACAAAATTTCTGTTGCTAAGCGAGACATTTATTAAGGGAATTTAGACCCATATTACAACCTTTCTTGCCACTGTCGTTAAGTGAATCATTGCAGTTGTTAAATTAGTCACATGGTAGTTAAGGTGGGTTTGTATTTATTTTCATAGTCGTAATGTACACTGAAGATGGTATTTAATTTCATTGTACGAGGTACATTGACAATAAAGTAAACTAAACTAAGCTAAACTCCGGAGGGCCTCCAGAGCCCGGGGGAGGTCATTTTTACTCTCCCGGAGGCTCGAGGAAAGCCTCCGGAGCATGGGGAGGGCAAAAATGCCCCTCCTCCACTATGGTGCAGGAGGCCGACTAGGCCATGCCCACCATGGCCACGCCCACTCAGCAAGCGAGCAGAGAACCGGTTGCTGAAATTTTTGAAGTCCACCCCTGACCAGGAGAACTTATAGTGCACAGCCATAAACCTTCATCGTGCCTTGGTTTATCCTGGAAATGCTGAATCTTAAACTACGTAATGACATCTACAACTGATGGAATAAAATTGTCATAAAAAAGATCCCCAGGGTCGAACGAAAGGCAGGTTGATTGCTAACAGAAATCGCTCTGTGAGAAAAGACAGCCAAATTTCTTACTATTGTATTTCTGACACACAGTTGGCTGCCTTGCTGTTATATTTGTGTGGGATGCCCCTCCCTTCCTAGAAGAATGAAATATTTTGGGAAATATTACAAAGGCCAGAATACGATATTTCCCCCAAAGGGAGAAATGGAGAAACATGCTTTTAAAGACAGAAAGCAGTCTTTCTGAGTAGCTCCACCCCAAAGACCTTCAGCTCCAGGATGATGGGATTAAAAAGAACAGGACACTGTTCTGTCCGAGGCTACCCCAAAAAGCACTAAGCAGACTCTTTGTCCTGGCAAAACCCCTTTTATTAAACGAAGATGAATTTCTTGCATTCACATTCAGCCAAAGGCCTGGCAAACCCTGTCTTTCAAGGGTCTAATTAGGAGCACAGACCTAACTTTCTACATTTCTTGCCAATCAGCCACCAGCCTCCATTTTATTTCCAGCTTCTTTCTCCCAGCGTGGCACTGAACCCAATGGATATTCCTTCCAACATTTGGCAGATAAATCTTAGAACACCCTGGATGGATGCCTAATTTTATAGCTATAAAACCTTATAGCCATTCCACCGATTCCAATCAAAAAAGCATTTACAGGAGAGCACAAAGGAAACCAAAAGTTGATCAAGAAAACATTCTAAGATATATAAGCTCATACAGGTATTCCTCAATTTATGGCCACAATTGAGCCCAATATTTAGGTTGCCAAGGGAAACATGTGTTAAATAAAGTTTTCCCCATTTTTTTTCGAACTTCCTTGACAGATTTGTGAAGCAAATCACTGCAGTTGTTAAGTTAGCCACACAGTTGTTAAGGGAATCTGGTTTTTCCACTGACTTTGCTTGTGAGAAGGTGTGAAAAACAGTTTCAGTGCCATCGTAATTTCAAATGGTCACTAAATGAATTGTTGTTATAAGTCAAGAACTACCGGTATTTATAGAAACCTATAATTCTTTCCTCATAGGGCTGTCCAACTCAGGATCATTCAACAGAAACTGACAGGAATTTTTTTTCTTACTACCCAAAGAGAAATTCCACTAGCTAAAGATGCCATCTTCTGGCAAATCTATAGCACCTCGCTCTATTTCTTAGAAAAGAGATTTTCAACAACTTTTCAAAAGTTTGAATGTAGGATGCAGATAGTCTTTGACAGTGGTGGGATTCAAAGAATTTTAGTACTACTGGTTCTGTGGGCGTGGCTTGGTGGGCATGGTGTGACTTGGTGGGTGTGACTTGGTGGGCGTGGCTTGGTGGGTGTGGCAGGGGAAGAATACTGTAAAATCTCCATTCCCACCCCATTCCAGGGGAAGGATACTGCAAAATCCCCATTTCCTCCCCACCCCACTAACCTGATTTCCAGCTCTGTTCTCCTGTGCAGGGCAACCAAAGAAGACCCAGTCAGAGGTAGGATTTGCCGGTTCTCCAAACCACTCAAAATTTCCACTACTGGTTCTCTAGAACCAGTCAGAATCTGCTGAATACCACCTCTGGTCTTTGATATATAACCACAATTCAGCCCAAAATTTCTGTAAGCAAGACAATTGTTGCAATGGTCATAAGTATGAACCCCATCATAAGTCACTTTTCAGTTACACAGTTGTAACTTTAGTTACTAAGTGAATGATTCTAAGTCAAGGACTACAGGTAGGCCTCAACTTAGGGTCACAATTGGGCCCATTTCTGTTGCTAAGTGTTGTGGTTAACCGGCAGCAGGTGCGGGCGGCTGAGGAGAGTGAGGACTCTCATGAGGGCCCAGGACCATTAGGGAGTGGATTGCTGCCTTCAGAGATTGTGGGGGCTGGCAGCAGTGATGAGGAGGTTCCCAAGGAGCCTGTGCCAAGTGTGCGTGAGCGCAGGATTGCTCGTAGGAAAGAGCAGCTACAAACAGCATGGGCAACTCGGGAGTAAGGCTGCAAGGTAATGGGCCCTCCTTCAAGAAGATAAAAGCCAGCTGTGAAACGAACGTTCTTTGCAGGAAGCAAAGACATTTTGAAACTCCAGCCTCGTGGACATTACAGTATCTTAATTGGGTATTTGAAGACTTGTGTTGTGAAATATTTCTTATCTGTGATTTTTGGCAGTCTTGTAAAGTTTTGGCAAGATTTGTGCGTATCAAAGTTAATTAGTTTGCAGCAGCCTTTTAACCAGGGATTCATAAGACTCATTAAAAGGTTTCTGTTCCCTTTGGTTATTGTTTGTCTTATTTACGACCTCCCTGGCCACAATTTTTAAGCAAATCACTACAATTGTTAACTAATTAACGTGGTTGTTAAGTGAATCTGGCTTCCTCATTGACTTCACTTGTCAGAAGGTCGCAAAAGGGAATCACATGACTCCCGGGGACACTGCAACCATCATAAGTATGAACCAGTTGCCAATCATCCGAATTTTGATCATATGACCACAAGTATGCTGCAATAGTCATAAGTGTGAAAAACGGTCATATGTCACTTTTTTCCATCCCATTATAACTTCAAGTAATCACTAAGTCAAGAACTACCTGCATTAGGATTCTGGCAAAATGAGGTGATCGTTATCTTTTTAAAAATACCAAAAAAAAAATCTACTACATGAACTTTGCCAATGCATTCCATTAAGAACCACAGCCCCGATAAATTTATTTAAAACTGGACAAGTGATTTTTTTATATATAAAATGGGCTGAGGACTGCTGTTTAGTTTTCTTGTACTACGTACAACATGAAAAATGATTTTTTGTCAATAATTATTGTCAATCAATAATGCAGCGTTGAATTAAGTAACATAAGAATAGCAGATAAGCACAGAATTGTTTTTAAAATTTGAATTTTTAGATTTTTTTTTTCTGATAGAAGATAAGTTTACAGAGTCAGTATTACTGAAGCCCAGGAAGAATTAACAGTGGATGCAAGTACAAAAAAATAAAATAATTCTTCCTGTATTGTTTAATATTAAAAATATACCTTTTAGTGTAACTTAATTTATGCTACTCACACGGCTCTCACTTACACTTTCTTGTGACACAAGAATATCAGTATTTCCTTGAAGAGTTCCCAAACAGGTAACGTCCCCTCCTTTTGCTCGGAGATCAATTTTATGACTCTGAAAGAAAACTGCATAGGTGTTAAAAAAGTTTACTTCCGTTTTCCTTCTAAGATTCATTTGCCGGTTATGGCACGTTCTAACTTTCAAATCTGACTCTCCTAATATATTTCTTTGAACTTTCCTGGAAAATGAACACTTGCATCATGGAAATTGTTTTTCAACTAGGTCTGGGCAACTGGTTCATATTTATGACCGTTGTTGTGTCCCAAGGACACATGATCTCCTTTTGCAACCTTCTAACAAGCAAAGTCAATGGGGAAGCCCGATTTGCTTAATAACTGGGCTACTAACTTATCAGTGCAGTGATTGGTGATGGTTAATTTGACAATGCTATTCACAACTGTCGAGGAATAAAATCCATTGAATTCAGTGGCTCCTAATTTCAAAGAAATGAGCATTTCAGCTCAGTAAGTGGACCAATGACATGATTGTTTAAGGATTTAAAATCTAGCCAAGAAATGCTTGGGAGATTTTTTAAATAATTCCATCTATGAGCAGCAAAAACATCAGATACAGGAAATCAATCTCCTGGATGTGAAATCATCAGTTGTTGCATCTGCAAAAAGTAACCCTGAGATTTAAGATGCTGAAGATTACGTACAATTCATAAAACAAAGAAAGACCATGATGAGAGATTGGTACCTTTATTGACTTCAATACACTCGCTCCCTTCTCTGTTTCTACTTTGCAGTTAGCACATTGCATTTGTTCAATCTTCACAGAGCCATTTCTGGTTGTTTTGATATCCAAATCTAAAATTAATTTTAAAAAAGTTAACAATGAATGGAGATCAGAACAGTCTTGAGTTTGTTTTCGTGATGTCAGCAGTGAAACACAGAGAGAAAGATGGAGTATCCTGCTTGCAAAGCATATCTGAATTGGTCAAAATAAAACTTCACCCTCTGATCCATTCAAGATGCATTGAGTGACAACTCCTTTAATGTTGCTGGAGCAAAACTGACTTCACCACTGCCCCAATTAGCAACAGAAACTTTAGGCTCAATTGTGGTCATTAAGTCGAGGACTGCTTGTATTCTACCAGCACCCACTCTCCCTTCTGCACCTACCAAAATTTACAGGGGTCCTCACATCCAGGGAAGCTGTGCCGTCCACGCCATCAGAGATAATCTTCACCTCCTTCCGGGCTTCATCGTAATTCACAAGCAGACCAGAGGCAGGGTCAGGATTGGAATCCCTGCCCTTAAGGGCAACAAATACCTTGTCAGAATCAGGGTACTTATGGGGGTCCAGGGGCCCCACTGTAATGTGGCAAGGGAGACGCGCCTTCAGCAGACCAAAAGGAGTGACAACCAAGGTCCACTCCTTGAGAAGCTTATTAGTCTTTGGGTCCTTTTCTGTAGGACCCAGGTTTGCCTGACTTGTGAACAAGGCCACTTTGTGGGGACTCTTCTTCCCCTTCAGCAAACCACGATTGCTCCTTGATAACGCCTTCCCCGCCAGGTAGCACCATCCTGGCAACCTGCTATGCACCATCCTGGCTTCTATGGGGATGTTTTTGCTAACATCCCATCCTAGGAAAGGACAGGTAGGGTCTTCCTTTCCCCAGTTTTTGCATGGGGTGTGGGGTCAACTGCATCAGAACTCCCCCTTACAAGCCCATCTTGCTCGCTTCCCCCAAAAAAAAAAAAAAAAAAAAATAAAATCGTGCGTTGCCTCCAACCGGAGATGCACAAAACCCACACTGATCTGCAGCTGCAGCTGCAGTACTACCCGGACATGTCAAACTTGCAGCGAGGGCTGCTGGGAATTGTGGTTTCTCGCCCGCGCGCAAAGGCACGCAAGCGCCCAAAAGTCGGGCATTTCAACTACAAATCCCGGAATGCCATTCGCACGCTTGAGGATTGGTTTGTTTGTTTGGTTTTTAAAATCTCCAATGGCCGGGGAAGGAGGATGGAACGTTTCGTTACCCAATCGGAAGGGGTGGGATCAGGGGAAAAAAAAGGGCGGAGAATTTTTGGTCTCCTTGGAAACGGGTGTCGCTAACGGGCGAGTCGGTTGCTAGGCGACGCGAGGCCCGAGTCCTGGGAAAGAAAGAGTAACGCGAGTTGTAGTAACGCCGGTAAGATTAAACTGGGTTAAACTCGGCTGCATGGATCCCACATTTGTGTGAAGGGGAGGTTTTGTACTTTTGGGGGAAAGCTACAAGGTTCAGGAATAGAGCTGCTTTCAAGAAGCCCCCGCTCCCGTTTATGCCTTTGCTAGGTCACGTTTTATTGGTGGATGGGAGACTACCAGGAAATCCCAAGGACGTCAGTTTGGGCAACGTTCCCCCCCCAAAAAAAGGCAATGGGGAAAAAAAAATCACTTCCCACGGTTGCCAGTAAAAACTGCATTGATGTATTGACAAAGTCAAGGAAGTAAAATGTTTACTTGCCACCATGGCAAATAAAGAAAATACAGGTACTTGAAGTTATGATGACACTGAAAAAAGTGACTTATGACCATTGTAGCATCCCCATGGTCACATGATTTACATTAATTTTGGATGCTTGGCAACTGACTCAAATTTATGATGATTGCCGTGTCCCAATCTCCTGCGATTTCCTTTTTATGACCATCCAATAAGCAAAGGCAATGGGAAAGCCAGATTCACTTCACAACTGGGGTTACTAATTTAAGAAAATGTGGTGATTCACTTAGCAACTGTTGAATGAAAACTTGTAAAGAAAACTTGTAAAACGGGACCAAACTCTCCTGACACATTTCTCACTTAGCAACAGAAATTCTGGGCTCAATTGTGGTCGTTAAGTCGAGGACTACCTGAATAGGTGGATGTTATGTCAAACAGGTATAGAAGCATGAGGTGTGAACCAGGCCAAGGAATGTATCAACAAATGTATCATTTGTTGTGTCAGTTGTTTGTGCATCTCCTATAATTTTTGCAACATTGTTTAGTGTTTCTTCTGATCGAAGGAAAGTTAATGATGGGTATTCAAGCTGTCTGTCTAACAGCAATAGCACTTAGACTTATATACCGCTTTATAATGCTTTATAGCCATCTCTAAGCGGTTTACAGAGTCAGTATATTGCCCCCAACAATTTGGGTCCTCATTTTACCCACTTCGGAAGGATGAAAGACTGAGTCAACCTTGAGCATGGTGGAAATCTTGAATTGTATTGACTCTTCTTTACCACCAATTTGCTTTGACCGTTAGTAGTTCAGATTCTTATAGAGAGCATAACCCTGCAGTGAACTTTTATATTCATTTGAACTGTCTGGTCTTCTGATTTTCCTGCATGTGATAAGGACTTCATAAAGGATCTGGTTTCAAAGGTTGTTGGGAATGTGTATCCTTTAGAACCTTGAACTAAGGAGATATTGTCCTGAGACTTGTACATCAGCTGTGTAAGGCATGCGGGCAACTGTGTCCTTGAGAAAGATATGGCTATTTTAAGATTTTTCCAATAGTGGCTACCTACTCACCCAGGGATGAACTTATCCATTTGAACCCAGGTCTGCACAGCCCTAATTGCTTTCTGCAGTAATATATCAGTTCAAATGCATCTCTTAGCTAGTGTCTCTGTACAACACAAACTTATCTATTTACTTTTTAATTTTGCAAGGGCTTGTTTTCAAATATATATTACATCTTTTCTGTATTTGTAGAGCCCATTTCCTGGTAACTAGTGCTGTAATTTACTTTTATACCGTCAGATGTCAGCAGTTACCCACCCAATACATTGCAGTTACATTTTGATTGGTTAATTTTGTGATAGGGATGGGAAATTTATTTGTTTGGCTTTTGGTATAATGATCACTACCTGAACCAATACAATTATCTTTTTTAAAAAAAATTCAGTAAGTAATTTTAGCTACAACAGTGCAGATATTACAGGAAACTAAATGTATTATTTTTTTAAAAAAAGTGTTAAAATTAGCATTTGCATAGAAAGACTGGGATGGAATAAACATTTGCTTGCCCCAAAATTAGAGATGTTGAAGCATACTGTACCTCTAAATATTTGCACTTATGTACAATACCAATTTGCAGCATGCTTTGGAAAAATATATGTTGAATTTGATACAAACACGATAGAGACCTAATGTATCTAGTTAAATCACAAGTTGCTTAATTATGATTTGTTGCATAGCTGACACTTCATTAGTAGAATTGGCTTGGGATTTTGTGACAACCATGGGACTGCTATTTGTTGTCACCTTGACCAATACATTGAGCAAAATATACCACAATTTGCTTTTGTCTTGAGCCAAGACGGGTAGCTGGAATATGGGGTTTAACCCTGCTGTCATGGTCAGATCCCTTCTGCAAAGGTTAGAGATCAGGAGTGGAATTCAATTTTTTTAACAACCAGTTCTGTGGGCGTGGTTTAGTTGGTAGGCGTGGCTTGGTGGTCATGTTATTGGCTGGGTGTGGCCAACTCAACATCACTCACATTGAGGCATGCATTTCCTCGCCTGGCCTCTCATGACTGTGGGGATGCTGCAACAGTTGTTAGTGTGAAAAATGGTCATAAGTCACTTTTTTCAGTGCCATTGTAACTTTGAATGGTCACTCCACACAAGCAAAGTACCAGCAAAGGAGGAAAAAAACCTCCAGAGACGTTTCTGAGACAGGAAGTCTAGTCCTGCCAAGAATGTAATAAGGGTTAACGGAGAGGCAGTTTCTGTAAGCAACACCAGAATGTTTCCTTCCTGCCTTCCTTACAGAATTAGACCAGTAATTTCTTCTAACAACCGGTTCTCCGAACTGCTTAGAATGTTAACAACCAGTTCTAGCGAATAGGTGCGAACCGGTAAAATCCCACCCCTGTTAGAGATCCATTAAGACCAGAGAATCTTAAGGAATAATGTCTTGGTAAGACCACACTTGGAGTGCTGCCTCCAGTTTTGGTCGCCACAGTGTAAAAAAAAGATGTGGAGACTCTAGAAAGAACATAGAGAAAAGCAACAAAGATTAGGGGATTGGAGACTAAAACATATAAAGAACCTTTGCTGGAATTGGGTATGTCTAGTTTGATGAAAAGAAGGACTAGGGGAGACTTGAGAGCAGTGTTCTGATATCTCAGGGGCTGCTACAAAGAACAGGGACTCAAGCTATTTTTCAAAGCACCTGAAGGCAGGACAAGAAGCAGTGGAGGGAAACTAATCAAGGAAAGAAGCAACCTAGAACTAAGGAGAAATTTCCTGACAGTGAGAACAATTAATCAGTGGAACAACTTGCCACTAGAAGTTGTGAATTCTCCAACACTGGAAGTTTTAAAGAAGAGATTGGACTACCATTTGTCTGAAGTGGTGTAGGGTTTCCTGCCTGAGCAGGAGATTGGACTAGAAGACCTCCAAGGTCCCTTCTAATTCTGTTATTCTGGATCCTTGCTTTCCTTGGTGGATTTTACAGGAGCTAGTGCCAGTGGCCTTCTTGAATCTATGGAATGGTGAGATAGGCTGGACTATAGATTCCTTACAATAGTGACCTCTATGAAGCCTGATCTTTCTAGTTTTCAGAATTGCTTTGGGAGATACAACTGATTGGTTGCCGATAGAAGGCAGGCGATAGGAAAACTCTCGCCATGAGATCAGTGGTAGTTGCCTGAGAGTAGCATAATCATAATTTAAAATAATAATAATCCATGAGCCAGTGAAGGTTACTAACTGGGACTGCTTTGAAGCTCTGCTACATCTTCAAGGAACCATCCATATAGCTTTTGAAAATGTTCTTCTCCCAGGACGCAAAGAAAAAAAATATCTGCTGTGAATTCAATGTGGCATCAAGAAGGGCATCGGCTAGGAAACTCTCAGCCCTATCCAGTGATCTCAACTTTACCCTGAATTAAGAGATTACAG
Source organism: Notechis scutatus (assembly GCF_049901735.1). Classification (NCBI taxonomy): domain Eukaryota; kingdom Metazoa; phylum Chordata; class Lepidosauria; order Squamata; family Elapidae; genus Notechis; species Notechis scutatus. The sequence continues at coordinate 26,456,201 of NC_142014.1, read as the reverse complement.
CAGGGGTGGGATTCAAAAATCCCACCAACCGGGCAACGAACTAATTGCTGGGTGGGCGTGGCCTACTGGAACTTCCAGGGGGGGGCTTTTTTTGCTCTCGCAAGGGTCTGGAGGCCATCCCTGGGCCTCTGGGAGGGCGAAAATGGCCTCCCCTGAGCTCTGGAGGCCCTCCAGAAGCTGGAAACAGACCCATTTCTGGACTTCCGGAAGGTCCCTTTTTCCTGCTCCCAGAGCCTCCGCGCAGCCCCTGCATTTACCTGCATCGAAAATGGGCCATGTGGAGACTCCTGGGAGGGGAGGGAAGGGGTGGGTGGGGCCAGCCGATTGGTTGTAATACTGGTTCGGCGAACCAGATGAAAACTTAACATCCGGTTTGCCCGAACCGATCTGAACCAGTAGAATCCCACCCCCTGGATTACAGGATCATGAAAAAGGAATTATACTGGCCATTGGAAGCCTGCTATGACAAATTCTTTGTCCAGGTTTCACCTCATACAATATCTTGTTCCAAGGCACCATTTTGCCCAGTTAAGTAGGGGTTGCCGCCACCAGTATTTGAGGCCTAAAGATGTGAAGAAGGTGCCCAACAAGCTGTTCTCTTTATTTTTGTTCATTTTGGTTTGTTCAGTCTCGAATCCCAGCTGTCAGCTTTCCATCTGACAAACTCAGCATCTTTAACCACTGAACCATCATGCCTCCTGTTTTACAGTTAGCATTCTATTATTATTTTAACTTGTTTTGTTACTGTTAGCCAGCCAGGATTGTTAGATGAGTAGCCCATATGCATTTGCTAAAAAAAAAGAAAAATCTTTATAGTTGCTCGCCCCCCGCAAAAGGAATTAATCTTCATTATTCTTCCTGCTTTGCATAATGATTGCAATCCTGTACAGGCTTGTGTGTTTGTGTGGTCCACTTCCAGTGTAATTCCTGAGAAAGTATAAATCTTAAAATATACATTTTTTGAACTTTTGTTCTACAGCTGCAGTTTTCTGGGTAAACATATTCATTTGCTGACTAGTTTTTCACTGAAAAAAATAGTAATAGCCAGATGAGATGGGTCCTGCATATGAGTAGGACAGAAATAGCATATTTATTGGAAAACCTTGGAACGCTACAGTGAATGCAGATGGCCATCAACACGGAATGACTCTAGCCATCTGCCCATTCTTCACAAACTTGGAATTTTTTTGTTTTTCCCTCAAGTGGATAGCTGCAGTTCTTACACAATTCTTTGGAAGTGTGTTTTCAGAATAGAAACATTACTTAGGAACTATAAAAGTCTGCATTCCTGAACTGCAATGTTTAGGCTCCAGCTTCTCTTTCCGTGTCAGGCTAACCTGGAGGAGAATTTCAAATTCATCTTTAAATTCCGGGACGGAAGCACAAGAGAACAGTTTTAATTGTTCAGTACTTGGAAATTAATCTTCTTTTCCAAACAGTCAAAGAGTGATGGAACGTCAAACGTTTATTGAAATCCGAAGCTTTTTAGTAAATATTAGACATCATTTATTGTCACATTTTTACAACACTTTCCAAAAATAAAGCCAGGTCAGCTTGCTCACATACAGTGCGGAGAACAATAAAAAGGTACCATATAATGCTTGTAGCTTAATAGTTTGAAAAAAATGTTCCCCCCTCTTGCTTTTTACTGAGTTTCTAAACATAAATTTTGAAAAATATGCATGTTTAACAGTTCACACTACCTTCTTTTATATGTATGCATAGGTACTGTATATGTATATGTATCTTTTCAATTCAGAATAGAGCTGAAAGGGACCTTGGAGGTCAGCTAGTCCAACCCCCTGCTCAAGCAGGAGACCCTACACCTTTTTTAGACAAGTGGCTGTCCAGTCTCTTCTTAAAAATTTCCAGTTACGCAGTACCCCAAACTTCTGAATTTCCTCTGGTTGATTGTCCTCACCATTAGGAAGTTTCTCCGTAGTTCTAGTTTGCTTCTCTCCTTGATTAGTTTCCATCCATTGTTTCTTGTCTGGCCTTCAGGTGCTTTGGAAAATAAGTTGACCCCCTCTTCTTTGTGGCAGGCCTTCAAATACTGGAATACTACTATCATGTCACCCCTGGTTCTTCTTTTCTCTGTATCTATTCTCTGTAATAATTTATTTGGTCGTTATGTTTGAATCTGAATTGTTTTTATTATGCAATGCCATCAAATCAAGGATATGCTACCATTACAAAAGAAAAGTACTTATGTTGTTTTCTATGATCAGCAAATGTATTGTTTTAGTGTGCAATAAGTAAAATCCAGAAAGGATTTTAGTGCATTTATGAGGGTGTGAGGATCAGCTATCCCTTACAGAGGGATAGAGCAACTTAGATTTTAACCATGTTTTATGTAAAAAAATTAAAATAAAAAAGATGCACAATTCCATTTCTAAGTCCTTCCAATTTACTCTTGAAGTGAGTCTAGAAAAACTACCACAGAGCTTTTAAGCCATAATTTTTTAAAAATTTCTCATTGAACATGTGCAATATTACTACAGGTAGTCCTTGAGTTACAACAATTTGTTTACCCAAAAGTGCTTTTTCAAGAGGCAACTGGACTTTCTTGTTTTTTTCTTTTGAAGGCATTTCGCTTTTCATCCCAGAAGCTTCTTCAGCTCTGACCAGATGGTGGGCAAATGGAAGGATTTATACTCCTTGCAGACAGCTGGTCATTTGCATCCTTTTAGAGAGTCGTTGAGGACGCTTGGAAGTGACCCTGAGGACAGAGATAAACCTCCAAGTGGCCTCAATGACCCTCTAAAAGGATGCAAATGACCAGCTGTCTGCAAGGAATATAAATCGTACTATTTCCCTCCATACAGTCAGAGCTGAAGAAGCTTCTTGGATGAGAAGCGAAACATCTTCAAAGAAAAACAAAGGAGGTCCAGTTGCCTCTAGAAAATGGAATAACGATGACCTCCATGGACAACTATTCATTTAGGAGCTATTCAAAGTTACAACGATGTTGAAAAAAAATACGACTCACTTATCTTTGCGCATCCCCATGGTTAAGTGATCAATCTTCAGCTGCTTGGCAATGGGTTCATATTTATGACAGTTGCCCTATCCTGGGGGGGCCACATCATCACGATTTGTAACCTTCCCAGCCAGCTTCCATCAAGCAAAGTCAATGGGGGGGGGAGCCAGATTCATTTAACGACCACCGCGCGATTCACTTAACAACCGCAGTGATCGGCTTAACCATTGCGGGAAACCAAAAGACTGTGAAATGGGGCACAACCAGTGGTGGGATTCAATTTTTTTTACTACTGGTTCTGTGGGCGTGGCTTGGTTTGGTGGATGTGGTGTGGCTTGGCGGGCTTGGCAGGGGAAGGTTACTGCAAAATCCCCATTCCCTTCCCACCCCACTAACCTGCTTTCCAGCTCCGTTCTCCTGTGCAGGGCAACCAAAGGAGACCCAGCCGATCAGCTGGGACTCAATGGGAGGCAGAGAAGAGATGGGGGCAGGGCCGGTCAGAGGTGGGATTTGCTGGTTCTCCGAACGACTCACAATTTCTGCTAATACCGGTTCTCCAGAACTGGTCAGAACCTGCTGAATACCACCTCTGGGCACAACGGACTTAACCATGGTCTTGCTAAGCAACGGAAAATTTGGGCTCAATTGTTTTCGTAGGTCGAGGACTTCTTCGAGGCCCTAGTCAGTTGGGATCCTATTATGTGAAGAATAGGTCTCCTTGTTGTGAGATTAGCACCAGAAGCTTAACTTTGAACTTTCCTGTTTTATCAAACATGCAGTTAGAGGCTTTCCCGTTATTTCTCCTGGCGCGTAACTGAACCCAGATTTCACTGGGATTGCTTGGTCCACATGGCTGGCTGTCCAATTTTAAAACTGCTTGCTTTGATTTTATCAGTACTTTTATTGCTCTCGTAGAATTAGTAGGGAATTATCCTTTGTGCTTTTCTCTGTTTTTGGCTCTGCTGCCTTGGGAAGAGGTTACCCTTTAAGATAGCTCAGAAATTTTAAAAGTAAATATGGCTTGAGATTTTGTCTGCCTTAGGAAAACAGCTGGATGTTCATATATTCATACAATCGTTTTATAGAGGGCTGTAAATTGTATTGAACCTCACCGTGCCAAATACAATCAGAGTTACATTTTAGAGTTATTTTTCCTCCTGGCCACCAGGATATTTATTTACTGGGTTTTTTCAGCATTGGATTCCACAATGTTCACTTCGGTTCCATTCTTATAAATGTCACCGTCATTCATATACAATCCTTGTGTGGTTTTTGCTCCTGGGTATGGGCTGCCCTTTGGCTTGACATCCAGCAATAGTAGTAACTCCAGAAGTCCCTCCAATCCAGAATCACTGGAGAGGAAAGAATGCCAAATGGTTTATGTACAAATAGTAACTTGGTCTTGCAGGGATTGAACTCTCAGACTGTTATCTTCCTATCCAGATCAGACTCAGGGCTCACAAGGATCTTAGTACCGTTTTAATATATTAATATAGGATCTTAGAACTGCTTTATTTATTTTTTTGTAAAAAGTTTATTTTTTATATTTCAAAAACATCCCTTTTAGTGAACAGCATGGTGCCATGTTTTCACATTTCCATACAAACATGACCTTGATTGCATACTCATCTTTCACATTTGGTTTCGTATCATATCATTACATTTCATATTTTATAAATTTTCTCAGATATTCTTATATTCTTCAAATTTATTTTATATATGTTCTATTCCTTTCTTAACATATTTCTTTTTATTTTAAATAGTTCTCACATCTTCATCTTCATTATACTTTATATTTTAAACTGTCACATTTGCAATTTCATCACCTATTCTTATTTCATTATTCCAAAAGTTCCATCTTAATTCTAATAATTCAAAAAGTTTCCCCTTTAATTACTCATTTGAGTGTACTGCCCCTTTATCTTATACATCATTTAGTTAACTCCTCTTTAATTCATAATAATTTATCACAATATAATCACTTTTTAATTATCACCTTAAGAGTTCATAAAAATAATCTTCTAATAACTACTTAACACATATATATTTTAGGCCAGATTCCGCATGGTATTTTCCCCTTCAATTGCATTAAATCATTTATAATTTCAAATAAATTAATCTATTCAAGGTAAGGAAAGAATGCCAAATGGTTTATGTACAAATAGTAACTTGGTCTTGCAGGGATTGAACTCTCAGACTATTATCTTCCTATCCAGATCAGACTCAGGGCTCACAGGATCTTAGTACCACTTTATATATTAATACAGGATCTTAGTACTGCTTTATAAAGCCTTAGTAAGACCAGGCCTGGAATACAGCATCCAGTTTTGGTCACCACATTACAAAAAAGATGTTGAGAATGCAAAGAATGGCAACTAAGATGATTAAAGGCCTGGAGACAAAAACATATGAAGAATGGTTGCAGGATTTGGGTTTGTCTAGTCTAGAGAAAATGAGGACTAGGGGGGACATGATAATGTTCCAGTATTTGAGGGTCTGCCACAAAGAAGAAGGAAGGGGTGTCAAACTATTTTCCAAAGTACCAGAAGGCAAGATAAGAAAGAATGGATGGAAACGAATCAAGGAGAGAAACAACCTGGAATTGAGGAGAAACTTCCAAACAGTGAGGACAATTAACCAGTGGAACAGATGCTGCCTTCAGAAATCGTGGATTGCTTCATCACTGGAGGTTTTTAGAAAGAGACTGGACAGCCACTTGTCCGAAATCGTATAGGGTTTCCTTCTTGAGCAAGGGTTGGACTAGAAGCCCTCCAAGGTCCCTTCCAGCTCTAATCTGATTGATTGATGTTCAAGATATCACCACTCCAACTCAGTTTGGAGAAATATACTTGTATATAACCAACATATGTATCTCCAAATATCTGCGCAATATTAATATTAATAGAGCAGGCCTGGGGGAGACACAATAGCAATATTCCAATATTTGAGGGGCTGTCACAAAGAAGAGGGGATCAACCTATTCTCCAAAGCATCTAAGGGCAGGATAAGAACTAACATATGGAAGCTCATCAAAGAGAAATCCAGCCAAGAACTAAGGGGAAATTTTCTTGACAGCGAGAACAATTAACCAGTGGAATGACTTTCCTTCAGAAGTTGTGAGTGCTGCACCGCTGGAGGTTTTTAAGAAGAGGTTGGACAATCATTTATCTGGAATAGTATAGGGTCTCCTGCATGAGCAGAGGGTTGGACTAGATGACCTCCAAGGTCTTTCCAATTCTGTTATTCTGTATATACTTCTGGGTATGCCATTTCCCTTCTTTAGCTATGGCAGTGCATGTAGAGATCAGTTCTGGCTTTTCTAGAGTTAATTGGAAGCCATTAAAAATTGCAGTAAGAACAAACATTGCCTGGGCATTGTTGCAAAACATAAAAGCAAATGAATATGTGGCCATCTTCAGTGATGGTCTTCTTAAATGGCCTATGAGTTTACTTCTTAGCTTACTTGGCTATGAAGAAGGCAAGCAGAGGGCCTCTACTAGACAGGTGAGCTCAGACCTCTTGCGGTTATCCAGGTTTGTTTCAGCCCACTGTTGCCTGCACCATTTATGGTATGAAAATCACAAGTTGGCCATCAAAGTTGAGTAGGCAACCTAAAATTGACACCTTTGAGAAATACTCTACATAGCATTTGTAATGTGGGAAGAATGAATATTTTGGCAGAAGACTTTTCCAAAGGCATTAAAACTGCCAATAATTCAGCCGACATACTGTCATATTACTTAGTAACTATCCGTCTTGTATTTCAACTATTTTTTTTCCCATTTGTCAATAACCTTTATGCAACTCCCAGTATTACATAATGCTTTGAATTCTGTAGGAGACATGCTTTTCTCCCCCATTTGTTTGGATTTTTTCTTTTTGTTTTGTTTTGTTTTGTTTTGTTTTGTGTTTAATTCCTAAGAAATTGCAGCTGCTGTAAGTCTAGCTGGAAGAGCAAAACGCCCCTGATGATAATCTAAACAGTATTAAAAGCCAATTTATAGTTGTTGTTTTTAAAGATTTCATTGACCCGTAATCATGGCACTTCTCACAAAAGGAAAAATAACAACGGGAGTGTGTCCTTAAGTTAATATGAGATGCTAGGCAAATAAATTAATCTAAGGGGTAGCAAGTCAATTTAAATACCCCGTTTCCCCGAAAATAAGACCCTGTCTTATAATTTTTTTTGCCACCAAAAAAAGGCTCCAGGTCTTATTTTCGGGAGATGTCATCCACTGACTAACCTCACTTGTGTGCGTCGCCCCCGGCCTCCTTTTCGCTGTCAGAGGCCTTCAGGAATTTCTTCTTCTGTGGCCAGCAAGGCTTTCCTGGAGGCCTCTGCAGTCAATAACAGAGCTCTGGATCGATCCTGAGCTTTGTTATCAGCTCCAGAGGACTTCAGGAAAGCCTTGCCAGCCTTGCCAGCTGCAGAAGAAATGGGTAATTAGTCAATAACCCCCTTTTTGTCGTTGAAAATCTTTCCAACAAGGTGTCAGTTTTTAATTCATTTTGGACCAAGGGCTGACAGTTACATTTTGGGATGGTGGATATTTTGCAGAATTCCAGGAAGGAAGATGAATGCCTCTGAGGAGGAAAACCTTTCGACTTCCAGTGAGTCGGAAGGCGAGTATGATGCCGATGCTGAAGAAGCTGAAGGAGAATCTGGATCGGAACCAGAGAATCCAGAAGACCCTGTTTATGCCATGGCACCAACGGTCAACATTCAAGACGAAAGTGCCGTTGACGTTGAGTCCTGCCCTGCATTTGTGTGTCTCAATGAGGTAGGGTTTGCAAGAGTGGCAGATATCTGGAGCTCGGGTGTAGTTCTCCAAGATTGTGGATTGGTTTCTGAATGTTTCATCACCAGGCTGGGTAACATCTGCAGCAGAGTTTAGGGCAGTAGTGGCTAATCTTTTGGGGTTCCTGTGCCAGAAATTGCGCACCCAGAAGGCAATGTGTGCACCCCCCCCCCATTCCCTGCGCATGCACGCCCTCCACCAGTTCTTGACTTACGACCATAATTGAGCTCGGAATTATGGTTGTAAGCTGTGCCCAGGGGTGGGATTCATTTTTTTTAACAACCAGTTCTGTGGGTGTGGCTTAGATGGTGGGCGTGGCTTGGTGGTCATGTGACTGGCTGGGCGTGGCCAACTCAACATCACTTGCATCGAGGCACGCATCTCTTCGCCTGGCCTCTCGTGACTGTGGGGGTGCTGCAATAGTCATACGTGTGAAAAATGGTCATAAGTCACTTTTTTCAGTGCCATTGTAACTTTGAATGGTCACTCCACACAAGCAAAGTACCAGCAAAGGAGGGGGAAAAAATTCCAGAGACGTTCCTGAGACAGGAAGTCTAGTCCTGCCAAGAATGTAATAAGAGTTAACGGAGAGGCAGTTTCTGTAAGCAACACCAGAATGTTTCCTTCCTGCCTTCCTTGCAGGATTAGGCCAGTAATCTCTTCTAACAACCAGTTCTCCAAACAACCAGTTCTAGCGAATAGGTGCAAACCTGTAGAATCCCATCCCTGGCTGTGCCAGGTATTAAGTGAGAACTATGCACCATAAGAAACAGAACTGATATTATCTCAAAAGCCAACAAATACCTTCCAGTTGCCAACAGGCAAGATAAAGTTTTATATAACTTCAACTTCCTGAATGTCAAAAATTAACAGATAACAGATAATCAGAGTTGAAAGGGAGCTTTTAGGTTATCTAGTCCAACCCCCCGCCCAAGCAAGAGACCCTACACCAGTGATCCCCAACCTTTTTATGCCGCGCCCGGTACCGGCATCAGCTGGCGCGCGGCCGTGCACGCATCAGCTGAGCGCCGCCATCTTTTTGATGAAAAGTGCTCCGGTGAGCTTTCTACCCGAAAAGCTCACCGGAAGCACTTTTCATCAAAAAGATGGCGGCGCCAGCAACCAGCGCCCAGTAGGACTTGTTCCGCGACGTGCCGGTCCCGGACCGGTGGTTGGGGACCCCTGCCCTACACCATTTCTGACAAATGGCAGTCCAATCTCTTCTTGAAAGCCTCAAGTGATGGCACTCCCACAACTTCCGAAGGCAAAGCTGTTCCATTGGTTGATTGTTCTCACTGTCAGAAAGTTTCTCCTTATTTCCAGGTTAAATCTCTCCTTGTTCAGTTTCCATCCATTATTCCTTGTCTGTCCTACAGGCGCTTTAGAAAATAGCTTGACCCATTCCTCTCTTTGTACATAAATTGTAGGTAAGATGGTAATTAAGATTGAAGGATTACTGAGTTCCAGAACTCAATTGTCTAGCCAAGAAGATCAAATCCAGGGATGCTATCTCAGCTCTCTCTCAACAGCATCTATCTATATAAAAGCGAAATACCCCTCACGCATCATCACAAAATCTCCAGAACCGTAAAGCCTACAAACTTGAAATTTGGCACGTATGTTCCTCTTGCCTTCTAGGTGCTCGCTAAGAAAGGATTTTTTGAAATGACCATCAGAGCATTAGTATTTCCTATATTATTATTATTATTAACATGCTCTGATGCTAAGGAGTTCTACTCCCCCTCCCACCTGAAAAGAAATCTGTTCCAACTGCTAAGCCCCTCCCAGGCTCCTTGCTGTCTCCTTCTTGCTCACACAGCAAATACTGTTTCAGTTTCCAAACAGTCCTCAACTCTCACACTCCCCACTGGAAAATAAATCTGTTCCAACGGCAGTTGAGCTAAGCCACATTCAGGCTCCTTGCTGTCTCCTTTTTGCTCACACAACAAATACTGCTTCAATTTCCAAACAGCCCTCAACTCTCTCACACACTGACAGGACACTAGCCAGATGAATACCAACGGATGCTGGTAGACAGAGGCAGAATTTTTTCCCCTTATTTTTCTCTCAAAACACTTGCCAGATCACTTAGTTTTGTAGCGAAGCACAGGTACCCTGCTAGTTAAAAATACTTGTAACTCCAGTGGAACTATTGTTAATAACCTTTTCATAACTTTCACTCTGAGGAAGCAGACAAATTTAAAAATAAACCTACGTCCAACAAACCTTGTTCTTCTCAGGAGATTTAAAGGAAATTAAAAATGAAACAATTTAAGTACCCATTGTGATTTATCACAGCTTCAGTCAAGAAGGAGATACAGGAAATTAACTTATCCAAGAACATGGAAATGGAAGTGAAACTGTTTAGAAAATAATATTGCCTTGTTATATTGACGCCATGCATTTGACCTGACTGGAACTTTCCTAAGTATTTTTATCTATTAATCTCCCTATTACACATTTTTCAAATATTTTCTTTTGGATTCTCCCTTATTAGGACCCAAAGATGCTTTTTCAAGAGGCTTTCAAACTTTCTGGTTTTTCTTTGAAGATGTTACACTTCTTATCTGAGAAGCTTCTTCAGCTAAACGTCTTCAAAGAAAAACCAGAAAGTCCAATTGCCTCTTGAAATTGGGACTACCATGACCTGGATGATTGAGAATCTCCATAGACATTGCTTATTAATTGCTAATAGACTCAAACATAAGATATTATGCAAGCACAAGCAAAAGAACAAAGTCAAACTAGTGTCTTCGACTTTAAGAGAGCTGATTTCAATAAACTTAGAGAGACCTTGGGAAGGATTCCATGGATGAGAATTCTAAAGGGGAAAACATCCCAAGAAGCTTGGGAAATTTTGAAAAGTGAGATTATAAAAGCCCAGTCTAGCACAATTCCCATGAAGAAGGAAAAAATAAGAGATCTCAAAAGAAAACAGCATGGCTGCATGAAGAACTCTCTGATAATCTGAAAGACAAAAAGGACAAATATAAAAAATATAGGGGGGACATAACTAAGGCAGAATATCAGCAAATAGCCTGAACCTCCAAAGATGAAGTCAGGAAAGCTAAGGTTCAAAGTGAACTAAGGCTTGCAACAAAAAAAGCTTCTTTCAACATGTAAAAAAACAAGAAAAAAATTAAGGAAGTATTTCATCCACTAATGGGAGAAAATGGCAAGAAGGTGAGGAGCAAGAGAGAGAAATCAGAATTGCATCGTTTTTTGCATCTGTCTTTACACAAAAGGGAAAAAAACAGTTGAACCTATCAAAAGTAGTATCTCTCAACACGTGTGTGTGTGTGTGTGTGTGTGTGTGTGTGTGTGTATACATATATATAATAAATTTGATAAATTTGATATCTGTGTTGATCTGTCCAAGGAGAAGCTGGTAAGATGTTTGCAGTGGCAAAGTAGAAAAGGCTCAAATGAATAATAAAATATAATAATAAATATAATAATAAAAATGAATAAATAGCATTGGCTTCTAGTAAGTTCTAATTCCTAATTGCCAGTGAGAGCCTTTTTCCTCACGGTAGAGAAGAAAACATTGGCACAATTGCCAGTAATGTACTAAAAAGGGCAACTTTATTATATGTGGAGGCGTTAGAGAATTAGATTTCCATCAAACTATTTCGCTAGGCATGCAGTGTTTCGAAGGAGTCATAAAAACATTGGCATTGAAAGGCAGTTCTCTTTTACGAGATGTAGAACATTCTGATAAAGAGAATTTCCAAATGTCCAAAGTCCTGTCTGGGTATTGAGGAACAAGACTTTTTTATTTCTTCTTTTACCTTCAGAGCAGAAGCAGAGGTTATAGACTATTAAATAGCTACAGATAGTCCTCGACTTATAACAGCTCATTTAGTGACAGTTCAACAGCACTGGAAAAAATGACTTACAACCATTTTTCATACTTATAACCATTGCAGCGTCCCCACAGTCACGTGATCAAACTTCAGATGCTTGGCAACTGATTCATATTTATGACGGTTTCAATGTCCTTCAGTGACTGTTTCCCCTTTTGCGACCTTCTAACAAAGCAAAGTCAATAGGGAAGCCAGATTCACTTAATGACCGGGTTACTAACTGAGCAACGACAGTGATTCATTTAGCAACTGTGTCAGGAAAGATCATAAAAACGGGGCAAAACTGACTTGACAAACGTCTCACAGAAATGTTGGGCTCAATTGTGAGTCAGAATAAAATTAAACGAATTGAAATCCTTAGCCTGACAAGAGTTTACATCTCTAATCCAGTAAAAGTATAAACATACTTCATCTGCTTCTTGTATTACTGTGATTTAAAAATGTGAAGTTGTTTTACATGTTTTAGCTTAGATAGGCATTAGAGATGTGCCTCCTATCCCAGGAATTTTTGCAAATGTTGCAAAACTCTTACTTTCCATATATTAGTTTTATTCAGAGTTTTGCAAAAAAAAAAAAAAAAGGATCACTGATTTTGTTAGCTGGTTCTTATATATATAATCTGGTCTTTTCACATCCAATATGGTTGAACACAGCCATCTTTAAGTGTTTATTTTATTGATGAATTCTTACTTCGTTTGCAATTTGAATGGTAGACAAATAGAAGTCTCTTTTTGTTACTTCTATTGGTCTACCATTATTGTGCTGGATATAATTCAACATATAACATGCACTCAAGAATAAAGATTTAAATTCAATTTTTTAATTTCAAATAAAAGGAGAATCCTGTTGTGTTATCCGCTTATGTTGTGGTGGTAATTGTTGCTCGGTAAGATTTTCTGCCAGTATTTTTCTCCAGAGTACATGATGCGTTTTGAACTCAACTCCTGACTTTTCACAAGAAAATAATAGATTTATACGCATTCCCTTATACAGAGTGCTTTATTTTTGTGTCACAATGTGGCATTATTTAGGGAATTGCTAGGAATTTTAAAAATGGTCCAAAGGGAACAATTTAGAAGCACTTAGTTCTTTTCACAGCAGTTTCCAAGATGACATCAGTCAGGCTAAACCTTTCCATGTAACTGTAACACATTGTAAATGGTCTTTTTCACAAATGAAAAATGACTTGGATGGAATACAATGATCCCATCAACTAGTGGTTTCTTTTTACTATGATCAAAACAGGAGCCTATTTTTTTTTTCTAATGGTCATCCTGAAACATCCAACTAATCACAATTTCCAGTGAAACCAGCTACTATTGCACTGGCTTTTCAAAAAGGAACATTACTTTCGGTGAAGAAAGAGACAAAACATGTTCTCCAAATTACACAGAAATGGAAGTAATAATATTGATAATTGAGCTATAACAGCTGTTGCCTAATAAATGTTTGTAGTCTATATTTTGTCAACTCACGAAGCATCCCTGACCTGCTCTCAAGTTGCCATAGACAAGGGGGATGGGGAATCGAACTTGCATTTCACTCAAAACAAAGCACATTCCAGCTGGTAACGTCAAGGTCATCTCTACGGAGATCCACAGTGGGAGTGATTTCTACAAACCGCGAAATTGCTTCGTTGGGGTATGTGACTGATGACGCATCTTGGGGGGAGGGGGAAACAGGATCAGAGCCAAAATGCGAATTAAGTGAGGTCAGAGTTAGCTTCATTTGGTCCATGCCGACATGAAGCTCCTAATAAATAACTGGATTACTTTTGAAGCTTGGCCTGAGGCTCATGATTTAATTAGGGCATCGATCGGAACCCTAACATACTTTTTTATGTCATTCATCAGAGCAAGACAAACTGAATCAGGTGAAGGAAAGTTTCCCTGGGAAACCTAATATATATATATATATATATTTCATTTACGTTGGGTATTCCTACCATACAATGCCCTCATAACACTGAAAAAGTATCATAGATTCTGTAATACAACCACTTCTTCATTCTTTTATAAAATGTAGAATTTCCCTAAAGTAATATTGGTGAGATCTTCATACTAAAATATTGTGTTATTGCAGTTATGCCAGTAAAGCTAAATTCCTACAAATTTGTGAAAATCAGATTTTGGGAGAAGAAAGGCATCAAGGATTGGTAAAGCCAGTAAAGCTAAATTCCTACAAATTTGTGAAAATCAGATTTTGGGAGAAGAAAGGCATCAAGGATTGGTAAAAACGTCTTTTTAATGTTTTGTCCTTCGTAGGTTTATTCATGGTTCAACTCTGTGTCCAGTGTTTTAGTCTTTTGACCCAGGTATCTTTTTCTAGGATAACTAGTTTTCAAACAACCTCTTTTTCATAATATAGGTAGTCCTTGACTTTCCACCACAATTGAAGCTCTTCCTGTTTTTTTAATGTGTGTTCTCTTGCATACACACGCAGAAAACAAAACCAGCCACAATTATAATCACACCTGTGTCTTGGCTTTTATTATCAGACCATATGTATTCCTCTAAATGACACATATGTTTCTCTCATTGATGTACCTACATGTTGATATTGAAGACCCCTTTTGTTCTTTCTATTTATTTTAAATATGTGTAATTCCAGTCTTAAAACCAAGGATAAACTTTTACTCCATATATCATGGCTTTGATGCTGTCAGTGGTTGCCACTTGTATAAAGTAGAATAACATTTTCCAAAGGATGCAACTTGAGGGAGGACCACATGACTGTTTTTAGAAGTTAATTTTAATGTAACTTTGTGTGTGTGACACAGACACACTGGAATGTTGACGAAGGTAACTTTGCAAGAAGTTGTTTTTTCCTAACTGCTCTACAACTGTCAACAGCGGAGTCATTAATGCAAAATATGTAACCACCTTCCGTTTGTCCACAGGTTTTTTTTTAATGTGTCTAAGTAGAATTGCATGACAAAAACAAATCTATCTTAGGAGGGGCTGATAACAACAAAAACACTCAGACTGCAAAGTAAAAAAATATGGTTCGCTATATTAAGTTGCTTACTATGGTAGAGATAATTGCAGCATTTTTTCTGTAATATATTCTTTCCATACAATGTTGAATGGACATCTGGAAGAAAAAACATGCTTGTAAAAGACATGGAATAGCATGTGATCAAAATTCCACAACAGATACTTCCAGGTCTGTAGGAGTACCTTTGTCATAAATTTCATCTAGCAAGATTTTGAAGAAAGCTATAATATGTAGACATGTATGTATATGTGTGTGTATGTATGTATGTATGTATGTATGTATGTATATGTCTGTCTGTCTATCTATCTATCTATCTATCTATCTATCTATCTATCTATCTATCTATCTATCTATCTACATACATACATACTGTTGTGGTTTGCCGGCAGCAGGTGCGGACGGCTGAGGTCTTGGAGAGCGAGGACTTGGAGGAGGGGCCTGCGTGTGATGCAGGGATGGGGCCAGGACCATCAGGGAGTGGAGTTCTGCCTTCGGAGATTGTGGAGGCTGGCAGCAGTGATGACAAGGTCCCCGAGGAGCCTGTGCCCAGTGCACATGCGTGCAGGGCTGCTCGAAGGAAAGAGCAACTGCAGCAGCAAAGGCGACTCGGGAGTAGGGCTGCAAAGTAATGGCCCCTCCCTTAAGAGATAAGAGCCAGCTGAGAAACTGGAGTTCTTTGCAGGAAGCAACAAAGTTTTTGCACTCATGCCTTGTGGAGGTTTGGGCTCTCTTAGTTTGTGTTTGGAGACTCTTTGTGTTTGAAATACTTCTTGGCAACTTTATCTAGTGTTCTTGGCAGCCTTTCACAACCTTGTTCTTATCAGAGAAAATTAGTTTGAAACAGCCTTTTAACTGTGAAGGAACAGAATTCGTAAAGAATCATTAAAAGGTTTTGCTGTTACCTGTTTCATGTTTGTTTCCTTGGAACAAGGTTTGGGTCAGAATACATACATACATACATACATACATACATACATACAGTACACACACACACACACACACACACACATACACACACATATGCAAAACACACACAAACACACACACTAGTAATCCTTAACTTACAACAGTTCATTTAGTAACCGTTCAAAGTTACAATGGCACTGAAAAAAGTGACATTACCATTTTTCACACTTTGCAACATCCTCAAGGTCACATGATCAAAATTCAGACATTTGGCAACTGTCTCATATTTATGACGGTTGCAGCAGCGGCCAAGTCCCAGAGTCACGTGATCAATTTTTGCAACCTTCTGACAAGCAAAGTCAATGGGGAAGCCAGAGTTCCTTAACAGCCGTGTTACTAACTTAACCACTGCAGTGATTCATTTAACAACGGAAGCAAGAAAAGTTGTACAATGGGGCAAAATTCACTTGACAACCGTCTCGCTTAAGCAACAGAAATGTTGGCATCCATTCTGGTTGTAAGTAAAGGACTACCTGTATAAATGCACTGATGTCCACAGAACTGAAATGTTATTTATTTTATTGATTTGCGTTTAGGGTCAAAGACCGGCAAAAATATAGCATAAAACCAAGTATAACATTAAGAAATCCAGTCATGATATAGAACTAAAATGGCATCAGGTGCCTTAATCATTGACCAAAAATTGAATGGGAGAATATACGGTACTCCTGCTACTTTGCTTATAAGTATAGCAAAGTATTTTAAACTTTATAGTTTTTGGAATGCACTTGGCTTATAAAGAATTCCTGAGAATTCTTTAGCAATTCTTCCTAAACTTTATATTTTTCTGTTGCACGAAGCACTATATATTTCACAATACTGTGTAAGCTTGAGTCTAGGGTTTCTGTTTTATTGTGGTCTTTTGTACAGGTAGTTCTCATCTTACGACCACAACTGAGTCCAAAATTTATGTTACTAAGCGAGACGTTAAGTGAATTTGGCCCCATTTTAAGACTTTTCTTGTCACAGTTATGTGAATCCCTGCAGCTGTTAAGTTAGTCCCATGGTTGTTAAGTGAATCTGGCTTCCCCATTGACTTGGATTGCAAAAGGTGGATCACATGACCTGGGGGACACTACAACCGTCATACATATGAATCAGTGGCCAAGCACATGAATTTTAATCATATGACCATGGGGATGCTGAATACTGTTGTAACTTATGTAGAAAGTTAGCACCCACCCAGGGGTGGGATTCAAATTTCTTAACATCTGGTTCTGTGGGTGTGGCCTAATTTGTGGGTGTGGCTTGGTGGGCACATGTCTGGGTAGGTGTGGCTTGATGAACTGGGTGTGGCTTGGTGGTCATGTTCCTGGCTAGGTGTGGCTTGTATGTAGATCTTGTAAATATTTCTGTAAATATTGAATTTTTTATTAAAAAAAGAGCAACTTTTACCCAAAATCAGGCAAAGCAGGCAAGCAGATTGAGTCAGTCACAGAATCACAGATTCACTCAGAGATCTATCTTTCTGCAATCTGCTACCTAAGTCTGCACTGAAAAATAGAAGCTTCCGTCCTAAGGAAGTTTCAGCTCTGCTTTTAGATTAGCTAGAAAGCAAGAAATCCAACAATTTCCTGCTTTCTAGCTATGCTAAATCTCCTGGCACAGCTGATAGTCGGAACAAGTGATGGTCGGGGAAAAAAGAGGAAAAATAGCAACTTACCAAAAATTAGGCGAAGGCACAACGCAGGCAACTTGGATGGCGCACATGCCAGATAAGGAGTGAGGGGGCGGGGCCAGCCAGTGGCACGATTTGCCGGTTCTCCAAACTGCGCAGAATCGTAACAACCAGTTTTATAGAACCAGTCCGACCAGGTAGAATCCCACCCCTGCACCCGCCTCTCCTAGAATAATTTTTTGAGAAATATTTTGAGAAATGTTTAAAAAGGCAGAATATTATATTTCCCCTAAAATATAAACAGAAATATTGAGGGAGACAGAAACTCGGAGCTTCAGCTTCCTGCCTCCAGCAGATATTTGGTGCCGATTGAGAAGGACTGGGCCAGCCTCTCTACAAAACAAAAGACCTTCAGCTCCAGGGTGATGTGATTAAAACATACCCTTCCAGGACATAATAGGATTATCTAGCAGAAGCAGGGCTCACTGCATTGCAAAATCACCTGGGGACATTGCATCATCCAGAAAGCTTCAGCCAAACTTCCCAGACAACCTACAGGGTTTGCTATACCCCTTATATCAACCAATAGAATACATGTTGTTGCACAGAAATAGGAAGCTCAAGGGTAAGCACCAAGAGAAGGTATAAATAACCCTCATTCTCAACTCCATGTAGTCAGCTGCACCAGGACCTCAAACCCATGTGGTCCTGTTCATCAATAAACCATCTTTCTTTCCAGTCAGCCTCCATGTTTCCAGTGTCTTTCTCCCCGCTTGGAACTGAACCCAGATGGATGTTTCTTCCAACACTTAAAACGGTCATTAGAGGAATTGTAAATCAAGAACTACCTGTATTGGACTGGGATTAAGTTCAGATGCTAGGAACTATTCTTTTTCAATATTGTGTTTTTTGTCCTGAGGAAGTCTCAAGAGTGTTCAACCTTGTTCTCTTGTTTACTTTTATTATAAAACGGAAATCTCTGGAAGAGGTCATGTAGAGTTTTGGAACAAAGTCCCAAAGGATGTAGACTAATACAGTCCCAAGAACAAATATGTTCCCCTTATTGACTAAGGTTGATAATGGGCTGAATGAAAGTGAGCAATCGGAAGCTCCATTGATCAGTAGGAAACCAGACTCAGAGACTGAAAATCTCTTCTGGATTGGGCAATCTTTTCTGCAGTCTCCAGAAAAGGCCGTTTACCTTCTGGCAGCGTGTCTAGATTCTCCCAATTATCTCCAGATTGGCATTGGCAATGACAAGGAACATATTACACATCTATATCTATTAATGCCACCTGTCATCGTTCTTATGCCAGATCGAGCTGTTTAATTATGCATTTCTCAGATTTATCACAGTGTACAGTATTTCAGTGAATACTACAGAGGTGGAGCAATCCTTGAAGGATGTGTGGAAACTGCACTTAATGAAGCTTGGCAGCTAATGTTTAACTGGTGAACTTTTAACCAGAGATTAGATATATCTGTATTGAAAACAATTAGGGTTGCTAGTTGCTTCCTAAGTGCCAATCAAGATGCCGCTTTAATTTTTAAAGGCCTAACAGCTTTGGGCTTGATTACCTCACAAGCAGCACGTTGTATCTTGGTAGCAACATGACTGTGCTGGAAATCTGGAAAAGATCTCTTAATGAGATCCCTGTTATCAAAGGCCTGTTTTTTGGTCATGGTTATGTGCCTGGTGTGCAATTATTTTATTGTATTTTATTTTAGTATTTTATTTATTTTGTTTTGTTTTATTTATTTGTTGAATTTCTATGACTGCCTATCTCAGTCAGTGGCTGTGGGTGGCTTACAATTTTTTTTTTAAAAAATGTTACAATTCAATAAATAAAAACCATTTTAAAACAGTAAACACAGTGATACCAATAAAAAACATGAAAAACATCCACATTAAATACACACAGGAGCAAATTAACATTGTGTTAACATGTGTGGAGTGTAACATTTTCTTGGCTGCTGTATGTATGTTTGGGGGGGGTTGTTTTGTGTGGGGTGTGTGGGTTGTAATTTGATTTTTAATTGATTTAATGATGGCTGCCCAGAGTCATTGTGTTTGAGATGGGCAGCTGTACACAATGAATGAATGAATGGAGGGAGGGAGGGAGGGAGGGAGGGAGGGAAGGAAGGAAGGAAGGAAGGAAGGAAGGAAGGAAGGAAGGAAGGAAAGAAAGAAAGAAAGAAAGAAAGAAAGAAAGAAAGAAAGAAAGAAAGAAAGAAAGAAAGAAAGAAAGAAAGAAAGAAGGAAGGACCTACAGAAGGACTTCCTTAGGAGTGTCTTTCAGGCAGGGCTCCATGAAGATTGGTAATGAGTTTATTTGCTCTTCATGTATTTTAAACTGGGTTTTATATTGTGTTGTTTTATTTTATTTTATTTTGCTCTATTTTGACCAGAGAGCATCTCAGAGATGGAAAGTAAGATGGACATTAAAATAGCATCAATAATTGTCAGACCCAAGCCCAAAGACAACACAGTGAGATCCAATCGAGTCCAGCGCTTTGTTTACTTACATCTAATAGACAGAATCTTGCCAGACTAAAGCTTTAATCTTCCAAGTTAAGGTTAGAAGTTTAAAGAGACATTCTGAGAAGACATCCAGACACATTCTAGTGTGTGGCTAGGATTTTGGGACTGCGCAGTCTCTTAATTTGGGCTTCTCTCCGTAATGTACTGCCTCCTCTCTAGGAAACTGTGGTGCTCAAGCTGGGATTCCCCGCACCTTCTCCAGATGCAAATCCCACCATATCAATAGAATACAATTCTGTGTCTCTCTTGCGAACAATTGCTTTAATTTAGAACGCAAAGCCTACACTGTCGCTCAATTATCATTATATTAGAATCAACCAAACTAACGAGGATTAAAAAGTCTTTACATTTTCAGCAATTCTTTATAAGCCAAGACATCCCCTCCCAAATGTGAATATTTAAGAAAGTACAACAAAGCACCCAGATGTTTAACTTTTGCAGTTTAAAATCAACCCCAACGTTGATGTACTTTTGAATTAGATATGGTTGGTATCAGATTACACCCAGTCTTTTTTGCTCAGTAACTCTCTACCCTTGTTGATGATAAAGACTGAACTCTTTCATCTTTGCTAGCCAAACTGCATGTGTGCATCTGGCCAGCGGGAGGATATAAATCGAGAACTTAATGATCTTTTGTGGTTTTAGAGCTGGGGAAAGCAGCCATTTCTTTTTGTCTGCACTGCTTTTTCTGGACTTGATTATGTCCACGTTCGTACGTGGAGATATGCCTTCCCCTTATCACCCTGTCTGAAACTTAACTAGCAGACTAGAATACAAACATTAGCAGTCCCATTAAAAAAAAAAATCCATTAATTGCGGCTAGCCTGAAGAATGTTCGCAAAATTGATGCTGAGAGGCTTATGGATGGAACGAAAGCAACATCTGTCTTTCCTTTTGATGCCAATGGTAGCTGTGGGACTTTCAAGTAGTGCCAAAGCATTTGAGGCATGTAGGATGGTAATTGTGCAAATGTGCATATCTGAGAGCCAATCCCGGGGTTTCAGAACTATTGCTTGGTTAATTATTTTTTGTATAACCTGGGGGTTGGAATGAAAGAATGTACATAGCTTGATAAATACTGAGCAGAGGTCACAGGATCAATAAATGCAGCAGAAGTGACTTGCCTCCGCCCTGTATCGGTATGTGGGAAAGATTTTGGGAGATGGGGGAAGAGCCACAGCCAGAGGAGAATGGTTGGATAAGAGGCAGCTGTGACTGCAGAAGGAATAAACATTTCAGAAGAGACCCTCCCTAATTTCTTAGGTTGTAACAGTGATGGGAGAGAAATGCATTTTCAGACTTGCAAGATTCTGCTAGTGTAGCTTTGCTAAAATTTGCAAATTCCAAATTCCTTGGAAGTGTCCTCAACCTTCCACCTCCTCAAAACTTTTCAGGGCAGATTTCATCCCCATATACTCAGCAGTGGGATTCTACCAGTTCGCACCTATTCGCTAGAACCGGTTGTTAACATTCTGAGCAGTTTGGAGAACCGGTTGTTAGAAGAAATTACTGGCCTAATCCTGTAAGGAAGGCAGGAAGGAGACATTCTGGTGTTGCTTACAGAAACTGCCTCTCTGTTAAACCTTATTACCTTCTTGGCAGGACTAGACTTCCTGTCTCAGGAACATCTCTGGAGTTTTTCCCCCCAATGGCACTGAAAAAAGTGACTTATGACCATTTTTCATACTTACGACTGTTGCAGCATCCCCACAGTCATGAGAGGCCAGGCGAGGAGATGCGTGCCTCGATAAGAGTGATATTGAATTGGCCACACACCCAGATAATAACATGACCACCAAGCCATGTCCACCCAGTCACATGACCACCAAGCCACACCCACCACCTAAACCATGCCCACAGAATTGGTTGTTAAAAATGTTGAATCCCACCCCTGCATATACTATATAGTATATATAGATATGTACTATATACACATATAGGTAAAGGTAAAGGTTCCCCTCGCATATACGTGCTAGTCATTTCCGGCTCTAGGGCTGGTGTTGCTCATCTCCATTACAAAGCCGAAGAGCCAGCGCTGTCCAAAGACATTTCTGTGGTCATGTGGCCGGCATGACTTTTTAAACCACCCATGCTGGTTTTCAACGGTCGGTTGGAAGCCACAAGTAGGAAGGATTCGTAAGTATAATGCCCTCCAAGCAATCATAAACTCTTATTCTCAATTTTCTGCCTTTCTATTTGGGGCGAAACATTCTAATCCAGTGAACTTTAAACTACTATTTAGGTATTTATATGTATTTTTCCTCTAGAACTATCAACCACGGAGTACCTTTTTTTCCCCTAATTTTGTTCTTCCATACGTCCTTGGATAGATTCAACAGCCTTTTCGTATAAAGAAAGTGTTGAAACGATTAATATACTGGGTGGGGTTCAATGCAGATAATTTTATCTCTTTTAATATCTCTTGCATGATGGCTGAAGAATGCAAAATCATTTTTTTCCACATAAAGAGCCAGCATCTAATGGAGGAAATGCTTTGAGGACTCGTCTCTTAAGATTGACTCCAATATGCGCATAAGAGCCCCCCTCCGGAACTGCTTGAATGTAATGTCACTAGTGAACAAAACTTTTCCAGCTGGGCCATAATTGTTGCATTAAGACAAGATTGCCAAGCCAGAACTATTACTGCATTGAACATGTGACATTGTGAAGCTCTCTCACACAAAGGTTTCTTTTTTTGTGTTCAAAAGTCAGTGAATCAACTTGTGAGTGTGTCAGATCAGGGGTCCCCAACCCTTGTTGGGAACTGGGCTGCGCGAGTTGTGGCCAAGTGAGCGAACTTTCATGTGCAGGATCTAGGTTATACGTGTGATGATCCATGGGAGACAGTTTTTCTTCTGAAACGGGTCCCTGGAACTAGAAAAGTTGGGGATTGTTGTATTAGATCATTTCCATTCCTATGTGAAATTGCTGAAGAATCTAAAGAGGGCTTTCATCCCTATAAAAACTCCCTTTTTATGATCCTGTAATCCACTTAATTTGGGGTAGAGTTGGGGAGACTGGATGGAGCTAAGCATTTACTGGCCAGATGCTCTTCCTGATGCCTATGAGGAGTTTACAGCAAATATTTTCTCTTTGCGCCCTGGAAGAGAAACATCGGCTGCTACCTAGGATTGAACTCTCAACCTTCTGAGTGGAAGGCAAGTGCCTTTACCTCTAGGCCATCATGACGCTCATAGGCCTTTTACACCTATACAGTATCTAAATTATATATACAAGGAGAATCTGTATATTTTGGAGAATCTGTCCCCTCCTTTGCAGTTGGAGTTGGAAATATGTGTAATGCTGGACCATATTGTCTCCTGCACATTTTCATATAAATATGGAGTTGGAAGAGATCTTGGAAGTATTCTTGTCCCCTCCAATCCAGGGCTAGACATCTCAGACCATCGCAGACAAATAGCTGTCCAACATTTGCTTGAAAAACTCCCATAATAGAACATCCATGATGGAAGGCTCTATCGCCACTCCACAGCTGTCACAATTGAAATCTTATTTCAAATTTGAATCTCCTTCTTTAAAGCTTTCCCCCCCTTGGTTCTTGTCCTCCCTTTAGGTGCTCTGGAGAATCAAACCACACCAACTTCTCCGGGCTCTTTATCATCTTCCCATCTCTTCCAACGTTTAAAGACCACTATCATGTTTCGTCTTAGCTTCCTCTCCCATAGGCTTGGCTAGGTAGACACCGATACTTTAACTATGAGCCGTGGTGGCAAAGTGGTTAAAATGCAGTATTGCAGGCTAACTCTGCCCACAGCCAGGAGTTCGATCTTGACCAGCTCAAGGTTGACTCAAATTTTTACTACTGGTTCTGTGGGCATGGCTTGGTGGGCATGGTGTGGTTTGGTGGGTGTGTCTTGGTGGGCGTGGAAGAGGAAGGATACTATAAAATCTCCGTTCCCTCCCCACTCCTGGGGGAAAGTTACTGCAAAATCCCCACCCCACTAACCTGCTTTCCAGCTCTGTTCTCCTGTGCTGGGCAACAAAAGAAGACTCAGCCGATCAGCTGGGACTCGGAAGGCAGAGAATAGATGGGGGTGGGGCCAGTCAAAGGTGGTATTTGCTGGTTCTCCAAACTACTCAAAATTTACGCTACCAGTTCTCCAGAACTGGTCAGAGCCTGCTGAAGACCACCTCTGATGGGGACCCAGATTGTTGGGGGCAACATGCTGACTGTGTAAACCACTTAGAGAGGGCTGTAAAGCATTGTGAAGTGGTATGTAAGTCTAAGTGCTATTGCTATTAACTATTCTTCACAGAATTTATCCACCAAGTCCTTCACCATCTTTGTTGCTCTTCTCTGTATTCTTTCCAGTTCCCCAGCCTCTTGAATTGTGGCCACTAGAAGTGGATATGGTGTTGTAGGTGCAATTTTTCTAGCCCAGCATGGAGTGGAGATATCACTTCCTGTCATCTCAACACTATACTCTATTGCTGCAGTCCAAAATTTGTATTAGATCTTTGACAGCTGCAGCACACTGCTGGGTCAGACTTACTCTGTGGTCTACCAGAAGTTTCTCAGAAGTACTTATGCTGAGCGAGATACCTCCTGTTTGTAGCTGTGTGCTTCATGCTAATAAACCTGACAGTCTTCCTGTTTAAGCAGAGATGATCTTCCATTTTCTTTTTCTTTTTTTTTTTTGGTAAAAGTTTTATTGATTTTAACAACAGATAAAAACACATAAAACATAAAACATAGCATAAAAACATAATCGTTCTTCATAAATTTACAGACAGTGTATCGGTTGGTTTACCACTCCTTTTTGTGCATCCATTTCATAGTCATCATAATAATTATGTTACATAATAACTCATATTATCAATCAACAATTATATATCCTAATATCATTATTAAACAATCATTTGACTATAATTTTACTAATTCATACTTAAGCGAGATAACTATAATTTAGTTAATTTATTTTATAACAAATCGTAAAATCATACCAAGTCTATCTTAATAAAATATTCTAAAAATGTTATCAAAACCAAAAAAAAATATGTATATTCATTATTGCCTAGGTTTCTAAATATTCTATTATTATATTGTATTATCTAACCATTGATAAAAAAGATCCCAAACTTCATAAAATTGTTTATCTTCTTGTTCTCTAATTTCAAATGTCAATCTACTCATTTCAGCACATTCCAGTATTTTCTTAATAATTTCTTCCTCTAATGGTATTTTCTCACTCTTCCAATTTTTAGCAAATACAATCCTAGCCGCTGTTAACACATTTTAACACATTTACAATCAAGTACTTTAAGTTTTTATTAAATGTATCAGGTAAGATTCCCAATAGAAAAATCTCTGGTTTCAAATCTATATGTTCTTTTGTCATTTCTTCCAACCATATGCGAATTCTAGTCCAATATTTCCTGGCCTCCTCACAAGTCCACCACATATGGTAATATGAGCCAGGGATCTGATGACATTTCCAGCACTTTTCAGATTTGTTCTTGACCATTCTTGCTATTCTTGTCGGGGGGAAATGCCACCTATAAAACATCTTATACAAATTTTCTTTATATGCTACTGACATTGTCATTTTATAATTTTGAGACCACAATTTTTGCCATTTCTCTAAATCAATCCCATATCCAAAGTTCTTCCCCCAAACAATCATTGTTTCTTTGACTTGTTCTTCCTCTAATTTAATTTCCAACAAATAACTATATAGTTTTTTAATCACTTTTTCATCAGAACCTGTCAAAATCCTATCTAAATCAGTCAATTTATCATAAAATCCTTCTGTTTTAGAATCTTTAAGATACCTTGAGTGTATTTGCGCATATGAAAACCAATTCATCTTTATATCTTGTTCTTCTAACTTTTGCATCGTTTTAAGTTCACCCTTTTCATCCAATATTTCCCCATATCTAACTGTTTGTTCCTTCTTATAAATTATAGGATAGGAAAAAGCTTCGATAGTTGATAACCAAACTGGTATTTTCAGATAACATTGTTTGTTAATTTTCTCCCAATTCAACCATAACGATTCCCGTATATAGTGCCTTCTGAAATAACCCTGCGATTTAGTTCCCTTATACCATAAAAAAGGATGCTAGAACTAGAGGAGGATTTGGCCTTCCTAATTGGGAGTTGTATTATCAAGCTGCAAACTTAATGTGGGCTAAAGAATGGATAACGTTAAGAAAGTCTAGATTACTGGCATTGGAAGGACATGACTTATTATTGGGTTGGCATGATCTTCCATTTTCTTTTTACGGTGTCTTTTCGTGTCTTCCAGTTGGAAGTTACGGGTAGTTGCAAAAATTGTTCAAAAGGGAACATCCATCAGGCAACAAGTTACACGCCACGGAGCCTCCTATTTTCCCTCTTAATCTTTTCCTGATTTTTGTTTTTGACATTTTTGAGGTCAGAGTAGACTTTGAAACCAGTAGAGTCCATGTTTTTACAACATCAAACTAAACAAATGCTTTATTTGTTTGCATAAAATGTTAGTGTTTTCAGTTTTGCAGACAGTAGTTTGGTATATCCTCTGTTCGTAAAAGCCTGCTAAAATTGGAATTCACAATCAAATAATTTGTGATTTCTGGATTTAATTAAGACTTCAGGGTGTTGAAATGTCATTCAGCCATATTCCCAGGAGATGAAACCTGAAACTCTACAAACATTGGAGTAAACTATTATTCACCATCCTTTCTCTGCTTGCTATGGCTATCAAGTATTTGAGTCTAACAACATCTGGGGAACTGCCTGACCTCTTTCCCTGATTTTAAAAGAATAAATATATTTATCTGGCTCTTCAGTCCAGAAAGTTAAATAACAGCTCTTATAATAATAATATTCAAAGAAAAGCAGTCTTAAGATTCTGATTCCAATTTTCTTCTGGTTCTAATTGGTCAAATGAGGAATTCTGATTGGGACATGTAGAATTTCATACATAGGGTTTAACAGTATTACTATCATGCCCCTGGTGGAGACTGACTCTGTGGCAGAGGAGGAACAGCCAACGGGGAGTGGAAGTGTGGCTCCTGGGGTTGTGGAGGAGGCTGGGGAAGGGCAGAGGCCGGCTGGGCAGTCAGAGGAGGACCCAGGCCCATCCCCTATCCATCCTAGAGCATGTAGGGAGGAGAGGATAAGGGAGAGATGTGGTCTACTCAGGAGGAGAGGGCCTTGATACTGTTCATGGGCTGCAGCTGTGACAACTGGATAAGAGGATGGACATGCGTACTGGCGAGTGCTGGAAACAAAGCATGGAAATATCTCTAGTTTATTGTTCCTCTCTGAGTTTGGCGTCCTTCCCAGTGTGTGTTCTGCTATCTGTGGACATCTTCAAGCCCTTATCTTGCCTGGTTTGTGTTGTTTTTTTACACGTTATAATTTAAACAGCATTTCCTCCTTCTTGTAACTGCTGTGTCGGAGATTTTTGTCTCCAATCAAGGATATTTGGAGCTTGGAAGCAAAGTGAAGGAATAAAAGGGGCTTCACCTGTTTTTTGTGACTGTGTTTATTTTGTATCCCACCCTGGGTCATCACAATTACAAAATAAAGCCATTATCAAGCCTGTTGTTTCTTTATTTTGTAGGCAGTTCTGATGACAATTTGCATTGAAAACAATCAGACATACAGATGTAACGACATATGAGCAGATTACTTTGAGGCAAATACATGATTAAAATCATTTAAACACAGGAACACTGAAAAATAACTCAGCAAGGTAGCTAATTCAGAAAAGTCACACATTTCACAAAAGTAAACATTGTTTACAATTTTACATGCAAGGTATGAAAGAGATGAGACAGTTTTCTCTGGCATTTTAAGCAAAAAACATTGGGAATTCTAGCTTATGATGAGCAAAGAATTATGTAAATTCCCAGAATGCCACAGTAGATAGATCTCTTGGAGTAAAGTATGCTATCAAAACACTTTTCTAACATTTCAAAACTCCTTTAACACATTGTGTAGATATGCCTTAAGCAAAATGAAAATCTGACTAATTTCTCTGTTTTCCAGATGTCAGTTTGGTTATACCCTTTTTTTCCATTTGAACAACCATGTGGAATTGATTAATATTATGTGCATTATACAGATCATTTAAAGAATGATTTGCCTGAGATAAATGATTTTGGTTTTTCATTTGGATAGCTTTATATTTCCCTCTGTTTTGCAAGCCATTTGATTATGGGAGTCAACATCCGTTCTATTTATATTTTCCTTCATGCATTTAAAACATTTTATGTTCTGCTCTTAGCATTGCTGTTTCCCATAGAGAACTTAAAGCTTTGTTCATTTTACAAATATAGTAGTCAAAAACAGCCTACTAACATCCTTAACATTTATTATCTTGATTGTATTTTGGAAGAAGTGTTTTGATAAGCATCAGGGCTAAGCAGTAGTATACATTATAATATGCTTTTTTTAACTTAGGAAATTTACTGTCAATATTGATGTGTGACATCAGAAAACATTTTCAACCGAAACATATATATATTTCCTCTAACATTACAATTTCTTATACTCTCCAGTTAAATAAGATTTGTAACAGAGTAGTAAATATGGATTTAATTCTACTAGGCAAAAGCCTCCTTTGTAATGCAGATATACATAAGCATCTATTTCTTTTTGTCAATAGCAATAATATACAAATAAGATGCTAAATGCAGGCCTTCAAAAAATTCCGTTCTGCTTTAAATATTAATTTATGTTCCTCTGTGTATGTATCTTTCTTCTGTTCACAGTAATGCAGTATTATAAATATACTCTTAATCATTTTCTCTATTAAAAACTAACCATAGCATAAAGGTGTGTAAGCTAATATGTACATTTTCTATACAGCCTTTATGGATGAAAAATGTTACTTAAGCCAAACAAGCTAATTCAGTTTTCCCAAAGCTGGAGTCTTCTAATTGTATTAAACTGTATTTCATTAGCATCTGAATATAGATCTTTTAAACATTTACTGTGTTTTTAATCTAAGTGAAATGTTAATACTTATTGTAAGTCCATGTATGTTAGGCTA
Source organism: Notechis scutatus (assembly GCF_049901735.1). NCBI lineage: Eukaryota > Metazoa > Chordata > Lepidosauria > Squamata > Elapidae > Notechis > Notechis scutatus. The sequence continues at coordinate 26,427,428 of NC_142014.1, read as the reverse complement.
CACGCTAAATAAATAAAATAACTGTTTTTCCCGTCACACCAAGAATGATAAGAACTGTAGAGTTACATGTCTGGGGAGTGTTGAGCTGGGGAAAACTTTTTTTTTTAAATAGCTTTTAAAAATTAGGCAAATATATGAACTCTTTTGAAGGAAATATCAAGTGTCACCTTCCCCCCACAGCATTCCAAAATGAGTAATTCTGACTAAGTGGACAAAATGTGCTGTTGAGTTGGAGAGTAAGTAGAGCGTGCCGAAGGAAGGCTCTCTATAAAGTAATAGGGAGGAATGTTCGATCTCAACCCAGGAGTTAGCAATCTGAACTCCTCAGGTTTTATGACTTTAAGATTCCTCACTTTCAATGGCTTTTACAGTCACCCCATGTGTTGGGCTCTGTTCCTGTGGCCACCTGACCTTCATCTTTGTTAGAGAATGAAAAGAAATGCCGACCAAAATCTTCAGATATATTTTAAACGGGGAAAGACCTGTGTTTGAGGTCCTACGCATCATTCATGAGTGTTTTGATTGATTTGTTAACCAGTTGGGCGCCATCTTGATTCTAGCAGCCTATCTGATCAACTCCCAAGTCAATCTTCACCCCTACATCCTTTTGTATAGATAAAGGGCTAGGCTGATCTGAGGTTGGTGCGACTCTGCTTGGTGCCATTAATTTTGAGAAACTGAACTAATTCGCTGTCACCTCAACTTTTCCTGCTACAAATTAGAAGGAGTGTTATCCCTGGAACTGTGTAGCTGAAGGCTAAAACATATGAAGAAGGATTGCAAGAACTGGGCATGGCTAGTCTAGAGAAAAGAAGGACTAGGGGTGACATGGTAGCAGTCTTCCAGTATTTGAGGGGCTGCCACAAAGAAGACCGGGGGGCGGGGGGGGGGGAGGTTTAACCTATTTTCCAAAGCATCTGAAGGCAAAGCAAGGAGAGAAGCAACTGGAATTAAAGAGATACTTCCTAACAGTGAGGACAATTAATCAGGACAGCTTGCCTTCAGAAGTTATGTGTGATCCATCACTGGAGGTTTTGAAGAAGAGACTGGACAGCCACTTGTCTCAAATGGGACAGGGTCTCCTGCTTGAGCAGGGGGTTGGACTAGAAGACCTCCAAGGTCCCTTCCAGCTTTATTCAGACTGAAGCAGATGGTGTCCTGATGACAGCATCGCTCGTCTTGGCCTCCTTCCCAGCTCCTAAGATTTGTCATCTCTCTACTGCCACTGGCTTATCCCGCCATCAATGGCCTCTTTAGTTGATCCAAGGAGCAACTTTTGCCTCTCTTCTCTCCCAAAAGACAAACTGGTATCGCTCCCATTGGCAGTGAAGAGCCAATGTTGATAAGAGAAGAACAGAGGCAGAGAGAAGTTGTTGCTGGCTGGTTTTCACCCTCCCTTGTCGGCTCCGTCGAAGGGTGGGATAGCGACAGCAGTGCAGGATTGTGATGGATTGTTCCCCTGCAGCAGCAGGTGGGGTGGGTGGATGGAGGGAGTATTTTGCCAACTCAAGAGGCTTCCCAGAAAGAGATCCTGATTAAGAGGCTGCTGCCCAGTCCACAGCTGGATATGGGAAGGAGGAAGAGGTTCAAGGTAACCATATCCTAGAACTGAGGTGTCAAACTCGATTTCATTGAGGGCCGCATCAGAGTTGTGTTTGGCCTTGGAAGGCCTGGAGGAGCGTGGCCGGTGAGGGCATGGCCAGCTCGGCGTCATTTGTTGAGGCTCTGTTTTTGGCCGTGACGGCTTCCTGCAGCCCTCTGCCAGCGAAAATGGAGCTTGGGAGGCCATCGCAGCCGAAAATGGAGCCTGGGAGGGCCATGTACAGCCTTCCCAACTTCTGTTTTCGCTGGCAGAGGCACCCCAAGCCGGTCTTTCACTGTTTCCAGGGCGGCCCCCGCAGGCCAGATGTGGCCCGCTGGCCTTGAGTATGACACCCCTGCCCTAGAATCTCTCAGGATGTATTTAATAGGCTGTAGAAAGTTTGGCAAGATTCTGTCCATTGGACACAAGCAAATAAAGGATTGGAATGGATGGGGTATCATGGTCTCATCTTTGGACTTGAGCTTGACCTGGCAAAGCTACTGCTCAGATTTTGAACCCTAATAATTGTACAGGTAGTCCTCGACTTACAACCACAATGGAGCCCAACATTTCCGTTCGAGCTGAGCAAAACATTCGTTAAGTGAATTTGCCCCATTTTACGACCGTTCTGGCCATGATTGTTAAGTGAATCCCTGCAGTTGTTAATAACAAGAGTTGTTAAGTGAATCTGGCTTCCCTGCTGACTTTGCTTGTCAGAAGGTCGCAAAAGGGGATCATGTGACCCCGGGACACTGCAACTGTCATAAGTACATGCCAGTTGCCAAGCATCTGAATTTTGATCACGTGACCACAGGGATGGCTGCAATGGTCTTAATTGTGAAAAATGGTCATAAGTCCCTTTTTTCTTCTGAAATTTGTGGCAGGTTTTTCCCCTTAAGATATTGTTCTATCTTATCCCTCTCTATTTGATCCCGTCTGTATAAATTTTCATAGTATTTTTGTACAATATGTTTTTTTTCCCCTCCGGAAGGTTTCGGGGGTCTGTGTCCCATTTTCATCATGTAATTGTTGAATTAATTTCTTTTCCCTTTCCTTTTTCAATTTATAAGCTAGCCATCTTCCAGGCTTATTTGCTTGTTCAAAGAAATTTTGCCTAACCAATTTTATTTTTTTTACATATTCCTCCCGATTTAACAAATTCAATTTATGTTTAGTTAAATCGCTTTCTTTTTTTTATTTTATCACTTTGCGGTTCCTTCTGTAAAGTTATTTCCAATCTTTTAAAACTCTTCCTGTAATTCATTTTGTTCTTTCTGTTTCTCTTTATTTCTTCTGGCTATATATGCTATCGTGATCCCTCTTACATAAGCTTTTGCTGTATCCCATAAATTCTGAAGAGTTGTATTTTGATTCTTATTTACTTTAAGGAAAAATTCCATTTCTTTTCTAATCATTTGTAGGTATTATTTTTCTTTCGATATTTGTATATCTAACATCCATTTCCTATTTTCTTTTTTTGTCCTTTCCAAATTATCTGTAAGGGATTATGATCTGCCCAAGTATTAGTCAATATAGCTATATCTTTCACATTGTTTTCTAATTCCTTGTTCATCCAAACCGTGTATCTATTCGGGATAAGTCCCTTTTTTCAGTGGTGTTGTAACTTTGAACGCTCACTAAACGAACTGTTGTAAGTTGAGGACTACCTGTATTATTGAGATTGCATGGAATTATCTTACCATTGGTTAATTTTCACCTTAACGTGACAGCTGTTGATCTATCTAAATGTGATATGTTAAATTATGGTTTTCCTTTTATAAGCATAAAGATAGTTTTGGGATTATTTCTTCTCCTATTGAAAAAAATATATCCAGCATTTTAAATCTAGAACTGGAAAATACTTAATTAGGCCACAGTAATTTAAGTTCATTTAATTGTCCTTGTTTTCAAACAGCATGATAGACATCTGCCATTGTTTTCAGCGGCACTTAAATTCATCTCATCCTGTCTGAGCAAATCTTAATTGTTAACGTACATTCACAAGAGTTGGCATAATTGTTATGATAGTTTTCACGTGTAAAGCTCAATAAATTAATTAGAAGTGACAACAGCATCTAGTGGAATGTAACCTTTCTGGATCACAATCAACCATTTCAGAGTCATGCATCCAATAAAGCCAACTGCGGTCCACGTATTTTTATACTATAACAAACATTATTGTATTTCAGAATAAAATTATAAAAATGTACTACAACAAGACGCTATAAAAGCTAAAATTAGTTAAGGTGCTCCAAGATTCTTCATGGCTTTTACTAAAACAAACAAACAAACACAAAAGAACGAATGCAGCTACTCTTCTACAAACTATTTAGACATCGTTCACGATAAAGAAAAGTGACAGTGGCAAAATGCATAATTCATCATCTATAAAAATATAACCTCTATTATTTACATAGAAAAGCACAGTCACAAAGAGATGAATTTTTTTCCTCGCCTTGGAAAGCGTGGCAAGGCAGTTTAGTTTCACTGGCTTTGAAAATCATGGTTAAATCACATTGGCCTGCAGCATTTTCTCCAAAAACTCAAGGCAGTGTGGCATGGGGCCTTCCCCTTACTTTATCCCAACAACAACCTTGTAAAATAGACTGAACTAAGAGACTGGGGATGGGTGGGAAACCACTTATTGAATTTATCAATATGTTTCAGGAATGTGCATTAAAATAGGGGCATTTAGACTTTGTGTTTAAATGCCTTTAATTATCTGCATTTTTCCCTAGGAGCAAATAATGGAACCGGACTACTCAAATTCCTTCAAAATCACTGTGTCATAATTGAGCCTAAATCTAAATTTGGAAAATGTGTGAGGCTGAAGTATTATGTGGTCCAAACATATAAGTCTTTGTGTATACCAGTGTATACCAGGGGTCTCCAAAATTGGCAACTAGGAATAGGAATAGGAATAGGAATAGGAATAGGAATAGGAATAGGAATAGAATAGAATAGAATAGAATAGAATAGAATAGAATAGAATAGAATAGAATAGAATAGAATGAGCTGGAAGGGACCTTGGGGGTCTTCTAGTCCAGCCCCCTGCTCAAACAGGAGAACCTATACCATTTCATATAAGTGATTGTCTAGAGTCTTTTTAAAAACATCAAGGAAGGAAGGAAGGGAAAGAAAAAAAGAAAGAGAGAAAGAAACAAATTAAAAGAAAGAGTGATGGAAAGAAAAGAAAAGAAAGAAAGATGTATCCATGATGGAGCGCTTTAAGCCTTGTGGACTTCAACTCCCAGAATTCTGAGCCCTTCGCCATGGCTGGCCTGGGGAACTCTGGGAATTGAAGTCCACAAGTCTTAAAATCGCCAAATTTGGAGACCTTTCTGGTGTGTAGTATCATGAATTTGGTCAGGAAAAGATGTCCATGTACTTTGGGAGAGGAATGCTTGCAAGAGAAAGATATTTTTTAAAAAAAGAAATGTAACAGAATATTCTTAAATTGCACTCAAATTCTGAGGGAAAGTGCCAAGATTGGACAAATTGGATTTTGGGAGCGGGGGAAAGATTCATGGCAAAAACGTTTTGGGCCTCATCATCATTTTAACCTTTCTAAAAGCTTTTCTGTAACCGTTCATGTTGTGATCCGAAGCTTCAGGCCACGTGGCCCAAAAAATACCATTGCGCACCCCTTTATATTTCTTGTTATAATATTTGCCGTTGAGGTTGGCAGCCAGACAAGCATCAAACCACCATCCTGAGCTATAATAGGCTCCACAGTTGCTTGAAGCGTACTGGTCATTGTCCCTGTCTGGGGTGCTGAAGAACTTTTGATCATGGTTGTAGGGTTTCCTGAAGTTCAAGGAGTCCCCGGCAGTGCCAGTGTAGGTGCCGATGGTTAACCGATATTTGAGATACTCGTTGGCAACGTAGAACTGGTCATATTTGGCGTATTCTCGGACACCGTTGAAATCTTCCAGCTCGATCCTCAGCTCCATCTCCTTGCTTTTGGTCAGGAGGTGAATTTTGTCGTTCCCTAGCCAGAACTCCTTACCGTTTCCAAAGCCGTTCTTGTAGTCCTCCCAGGTTCGGTTGAAGGAGACGCTGCCATCCTGGCGCATCTGGAACACGGTCCAGCCCCCTCCGAAGGATTCCATATCGCAATACACATCAAAGCTATGGTTTCTGGGATCTGGGGTGATTTTGTAGATGCCATTCTGCCGCTTTCCAGCGGCGAAATAATTGGAACAGTCCCCTGGCAGAAGCATGTAGCCTAGGGAGAGGGAGGGAGATGGCTGTTATCACGAGTAACAGGCTATTTTGACTTAGCTAACATGGTACCCAAGGATGCAGTTGTGATGAGATTGTATTTCCAAAAAAGAGAAGTTTTTTTTATTGGTGTTAGAATATGTATGAAGAATAAAGTATTCTGCGCAGTCAAGAACTTCCTTCCTTCCTTCCATTCAACCATCCTTCCATCAATCCATCTCTCTACCATCTCCTTTAATAAAATATCTGTCATTGAGATCTTCCTTCCTTCCTTTCTTCCTCCATCCCTCCTTCCCTCCTTCCCTTCTTCTCTCTACCATCTCCTTTAATGAAATATCTTACAGTCATTGATATCTCCCTCCCTTCCTTCTTTTTTTCCTTCCTTACTCCTTCCTTCCCTCCCTTCCACCCTGCCATCTTTCCTCCCTGTATCACTCTATCATCTCCTTTAATAAAATATCGTACAGTCATTGAGATCTCCCTTCCTTCCTTCCTTCCTTCCTTCCTTCCTTCTTTCTTTCTTTCTTTCTTCTTTCTTTCTTTCTTTCTTTTCTTTCTTTCTTTCTTTCTTTCTTTCCTTCCTTCCTTCCTTCCTTCCTTCTCTTCCCTCCCTTCCCTCCTCCCTCCCTCCTATCTCTCTCCATCTCCTTTAATAAAATACCTTACAGTCATTGAGATCTCTCTCTCTCTCTCTCTCTCTCTCTCTTTCTTTCTTTCTTTCTTTCTTTCTTTCCTCCTTCCTTTTCTCCCTTCCCTCCTCCCATCCTCCCTCCGTCCATCTTTCTATCATCTCCTTCAATAAAATATCTTACAGTCATTGAGATCTGCTATAAGAACTCTTAGGGGCAAACATGTTATCATAACCTTAGTACTATGCGACAGTTCAAAAGATTTACAGCAGCTGTTCTCAACCTCTGAGATTGGCTTTTTCTGGGTGGATAAGAGCTGGCCTCGTGATTTTTACTACTGTCATTTCAGGGAAAACAGATTGATTTATTTCGAAGAAAAGGTCACTGAAACAAGTCTGTTATGGCCAGTTATTTGTAGAAGTAGCAGTGACTCTGCTACTAAAGTGGTGCTGGGCACGATGTTCTCTGAAAACAGTCATTTAAAAGGATGAGAGTGATTTCCTATAATAGTGGCATTGCATAACTTTCTGGTTTTGGCACCAAGCAGGAATGTAACACTTCATTATTATTATTTTTAAAGGTCTTCCAGATGTTTCCCAATTATTATAAATCATTTAGCTCACTGGCATTTAATGTCATTGAAATAAGCAAGACTATTCACACGGTCCTGAATTTTTTTTCTTACACAAATTTTTGTTAAGGTGCAACATTTCATTTGTACTTTATAAAGAATGAAATGTTGGTTCTTATATGAATGTGCTGGAGTTATCATTTGGAGATGTCAGGAGCCAGAGTATTATTGTTTCAAATATCTAGGTGATCAAATACTTAGCTGAGCTTTGATTGCATTACCATGGCAACCATTTGACCCATTAACACCCCCCCCACTGGACTTCTGGTTCCCAGTTACCGGCAGTCACCTGACGTCCCCTCCAGATTAATGGTGAAAAAGCCATTTTAAAAGATTTTGGACATCTTGAGGCAGTGTTAGAATAAGGGAGAATAGCAATAGGACTTAGACTTCTATACCACTTTGCAGTGCTTTATAGCCTTCTGTCATGTCCCAGGCCGGCTGGGCGTTCAGAGGGCACGCAGGGAGGAATGGATAAGGGAGCAACATGGCTTGCGAGAGAGAAAAAGGTCCTGATCCCTTTCATTGGTTGCAGCTGGGAGAACAGGACATAAGTGAGGCATTTGCACACGGCTCCTTGCTGGAAGCAAAGCGTGCATTATCTTGGTCGAGCCTTATCTGGGTTTTGGCGTCCTCCCAACTGTGGGTGCTGGGTTATCCTTTGAAAGTCTGCAATTTATAATCTTGGCCTGCTGTGTTAATTACTTCAGTGTGGTTTGTGTTGGTTTTTTTTATTTCTAATTCTATAAGTAACTCTATAAGTAATAGGTGCCTCTGTAGTGCAGTGGTTAGAGTGCAGTATTGCAAGCTACTTCTGCTGCAGCCAGCTGCCTACAATTTGCCAGTTCAAATCCCACCAGGCTCAAGGTTGACTCACCCTTCCATCCTTCCAAGGTGGGTCAAATGAGGATCCAGATTGTTGGGGGCAATAGGCTGACTCTGTAAACCGCTTAGAGAGGGCTGTAAAGCACTATAAAGCGGTATATAAGTCTAAGTGCTATTGCTATTGTTAACCATATTTGAGGTCTCGTGGTTCAAAAATTTGGCAATTAATATTTATTTATTTGGGAAGACTAGGCTATGTTAGCAAATACGTAGTGGCAGGAAGCCTGTGGTGTATCAAACATTACTGAGCTATCAATCATCTTAGCAGCCCTAATTCTGACCACTTGCACGTGTGTAATTTAACAACATCTTGATCACGGATTTACCGTTCCTGTGATCTGACAAATCTGAAAGAAGGGAGTCCCCTCCTTTTTTGGGGGAATTTAGTAGAGCACGGGTGTCAAACTCAAGGCTCGCAGGATGGATCCAGCCCTCAATGTGGTTGGATTCGGCCCATGGGGCCGTCCTGGTCTACCCAAGACAAAGAGGACAGATTGGAAGAAAGATCAGGCCAGCGTAGCTCAGACCAGTTTACCCAATGGGAAGAGGAAACATGCCAGCAGTTTGGGGAGTGGGGTCAAGCTGGCCCCACCCACTTTGAGTGGTCACTAAATCAACTGCTGTAAGTCAACATCTACCTGTATACTAGTTAGACTTAACTTTATATACCACTTCACAATGCTTTCCAGACCCCTCTAAGCAGTTTACAGAGTCAGCCTCTTGCCCCCAACAATCTGGGTCCTCATTTTATCGACCTCGGAAGGATGGAAGGCTGAGTCAACCTTGAGCCGGTCAGGATCAAACTCCTGACAGTGAGCAGAGTCAGCTGCAATACTGCATTCTAACCACTGCACTACCAAGAAGGAGAAGGAGAAAGGGAATAAAAGAGGAAGGAAGGAAGGAAGGAAGCTGAGTCAACCTTGAGCTGGTCAGGATTGAACTCTTGGCAGTGAGCAGAGTCAGCCTGCAATACTACATTCTAACCACTGGGCCACCATGACTCTTGTGATGGTCACAGTGACATTTGCCACACGTCCTATGTGATGGTTTTTAATAACGTCACTTAAGGGATATATTTAAGAACAACCTAAGTTTTGAGCTTTGCAAGGGATATATTTAAGAACAACCTAAGTTTTGAGCTTTGCAAGATCACAATTTATATGAGCCATTTAAGTACAAAAAAGATACGGAGGCCTTAGAAAGAGTGCAGAGAAAAGCAACAAAAATGACCAGAGGTCTGGAGACTAAAAGGTACGATCAACAGTTGTAGGGACTGGTTGTGTTTAGCCTAGTGAGGAGAAGACTTAGGGGAGACAGGATAGCTGTCTTCCAGTACTTTAGGGGCTGTCACAGAAAAGCCCCAGAGGGCAGGACAGGAAGCAACAGGTGGAAATTCATTGAAGAGACATCCAACCTGGAACTGAGGAGAAATTTCCTGACAGTGAGAACAATTAATCAATTGTTTGCCTCACGGAGTTGTGGGTGCTCCATCACTGGAGGTTTTCAAGAAAAGATTTGTCCAAGATGGAATATACACTCCTGTCTTATGCAGGGGGTTGGACTAGAAGACCTCTGTGGTCCCTTCCCCACCTCTAAGATTCTATGAAATAGTGCATTTTATTCCTAAGCATCCTTACGCTGTTTGGGAGGTATTTATTCCTGGTCCAGATTTCTTTACAATAAAACCTGAACTTTATTAACCATATAACATACTTTGGGCATAAATATTTCTGTCTGCTCTGGATGAATTTTAAGTTGTTCATTGGTTACAGTAATGTAACCAATTTAAAATGTTACATTTCTTGGAAAGAAGCTTGGAAAAAAAATTTATCTGAAAGCCAAAATAGATCATGTTTGAATGCCAAGTGCCATCATTTAGAAAGCTTTTTTTTTTTTTTGGTGGTTAGAACAGACTGCATTGAAGATAAAGCAACTCCGAAAATGGCCTAGCTGGAAGGAAATTTCATACAAAACAATTCCTCATTTTACACTGCTTATATTATGAACTTTTGCCAAGATTCCCTCTCTTGGTATATGATATGCCATTATTTAGAAAATACAATTCCTACTTCAGTCCAGATATTTGCAGCTGAAGGATTCCATCATTTGGGCCTTTCCCTATATAAGACTATAGCAGCCATATAACATATGGTGAGCACTTGAATCGCTTTCTAAAATAGTTCAAAACAATATTTCATGATGAAGCTTTTAATTTTTTGAGTTGTTTTTTTAAAAGTTCACATGCATGGGAGATTCACATCTTTCCAGTCTAAAGCTGAGGCATTTCAACAATATGCTAGAATCAATATTCCCAAGATAAAGCTGAAAACAATTTGGGGGGAAAAAGGACAGATAAAATAATATTCGGGTGTTCCAGTCCCATCATAAATGGTTTGAAAAATTCATCTCCCCCCTTTTACTCTTAAAACCCCAAACCAACCTAGATGCAATCTTCACCCTTACTCCTCTTCCAAAAACTAGGGTTTCCTTAATATTTCAACTGACTTGACAGCATAATATCTTTAATACCGTAAGGCAGAGGTCTCCAAATGTGGCCACTTTAAAATTCAATGTAGAGAAAAGTAAAGTCCTACAGGGCAAGAAGAACCAAAAGGACACATGTAGACTGGATAAAACCAGGCTTAATAGCAGTAATTGTGAGAGGAATCTTGGAGTCTTAGTGAACAACCAGTTAAATATGAGCCATCAGTGTGAGGCAGTAGCAAAAAAAAGCCAATGCAGTCCTAAGTTGCATTAACAGAGGGATATACAATCAAGATCAAGTGAGGTACTAATACCATTCTATAAAGCCTTAGTAAGACCACACCGAGAGTACTGCATTCAGTTTTGGTCACCACACTATAAAAAGATGTCAAGACTCTAGAAAAAATGCAGAGAAGAGCAATCAAGATGATAATGGGACTGGAGGCTAAAACATATAATGAATGGTTGCAAAAACTGGGCTTGGCTAGTCTAGTAAAGAGAAGGACCAGGGGAGACATGATAGAGGTCTTCCACTATTTGAGGGGCTGCCACAGAGAGGAGGAGGGGGTCAAGCTATTTTCCAAAGCACCTGAAAGCCAGACAAGGAATAATGGATGGAAACTGAACAAGGAGAGATCCAACCTGGAAATAAGGAGAAACTTTTCAGACAGTGAGAACAATCAATCCATGGAACAGAAATTGCCTTCAGAAGTTGTGGGAGGCTTTCAAGAAGAGACTGGGCTGCTATGTGTCAGAAATGGTGTAAGGTCTCCTGCTTGAGCAGAGAGGGTTGGACTAGATGACCTACAAGATCCTTTCCAACTCTGTTAATAGCTGGCTGAGGAATTCTGGAAACTGAAGTCCACAAGTCTTAAAATTGCCAAATTTGGATACTCCTGCACTAGTTGGATCTGATTTAGCCCTAGCGAATAGCAAACTAACTGGGCAAATGATAACTGGTCCCCCTTTGGTACCACTTGGTATCCCCGGTGAACAGCAAAGGATGCTTTTATCTAACCTAATAAGATGTAGATTAAGGCAGCTGAGTATAGTGTGTATTGTCAGTTTGCTAACATTGAACACCCAGCTTTTCCTAGGCGGATGTTTCTTTCTGAAAACCCCAGGAGGAAATCTGCAATAAATTGTGCCTCTGTACTTTTCCCTCAGTTGTTGATCCAAACGTCTACAAAAAGCGTGACGTTTGTACCTGGGTCCTAAATCCTTTTACCTTAACAGAAAAATATATACTCAGACTGATGCTGCTGCTCACCTGAGCTAATACAAGTAGTCCTCGACTTACAAGTGTTCATTTAGCGACCGTTCAAATTTACAGCGGGCACTGGAAAAAGCGACTTACAACCATATTTCACACTTGCGACCGTTCCACCATCCCCATGACCACGTGATCAAAATTCAGAGGCTTATCCACTAATTCATATTTATGACGGTTGCAATGTCCCGGGGGCCTATGATCCCCTTTTGCGACCTTCTGACAAGCAAAGTCAATGGGGAAGCCGGATTCACTTAACAACCATGCTACTAACTTAATAACTGCAGCGATTATGACATGGAAAGTCATAAAATAAGGCAATATTCGCTTAACAAATATCTTGCTTAACCACATAAATGTTGGGTTCAATTCTGGTCGTATGGTCGAGGACTACCTGTTATAATATTTTGACTTCGCTCCTAATGTCTTGAGCCAGCCATATCCATCTGCTGCTTTTCTCACCCTTCAGAGGTGCCCTCATTCCAAAAATAACAAGGTTGGATGAGCCTTGTTAATTGTGGAACCACTTGCCTCCAGAAGTTGTGAATGCTCCAACACTGGAAGACTTTAAGAAGAGATTGGAAATCCATTTGTCTGAAATGATGTAGAGTTTCCTGCCTGAGCAGGAGATTGGACTAGAAGACCTCCAAGGTCCCTTCCAACTCTTCTATTCTATTCTATTCTATTCTATTCTATTCTATTCTATTCTATTCTATTCTGTTCTGTTCTAGTTCTAGTTCTAGTTCTAGTTCTAGTTCCAGTTCCAGTTCCAGTTCCAGTTCCAGCCCCAGTCCTAGTCCTAGTCCTATTCCCATTACATTACATTACATATTTTCTTTTCTATCCTGTCCGGTCCTATCCTATCCTATCCTATCCTATCCCATTCCATCTTATCATTCCATCCTATCCTATTCCATTCTATTCTATTCATTCCATTCCATATTTTTCTATTCTATTCTATTCTATTCTATTCTATTCTTCCATTCTATTCTTCCATTCCATATTTTCTATTCTATTCTATTCTATTCTATTCTATTCTATTCTATTCTATTCTAGTCCTAGTCCTAGTCCTAATCCTAATCCTAATCCTAATCCCATTACATTACATTACATATTTTCTTTTCTATCCTGTCCGGTCCTATCCTGTCCTATCCTATCCTATCTTATCCTATCCCATTCCATTCCATTCTATTACATTCCATTCCATATTTTCTATTCTATTCTATTCTATTCTATTCTATTCTATTCTATTCTATTCTATTCTATTCTATTCTATTCTATTCTATTCTATTCTATCCTATCCTATCCTATCCTATCCCATCCCATCCCATCCCATATTTTCTATTCTATTCTATTCTATTCTATTCCATTCTATTCTATTCTATTCCATTCCATTCCATCCCATCCCATCCCATTCCATTCTATTCTATTCTATTCTATTCTATTCTATTCTATTCCATTCCATTCCTATTCCATTCCATTCCATTCCATTCCATTCCATTCCATTCCATTCTATTCTATTCTATTCTATTCTATCCTGTCCTATCTATTCCATTCCATTCCATTCCATTCCATATTTTACATTCTATTCCATATTCTATTCTATTCTATTCTATTCTATTCTATTCTATTCTATTCTATTCTATTCTATTCTATTCCATTCCATTCCATTCCATTCCATTCCATATTTTCTATTCTATTCTATTCTATTCTATTCTATTCTATTCCATTCCATTCTATTTCTATTCTATTCTATTCTATTCTATTCTATTCTATTCTACTGTACTCTACTCTACTGTACTCTACTCTACTCTACTCTGCTCTGCTCTGCTCTATTACACTACATTACATTACATTACATTACATATTTTCTTTTCTATCCTATCTATCCCATTCCATTGTATTTCATTCCATTCCATATTTTCTATTCTATTCTGTTCTGTTCTATTCCATTCAGTTCCATTCTAATGTCTCATCCATTACTCTTAGGTATAGGTACCAACCCCCAAATCCTGACTTCTTTATAACTCGGTTCAACAACAACACTCCACACAGCAAGGTGTTAACCCTTCTAATTCGTGCAGAAATCTCAATAGCCCACCTACCTGGCTTGGGTTCTATGACGGAACATTGCGAGGAGCACTTCACATCTAGACTGTTCACGAAAAAGGTCAGGTTGGCCACTCTGTCGTCGACGTAGCTTTCCACGTTGTTCATGTTGACCAGGTTCATTTGCTCCAGCCGGCCGTGCAGGGTGTGGATCTGGTTCTTGGCGTTCTTCAGGTTCTCGGACAGCTTGGTGACCTTGTCCTGCAGGTCGGTGACTCGGTTGTCTTGGACCATGCTCTGGTTTGCGGGGCCGGCCGGCTGGAAGTCGTTATTGTCCTTGTGTCGGTGGTCATCTGCCTGGAGTTTGCAATCCTGGCAGGATTTCTTCAGAGTGTTGACCATTTCCTTGAGGAGCTCCACTTCCTGGAGGGTTTTCTCCATCAGTTGGAACTGCTTGGGCAGCTGGATGGTCAAGGGAGGAAAATTCACCTGGTAGGGACATTCCTCTCCATCGCATTTCCCGCTGCTTTGGAGGGAGAGAGGGCAAGCCGGAGACCCCTTATCTCTTCCTCCTCCTCTCCTTTCTTCGTCTCCCCTTCCTGCATGGTCTTCCGACAGAACGAACCTGTTTGCAAGAAGCAGGGCCACTGCCTGCAGCAACACCCCGCCAGCAAGCTTCATCTTATCTGAGAAGGTAGCTGCTCAGTGAGGAAGTGCGCTGAGCTCCCAGCAACTTTTATAACAGGGCAGCTCGGCGGAGCCTGTGACTTATCGCAGCCCGTCAGCTCGGTTCTCAGAAAAAGGGTGGGTGTATCTTGCATCACAAAGCTGAGCGTGATATTAATAGCAACGGCAGAGTAGTTAAGGGGTGGGGGGAAATCACCCAAACTCTCTCATGCTGCTCAGCTTTTTGTCCACGTAAGCAATATTCCTCAGGGTACACAGATGTAGATCGTAAGATTTTTTTTTCTCCCTCCCCCACCTTCCCTTCCTCACTAATATTTTAATCTGGTTTTGATTGCTTTTCTTTGGGGGGGGAAATCAAAACAGCCTGGGTTTGGTCTTCTCGAGAGTCATTGATGTTAAACCAGGAGGGGGAAAAAATCACTTTTTTTTTCCTCCTGGCCCTTTCTTTTTATCATATCTAATTGTATATAAGCCGCAATCAGGATTCCTTTTGCACTTTCCTGTGTTGTAAAGTAAAATACCCCTGTGCTCCAGACACACTCTCATCCCGGTCATTTTGTGTGTGTGTGTGTGTGTGTGTGTGTGTGTCTGTGTGTACTTTTTTGGCCCTTTTCCCAACCGCACAATATTCCTTTTTTTTTGAGAGAGAGACACACTGGAACTACATCTGGAATCCCAAATGTGTCACCGGTGCAGCGATTGCAGGAAATAATGATCGTACTTACTAGTATTTCAAATTTCAGTTTGCTTTCCTAATGAGCCCCGATGAGGAATTGGCCTTTTGCTTTAGTTTAGAATGCAAAAAAAAAAGGGGGGGTGGGGAGAAAAATTGAGGAATGGTAAAGATTTTGAGAAACAGGGAGAAGATCTTAGAGGAATAGGCAAAAACTTTTATAGAAGCGAAGAGGGCTGAAATATGCTAAATAGTCCTGGGAAACAAGATACCAATAGCAATATACCAGTTTGCCTTATATCCCACTTCACAGTACTTTATGACACTCTCTGAATGGTTTACAATGTCAGTCAGAGATAAAACACAATCAGGCTTGCAAGATTCTGTTATTTTAGAGAGTCAGTGTGATCTAATGGTTAAAGCAACAGGCTAGAAACTGGGAGACTGTGAGTTCTAGTTCTGCCTTAACCATGAAACCCAGGTGGGTGACTTTGGGCCAATCACCAGGAGACTGAGAGTTCTAGTTCTGCCTTAACCATGAAAGACAGGTGGGTGACTTTGCACCATTCACCAGGAGACTGAGAGTTCTAGTCCCACTTTAGCCAAGAAAGCCAGCTGGATGACTTTGGGCCAATCACCAGGAGACTGTGAGTTCTAGTTCTGCCTTAACCCATGAAAGACAGGTAGGTGACTTTGGGCCAATCACCAGGAGACTGAGAGTTCTAGTTCTGCCTTAACCCATGAAAGACAGGTGGGTGACTTTGGGCCAATCACCAGGAGACTGAAAATTCTAGTTTTGGCTTAACCCATGAAAGCCAGGTGGGTGACTTTGGGCCAATCACCAGGAGACTGAGAGTTCTAGTTCTGCCTTAACCCATGAAAGCCAGATAGGTGACTTTGGGCCAATCACCAGGAGACCGAGAATTCTAGTTCTGGAAATATGAATTAATGATGGGCAACAGCTTGATAATAACCCTCCATTGTGACACAGATTAAGGTGGAATGGTGGAATTATTAGTCTTAATGCATGTTGCCAAAATTGACCTTCCTGAGTCTTCGATTGCCCCAGTGGGATGCAGTGGAAATTGGTCATCAACCCACATAGATAGTCCTCAATTTACAATGGTTCATTTAGTGGCCATTCAAACTTACAATGGCACTGAAAAAAATGACTGATGGCCATTTTTCACACTTACGATCACACCGTGTGATTTACATTTATGGATGCTTGACAGCTGCTTCATGTTTATGACGGTCGCAGTGTAATCCCCCTTTGGTGACCTTCTGACCAGCAAAGTCAGTGGGGAAGCCGGATTCACTTCACAATCGTGTTACTCATTTAATAACTGTGGTGATTCACTTAGCGACGGTGGCAAGAATGGTCGTAAAATGGGGCAAAACTCCCTTACCTTAACAAATTTCTCACTTAGCAACATAAGTACAAGTAGTCCTCAAATTACGACCACAATTGAGCCCCAAATTTATGTTGCTAAGCGAAACAGTTGTTCAGTGGATTTTGCCTTTTGTAAGTTGAGGACTACTTCTGCCGGGCTCAGTTGTGGTCATAAGTCGAGGACTACCTGTAAAGCAAACATATTTGAGGAAGGAAGCCCACCGTTTCAAAGCTAGAAGTCTCATAATCACCATGGAAACAATAAAAATGCTTAATGCTCAAGTCTTTGCTCAAGGGTAAAATTTGCTATTCTTTCAGATTTAAAAAAAGTATGCAATAAAAGCATATAATACATTCATAAGATCAGCCTTTGTGCCCATGGACTGGAAAATGGCAATATAATCCCAGTTTTTAAAAAAAAATCTGGTGAACTAGCGGAAAATGACAGACCGTTTATTATCGTTTATTTTTAAATGATAAAAATTCTGCTAAATAAGGATCAACAGGCTTCGGTAAAGACAAAAATTTTCTCACCAAGCTTACCGAATATCCAATCGTTATTTGAACTCATACATCCATTTTGACAAAGTTTGACACCAAATATTCCAGAGCAAATTTCATAAGTGTGGAATAAGAGTAATACTCCAATTAACTGATAATTTGTTGAAATATAAGAAATGGTCGGTTTTCAGATGGGGTTTTTCCAAGATTTTTAGTTTTTTCACTTAGTACTAGTTCTTACTTTTCTAGTTCTTTCACTTTGTTAATTACCTGGAAATAGGGAGGTGATCATTATTAGGAAAGACAATAAATCATTTATTGTACAGGGCACTCAAATGACAAAAGTTGATACTCATTTTATCAGTTATAAAATAATTGAGAGAACCCATCACTCTTTCTGGGGCTGAACAAAAACTTGCTAGTGTCCCAGGTGGAGGGCTGGATAAAAATCTGGACTTTATATAATTGATATGTTTAATTTATGTGCGTACATATCAGTGGTGGGATTCAAACTTTTTTACTACCGGTTCTGTGGGCATGGCTTGGTGGGCATGGCAGGGGAAGGATAGTGTAAAATCCCATTCCTCCCCGCAGCTCTGTTCTCCTGTGCGGGGCAACCAATCAGCTGGGACTCAATGGGAGGCAGAGAATAGAGGGGGCGAAGCCAGTCAGAGGTGGTATTTGCTGGTTCTCCAAACTACTCAAAATTTCCACTACCAGTTCTCCAGAACTGGTCAGAACCTGCTGAAGACCACCTCTGGTACGTGTGTATGTATTTGTGTGTGGAGGTATACATATAAAGAATCGAACTGGGTTAATTGCTGGATTAGAGATCAGCAGGAAATATCAAAGTTTAGTCTGCACTAGGAAGAATTAAAAAAACATCCTGGATGAACTCCAAATAAACAATTTGATATTGTCAATAAGAGCACAGTATGGACAGGCTGATAAAGGCCTCAAGAATAAACATATTTAAGAGGCAACCTGAATTTCACCTCTTGTAGGAAATGATGTTTAGAATGGTAAAATTGCCCCTTAACATTCAAACATTAAGTGGAAAGCTATCAATCTGTTTGCAATCAGCTAAAAAATGGGAGCTGTCAAAATATACTTCCTATATATTTGTTTGTTTATTTAAGGATCATTTCCTTCAGGTTCATTAGCTACATTTTCCATAAGAAAGGATGGGAGCAGCTCTGCGAGGCTTCTAGATTTATTGTTTATCCGGTCATAAAAAAGAAAATACCCAAATTAAACCTTGATTTGAACTGTGTGAACAAGGGTTTATTTTCCTATGATCAATATTTCTTGACCAATTGAAAAGATCCCCCCGCTTTTTTGGGTTTCTAAAATATTTGCAAATATGTTTTTAACAATCTTCATTGGACCATCAGCAATATAAACAGTGAAATATCGATTGAGGCATCTTCAGCATATCCATATCCCATTGTTTTTCATTATTATTGCTGCGTCAACAAATTTGACGTGTTCGATAGTTCATTGAGAGACCGTTCAAAGTTACAATGTCACTGAAAAAAGTGACTTATTACCATTTTTCACACTTACAACCAGGGTTGGGCTGCTGGGGGTTCGCAGGGGTTCGGGAGAGCCCCTAGCTAAGATTCTGTGCAGTTCGGACAACCGCCCAAATCCCACTCCTGGCTGGCCCTGCCCATCCCTCCCCTCCCACAAATCCCCACGTGGCCCGTTTTGGATGCAGGGAAGTGCAGGGGGCACGTGGAGGCTTGGGGAGGGCAAAAAGCAGGCCTCCCGGAAGTTCAAGAAGGCCAGAAATGGGCCAGTTTCTGTCCTCCAGAGAGTCTCCGGAGCCCGGGGAGGCCGTTTTCATCCTCCTGGAGGCTTGAGGAAAACCTCTGGAGCCCAGGGAGGGCAAAAATGCCCCCCCCCCGCTGTGGTGCAGGAGGCCGACTAGGCCACGCCCACCATGGCCAGACCCACCCAGCAACTGGACAGAAAACCCATTGCTAAAATTTTTGAAGCCCAACCCTGCTTACGACCGTTGCAGCATGCCCATGGTCCTGTTTTCAAAATTCAAATTCTTGGCAGTTGCTTCATATTTATGACCACTGCAGTATACCCGGGGTCATGTGAAAATTACCTGACTTGGCAATTGACTGACATTTATGACAGTCACAGCATCCTGGGGTCACGTAATCCCCTTTTGCAGCTGTTCTGACCCAAACCTTGTTCCAAGGAAACAAACATGAAATGGAGGTAACAGCAAAACCTTTTAATGATTCTTTACAAATTCTGTTCCTTCACGGTTAAAAGGCTGTTTCAATCTAATTGTCTCTGATACGAACGAGCCTTGCCAAGGTGGTGCAAAGCTGCCAAGAACACTACATAAAGTTGCCAAGAACTATTTCAAACACAAAGAGTCTCCAAACACAAACTAAGAGAGTCCGAATGTCCACAAGGCTTGAGTGCAAAAACTACTTTGCTTCCTGCAAAGAACTCTGGTTTCTCAGCTGGCTTTTATCTCTTAAGGGAGGGGTCATTACCTTGTAGCCTTACTCCTGAGTCACCCATGCTTCTGCAGCTGTTCTTTCCTTCGAGCAGCTCTGCGCACACATGCACTGGGCACAGGCTCCTCAGGGACCTCCTTATTAGTGCTGCCAGCCTCCACAATCTCTGAAGGCAGCACTCCACTCCTGATGGTCCTGGCCCCATCCCTGCATCACACGCAGGCCTCTCATCTGAGTCCTTGCTCTTCGAGACCTCAGCTGTCCACAACTGCTGCCGGTGAACCACAACAGCGGCCTTCTGACAAGCAAAGCTGATGGAGAAGCCAGATTCCCTTAACGTTACCATCTTTTCAACTGCAGAGATTTACTTAGCAACCGTGGCAGGAAATGGGGCAAGATTCACTTAGCAAATGTTTCCCTTAGCCAGGGAAATTTTGGCTCAATTGCGGTCCTAAGTCGGAAACAACCTATACAGGACATAAGGATGCTTTTACCAGTAAATATGGAATTATTTTGAAGGTTAGTTTTTCAACGTTACAGAACTTGGGTACCCTTCCAATTCCGAAACGGCATGACTAATCTTTTTAAAAAGAGCTGAAGTCCTATTTTGCCTGTAGATAAAATTACGGCGGAACTAAACTTCTAGAAAGGAATTCCTACTTTGATATCGATGAGTCATTTTCAGGACTGGGCTTTAATCAAATAGCAAGCATTCTCCCCCCCAAAAAAATAATGAAAACCATTCATGTTAGAAGTCTTGTTATGTTGACATATCCCTGGAGAACTGTTGTTTGAAAAGAGCTGCAAAATGATAAATTCCTGACCAAAGGCCACATTCTTAACTTCTGACTCAGGCAGGAAATTCTCCTTCTTGTAATGTTCCTGTTGCTACCGGTACATACATGGATCGGAGTTATATTTACGCAATACTGATGCCGTTCCTCTAAAAAAAAACTCACAATGATGATGAGGAACCCTTATTAATGTCCATTAAATCTTATAGAAGAGAATAGAATTCTTTATTGGCCAAGTGTCATTGGACACACAAGGAATTTGTCTTGGTGCAAATGCTCTCAGTATACATAAAAGATACATTCTTCAAGAGTCAAGAATCATAAGGTACACTTAATAATAGTCATAGACTACAATAAGCAATCAAATCATACTAGGAAACAGTCAATATAAATCGTAAGAATACAAGCGACAAAGTTACAGTCATACAGTCACAAGTGGGAGGGGAGGGGTGATAAGGAGTGATGAGAAGATTAATAGAAACAGTAATGCAGACTTTGTAAATAGTTGGACAGTGTTGAGGGAATTATTTGTTTAGCAGAGTGATGGCATTCGGGGAAAAACTGTCCTTGTGTCTAGTTGTTCTGGTGTGCAGTGCTCTATAGCATCGTTTTGAGGATAGGAATTCAAACAGTTTGAGTCCGGGATGTGAGGGGTTTGTAGATATTTTCACAGCCCTCTTTTTGACTTGTGCAGTATACAGGTCCTCAATGGAAGGCAGCTTGGTAGCCATTATTATTTCTGCAGTCCTAATTATCCTCTGAAGTCTGTGTCCATCCTGTTGGGTTGCAGAACCATTTCTAGACTAAATTGTAGACTAAAAATTGAATCGAATTTTAATAATTTTGTGACTAGTTCAGGCCAGGTATTAGCAGCTGGCCTGTTGCTGCTGGTTGACATAGAGGTAGTCCTTATCTTACAATAGTTTGTTTACTGACCATTCAAACCTATAATGGCACTGAAAAAAGTGACTTACGACCGTTTTTCACCCTTATGACCATTGCAGCATCCCCACAGTCACGTGATCAAAATTCAGAGGCTTGGCAACTGGCTCGTATTTATGATGACCGCAATGTCCCGGGGTCATGGGATCTCCTTCTGTGACCTTCTGACAAGGTTGTAAAATGGGTCAAAGCTGACTTAACAGATGTCTTGCTTAGTAACAGAAATTTGTGGCTGAACTGTGGTTGTATGTCGAGACCTACCTGCAGACCTCAGTTTAGGGCTATTCGTTTAGTGACCGTTCCAAGTTACAACAGCACTGAAAAAGTGGCTTGAGCAGTCCTCACTCTTATGACCATCACAGAATCCCTAGGCTCATGTGATCAAAATTTGGGTGCTCCATCTAGGACTTGTGTCTGACTTTCTTTTCTTTTTTAAATTTTTAAATATACATCAATATTATTACATGGACAGTGTGGCGTCTGGGTATCATTCATTTTGATACAAAATAATAGTACAAATGAAAGTTACTACAGTAATCAAACTTACGTGGTTCTAATGTTATTATACATATTTGTATCAGCACATAATCCTTCAATTGGGACGTGGTGGCTCAGTGGCTAAGACGCTGAGCTTATCGATCAGAAAACTTGGCAGTTTGGCAGTTCGAATCCCTCATGCCACGTAACAGAGTTAGCTCCCATTACTTGTTCCAGCTTCTGCCAACCTAGCAGTTCAAAAGCACGTAAAAATGCAAGCAGAAAAATAGGGACCATTTTGGTGGGAAGGGAACAGCGTTCGGTGCACCTTTGGCGTTTAGTCATGCCGACCACATGACCACAGAGACATCTTTGGACAGTGCTGGCTCTTCAGCTTTGTAACGGAGATGAGCACTGCCCCCTAGAGCTGGAAACGACTAGCACGTATGTGCATGGGGAACCTTTATCTATAATTCTTCATTCTTCAGTTATTCAATATTTAGTACATCCTTCTAATAACAATAGTGCCTAATAGTGCCTAATAGCACCCTTTTTCAAAATCTGGTCTCTACCTATCACTTTAAATGTGTTATGCAAAAATATGTATAACAATATTCCCCTGATTCCTAATTTCTTTATCTATTCTAATTCTTAGTACAGCCAAACTTTTTTTCCCCCAAAAATTTCCTTTCTATCCATTCCTTTCTATTTCATTCTCTTAGTAGTTTCATTTCTTTTCTTTTTAACTCGCCTCCCGTACTCCTCCCTTGAGTCCTTAGCCCCATCTTTCACATTCAACCCAACCATTATAGGACTGGCGTCTGACTTTCTATTGAGGTTAACTCTAGCTATGACTGTCCACAGCAGTAGTTTACAAACAAGGTATATTGAAAAAAGAAAGGGAAAAAAACCCACACCATTTGCAACTTGTTATCTTTTTTTCAAAATGAAATACAGGTAGTCCTCAAGTTATAACTGCAATTGAGCTGAAAATTTCTGTTGCTAGGTGAGACATTTGTTAAGTGAACTATCTATAGCTTTCTTGCGTCTGTCGTTAAATGAATCACTGCAGTTGTCAAATTAGCAGCATGGTTGTTAAGTGAATCTGGCTTCCCTCTTGACTTTGCTTGTCAGAAGGTCGCAAAAGGGGATCACGTGACCCCCGGGGACACTGCGACCGTCATAAATATGAAGCAATTGCCAAGCATCTGAATTTTGATCATGTGACCATGGGAACGCTGCAACAGTCATAAGCAGAGGTGGTATTCAGCCGGTTCTGACCAGTTCTGGAGAACCGGTAGTGGAAATTTTGAGTAGTTCAGAGAACCGGCAAATCCCACCTCTGACTGCCCCCGCCCCCATCTATTCTCTGCCTCCCAAGTCCTAGCTGATTGTTTGGGTCTTCTTTAGTTGCCCTGCACAGGAGAACAGAGCTGGAAAGCAGGT
This sequence comes from Notechis scutatus, assembly GCF_049901735.1. Lineage (NCBI taxonomy): Eukaryota > Metazoa > Chordata > Lepidosauria > Squamata > Elapidae > Notechis > Notechis scutatus. Next base: position 26,404,275 of record NC_142014.1, on the reverse strand, counting down.
TAGTGGGGTGGGGAGGGAATGGGGATTGTGCAGTATATCCTTCCCCTGCCATGCCCACCAAGCCAAGCCCACCAAGCTATGCCACACCCACCAAACCACACCCATAGAACCGATAGTCAATTTTTTTGAATCCCACCACTAGTCATAAATGTGAAAAATGGTCGTAAGTCACTTTTTTTCAGTGGTATTGTAACTTCAAACGGTCTCAAAATGAACTATCTATAGTTTCAATTTTGATCCTCCCTTTGATTTCATCAGTGTTCTATCAACAATGTGGTGCATTTATTAAAATTTAGCCAGGTATTTATAAATATTGAGTGTTTATTATTTTTTGAATACTCTTTTATATTAATGCTTAGATTTGCTTAATTTAAAAAAAAAAGATAATTCCGTGATATTCCAGAAGTTGTGAAACAAGCATACAACTATGCATTGATTAATTGTTCATTGCCAAATATACCTCAACTATAATTTATTTAGTGTTGTCTTAAGGTTAGTAAATTTCCTATATGGTGAATAACAATTTCACTAGAGTCTCTTTATCTCTTGCAATTTCATAGCTGTTTTATGCTGGAAAAATCCCTGGAACCAGATTGGCTGAGCTGAAGGCAAAATATGTCCTGATACATGATACTCTAGTAAGGTAAGCTTCTAGTATTCTCTCTCTCTCTCTCTCTCTCTCTCTCTCTGTGTGTGTGTGTGTGTGTGTGTGTATATGTGTGTGTGTGTGTATACATATACATGTACATGTACATGTATATGTATGTGTATATGTATGTATGTACATATGTATGTATATATAATGTTTCAGTACCATAGTTACTTAAAAGCTGTGTTTCAGCCTTATTGAAATTTATTGACTTATACAGTATTGTGTAACTTAGTTACTGCATTTTGTAAATTGTCACCTAGGGCTTATAATGTAAGGTGAACCAGATAACTGTAGCTTTGTAAGAAAAAAATCCTTAACTAATCAATTTATAGTTTACTGTAGTATAGAACAACCTTTATTCCAGGATAAATTTAATGCAAGGTACAAAGTCACTAATTTATATCTGTGTTACATACATGATAAACTAAAAAGAGCTTTAAAATATATTGAGAATAAGTCATCTTTACCCAATGAAAAAATGATGTTCAGAGGTACAGGATAGGAAATGCAAATGATTTATAAAGGGAAAAAGTTTAAGAAACTTTTATTTGTCTGACTTAAGGAAGAGTTTTTAATGTATTTTTTTAACATTGCAAAATTTACTATTTCTCTGCTTAAAAATGATGAGTCAGAGGAAAAAGCTTTTTTTCCCCCCATTGAAACCTGTTTTTTATTGTATTCTTGGCATTAGGGAAAAGCATGCTCATGTATTAAAAGAGAGAAAAAGAGAGAAAATATGAGAAAAAGAGCATATTCTCCTGCTTTTGTGTAGGGGGTCAAATACATTTTGGACACCAATAACTTTTTTATTTATTCAACTTGCTATGCTGGCAGCTCCCCATCATTTAAAAACAGCCAAAATTTACAATCAAAATTAGAATCAAAAGTGGAAAAGCCTGCTTGAAAATGTGTAGTTTTAAAGGCATTTTAGTAAACCAAGAAGAGGTGAATTAGCAAAGAATTTTAGAGTTTTAGAATAACTAAAGAAAAAAGATTGGAATATTAATTATTACAAGAAAAACCTGAGGACACTGTAAATTGTCAAAGGATCTCAGCGAGTAGAAGAATGCAAATGCTAGAGATGTTCTGTTCTGTTCTGTTCCATTCCATTCCATTCCATTCCATATTTTCTATTCTATTTTATTCTATTCCATTCCATTCCATATTTTCTATTCTATTCTGTTCTGTTCTTTCTTTTCTATTCTGTTCCATTCCATTCTATTCCATTCCATATTTTCTATTCCATTGCATTCCATTCCATATTTTCTGTTCTGTTCAATTCTATTCTATTCTGTTCCATTCCAATATATATTCCATATATTCTATTCTGTTCTGTTTCTGTTCTATTCCATTCCATTCCATTTCATATTTTCTATTCTGTTCTGTTCTGTTTCTGTTCTGTTCTATTCCATTCTATTCCATATTTTATCTTCTGTTCTGTTCTATTCCATTCCCGTCCATTCCATATATTCTATTCTATTCTATTCTATTCTATTCTATTCTATTCTATTCTATTCTATTCTATTCTATTCTATTCTATTCTATTCCATTCCATTCCATTCCATTCCATTCCATTATTTCTATTCTATCCTATGCTATGCTATGCCATGCCATGCCATTATTTCTATTCTATTCTATTCTATTCTATTCTATTCTATTCTATTCTATTCTATTCTATTCTATTCTATTCTATTCTATTCTATTCTATTCTATTCCATTCCATTCTCATTCCATTCTCATTCAATTCCCTATTCTATTCTATTCTATTCTCATTCAATTCCCTATTCTGTTCTATTCTATTATCATTCAATTCCCTATTCTATTCTATTCTATTCTATTCTATTCTATTCTATTCTATTCTATTCTATTCTATTCTATTCCATTCCATTCCATTCCATTCCATTCCATTCCATTCCATTCCATTCCATTCCATTATTTCTATTCTATCCTATGCTATGCTATGCTATGCTATGCCATGCCATGCCATTATTTCTATTCTATTCTATTCTATTCTATTCTATTCTATTCCATTCCATTCCATTCCATTCCAACTCTGAGAGCACAAGGTAGGAATATCAACCATCCCACCCACCCCCAGCTAATACATCCCAGCAGGCCGGGACCTTGTAAACACAGCATAAACAAAGAAATCCTCCTTTCCTTTACTCAGTATCAAAGGTTGTGGCTTCTATTTCCCATACGTGTTGTTGTATATACCTATGAAGTCATAGTTATCAGTCACGATGAATTCTTCAATAGAGCATCTCTGTTGGATTAAAAAACAACAACAGGCATCACTGATTTTATTTTAGTTTACAGGAATCGGAGATTCGGCTGCTGCAGGATGCCAAACGTTTCACGGTTAAGCTGGAAGAGCAGCAGGAGATACTGGAAAAAGCCGAACAGTTTCCAGAAAGCACCACTTCCGAGGTCTCCAAACTGAGGCAGCAGTACCTGAGATACTTCAACGAGTACAACGCCATTCAAGAGAGAGAGTTTGAAATTCAGTATAGGCTGAATAGGTGGGTATAACAATTGGCCAACTGCCTTTTTAACAAGACTCCACAGGGCATCGTTTCAAACTGCCAGGTAGATAGAAGGAAGAAGGTAGAATACGCTGCTCCTCGACTTAACACCACAACTGAGCCCAACATTTCTGCTGTTAAGAGAGACCGTTGTTAAGTGAGCTTTGCTCCATGTTATGACTCTTCCAGCTACAGTGGAATTCAAATTTTTTTACTACCGGTTCTGTGGATGTGGCTTGGTGGGCGTGGCAGGGGAAGGATACTGCAAAATCTCTATTCCCGCCCCACTCCTGGGAAAAGGTTACTGCAAAATCCCCATTCCCTCCCCACCCCACTAACCTGCTTTCCAGCTCTGTTTTCCTATGCAGGGTAACCAAAGAAGACCCAGCCAATCAGCTGGAACTCAATGGGAAGTTGAGAATAGATGGGGGCGGGGCCAGTCAGAGGTGGTATTTGCCGGTTCTCTGAACTACTCAAAATTTCCATTACCGGTTCTCCAGAACTGGTCAGAACCAGATGAATACCAACCTCTGCCTCCGTCTCAGCTTCCCTTACAACAACTCGGTGGCTGCACCAATTCCCTTGGTGCAAATGGCTCTATAAACTCTGAAGAAATGGAAAAAGCCACTTTTTTTTTCCTGAGCCAAAGTGTTATAAAATGGCTTCCATGATATCCTCAGTCCTGAGAGTTAGATCGTTAAGCAGCCTGGCACAGTTGGCTATTAGCTGTTATCAGTGGCTCACTGAATATCCTTATTTTAGCCCAGCTATATATTTATGATCAGTTGGACTCAATGGGAGGCAGAGAAGAGATGGGGTTGGCAGGGCCAAATCAGAGGTGGGATTTGCCAGTTCTCCGAACAACTCAAAATTTTCGCTACCGCTTCCCTAGAACCGGTCAGAACTGGCTGAAGACCACCTCTGCTACAGTTGTTAAGTGAATCATTGCAGTTGTTACGTTAGTAACCAGGTTGTTAAGTGAATCTGGCTCCACCATTGACTTTGCTCATCAGAAGGTCGCAAAAGGGGATCACGTGACCTCTGCAACTGTTGTAAATAGGAGGCAGTTGCCGAGTGTCTGAATTTCGATCCCATGACCATGGTGATGCAGCAAGGGTCGTAACTGGGGGAAAACAGTCCCAAGTCACTTTTTTCGGGGCCGTTGTAACTTCGCAAGGTCACTGGCCAAATGGTTGTAAGTCGAGGACTGCCTCTAGAAAAGCAGAAGGAATTGAAATAATGCCTATACTGACACAGCTAAGGAAAACGTGACAACTGGTTACTCCTGAGTGCCGTCTCCTAAAGGCCGTCAACATTTAACTCATCTGGTACAAAAGTCTACAGATTTTAGAGTTCCTATCTGGGCAGGTGGCTCTGTGCCTAAGGCGCTGAGCTTGTCGATCAGAAAGGTCGGCAGTTCGGCGGTTCAAATCCCTAGTGCCGCATAACGCCCATTACTTGTCCCAGCTTCTGCCAACCTAGCAGTTCGAAAGTAGGTAAAAAGTGCAAGTAGAAAAATAGGGACCATTTTGGTGGGAAGGTAACAGCATTCTGTGTGCCTTCGAAGGCATTTAGTCATGGCAGCCACATGACCACGGAGACGTCTTCGGACAGCGCTGGCTCTTCGGCTTTTTAATGAAGATGAGCATCGCCCCCTAGAGCCAGAAACGAGTAGCACGTATATGCGAGGGGAAGAACCTTTATCTTTATCTGAGCAGGAAATACTGGAGAAGGACACTCTCAGATAAAATGAGATTGCTTAATGTCAAACCCAGGGGTCATATAATCAGCACTTTTATTATCAGTTAATTAGTAACCGAAAATAGGTCAAAACACATCGGAACTTTCCGACAGTGAACTTCAAAAGAAGGACACACAAACTGAGCATGAGAATGTCCTTGGTGTTATCTTCCAAGGCCAAGGACCGGTTCCCTCCCTCTCTCCCTCCCTCCCTCCCCCTCTCTCTCCCTCCCTCCCTCTCTCTCTCTCTCTCATATGTGTGTATGTGTATCTGTATGCGTATATCTATATATATGTATGCATGTATGTATCTTTTGAGAGTGGACATCAGAATTTCATTTTTTAATGTTTGCCAGTGTGTTCACAGAAAAAAAGTGATAATAAAGGTAATCTTATCTTACAAGCTGCCTTTTAACATTATTTATTCTATCTAGTTTACAAGAAGACAAGAAATTAATTGAAAAGGACCATCGCAGAGTCCCCAAAGCTTCTGTAAGTAAGTTTCTCACATAGCCATAGACACCTAATTCAATGTGCTGAAAATACAATCTGCAGATTTTGCTGCAAATCATGGGATCCGACAAGTTCAGTTAAGGTTGTAAATCATATATTTGTTTCTCTGAGGATAAATCCCTTTTTTGCGCAGTTGTAAATTAGATGTGCCCAGAATTCTCCTATAAATCTATGAAACAAGGGTAATTCTGGCACAGCAGCCTAAACTATCAGCTGTTCCTGCCTGGCTGTGCCTAAAACCAAGTTTTAAAAAATCCATCCTGCATTAGGGTTTTTTTTTTTTTTTTTTTTTTGGCAATGGGTTTGCGGATGGTGCTTGATCTGGACTAGAGCCATCAGGGGCCCTGATTAGTTATTCTCCTGATTTTTGTACTTTGCATTAATGCAACCCTTACTGGCTGTCCCCGATCTACTAGTCTAGTCTGGTTTTTCCTTTTAGCAAACTGGATATATTATTCCTTCTTTGCACTGTGGAGATACAGAGGTGAGGTGGTAGAAGAGTTGGGGAAAAGATAGTAGGTTAGATGCTATGTGGTCTTTATGGAGAGGAGGAGGAGGAGGAGGGTGAGGAGGAAGAGGAGGAGGGGGAGGAGGAAGAGGAGGGGGAGGAAGAGGAGGGGGAACAGGAGGAGGGGGAGGAAGAAGAGGAGAGGGAGGGGGAGGAAGAGAGGAGGAACAGGAGGAGGAGGAGGAGGAGAAGGAGAAAGGAGAAGGAATAATAATGAACAACTATCTAGTGGCCATCTAATGGAATGTCTGGGGATGGTGCTAGATTAGAAGACCTCCAAGATCCCTTCCAACTCAGTTATTCTATTCTAGAATACAATAGATTAAACACTTGGAATCACAGGGCTGGAAGGGAAATTGGAGATCTTCTAGTCCAACCCGCTCATCAAGACAGAAGCCTTATCATCCCAGTCTATTCTTGAAAACCTCCAGTGATGGGAGCACCCACAGCACCAGGAGGCAAGCTATAGTAGTCCACTGATTCATTGTTCTCACTGTCAGGAAATTTCTCCTGACTTCTAAATCGGATCTCTCTTTGACAAGCATCTTCCCTTCCCTTCCCTACCCTACCCTTCTCTACTCTTCCCTACCCTTCCCTTCCTATCCTACCGTTCCCTTCCCTATCCTTTCCTACCTCTCCCTTCCCTTTCCTATCCTTCCTTCCCTACCCTACCCCTTCCTTCCCTATCTTACCCTACCGTACCCTACCCTACCCTTCCCTACCCTTCCTTTCCCTATCTTACCCTTCCCTTCCTTACCCTACCTTCCCTACCCTACCCGTAGCTTCCCTATCTTACCCTTCCTTACCCTTCCCTTCCCTATCCTATCCTATCCTATCCTATCCTATCTGTTCCTTTCCATTAATTTGTGTCACTCAATTTCATTTTTTAAAGGATGCGGAGAAGAAAATTAAAGCCCTGAGGGACAGTTGCGAAGACCTGCGTAAAGAAACAACGCAGAGAAGGCTGGAAATTAAAAACATGAAAGACGATCTGTTTGCAAGGCATAAACGTCTCACTAAGGAGCACAAAGAAGTGGATGAACTATTTCGAAAACAAGAAGACTTGAAGGTAATGGGGGGTTACCTATAGATGCCTATTGATAGGGCTGTGTTTTGATGTCCACATCCAAGCTGTACAGAAAAAGACTCACGTGTATTTTGTTGATGAAGATTATCAGCCCTCCAGGTGGAGTTGTGTGGAAGTTGACTCAAGGCAACAGGATTTTTTTTTGCTGGTTCAAAATGTTTCACTGCTTCTCCAAGTAGCTTCTTCAGTCTGAGCAAGATTCCAGGAAGATTAAATCACCCAGGAAGATCAAGACCACTTCACTGGTTCACCAGGGAGGCCACGTTTAATGCCCCACCTAGGGTAAAGGTTTCATTTGGGCTATGGTGCAGGAGAAGGCTCTTGTGCATTCCTTGGATAGCAAAGGTGATTAACAAGCAAGTATTGGATCCAGAGGTGGTATTCAGCAGGGTCTGACCAGTTCTGGAGAACCCGTACCAGAAATTTTGAGCAGTTCAGAGAACCGGCAAATACCACCTCTGAACATTCTTCCCCTGCCACGCCCACCAAGCCACGGCCACAGAACCGGTAGTAAAAAAATTTGAATCCCACCACTGATTGGATTGCCTAACACCAGACATGTCACCGGAAGGCAAAGTCACCAAACTGCATCTTATTTTGTCCATGTCATGCAGAGGAATTCACTGGAGAAAGCAAATTCACTGGAGAAAGCAAATTCATTGGAGAAAGCAAGCGCTGTGGTGGCACAGTGGATAGAATTGCAAGCTAATTCTGCCGACTGCCAGCAGTTCAAATCTCACCAGGCTCAAGATTGACTCAGTGTCAACCCTGAAGCTGGCCTGACTGAGGCCATTTTGAGACTTCAGTGCTGACAGACCGGAGAAGAGGATAGGAAAAGAGGAATGGGGATAGCTGGGGTGTTGTAGCCAAAACAAAATACTTTCTCATGGGAACCAAGGACATTCCTGCAGGTGCTCGGAAGGAGGGGACTGGAGTCACCTAGCAACTGGACAGTATCCTGATTGGACCATGTGACTGGTTGTGACAGACTTTCACTTTTAATTAGGTGAAAACCATGGGAATATTCAGAGTCGGTTTTCACCAGTCTACGCCAATATGACATATCCAATAAACCTATTCTTTGAGGAAATTGCCAGCCTCAGAGTTTTGTTTGCTATGGGTATGTTACTTGGAACCTTGACATTCACCCTTCCATCCTTCTGAGGTCAGTAAAATGAGGACCCATTTTGGGGGCAATAGGCTGACTCTGTAAACCGCTTAGAGAGGGCTGTAAAGCACTGTGAAGCGGTATATAAGTCTAAGGGCTATTACTATTGGAAGAGTTAATGGTAAAAGGAAAGTAGAGTGCCAAAGAACACGGCGGCTGGACACCCACAAAGCTGATCCCAGCCGAAACATAGAAAAACTCAAGCAGTGCAAGATTGGGAGACACTGAAAGTCCTGACCCATAGAATCACCAAGAGTCAGACTGGATTGAATGGATATCATCATCATCTTCATTGTAAAGGATTTAGGTATTGTAGCATTTACATCGGGGGTGGGATTCTACCGGTTCGGACTGGTTCTATAGAACCGGTTGTTATGATTCTGTGCAGTTCGGAGAATTGGCAAATCGTGCCCCTGTCTGGCCCTGCCCTTTTCCCCACCCCACCCCTCCCCTTCCCTCCCAGTCAGTCCTTATCGCGCATGCGTGACATTGTGCGCACGCCCGACATCGCGCACTGTGTTCTTTCCCGCCCAGTCACTCCTTAAGGTATTTCTTTTTCCCTCCTCCTGACGATCAGCTGTCCCTATGATCAGCTGTTCCGGGATTCCCTTCGCATACTTACTGCTTCACCCAGGAGGCTTCCAGGAGGCCCAGCAGGCCCCAAAATGGAGCACAGGGGGGTGATGTGCGCCCCTTCTCTATTTCCTTTTTTCCTTCTTGAGCCCCAGGGAAGCCTTCTGGGAGCAAAAACGACCCCCCTGGAGGCTTCCCTGAGGCCCAGAAGGCCCAAAAAATGGGGGGGGGGGGGTGTTGCTGCAAAAAACAAACGCCACACCTACCCAGTCACGTGGCCATGCCCACCTAGCCATGCCCAGCTAGCCACGCCCACAGAACCAGTTGTGACAGAATTTGAATCCTACCCCTGATTTACATCCTGACGGACCTCTGTCTACTCCCCTAAGGAGCCTATTCAAATTAGGTGAGAAGTAAAACCTTCCTGCAGGACATGAAGTATATGGCAGGGGTATCAAAGCCGATCGCATCACGGGCCGTATTGGGATGTATCAGGGTGTTTTTCTATCAGGAAAACATATCTATGTCTATTTCTATATCCGGCCCATGGGTCCGCAAGTTCAACAGGCCTGGCCCCCCTAAGCCACTTGCTCAGATTGAAGACGCTACTTGGCTAAGCAGCGAAACATTTCCAACCAAAAACAGAAGAAAGAAGACCAATGGCCGCGACTCAACTTCCAGATTCAAAACGTATTTCAAAGGGGAAAAAAATACATATGCGTTTTCAGGACATTCTTGGATTGTTGCTATAACCCAGCTTGAAGTTAATTCATCCCGAAACATTCTTAAACATTCTTAGTTTCACGCAGGCTAATATTTATGTTTATTTTATCACCAGGATGAACTTGTCCGTCTCCAAGCCATTCCTATTCAGCTCGGAAAGGATATGGAAAAAATAAGCCGCAGAATGCAGTATGTTCTTTTAGAACTCTTGATTATTATTGTTGGTTGCACAATCAACTAAATGTTTAGACTGGGTTTGACATTATTGTATTATGTATACGCTGCTCTTGGGTAGAATGTAGCATGTGGCTGTCCTCTGTATGTACACTGAGAGCTGCTGCACTGCAGACAAATTCCTTGTGTGTCTAATTACACTTGGCCAATAAAGAATCCTATTCTGTTGTATACTACTCTACTCTACTTTACTCTACTCTACTATTCTATTCTATTATTTTATTCTACACTACTCCACGCTACTCTATTATTCTATTCTACACCTCTACTTTACACTACTCTATTTTATTATTCTATTCTATTCTATTCTATTCTATTCTATTATATTCTATTTTCTATTCTACACTACTCTACACTACTCTACTCTATTCTATTCTTGAAATAATAATGAAATAATAAAAGCTAAAAATATCTTAAGCAGATTTTAAACAGACATTATCTTTTGATTTTTTTATGTATTTCCAAATCCAACCCCTCCAAAAAAAGGAAAGCAAAACAAAAAACAAAAAACAAATACAGGAAACAAACAAAACAAGAAATATTTACAAAACAAAATATCAAACATACACTTAAAATGTCCTTCCCCTGGTTGAATCCTGATAGTATATTTTAACAATAACAACTTCCCCCCTTGCGAAACCGATCTGCAATTCAGAATCTTTGACATATATACTTACCAAATAACCAATTAAAAAATATCCCAAATAAGAAACACAGACACCTTATTTTTACTCACGTCAGCCTCTGCTACTTACAGAGACATAGAGAAGAGAAAAATCTTGCTTCAGGAAGAAGCGCAAGAACTTGTGGAGATGTCCAAAAAAATGGAGACCAAGTGCGTGGAGGCCATGGAGGAGAAAGAAGATGCGATCAAGGAGGTCGAAGGGAAGAAAGCGCTGCTCGAGATCAAAGAGCGAGAATTCAACACTCAGAGCAAGGTGCACGAGATGAATAAGGAGAACGAAGGCACCGCCATTTCAGAGAGGTGAGATTTTATTAGTCATGGGCCATTGTGAGTTCTTCCTGTTCCTGAACTTTTTTTTTTAGCGAATGAAAGCAAATGTACCTGTCCCAGGATAGTGTTGCAGGATCTGCTCTTGAATCAGTCATCGAAACCAAAGGTGTTGTGGCTTGTTGGCCACCGGCCCTCCAGCAGCTGAATCAGAGGAGGAGGAGGTGTGAGAGTCAGGGTCAGCATTAGGGCAACCTCAGAGCTCCGAGGGAGAAGAGGGAATGGAGTTGGGAGAGGGAGAGGGAGAGGGAGAGGGAGAGGGAGAGGGAGAGGGAGAGGGAGAGGGAGAGAGAGAGAGAGAGAGAGAGAGAGAGAGAGAGAGAGAGAGAGAGAGAGAGAGAGAGACGGAGCCTGGGCCATCCGTCAGCCCTCAGATGGGGAGTGAACAATCCCCAGGTCTGGAGGTGGCTGATTTGGAAGAGGAGGAACAGCTGGATCCAGTGCCTGACGCGCGGATGCGCAGAAGGCAGAGGAGAGGAGAGCATTGAAAATCTATGGGCCGGTCCTTGGGATGGAAGAGCCACCGCTTCTAGCGAAGCCCCACCCTAGCTCTGGGGATAAAAGGCAAGGGTCGGAGATGAATAGATGTGGCAGACAACTATTTATCTCCCTGCCGGACAGACTGGTTAGCCAGTTAGTGAGAGAATTTTTTTTGCCAGGGCTGCTGGTGCTCCTAATAAAGGAATCATTGATTTAAATACAGAAGGTTTGTCGTGTGTGAGGAGCTGAGTCCAAACAAAAGGTTTATTCTTGCAATATATTTGGACTCATGTTGGACCCGAACCAAAGTGAATCTTTCTCTGTTCAGAACCTGTGCACTGGGCTGTTCTACATGTTGTGTTTATATGGGGCCTGGCCATGTGTAGTTGTTAATTATGGTGTTGATGGCAGGGTATTAAGTTAATTGTTGCTTCTTTATGCCACAGTGCCCTCGACTCCTAAATACCTGGTAGGCTGGTGGTAGATCTGCACTCTTATTGACTGACAAGGGGCCCATTTCCCATTGTTCAATCATTTCTCTGGCTGTTTTGGTCTCTGCTCGGCCAACAATCATAATAGCTGTGAAACTGAATGCATGTCTTTTATTTCTTACCATGGTTTCAACATAGCTTTACAAGGTCACCTTATGTTGTGGTTATCCGGCAGCAAGTGTGGACGTCTAAGGAGAGCAAGGACTCAGATGATGGTCCAGGACCATTTAGGGAGTGGACTGCTGCCTTCAGAGATTGTAGGGGCTGGCAGCAGCAATGAGGAGGTTCCCGAGGAGCCTGTGCCAAGTGCGCGTGTGCGCAGGGCTGCTCGCAGGAAAGAGTAGTTGCAGCAGCGACTCAGGAGTAAGGCTGCAAGGTAATGGCCCCTCCTTCAAGAAGATAAAAGCCAGCTGTGAATTGGACGTTCTTTGCAGGAAGCAAAGACGTTCTGAAACTCGAGACTTGTGAACATTGCAGTATCTTAGTTGGTATATGAAGACTCTAATGTTGTGAAATATTTCTAGGTAACCTTATCTGTTATTCTTGGCAGCCTCGCACAGTTTTGGCGAGGCTTGTGCTTATCAAAGTTAATTAGTTTGCAGCAGCCTTTTAAACCAGGGATTCGTAAGAATCATTAAAAGGTTTCTGTTCCCTTTGGTTCGTGTTTGTTTTATTGGGAAAGGGTTTGGGTCAGAACACCTTAATAATAATCACTATTATTAAAATCAGTCCAACAGGGATTTTTAAGGCAGCTGAAAGAAAAGGTCCAGGTGCCAACAATAGGCTTCCTTCTTTAATCCAGAAAAAAATCCAACGGCAAGGTAACCATTCAAAATCTATAGGAAATCCCATATGGCAGGCACTATAGTGGAAGAGCCTTAACCCAGTTCCTACCCAGTTTCAGATAACAACACAATGAAAGTCTACGAGTACAAAATTCAGACGCTTGGCAACTGACTCACATTTATGATGGTTGCAGTGTCCCTGGGTCATGTTGAGCCGCTTTTGCGACCTTCTGACAAGCAAAGTCAATGGGGAAGCCCATTCACTTAACAACCGTGCTACTAACTCAACAATCACAGTGATTCGCTTAACGACTATGGCAAGGAAGGTTGTAAAACGGGGCAAAAAATTCACTTAACAATTTGCTTAACTAGAAATTTTGGGCTCAACTGTCATTGTAACCCAAGGACTACCTGTAATGAGGTTTGGACTTCATGTCTCTTATCCATATTCTATTCCACTTCTCAAAATAACAGATAATCAGAGTTGGAAGGGACCTTGTAGGTCATCTAGTCTAACCCCCCGCCCAAGTGGGTGACCCTACACCATTTCTGACAAATGGCAGTCCAATCTCTTATTGAAAGTCTCAAGTGATAAAATAATTGGATGGATGAGAGAGATCCGAAACACTGATAAAGCAAAAAACCCCGAACAAATCTCATTATTCAAAAAAAAAACCACCAATCCAAATACAGATACAAATTAACAGAGCTGGATGGGACCTTGTAGGTCATCTACTTCAACCCCCACCCAAGCAGGAGACTCTACACCATTCCTGATAGATGGCACTCCAGTCTCTTCTTGAAAGCTTCCAGTGATGAAGCTCCCACAACTTCCGAAAGGAAGTTGTTCCATGAGTCGATTGTTCTCACTGTCAGAACATTTCTTCTTATTTCCAGGTTGAATCTCTCGTTGTTCAGTTTCCAACCATTATTCCTTGTCTGGCCTTCAGGTGCTTTGGGAAATAGCTTGAGCCCCTCCTCTCTGTGGCAGCCCCTCAAATATTGGAAGACTGCTATCCTGTCTCCCCTGGTCCTTCTCTTCACTAGACTAGCCAAGCCCAGTTCCTGTAACCGTTCTTCATATGTTTTAGCCTCCAACCATCCCCTAATCACCCTGGTTGCTCTTCTCTGTACTCTTTCTAGAGTCTCAACATCTTTTTTATAGTGTGGTGACCAAAACTGGATGCAGTACTCTAGGCGTGGTCTTACTAAGGCTTTATAGTGGCATTGGTACCTTCCTTGATCTTGATTGTACTGTAAAGTCTTCTTTGTAATTATCGCTGGTCTGAACCTGAGAGCTTCAATTGTGGGCCATTTGTTTTTGTCATAACAAAAGCTCTTTTTCTACGCTTGTCTAGGGGTGTATTAGAAATGGGTTTTCGCAATATGACCAATTTGAAACAGAAACTGCACGATACTCTGAGTCGGATGCAAAGGGAGAAGGAGAAGGATTTCCGAACTTTTAAAAAGATGGAAATGCAGCTGAAAATCGCTCAGGAAAGCCTGATCCAAGTTCAGTCGCATCACGAAAGAATGCTTTTAGAGGTATGTACCTCTAGTAAGTTTGAAGAGCAATGTCGAGTTTTATTACTTTTTTGGTTCTTTGGGCCAAATACTGTTAAAAGGGCAGTTGCTAAGAAGAGGGTGAGTGAAGGATGTCATCAGGGGTGTTATTCAAAAATTCCAGCAACCAGTTTGCTGCCCAGTTGCTGGCTGGGCGTGGCCGTGGTGGGTGTGGCCTACCAGAACTTCTGGGAGGGCCGTTTTTCACCTTCCCAAGGTCCAGAGGCTTCCCTTGGGCCTCTGAGAGGGTGAAAACGGCCCCCCTCGGGCTCTGGAGGCCCCCCGGAAGCCGGAAACAGGCCCGTTTCCAGACTTCCGGAAGGCCCATTTTCCCCCTCCCAGAGCCTCCATGTGAACCCTGCATTTACCTGCATCTTAAACAGGCCATGTGGAGACTCCTGGGAGGGGTGGGGTGGGCGGGGCCAGCCGGTGTGTTGGTTCAAATACAAGTTTGGCGAACCAGATGCAAATTTAACATCCAGTTCACCTGAACCGGTCCGAACTGGTAGAATCCCACCCCTGGATGTCATACAATAGATATTTGATTGTTTTTTTGTGTGTGTGTGGGCGGGGGGAATTATATAAATTTAAGATTTCCGAATCTATGAGAGCAATTTCTATTATATCAGCGGTCCCCAAACTTTGCAACTTACAGTTGCTGGTTTCTGATTTATTTGTTTTTTTAAAGATTCAGCTCATGCATAAATATGGCATTGGTTATATTAAAATAACACACTTTCCTCATTTTTTTGTACATAACCTTCTTTTCTTCCCCCATTGTACAGTTAGATGCTGCTGTCCCTAAAGACGATGCGACAATATTAGAGAGGCGAAGGGAGCTTCAGAGAGAAGTGGAAATAGCAAAGCGAAATCTGACACAAGAGGTAATAGGACAGCTGTGTTTTATTCATCTGCCAAGCCTACCAAATCTTTCATTGGATGCTGCTGTCCATATGCCTTCACCGAGATATTAAAGAACAGACATGTTATTTCTTGTTTAAAAAAAAAAAATTATCTGCAGGAAAACAGAAATGTTACTCCTTCTTCTTCTTCTTTTTTTTTAAATTCTCCTCAGGAAATCCAGTGTCTCCTACTCCTGCTATTCTTATTTCAAGTAGTCAGAAAGGTCTACGCACAGATCATATTTATTTATCGTTTTGATTTGTGTAGCTGCCTGTCTTGTGTTTATGACTGTAGGCAGCTCAGCTAATGAGACAACCGAACAAAAGCCACAGTAAACGATGTACAAACATCCAGAAAAAAAACAATAAACCCTTTAAAACCAGATTACAAAACCAAATCAAAACCATAATAATATGGAGGGTCAGCGATGGTTAGTGGAACAAGGAAGGGGCAAGCAGAGAACACGCTGGCAATCATTACACACATGTCATCATTGTCCTCCTGTCTCTCCCTAAGGAACAGGTACTGTGCTTGCAAAAGAGAAAAAAAAATAGACACTTAAGATTAGTGACTCCTAGAGGGATTTCAGCTTAATCACTTACAACTAATATTTTCATTACTTTACTTTAGGACAGCATTGCATGTATCTATTACCTCTCTCCCTCTCTCCCTCTCTCCATCCATCTAGCATCTATCTACCATTTCTGTCATCTATCATATCTATCTACCTACCTATCTACCTTTCTATCATCTACCTTATATCTGTCTGTCTGTCTGTCTATCATCTATCTATCATCTATCATCTATATACCTATCATCCATCCATCCCTATCTATCTACCTATCTACCTACCTATCATCTACCTATCTATATCTGTCTGTCTATCATCTATCTACCTATCATCCATCCATCCATCCATCCATCCATCCCTATCTATCTATCTATCTATCTATCTATCTATCTATCTATCTATCTATCTATCTATCTATCTATCTATCTATCTGCTATCCTATCTATCTATCATCTGTCATCTACCTAACTTCTATCATTATCTATTTGTCAATCTCCCTCCCTCCCTCCCTCCCTCCCTCCCACCATCCATCCATCATCCATATATCAACCATTATCTGTCTGTCTGTCTGTCCATCCGTCCATCCATCCATCCATCCATCCATCCATCCATCCATCCATCCATCCAATGATGTTTGTTAGGAAAAATTCAAGGGAAGGACTATTAGGAAAGCAATGTCAAGGTCCTTAGGACATGCAGGATGTAGATGGAAATCTTTCAGTTATTGTTTCTTCTTACCCCTTTTCCATTCGCTGCATATCCTCTTTGAATGGACCTCTCTGTTCTTTTGTGTCATTTTGTTCCTTTCTCCCCTGTCTGCCAGGCTGTTCTCCGAGGCTTCCCATACTCCCCGGCAGGGAAGAAAGCTGGAGGGGGAGGCACCCTGCTTGGCAGGTTGCCAGGTTTCCTCTCCGATTTTCAGCCGTGGCTTCCCATGAAATTGTTTGGTCTCCATCTGGTTTTCTGTCTCAGTTTCATCCTTTTCTTTCATCAGGGATACCATATTCCCGTCTGCTTAGTACCATATTCCCATTCTGCTTTGGGCACCGAGTGTGTGGTGTAGAAATGTTGGTAATATACGGTAAAAATATTGGGCTAGCAGTGGGGGAACCTATGTTGTAATCCATCCTCAGTTTTGTTGGGATCGGTCCCTCTCAAACTCAGCTCAGCTCATAGTATTGTTGTTGTTGTGTGGATACAATGGGAGGTGGGGATGCTATGTACAGATCTACTTTTGGGTATAAAACTAACTAACATGTTTGGGCCATCAGAATGAAGAAAAATAGCCTTTAGCAAGCACTGTACCTTACTATTTCAGATTTCTCCATTGCCCCTATCCAGAAAATTAAAAGAAAAAAGCTCTTACATTGTTTATCCCAGCCTCAGCACCATTTTTATTCTTATAGTTGCATTACCCCTTATGTAAAGGGAAACTAAAGACTAAAAATATTTAAATAGAACATCTTCTGAATGAAAAGTCAAGAATATTCTTTCCCCTCCGATACATTTATGTGTATGGTTACTGATTTATTTCTTATATGCCGCCCACCTCTCTACCCAAAGTAATTCTCGACAGCTTACAATATAATAAAAAATATGAGTATGAAAGCAATTTAAAATCATAAGAATGAAATAGAAGGTGAAAACCAGGGGTCCAGCAGTGCTGAGGCAGTGTCTTCTCTGCCACAATCCATACCTTTTCTTGATGTATTGTTGAAATGTAGAAATATTTATTAGTGGAGTCTGAGGTTGACAGATAGATGACAGATGGATGATAGATGGATGGAGAGGTATGGAGACGGGTGGATGGATGGATGGATAGATAGATAGATATAGATGGATGATAGATGGATGTTGGATGATGGGAGGGAGGGCGGAAGGAAAGAGATAGAGATTGACAGACAACAGATGGATGATAGATGGATGATAGATGGAGAGGGAGAGAAAGATGGATAGATGATAGATAAATAGAGATAGATAGATAGATAGATAGATAGATAGATAGATAGATAGATAGATAGATAGATAGATAGACAGACAGACAGACAGACAGACAGACAGACAGACAGGATAGATAATAGATACTAACAAAGGAAAATATTTGTAGTTCAGGGTTGACATGAGGGGTCCTTGGTGTTCTCTGAATTTGGTGGTTTTCTTGCAGACGTTTCATTACCAAACTAGCTAACACCATCAGTGTTGATGATGTTGCCTATTTTGGGTCATTAAAACATCTAAGAAAACAACCAGATCACCAAGGACTCCACTGTTCAGCGCCTGAGGCCCAAACATTCTCTTCTGTAGAGATTGATTAACATCACCCCATTCCGGGATTGTCCTCTGATATTTTCTACCTAGAAAACATCCACCGATGCTGAGGTGCGGACTCTCGAGCAGTGCATTGCTGAGGAAGACCAACTTTTTCATGCTCAGGAGCATTACAGGGAAGAGTTCAATAACTTGATCCGCATGACCCAGCTCAAGGCGGATGAGCGGGAACAAAAATCGAAGGACTTCTTGAAAGCTCAGGTGAGGAAACTCCAAGGAGCATCTAACTTGGTCTTTCTATCTTGGGTCACCTGGACTTTCCATGCCTCTATAGAGTAGATGTTTAGACTCCTCCATAGTTTCTTCCTGTTCATTTTCATCACTGAAACAAGGGCACACTCCTCTTTCAAATCTAGATGACTGGCAAGTCTAAACTGATATGTAATATCATTGTTCTTCTTCCTCTACTGCATCCACTTGCCATGGGAAATCACCAGAATTGGGACTGCAATGGTAAGTTGGGGTGTTTTTTTCTGTGAGGCCTACCTGTATTAGCTACCTGTATTTGAGATGAGAATAGAGACTGGGGACAAAATATACTTAGACTTCAGCAAGGCATTCGACAGAGTAGACCACAACCTACTTCTTGGTAAGCTAGAAAAAAGTGGGAGAGACAGCATCACCATCAGATGGATTTTGTAACTGGCTGAAACCCGTACTCAATGAATACTCCTTAGTGATACTACATCTACATGGAAGGAAGGAAGGAGTGGAGTGCCACAAGGTTCCGTCTTAGACCCAGAACTCTTCAATATCTTCATTAACGACTTAGATGAGGGAATAGAAGGCGAACTTACCAAATTTGCAGATGATACTAAGCTGGCAGGAATAGCCAACATCCTAGATCTGTGATGGCGAACCTATGGCACACAGAGCCACTTCTGTCAGCACGCTAGAGGTTGCCTGGAAGAGCCCCACTGCACATGCGCGCGCGCCGCCTGCCTGACAGCTAATTGTCGAGTATCTGGCGCGCATGCGTGGGGTGTGGGGGAGATGCGGGGTGCATGGGGGGGTGTCGTGCGTGCATGCGCAGAGACACGCAGCACGCAACGGAGGGTCGTGTGCACATGCACAGGGGACGTGGGGGGTGGCGCACGTTGCCTTCTGGGTGCTGGCATGCAAGTGTGTGCGCGCAATTTTTGGCACAGGAGCCCAAAAAGGTTAGCCACCACTGTCCTAGATGGATCCATCTGGATCTTGACAGACTTGAACACTTCATACATGTCTCTCTTAACAACAGAAATGCTGATAATCTAGGTCAGGGGTGTCAAACTCAAGGCCCAGGGCCTGGATCCAGCCTGTGGGGTGCTTAGATCTGGCCCGCAGGCCTGTCCTGGAAACAACGAAGGACCGGCCCGTGGTGCCTCTGCCTGCGAAAAGGGAACCCAGGAGGGGCCGCGACGGCCTCCTGCAACTCTCTGCCAGCGAAAACAGAGCTTGAGAAGGCCACACCAGGGGTGGGTTTCTACCGTCCACCTCTGTAGAACCGGTGGCTCTGCTGATGTTTCTACCTCTGTAGAACCGGTTCTATGTCTGCTGATGTTTTTGCCCACCCGCCCACCTGGGCTCTTACCTGATCTTTATTTCCTGATTTTTTCAACTTCAGCTGCCGTGCGAGGCACAGCTGCAGTTAAAAAAGCAGGAAAAGAGGGCTGTTTCAAAGGCTGCTTCTCTGCACACAGCGTGCTGATGACGATTTACAGGCGCGCGGCTCACAGCATGCAGGGAAGTACATCATAAATCACTGAACCTCGTAAATCACCGAACCGACAGTTAACCCTGTCGTATCCCACCCCTGGGCCACACGCAGTCTCCCCAAGCTCCATTATTTATGGTAGAGGGCTGCAGGAGGCTATTGTGGCCAAAAACAGAGTTTGGATCAGCTGCACGCAGCCTCCTTGAGCTCCATTTTCTCTGGCAGAGGGCTAAAGGAGGCCATCATGGCCAAAAATGGAGCCCGGAGGGACAGGGCTGTCGTGGTCGAAAATGGAGCCTTGATGAGTGTCACTGAGCTGGCCATGCCCACCCTGACCAAGCCCTCTGAGCCCCCCTGAGGTCAAACACAACCCTGATGCGGCCCTCAATGAAATCAAGTTTGATACCCCTGATCGAGCTCCATTTTGATTTCTGAGAATACCGTATTCTATTTTTGAAATACAGAACGACGCTCTTGAGTAATCTTTGCCTCCTTGAATTTTAGAAACGGCCTTGCCATTCCAACAACTCCCCAACTATCCACTGCTATTTGTCTTTTGCAGCAGCGCCTGAATAACATCATTGCAGATATAAAAACGAAAGACTTCGAAATTAGGGAGCATACAAAGAAACGGAGAGAGATTCATAGACAGTAAGAGAATTATTTCCATGGGGGTTTGCTGGCATAACGTTGACAACAACAACAACAACAAAGGGAAATTGATACATCAATGTTTTCCTTAAAAAATTTTTTGGATGGGGGTTTTTTTTCAGGATGAAAGAATTTGCCAAACTGTACGACATCGTGCGGCACGAGAGAAACAAGTTGGTGAGCATTGTACACTGCGCTCGCCAGAAAACAAATGAAATTAAAGACAAAGTCAAAATGCTGGATAATGAGATGGAGATCTTAAGGACCAACGCCGTAATTAAGGAAAGGTGAGTATTCAGGAAAACAATTCACCTGAAAAATAATTTTCTTGCTCTTGGTGGCACAAGTGGGGCAAGGTTGACTCAGCCTTCCATCCTTCCAAGGTGGGTAAAATGAAGACCCAGATTGTTGGGGCAAATTGTAAATCGCTTAGAGAGGGCTGTAAAGCACTGTGAAGTGGTATATAACACTGCTCTTGCTCTTCCTTCCTTCCTTCCTTCCTTCCTTCCTTCCTTCCTTCCTTCCTTCCTTCCTTCCTTCCTTCCTTCCTTCCTTCCTTCCTCCTTCCCTCCCCCTCCCTCCCTCCCTCCCTCCCTCCCTCCCTTATTCCTTTCTTATTTTCCTTCCTGGTAGCATAGTGGTCAGCAGAATTAACCTGTAGTACTGCGCTCTAACCACTGCGGTGCCACTGCGCCTCTTATGTTTTCGTCGCCTTTAGAAAACTGCAGAAATACCAGATGAAGTATTCCAACAACGTTGCGATCAAGGACAGCATCCAGAGCGATGTTTGCAAGGTTTATCAGACCGTCCAGGACATGAAGGAGAAACGGGAGCAGCAGCTGATGGACGTCGAACGGCTGACCAACACGCTCACCCGGATCGAGGAGGAAATGGTCCAGTTGCGCAAGACATACGAAAAGGCTGTCCAGAGACGAAATGAAAGGTATGGAAGCGGGCCCCCAAATTATTCCTGAATATACAAAATGTAAAGGAAGAGAAAATAACACCTTTTGATTAAAGAAGCTTTGATTTTACTGGCAATAAATGTACTGTTACGACAGGTAGTCCTCAGTGCTAGGTTTTATCAATGGTTAGAGATAAGAGGTAGAAATTAGATAAAGAAAGATCATTGTTATTTGTAAGTAAAATATGAATGTTCATAATTGTAAGTATGCTAGCAGTGGTGGGATTCAACCAGTTCGCACCACTTGGGCTGAACCGGTTG
The DNA here is from genome assembly GCF_049901735.1 of Notechis scutatus. Lineage (NCBI taxonomy): Eukaryota > Metazoa > Chordata > Lepidosauria > Squamata > Elapidae > Notechis > Notechis scutatus. The sequence continues at coordinate 26,382,847 of NC_142014.1, read as the reverse complement.
TTAAATTGATGGCTGGCCCCTCCCCCTCTCTTCCAGGAATCCCCATGCACCCCCTTTTGGCTTCCAGGTAAATGCAGGGAGGCCTACTAGGCCCAAAATGGGGTGTGGGGGATGTGGTGTCCCCCCGTGGCCCATTTTTGCTCCCAAGAGGCTGCAGGGAGGCCTACTAGGCCCAAAACAGGACCTGATGGGATGCACTGCACCCCCCCCCCGCGGCCCGTTTTTGCTCCCAGAGGGGTACAGGAGGTCGAGTGCTGCCTGCCACATCTCCTTGCCACACCCATCATGGCCACGCCCACCCAGCCTGTCATTAGGGCAGAGAACCGGTTGTTAAAGTATTTGAATCCCGCCACTGTACGCTAGTACAATTAATATGATCATAAATAAGCTAATACAATTATAAGCATGGTTATAATTATCAAGTGTATTATTATTATTATTATTATTATTATTATTATTACTATCAGTATATGTGTTTCTTTTTTTTTTCTCTTTTGTAAAATGAAATGCCTGGACAATATACTGTATTCAAAATACTTATGTATAAATAAAAAACTTGACTTAAAAAAAAAGATGGGTAGTCCTCGACTTACAACCACAATGGAGCCCAACATTTCTGTTGTTAAGTGAGACATTTGTTAAGTGAGCTTTGCTCCATTTTATGACATTTCTTGCTATAGTTGTTAAGTGAATCAGTGAAGTTGTTAAGTTAGTAACACAGGTTGTTAAGTGAATCTGGCTTCCCCATCGATTTTGCTTGACAGGCGGTTGCAAAAGGCGATCGTGTGACTCCAGGACACTCCAAGTGTCATAAGTAAGAGTCAGTTGCCAAGCATCTGAATTTTGATCATGTGACCCCGGGGATGCTGCAAACGTTGTAATTGTGAAAAATAGTCCTGTCACTTTTTTAGCGCCATTATAACTTTGAATCGTCACTAAATGAACTGTGGTAAATCAAGGACTGCCTGCATTCTGCTTGACGTGAAGCTTATAGTGCCGTGACATGCCACAGGTGGCACGCAGAGCCATTTGTGCAGGCACGCGAGCCCCACCCCCTTACTCCCAGTTGGTTTTCAGGCCGTTTGAGGCCATTTTTGCCCTCCTGGTGACTTGAGGGAAGCCTCTGCAGCCTCGGGTGGCCGAAAAAGGGGCCTTCCGGAAATATCGGAACTGCCGAAACAGGCCCGTTTTCAGCCTCCTGAGGCTCCAGCAGCTTCCCTCGAGTCTCCAGGAGGGCAAAAATGGCCTCAAACGGCCTGAAAATCAACTGGGAGGAGCACGCATGTGCAGTGCAGGTAAGGGGGTGGGGGTGTTGCATACACATGCGCGGGGGAGCGCATTGTTATCATGCGCGCATGTGCTTTCAGCACACCACATGTGAATCAGATCTTTTATAATGTATTTTCACCATCCTTCCTCTGGAATTCATTGCAGTGGCGTTCAGCTCATCGAACGCGAAGAAGAAGTGTGCATTTTCTATGAAAAAATAAACATTCAGGAAATGATGAGCCGAAATGGTGACATTGAGATTAATGTGATGGATGAGAAAATACGGTATCTGAAACTGAAGATGATCGAGAAAAAAAGGCAGATTGAATTACATGTCAAAATGTTGCCAACCAAGAGGACTCTTGATGCTGATTTAGTGGTGCTTCAAATTCAGGTATGCAAGTGAAGGCGCATTTTCCCAAGATTTTTGTTTTAAATTTTAAGATAATAAGCTGGAATTTCTCCATCTGATAACCGGGTTAGAAGCTTCTTCCTGGTTGAGCTGATTATAATCTTTGCTGAGTTAGCGCTCAGAATGAATAATAATAATACTTTATTGTCATTGTACATATATACACAGCATCCATTGTTCTGACCCAGGCTTTGTCAAACGTTCTGAAACACAAGCTTGTTTGAAAAGCAGAATCTATTTCAATGTTCCATTGGGATACCCATATCAAAATAACTTACCTTATGTCTGGCCAGAACTTGAAAATAACATTTAAAGTAGCACGGTATTTAAACAAAATGATTTGGTTGAGATCTGCATATGTGGGATTGATTGGGGTAGATTGCAAGGGCGACTCCGAAATATAATGTTATTATATTTTATCTATATCTTAAATTATTGTACATTATTACAATTTTATTTTGGATTGTATTTTATTACTATTATATCTTAAATCATATTTTGTCTAGATTCCATTTTAAATTGTATTTTATCAAGTTCCATTTTAAATAGTATTTTATCAAATTTCATCTTGAATTGCTTTTATTAAATTTTAGTAACAAATTGTTGCTGGAACTTTGCACTTTGATATGGCCCAAGGGCTAATCAATAAAGACTTATTATTATTTCAATGCAATGCTGGGAATTACTTTCATTTTCCAGCCAGAACTCATTACACACAGTTTCCCAAGATAAGCCCACTCTTGTCAGTGCTGGGGAATGCTGCCAAAACCAGAAGTCTCCAAAGTAATTATAACAGAACCCACCCTCGGAATATATTGAACTGCTTTGCTTCCTGCAAAGGTTTCGTCATTGAGGTCTGACTTTTATCCCTTATGGGAGGGGCAAACACCTCCCAGCCTTACTCCCGAGTCTCCCCTTCTGCTTCAGCTGCTCTCGCCTTCTAGCACATGTGCACTGGGAACAGGCTCCCCTGGGTCCTCTGCCTCACTGCTGCCAGACTCCGGAGGTCCGGAGGCAGCACCCCACTAGAATACTTTAGAATACTTTATTAGCCAAGTGTGATTGGACACACAAGAAATTTGTCTTGGTGTAAATAATCTCAGTATACATAAAAGAAAAGATACATTCGTCAGGAGTCGAGAATCATAAGGTACGACACTTAATGCTAGTCATAGGGTACCATAAGCAATCAATCATACTAGGAAACAGTCAATATAAATCGTAAGGATACAAGCGACAAAGTTACAGTCATCCAGTCACAAGTGGGAGGGGATGGGTGATAAGGAGTGATGAGAAGATTAATAGCAATAGTAGTGCAGACTTTGTAAATAGTTGGACAGTGTTGAGGGAATTATTTGCTTAGCAGAGTGATGGCTTTCAGGGGAAAACTGTCCTTGTGTCTAGTTGTTCTGGTGTGCAGTGCTCTATAGCGTCGTTTTGAGGGTAGGAGTTGAAACAGTTTGTGTCCAGGATATGAGGGGCCTATAAATAATTTCACAGGCTTCTTTTTGACTCGTGCAGTATACAGGTCCTCCATGGAAGGCAGGTGGGTAGCCATTGTTTTTTCTGCAGTCCTAATTACTCTCTGAAGTCTGTGTCTGTCCTGTTGGGTTGCAGAACCAAACCAGACAGTTATAGAGGTGCAGATGACAGGTGGTCCTCCCAGATGGTCCTGGCCCCATCCCTGCATCGGATGCAGGGCCCTCATCCGAGTTCTGTCCAGACCACCTGACTGGTCCCCTTTCTTCCTCACTGTCCGATACCTCTACCATCTGCACCGGCTGCTGCCGAACCACAACAATTTTAAAAGTTTGCTATCTGCCAATCTTCATCCTCCGGCTAACTCAATTTTTGTTTGCTTTCTTTTATCTGCTTTGCTTCAGTTTTCTCCCTCAGTGTCTCCAGATTGGGACTGAGCTTGGAAACTTAAGTGTATCATATTTGAACTTCAAAAATCCAAGGGATCTAACTAAGGGCTGCTGGATTTCTGCAAAGCAAGGATGGTAGCCCCATTGAAGGCAATAGGAGAATGTGCAGGCACCAGACTGGCTTGGCTAAGTTTCCAAGGTGCGTGCATTGTGATGAGGAAGGAAATGGACAAAGCAGACAGTTGAGCTGACTGGCACTTTCTCAGACAGCCTCTTTACTTCCCTTCCTATTACCAGGTCAAATTTAATAAAGGGGGAGTCTAGAGGATAAATCATGTAAAAATGATGTTCAGACTCTGGAAGGAGTGCAGAGAAGAGCAACAAAGATGATTAGGGGACTGGAGGCTAAAACATATGAAGAACGGTTGCTGGAACTGGGTATGTCTAGTTTGATGAAAGGAAGGACTAGTGGTAACATGATAGCAGTGTTTCGATATCTCAGGGGCTGCCCCAAAGAAGAGGGAGTCAAGCTAATCTCCAAAGCACCAGAAGGCAGGACAAGAAGCAATGGGTGGAAACTAATCAAGGAGAGAAGCAACTTGGAACTAAGGAGAAATTTCCTGACACTGGAAGTTTTTAAAAAGATGTTGGATAACCCTTTATCTGAAGTAGTGTAGGATTTCCTCCTGCCTAGGCAGGGGGGTGGACTAGAAGACCTCCAAGGTCCCTTCCAACTCTGTTATTCTATTCTATTCATGTGATGAATGATTGAGGGGACTAGGTATCTCTAGTCTGTTACAAATCTTTATTTGTTGATTAGTCCTTGGGCCATATCAAAGTGCAGAGTTCCAGAGACAAATTATTACTAAAATTTGATAAAAGCAATTTAAAATGGAATTGGATAAAAATACGATTTAAAATGAAATTGGAATAAACTACGACTTAAAATGAAATTGGAATAAAATACAATATGTCTAGTCTAACGAAGAGAAGGACTAGGGGTGACATGATAGCAGTCTTCCAGTATTTGAGGGGCTGTCACAAAGAAGAGGGAGTCAAGCTATTATCCAAAGCACAAGTAACAACGGATGGAAACGAATCAAGGAGAGAAACAATTTCTTGTACTAAGGAGAAATTTCCTGGCAGTGGGAACAATTAATCAGTGGAATGGCTTGCCTTCAGAAATTGTGGGTGCTCCCATCAGCTGGAGGTTTTTCAAGAGATTGGACAGCCATTTGTCTAGAATGGTATAGGGTCTCCATTCACCATTCTTCAATGGCTGGCTGGGGAATTCTGGGAGCTGAAGTCCACAAGTCTTAAGGTTGCCAAAGTTGGACACCCCTGCATTTAAATGTTCACTCTTATATAGGCAGAGGCCTAAGTATATGTGAGGTAGGAGATTTTGTGGCCTGCCAATGCTTCTGCAATGTACATGGGTCATTTGCTGATTTCTCCTCTAGAATTAGATCTTCATCATGGCCTTTTTTTAAAAAATGAAAGCGCAAATAAGGAACTTAAGAGTTCCTCTTCTGAACCGAAACAGATCCTCCTTCAAGATTCACAGAGCAAAGATTTATCCACCACAAATGCAGAGGTTTCCTTCCCTTGTTCAAAGGACATGCTCCAAAAGCCTGCTCCAAAAATTAGCCTCCCCAGAGCAACAGATCAAGTTGTCGGGTGTTATGATCCGTTGTCTAGAAACCATTCTAATATAAATCCTAAATGTACTTTCACTCCTGTTGCTGTCAAACAATGAGTCAATTCAACCAAACAGTTCTAAGATACAACTCTAAGATATAACAGAAGATAAACTCTGTTTCGATTTTAATCCTTGCTTTAAATAGTCAAGAGCTGCTTGATTGTGGACAATCGCTTAAATGTGAGCCAGCAATATGTTGCAGCTGCCAAAAAAAGCTAACGCAGTTCTAGGCTGCATTATAGAATCAAGATCACCTGAAGTGTTAATACCACTTTAAAAATACCTTGGTAAGACCACACTTGGAATACTGCATCCAGTTTTGGTCACCATATTATGGAAAAGATGTTTAGAAAAAGTATAGAGAAGAGCAACAAAAATGTTTAGGAAACTGGAGGCTAAAACATGGAATGATTACTGGAATTGGGTATGTCTGGTTTAATGAAAAGAAAGATTAAGGGTGAGAGGATAGCAGTGTTTCAATATTTCAGGGGCTGCCACAAGGACTCCAAGCTATTCTCTAAAGCAGTGATCCCCAACCTTTTTGGCGCGCCCGGTACCGGCATCAGCTGGGCGCCGCCATCTTTTTGATGAAAAAGTGCTTCCGGTGACCTCACGGAAGCGCGTTTTCATCAAAAAGATAAGCGGCACGCCAGCGCTCGGTGAGCTGTTCCGGTAGAAATGGCTTTCTACCGGAAAAGCTCACTGGAAGCGCTAGCGCCGCCATCTTTTTGATGAAAACGTGCTTCCAGTGAGCTTTCTACCCGGAAAAGCTCACCGGAAGCACTTTTCATGAAAAAGATGGCGGCGCCCAGCAAGCCGCTGACCGGTAGGAGTTGTTCCGGACCGGTACCGGTCCGCGGACCGGTGGTTGGGGACCCTGCTCTAAAGCACCTGGAGGCAGGACAAGAAGCAATGGATGGAAACTAATCACGGAGAGAAGCAACTTAGAACTAAGGAGAAATTGCCTAATAGTGAGAACCATTGACCAGTGGAACAGCTCACCTCCAGAAGTTGTGGGTGCTTCATCACTGGTGGTTTTTAAGAAGAGATTGGACAAACATTTGTCTGGAATAGTATAGATTTTCCTGCTTGAGCAGGGGATGGACTAGAAGACCTCCAAGGTCCCTTCGAATTCTGTTGTCAGATCTCCCCACTAAATGACAAAAGAAATATTGTGAACTGCCTCCCTGTAGGGACATTCCTTTCTTTCTGAAAATGCATGCTTACTCTTGACCTTATCAGCAAATTGCAAATTTCCCCCCCTATGGTATTTTTTTAATTCATTCCTGCATTGAGTTCTTACTTTTGACATATTTTTAATAGTTAACAAAAGTATGTGTGGCTAAACTGAAACACAAAGCTACAGCTCTACTTGTTTGTTTGTTTTAATCAGCCAAAAGTTAGACCCCATTAACAATTTATGAAGCAAATTAAATATTTGCTTTGGTTACTGTCTTCTTCTAAACACATTCCTTATTTATTGGCTGCATAACCTTTGAACAGTTAATGTTTTCTCTGGCAAAAGATGTTAATAAAACATGTACTCCAACTGGCCTATGGGGCATGACTTTGGTACACCCCATAGCTGTGTTTTTATTTACCCCCTTAATTTACTTGATATATTGAACTGTTTGCAGTACAATTTAAAACCGAGATCTTAACTCAGCATTTTTTTAAAGGCAAGTAAAGTGCACGGTTTAAAATTAACTGCAATTAAAAGCTTTTCAAAAAATATGGATTTTAAAGGCTTCTTTGAAAGTTGAGAAGGGACCTTCAACTCTGCAGAATGTTTTCAAAAGCTTTAGCAGCAACAGATGAATGGTTGCAATTTTCTTGACAGTGAGAATAATTAACCAGTGGAAAAGCTTGCCTCCAGAAGTGGATGTGGATGCTCCATCACTAGAGGTTTTTAAGAAAAGCCTTAAAAGAAGTCTAACAATCACCTCCATTATTTAGACATGGAGGCATCTTGCCTTTCCTCAGCGATACTTTTATGATGTTAAACAAAGTATGTTTAATAATTCCCAGCAGAAGCTATAAGCCAGGCTGGACGTGGATCTTGAAGACAAACATTAAATATATTGCTCTGGGCAGTTTGTCCACATTCTCAGTTGAATGCTTGGTGCTCTCTAAACTTGATGGTTTTCTTGCAGGTATTTCATTACCAAACTAGGTAACATCATTAGTGCACTGATGATGTTACCTAGTTTGGTAATGAAATGTCTGCAAGAAAACCACGAAGCTCAGAGAGTACCAAGGACCCCACAGTTCAACCCTGAGCTATGATATTTTTCTTATATTGGTACATTCTCAGGTGTCATAAATGGAAATTGATCTAGTTCTAATTACTTTAATAGGTTACTAGACACCAGCAAGCTGAATCTTATGTTACAGGTGGCATTCACACACCAGTACATAGAAGAGATTTTTATCCACAAAAATAAATCACTCAAAGTCCACAAAGGACAAATGGCTGCAAAAAATGATGGAGTTAGCAGGGATGGTTTAAATTGACTACTTTGATCAAAGAAAAAACAAAAAATACTTTTGTTTCTACATGGAAATTACTTTTGGACTTTGAGTTTGAGGTAGAAAAAAAAATTGATTTTGAAGTTTGATTTTGGGTTTTGCTGATTTGATATGTTTGGTGTTACAGAAATGGCAAATATATATTATCATCTATAAGTAAAAAGTTGAGGTTTTATGTCACTACTATATTTTACTGCATCAAAAGGAATTGGAAGTCAATGCTTTTCTTTTCTCCGCCTTTCCCCTCCCCCTTTCCCTCTTCCTCTTTTTCTCTCTTATTTTCCCCTTATTTACATTTTTCTTTGTATTTTTGTATTTTATATTGTGATAACCTAATAAAATACTTAAATCCTTTTAAAAAGCCACAGCGAACACAACTTTTGAGGACCCTGTAACCAAACGCTAGAGGACTTAGCCTTAATGAAATAGCTCATTACACTAGTCCTCACCGTAGACAAGAGAGCAAGGAGAAAAAATGGACGATAGAATCCATCCTTTTAACAAGAATGCTAGGTATTCCTTAATCTGGTATCTAGCTGAGCCAATTTCCAGCTATTTGGAGAGGAATCTTTGTCAGTGAGTCCCAAAGGTGCTTTTTTTCAACTGGCAACTGGACTTTCTGGTTTTTCTTTGAAGACGTTTTGCTTCTCATCCAAGAAGCTTCTTCAGCTCTGACTGGATGTGGGGAATGCAGACAGCTCTTTGCAGACAACTGGTCATTTGCATCTTCTTAGAGAGTCGTTGAGGCCACTTGGAGGTTTATCTGTGTCCTCAGAGTCACTTGAGTGGTGCAAATGGGTGTGGAGTCTTCTTGGAATTGCTGAAAGGACTGTTGTAAACTGGAGATAAGAGGATGTCATTTATCTCCAGTCTACAACACAGCCGACAACATAGTTCTTTCCAAGATGGCTCCACAGCCATTTGTACCACTCAAGTGACTCTGAGGACACAGATAAACCTCCAGGTGGCCTCAACGACTCTCTAAAAGGATGCAAATGAACAGCTGTCTTCAAGGAGTATAAATCCTTCCGTTCCATCCTAGTCAGAGCTGAAGAAGCTTCTTGGATGAGAAGCGAAACGTCTTCAAAAGAAAAAACAAGAAAGACCAATTGCCTCCTGAAAAAAGCACTTTTGGGACAACCATGATCTGGATGACTGAGAATCTCCATAGACTGTCAGTGAGTTTTTACTGAGTTGTTTATAAGTGTGCTTTGAATATAATATGCAGGATGGCAGGGACCAATGTCAGCAAATGTGAACATTGTATATTGCTATCCTGCCGCACATTTAAGTGTTCACTGTAACGATAACTACATCCTGTTATTTGGAGGTACCTGCACTTTTTTCCACTTAACACTTTGCATTTTGTAGCACAGAGCAACCTGTTTGTCTGTTGTGGATTGTCACAAACATATGTCATTTTCCTGAAATGTAGCTGTCCAGCCAATTTTTAAAACAAAATGTTCTCGGGAAAGGGACATCATTTTTTTTAATCTTATTTTCTCACATTAATTCTCTCCTTCCCTTTTAAGTGATTCTGCTGAGGTTCTAATTTTTTGGAGGGTGATGTTTTCACCTTTTTCCTGTGATACAAGTTAACTGCTGAGAACAGGAAGCAAGTGAATGGTGTAGCTTTACAAGAAAAAAAAAAAGAGAAGTAGAAACTCCAGAGAATGAATCACCTGCTGATTCTTTTGAGGAAATGCTCATTTTTGTGGCTGAGGCCTGTTTTCTTAGAATTTGTTGTGCCAAAAAAAAAAAAAAAAAACCAACCCAGAAAGAAAGGAACAAAGAGAGAGAGATAGACAGAAAGAGAAAGAAAGAGAGAAAGAAAGAGAGAGAGAGAGAGAGAGAGAAAGAAAAAGGTAGAAAGGGAAAAAGAGAGAGAAAGAAAGAGAGAGAGAAAGAAAGGGAGAAAGAAAAAAGGGAGAAAGGGAAAGAAAGAAAAAGAGAGAGAAATAAAGAGAAAGAGAGAGAGAGAGAGAGAGAAAGAAAGAAAGAAAGAAAGAAAGAAAGAAAGAAAGAAAGAAAGAAAGAAAGAAAGAAAGAAAGAAAGAAAGAAAGAAAGGAGAGAAAGAAAAAAGGGAGAAAGGGAAAGAAAGAAAAAGAGAAAAAGAAAGAGAAAGAAAGAAAGAAACAGGGAGAAGGGGAAAGAAAAGGGAGAAAGAGAAAGAAAGAAAAAGAAAAAGAAAGAGAAATAAAGAGAAAGAGAGAGAAAGAGAAAGAAAAGAAAAGAAAAAAGAGGTTAGGTCCAATTAGTCTGTGAAAGAGAATCTTTAATTATTCTAGTATTTTGTTTTGTAATGATGAAGAATACAAATGCTGCCTTACCAAACCAGTTGCTTAAGATATCTATTTGTTGATCTTTTAAAAATAGTTTTCACAATGCAAGGACAAAATTAAAAGCCTGGAGAAGCAGTTTACCGACCCAGACCGAGAAAACAGAGTAAGAGCATTGCCTGGAAAGGACCCCTCCATTCAAGAGCTCTTCAAGAAGATAGAGGAGGTAATATCCATCCTGCCAGAAAAACCCTTGCAGCAAATAACTGTGTTCCATATTAAGTGGATTTTTTTTTTTAAAGGGTGGGTGGGTGGGGAGAGACCTTGATAAATGCATAAAACCAGAGGTGGGATTTTACCGGTTCAGACCGGTTCAGGCAAACTAAATGTTGCATTTACTCGGTAGTCGGTAGTCGAACCAACTGGCTGGCCCTGCCCCCCCTGCCCCCCCCTCTCCCAGTAGTCCCCACGTGTCCCATTTTGGATGCAGGGAAGTGCAGGGTCTGCACGAAGGGGGAAAAACGGCCCTCTTGGAAATTCCATAAGTCTGGAAATGGGCCTGTTTCTGGCTTCGGAGGCCCACCGGAGGCAAGAAAATGGCTGAACTGGAAGTTCTGGTAGATTACACCCACCAGTTGCTGGGATATTTGAATCCCACCCCTGCATAAAACCCACAAAACTGCTTCCCCAAAAAACAATATTCCAGTATCATATCTTTCCGTTGCATCCTCCTACGACAAGGGTCTTCAAACTTGGCAAGTTTAAGACTTGTGGACTTCAACTCCCAGAATTCCTGAGCTAACATGACTGGAGGAGGAATTCTAGGAGTTGAAGTCCACAAATCTTCAAGCTGTCAAGTTTGAAGACCCCGGCTCCCGCCCACCCAAGTTAACCAAACGTTTGTACCTGGGAAATTCTGGCAGTTAGAGCAAGGGTCTTTAAACTTGACAGCTTTAAAGACTTGTGGACTTCAACTCTCAGAATTCCTCCTCCAAGTCATGTTGGCTCAGGAATTCTGGGAGTTGAAGTCCAGAAGTCTTAAACTTGCCAAGTGTGAAGAGCCTTGCAATAGAGGGTTTCTTTTCTTTTCTTTTCTTTTCTTTTCTTTTCTTTCTTTTCTTTCTTTTCTTTTCTTTTCTTTCTTTCTTTCTTTCTTTCTTTCTTTCTTTCTTTCTTTCTTTCTTTCTTTCTTTCTTTCTTTCTTTCCTTCCTTCTTCTTCCTTCCTTCCTTGCTTCCTTCTTTCTTTCTTTCTTTCTTTCTTTCTTTCTTTCTTTCTTCTTCCTTCCTTCCTTCCTTCCTTCCTTCTTCCTTCCTTCCTTCCTTCCTTCCTTCCTTCCTTCCTTCCTTCCTTCCTTCCTTCCTTCCTTTCCAGTGTGTCTCTGTGGGTTAGAGCTGCCCAAAATGTAGAGATTACAAATGATAGTTAAGCGTTTTGTTAAAAATGTTGGTTAGGGAAAGCGGTTGCGATTTAACCCAAGAATATTGCAGGTGTCTCCCATCTTCAAGCCCCAGTCAAAGGCCATCATAAGTCTTAATGTCAAAATGATTTTGGCTTCTTCCTGATTATTTGTATTTGTCTGCTTTTATATGTTCGCTTTTGCTAACAGTTGGAAATTAATCTGACTCGGAAAGAGGAGAAACTGCTGGAAAAGGAGTTTATTTATGAGCAAGTTTCCCGAATGATGGAGAAAATCAGCGTCAAAGCAGAAAACGGCAAGGAGGAAACCTTAATCCTGGCTAAAAAGGTAGGATGATCACGATTTGGTTTGATGATGCCAGCTATCACTACAGGCGGTCCTCGACCTACGACCACAATGGAGCCCAAAATTTATGTGAGGCATTGGTTGAGTGAGATTTGCCCCATTTTACAACCTGTCTTGCCAGCGTGGTTAAGCGAATCACTGTCGTTCTTAAAAGCAGTACCACGGATGTTCAGTGAATCTGGTTTTCTCCGTTGACTTTGCTGATCGGAAGGTCGCAAAAAGGGGATCGTGTGATCCTGCAACACCACAGTTGTCATAAATACAGGTTGCCCTCGACCTTACGACCGCAATTGAACCCCAAAATTCTGTTGTTAAGTGAGACATAGGGGAGGATCAGCACAAACACAGGGGAGGATCGAATGTTGACCAGCAGTGGTGTCGATAGGCAGCTGATCTCCTGACAAGGAACAGCTGCCTCCTCCACTCGATCCAAGGACACAGAGAGCAGAGAGGAGGCAAGCTCAAAGAAGGTCTGCGAGGCTACTCGGGAGGAGGTCGCCCCACCCCCTCCTCACAAGGAACACCTGGAGGGGAGAAACTTAAGGAATTAAGTCTTTGCCAGGAAGAATTTTTTGCTTTGGCTTACACACACACACACACACACACACACACGGCTTCTAGTCGTGCCTGTTGCCATTGGCCTTGCCTCGCTTGGAAGATTGCTCTTCGCCTTTTGATTTGGACTGAGCCCTTCTCTGCGTTTGGCCTCTGCTTCCCTGGAGCTTTGGAACGGCTGGCACACCATTTTTGGCACAGGAAGCCAAAAATGTTAGCCACCACTGCTCTAGGCCCCTGCCTTGCCTTGACCACTTGGGTCATAATAGGATGCTCCATCAACAGGTGGTTTTCAAAAAACAGATAACCATTTCATCTTCTTTTAATGACTCCATAATCCTTCTACCTGGAGGTAGAATCTGGGCAACTGAATGGAGTCTTTACTGGCCGGATGCCCTTTCTGTCTCCAATGTGGAGTTTTTCCCCCCAGCAGGTATGTTCTCATTGTGCCCAGAGAGAGAAATCAGAGCCTCCTGATTGTGACAGGGATGATATAAGGTCTCCAGCCTTGAGCACCGGAGCGGGGCAGGGGGAGGGCTGGACTAGAAGACCTCTGAGGTTCCTTCCAGCCCGTATGATTCCACGTTCTTTGTTGCTGTGATTCCTTCCAGATGAACACGCTGCAAGAGAAAATAAAGAGCACCACTCAGAAGATCATGGCTCTCATTGCGGAGCTGTCCATGCAGCAGGCCTTCGCCATTAAGCTGCAGCAAGAGATGCGGGACAAAGAGCAGACCATCCTGTGCATTGTCTCCCGACTGGAGAAAGGGCTTCCTCCTCCGAGAGAAATCGAGCAGGACTGGCTCAGGGTGCTGCGGGATGAAAAAATGCACGCGATCGCAAGCGAAGCCAAAGCGAAAGTGAGTCTCTCAACAATTGGAACAGAACAGAATAGAATGGAATGGAATAGAAAATATGGAATAGAATAGAATAGAATGGAATGGAATGGAATGGAATAAGAACAGAATAGAATAGAATAGAAATAGAATAGAATAGAATAGAATAGAATAGAATAGAATAGAATGAAAATAGAATAGAATAGAATAGAAAATATGGAATGGAATGGAATGGAATGGAATGGAATGGAATGGAATGGAATGGAATGAAATGGAATAGAATAGAAAATAGAATAGAATAGAATTAGAATAGAATAGAATAGAATAGAATAGAATAGAATAGAATAGAATAGAAAATATGGAATAGAATAGAATAGAATAGAATAGAATAATAGAATAGAATAGGAGAGAGAATAGAATAGAATAGAATAGAATAGCATATAGAATAAATAGAATGAAATAGAAGAATAGAATATAGAATAAATAGAATTAAATAAAATAGAAAATAGAATAAATAGAATAGAAAATAATAGAATAGAAAATATAAAAGAACAGAACAAAACAGCAGGGAAACTAATCTACATTCATCTTAATACTAATACATGTAATCCTCGACATGACTACAGTTGAGCCCAAAATTTATGTTGTTTAAGCAAGGCATTTGTCGAGTTTTGCCCCATTTTGTGACCTTTCCTGCCACAATTGTTTAAGCGAATCACTACAGCTGTTAAGCTAGGAAGACAGAATGTTAAGCGAATCTGGCTTCCCCATTGATTTTACTTGCCAAAAAGGTTGCCAAAGGGGAAATTGCAAAGGGAACACAGCAACGGTCATAAGTATGTACCAGTTGCCAAGCATCTGAATTTTGATCACATGGTCATGGGGAGGCTACAAAGGGTTGCTAAGTGTGAAAAACTGTCATTTTTTTCAGTACCTTATGTATCTTTGAACTGTTGCTAAATGAACTGCTGTAAGTCGAGGAATATCCATAGAAAATTTGAACAAGGAAAGAGCAATGAAAAAAAATTAGGAAAACAGCATCCCTCCTTCGGCCAAACAAGCAGGCTTATACAACTGTTCTGAAGTCAGGGAAAATAGAGGGGCTCCCCTCTAGCACAGTGGCCCCCCAACCTTTGGGGCACCAGGGACCGGTTCCGTGGAGAAAGGTTTTTCCATGGATCAGAGGGGGCGTAGTTTCGCATACTGCCTGCACCCCACAGATGGGGCTTCGCTTGTTTGCACAGCCCGGTTGCTGGCATGCCGTGGCCCAGTAGTGGACCACGGACCGGGGAGGGGTGTTTGGGCCCTTTGCTCTAATACGGGGGTCTCAAACTGGGTGTCTTCAAGGGCTGGATCAGCACTGTAGTTCTCCTTCATGGCTGGTTGTGGGGGGAAACGGGGAAGATGGCCTGAACAGCCTCCTGCAGCACTTTGCCGGTCAAAATGGGGTGCGGAGGCACAACCCCCCCCAAAGTCTATTTTGGCCGCCAAAGTGCTGCAGGGGGCTGTCCAGGCCAAAAGCAGGTCACGCAGGGGCCATACATGCCCTCCCCCCCGTGCCCTGTTTTGTCTGGCAAAGTGCTCCAGGTCATCCAGGCTAAAATTTGGGCCACATGGGGGCTGCCCGTACCCCACTTTGGCTGTCAGAGGTGATTGCTATTTGCAGGCCAGCCCCACGGACCAGATTTAAGCACCCCATGGGCCAAATTTGGCCTGCGGGCCTTGAGTTTGACACCCCTGCTCTAACAGGTCAATACATCTCAGCCAGTGGCTCTGAAGAAATTTAACTGAGATCTAATCTTCTTCCAGCAGGCCCTGGAAGAAGAACAGGCTGCCCTGCCAACTGCCGTCCACACTACGGCGGAGCAGCGTCCCAACGCCTACATTCCCGATGACGAAAACGTTCTCCCGCTACCGAGGCCTTACGGCTCGCTGGCGCCGTTCAAACCAAGTGAGCCCAGCGCCAACATGAGGCACATCAGGAAGCCAATTGTGAAACCGATAGAAATCTGAGTGGCTTCAAGTTCTGGTGAAGGAGAACAACTTCTCACTTCTGAGAAACGGTCTATTTTGCATTCTATTAAAAGACGTTCCCGGGATGATAAGGGGCGGGCATGAAAATGTATGGCTTAGTAGCTTAAGGAATGTTTTTGCCTTCTTGAAAGTTCTGGAAATACGTAATGAAATAAATGTTGGGATAAAAAATAGCTGACAATGCTTGTAGTTTCTTAGGGTGTGGCAAATACCATCATCATTACTACACTTTTTTGCATTTGGAATGAAAACAATTTAATGCAATATTTGGAAGCCTTAGCTATCATAAAGTCATCTGAGCTGTGTTATGATTTCAACTTCCAAATTCATTTATAAACATGGGATAATTTGCAGCTTCTTTCAGTGCATAAGTAAAAATCTCAAGCAGGTTGAGGCTGTGCATTAAACCCTTCAAAGATCCTAATATTTGTATTAAGGATGGAAACTTTACTCTGCAGTGGTTAGAAAAAATGTTAAATTTTAAATAGAAAAGGGACATAGAAAAGAATGTTGGAAGTCAAAAAGGTTAAAGGTGCTGAGCTGGTGAGCTGGAGAGCTGACAGCCTGGGTTTGAGACCCAAGCGTGCAGGACAGAGTGAGCTCCTATTCCTTGCTCCTGTTGTGGTCCGCCTGCGGCCTGCGGAGCTGGCAACAGACTTGGATAGTGGGGAGGAACATGGGCCAGTCCTGGAGTCTGGGGAGGACTCAGACAAGGGTCCTGCGTCCGACAGAGAGATGGGGCCAGGGCCATCTGGGAGTTATGTGCTGACTCTGGAGCCTCCAGAATCTGACATCAGTGAGGTAGAGGAACAGGGGGAGCCTGTTCCTAGTGCATGCGTGCACAGAGCTGCCAGAAGGCAAGAACAATTAAGACAAAAGGAGCGACTCGTGAGTAAGGCTTGGAGGTGATTGACCCCTCCTATAAGACATAAAGGAGGAGCAAAGGGACAGGAGCCTTTGCAGGAAGCAACTTTGTTCGTTCTGGTCGGTTTAAACTCTCAAGCTATGTGCTGACTTTGTGCTCCATTTGGCCTTGTACAGCTAATTGGCAATTTAGTAGTTGGCAGCATTTCAAGGGAGATAAAGGTGGGTGCTTATCAGCTTATCCCGAAAACACAGTGGTAAACTTCCATGGGACTATTCACAAACGGTTTGGGACCCATTACGGGCTGTGAATGCATATAATTCACAGCCGTTGACATAAAAAGAGGGTTTTGGGGACTAAGCGTGTGACTGTTACTGTCTCAGGAAGCCTTGGTCAGAACACTGCCCACCTAGCAGTTTGAAAGCATGGAAATGTGAGTAGATAAATAGGTACCACTTTAATGGGAAGATAGCAGTGTTGCATGCCCTTTGGCATATAGTTATGCCAGACACATGACCATGGAAGCATCATCGGACAACGCTGGCTCCCTCGGCTAAAAAAACGAAGATAAGTCAGTAGATTCAGACACAAGTGGACAGGGGAAATGGTTTACCTTTACCCCTTTAACAGGGTTAATTCACTTAACAACGGTGTTATGAATTTAACAACTGCAGGAGGGGTGGGATTCTACCAGTTCAGACCGGTTCTATAGAACCGGTTGGTATGACTCTGCACAGTTTGGAGAACCGGCAAATCGTGCCCCTGGCTGGCCCCGCCCCTCTCCGCCTGCCCTTCTCCTCTCCACCCAGTCAGTCCTTAAGGCATTTCTTTTTATTTTTCCTCCCGACAATCAGCTGTTCCTATGATCAGCTGTGCCAGGATTGCCCTCGCTGTCTTACTGCTTCGCCCAGGCGGCTCCCGAGGCCCAAGAAGGCAAAAAATGGAGGGGAGGCACAGTTCCCCCCCTGCTCCATTTTTTTGCCTTCCTGCCTGGGCCCCGAGAAGCTTCCTGGGAGCAAAACGCCACCCAGGAGCCTTCGCTGAGGCCCAGAAGACCCCAAATGGAGCATGGGGATACTGCCCCCCGGATCCATTTTTTCTTCCTGAGCTCCAGGAAGCCTTCTGGGAGCAAAACACCCCCAGGAGGCTTCCCTGGGGCTCAGGAAGGAAAAATGGGTGTGTGTTTGTGTGTGCAAAAAAAGCCATGCCCAACCATATGGCCACACCCACCTAGCCACACCCACCAAGCCACGCCCACAGAACCGATTGTTAACAGATTTGAATCCCACCCCCTGAACTGCAGGGATTCACTTTAAACAATTGTGGCAAGAAAGGTTGCAAAATAGGGAAAATTCACTTAAATATCTCGTGTAAGAACAGAAATTATGGGCTCGATTCTGGACATAAGCCAAGGACTACCCAGACAGCAGAATGTTGAAATGAACGTGCTAAAGTAGCAGTTTAGCTCTATTGCAAGAGCAGCAAAACAACCAAGATGACAGCCCCAATTTAAGTTAAATGCACGTTAAAAAGGGTGTGTGTGGATCTTAAATGCTAAGCGTTTGCATGGTTTGGGATCCTATCTTGACTTTTTGTTGCTTTCTGTAAGAAACCTGTTCTCCTTGTGGTGTATTTAAACAAATTAGAAAACACACACAAAATCTCTTGACACCAATACAACAAATAAAGACATCAAAGCCTAGTTTCCAAATCTATACATTTATTTCCATTTACAGAAAAGGGTTGGTTTCTCATTTGCAATATTTAATAGCACCCTGTTCATGTGTGAATCTCCTATATCCGTAATGTAATAGCTGCCAGCTCCTCATTGCTCCATTCTATTATTCAGTCTCATCGTTAAGAATTTAAATGCATTGCACATTTTATTGCAACATTTACTCTTAATTATTTAATCATCTCTTTGTAATTGCTCAGAAATGCAATTGCTTTGGGGGCCTCAGTGGCCTACTAACAATAAATACTACGTTGAATTCAGATTCAGTTTATTCTTGTAATGTTACAGTGAGACAACTCCCGTTTATTTTAATATTGGGTTATAAAAAATTGATTTCAAATATTTCAGTGCACCTATTATAACGAGCCACGAAACATTTGAAGCTTGACCTCTATTCTGAATTCCAAAATACCCTTTTTTCTAATTAAAAAAAAAAGAGGTTTTTTTTTCATCTTTGGAACAGGCTGTTTCCAGGTGAGATTTGAAAATGAAAAAAAAAAAAAATCAATCCAGTTTCAAGTTCCAAAGCATCTGAATGTAAAATATTTTGCATTCAGAACAATTTCACATCCAGTAGTAGAAGTTGTGATATCTCTTTCAGATATAATATTACAAGCTTTGTATCCGTATCTTCTCTGGAATTCAATTGCCTATACGTTCAAAGGCAGAACAAAATTCTGATGCTATTGGATTCCTAATTTCATCGTGGTCATTAAATAAGTTAAAGGCCTAAGAGCATTGTAGTGTGTTTGAGTGCCACCTCTTCAACCAATCTTGCGTTCATGTTGGTCTCTTCCAGAGAAGCTGCCCATCCTAGGAGAGGACCATGCAGAGAAATATTAATATTATGGGATGGAGTTGATCACTGGTGTCATTAGTAAAAACTAAAGCTGCTAATTTCAGATTGCAATTGTGTGGCCTTTTTAAGCTATATCTGGGGTGTCAAACTCAATTTTATTGAGGGCCACATCAGGGCTGTGGTTGACCTTGAGGCCCTGGCAGGTCTGGCCAACTGGGTGGGCGTGGCCAGCTAGATGCCACTCACTGGGCATAGCTGGCCGGGTGGGCATGGCCAGCTGGGTGGGCGTGGCCCGATGTTTCCTCTTCGCATTGGGTAGACCCAGAGGTGGTATTCAGCAGGTTCTGACCAGTTCTGGAGAACCGGTAGCGGATTTTTTGAGTAGTTCGGAGAACTGGTAGCAGAAACTTAGTTTGGAATACTGTCTCTGACTGGCCCGCCCCCATGTCATCTCTGCCTCCCATTGAATCCCAGCTGATCGTTTGGGTTTTCTTTGGTTGCCCTGCACAGGAGAACGGAGCTGGAAAGCAGGCAACTGGGATGGGGAGGGAATGGGGATTTTGCAGTATCCTTCCCCTGCCATGCCTATCAAGCCATGCTCACAGAACCGGTAGTAAAAATGTTTGAATCCCACCACTGGGTAGAATGGGCCGAAGTGATGTGGGTAGACCGGGCCGAAACCGTGCTGGCCTGATGTTTCCTCTTTGCAATGGGTAGACCAGGCCAAAGCAGCACGGGCTGGTCCCTTACATTTTCCAGGAGGGCCACGCGGGTCAAATCCGACATTGCAGGCCAGATTCGGCCCGTGGGCCTTGAGTTTGACATCCCTGACCTACATGCAGTACAACATGACTTTAAATATGATTACAATCTAAACCAAGATAAATTCCATTAAGCTACAATAAAACAGAAGAAAACAGACTTACCTTGACGTTCCATCTCTACTATGATAGTCACCAAATAGTTAAGAGGGAGAAACTCAATTTGGGGTGATATTCTGTCCGTAAATGGAATATTGTACTGCAAAAGACAATGCATTCAAATAATGGTTATCATTTAACTCCACTTTTCGAGGAATTCAGTCTTTTAGAAGAATGAGAAGCAAAGTTATTTTAATGAAAAGAAAGAAGGACTAGGGGTGATGTGACAGCAGTGTTCCAATATTTGAGGGACTGTCACAAAGAAGAAGGAAGTCAAGCTATTCTCCAAAGCACCTGAAGGCAGGACAAGAAGCAACGGATGGAAACTAAGCAAGGAGAGAAGCAACCCAGAAATAAAGAGAATTTCCCTGACAATCAGAACAATTAACCAGGGGGACAACTTGCCTCCAGAAGTTGGGGGTGCTCCAACATGCGAGGTTTTTAAAAAGAGGTTGGACAACCATGTGTCTCCTGCTTGAGCTGGGGGTTGGACTAGAAGACCTCCCAGGTCCCTTCCAACTCTGTTATTGTAAGCAACAGAGCAGGGGTGTCAAACTCACGGCCCGCGGGCCGGATGCATCACGTGCTGGCTCCGCCTCCACATGGTTTAGCAAATGGGAAAAAAGTCCCAATACATCACGTGACACCGCCATTATGACGTGAGTTTGACACCCCTGCAATAGAGCCTTGGTGGCGCAATGGTTAGAGTGCTGTACTGCAGGCTACTTCTGCTGACTATCAGCTGCCTGCAATTTGGCAGTTCAAATCCCACCAGGCTCAAGGTTGACTCAGCCTTCCATCCTTCTGAGGTGGGTAAAAAATGAGGACCCAGATTGTTGGGGGCCATAGGCTGACTCTGTAAACCACTTAAAGAGGGCTGTGAAGCAGTGTGAAGCAGTATATAAGTCTTAAGTACTATTGCCCTTCCTTCCTTCCTTCCTTCCTTCCTTCCTTCCTTCCTTCCTTCCATTTTCTTTCTCATTCTCCTTCCTGGTGGCACAGTGATTAGAATACCGTATTGTAGACAAACTCTCCCTCCCTCCCTCCCTCCCCTATTCTTTTCTTATTCTCCTTCCTCATGCCACAGTGGTCAGAATGCAGTATTGCAGGCAAACCCTGGCCACTGCCAGCAGTTCGATCCTGACCAGCTCCAGGTTGACTCAGCCTTCCATCCTTCCCAGGTCGGTAAAATGAGGAGCCAGATTGTTGGGGGCAAGAGGCTGACTCTGTAAACCACTTAGAGAAGGCTTTAAAGCATTATAAAGCGGTATATAAGTCTAAGTATTATTGCTATACGGAACCTGCTGGAGATTTCAACTCCAAAAAAAGCTAAGGTGTGAACACTTATTGGAATCTCACTGCAGTATTTTTCTGTTTTTCAGATACTGGAGGTCAATTTTATTTTTTTCAAAGAAAAGGGCTGGGGACAAACTAACCCGTATTCTTAACAGGTGTTCAAGCTTTTTACCTGTTTACTGCTGAGTTTCTCAAACAAGACTTTAACGTAGTTCTTTGCCATAACATGTGTGCTCAAAGAATGGTTCCACAGCTGACAAACCTTGCACCCAATTGCCTGCATGATCAAAATAAGAAGGGAGACAGGGGGAATGTTTAAATATCAAATAGGAACTTCAGCTTAGAGAAATTGAATCTGTTCCTTCAAGAGTGGAAGCCCCATAACTCGTTCATGATATACGTAAACCATGTACTTGTGGGAATAGCATTTTCACAGGTGTTGATGTGATGGTACAGGGGTAGGGCCTGCTACGGGTTCACCCCGGTTTGGGCGAACCCATAGCTACTTTTATGGCTGGTTTGGTGAACCGGCAAATCCCACCCCTGGCTGGCCCTGCCCTTCCCCTCCCAGGAACCCCCACGTGGCCCGTTTTGGATCCCAGGTAAGTATAGGGCCTGTGCCGAGGCCTGGGGAGGGTGAAAAACGGGCCTCCCAGAAGTTCCAGAAGGCCAGAAATGGGCCTTCTGTAAGTTGAGAACTACCTGTCCTAGGGTAGGAGCATTTTCAGGGTTGTATCACTTTACACACAAGGATTTGTCCTCCTAACTCTGTATGCCAGATTCTCGCATCCTTGCACTGTTAGTATGATTAATTTTCTTCCAGCCCACCTATAAAAACATGACGTAAACTTGCCCTGCTTGAAACGACACGGATGAGCCAAGGAGACACAAACGTTTCTTAATCAACCCCAAAGACAGAGGTCGAAATAATATTAATCCTGGCTCAAAATCCAAACAAAATTGCGACTGAAGGGATCTGATCCTATGGCTCTAAAAATAATTTCCAACATGTCACAGCTGTTCTGGAAGAAAATGTCATTTTGTTGACTTTCTCCCTTCTCCAAAACAGAAAACAGAAGTGGCTTTGTGTTGCTTGTTGTATTTTTCATACAACCAAATAAAGAATGCCTTTCTGTCAGAAAGTTCGAGCTGTCTTGTTCGTTCAAATAGACAGGGAACCTTACCGGAAGAAATTTAAAAGAAAGAAAAAGAGAGGGAGAAAGGGAGGGAAGGAGGGAGAGACAGAGAGGGAGAGACACAGAGAGAGAGAGAGAGGGAGAGGGAGAGAAAGAGAGAGAGGGAGAGGGAGAGACAGAGAGGGACAGAAAGAGAGAGACAGAGACAGGGAGAGAAAGAGAGAGGGAGAGACAGATGGAGAGGGAGAGAAATGGAGGGAGAGGGGACAGAGAGAAAGAGAGAGAGACAGAGAGGGGAGGGAGAGAAAGAGAGGGAGAGACAGACAGAGAGGGAGAGAAATAGAGGAGGGAGAGGGGGAGAGAGAAGAGAGAGACAGAGAGGGGAGGAGAGAAAAGAGAGGGAGAAACAGATGGAGAGGGAGAGAAATGGAGGGAGGGAGAGGGGACAGGGAGAGAGAGAGAGAGGGAGAGACAATTAGGTTTAAAATCCTTTAGACCAAGAGATTCACTTAGGCTTCTTACAGACAATTCAGAAATGGGATACTGAAGAGGTAGTTGTATTGATTTCTAGCCACAGAAATATAGATAATTTTCTCTTTAAAGTGTTTCAGGAGACAAGCATATGAGAAAAACGTATTTCTGCACTTACTTCCAATTTGTTTCCTGGAACACAATGCTTCCTCTAAAATATTTATAGATTGGATTGTTTAAGGGCCATCCAATCAGGGATGACCCCCTGTGCAATCACATAAATAGACTTTCTCTCTGGCAATCACTCCCCTAGCTTAGTATCTCAACTTTTCCAAGCATATATCCACTTATAGTCGACTTACAGCAGCTTGTTTAGTGACCGTTTGAAGTTACAAAAGTCACGGGAAAAAATGACGCACGGCCGTTTTCCACACTTATGGCCAATGCAGCAATCCCGTGGTCCCCTGATTTATACTCCAATATGTGACATGTGGTTCATATTTACGATGCTCGCTGTGTCCCGAGGTCACGTGGTTCCATTTTGCAACCTTCTGACAATCAAAGTCAACGGAAGCCAAATTCACTTAACAACCGGGTTACCAATTTAACAACTGTGGTGATTCACTTAACAAACTTGGCAAGAAAAGTCCTAAAATGAGGCAAAAACTCACTTAACCTTTTTTTTTTCACTTAGCAACATAAATTTCAGGCTCAATTGTGGTTGTAAATTGCGAACTATCTATAGACAAGTCCATCCCTCTTATTCCTGATTATCATCTTTTCTTTCCTTTCAGCTTTCTAGACATTAAATCCTTCTTGTGAAGACTTTTTAAAAAAACTTTCAAATGTGTGGGTTTTTTTTTTAAATAAAGAAATACATTCAGCTGCATTGGTTCATCCAGAAATGCACCATTTCTAGCTCTAAATTCTCTGTAAACATTAGGGGTATTGGAGTCATATTTGAGGGGATAATAACAATAACAATAACAACAATAATAATAAAACAACAAACTGCTCAAGATCTATTTAAACAGGGTTGTTACATTTTAATAGAAGGAAAAACAGTGAATGGCTTTAAATGCATGATAGGGGGGAGGGGGGAATTATATCTGAAAAATTGCTCAACTTTTCAAGTCCTCACCTGAGTTTAGAGCAGCTGAACTAAGATAACAGAAATATTTTAAACCAAGCTTCTCTTAACTCTTACAAATCTGTTTTTTTTTTTTTTTAATGAACACGTTGCTCTCAAATGGGGCATTTTTTCCTAAAATAACTCTGCGTGCAATGGAGCTCGGCAAAGGAAAAATAGAAAGAACTGTAGTCTAGCCATTTAAAAAGCTGAACCCAGCCATTCCCATTAAGGCCCTGTGATTAGGAGTGGTTAGATTAAGTTATACTATTATGGTCGGTGTAGTATATTACACTACATTACATGTGGTCCTTGGCTTGCAGGCATTCATTTAGTGCAGAGATGGTACTCAGCAGGTTCTGACCAGTTCTGGAGAACCGGTAGTGGAAATTTTGAGTCGTTCAGAGAACCGGCAAATATCACCTCCCCTGCCTCCATCTCTTCTCTGCCCCCACATTGAGTCCCAGCTGATTGGCTGGGTCTTCTTTGGTTGCCCTGCACAGGAGAACAGAGCTGCAAAGCAGGTTAGTGGGTGGGGAGGGAATGGGGTTTATGTAGTATCCTTCCCCATGGAGTTGGGTGGGAATGGAGATTTTACAGCATCCTTCCCCTGCCACACCCACCAAGCCATGCCATGCCCACCAAGCCATGCCCACAGAACCGGTAGTAAATTTTTTTGAATCCCACCACTGATTTAGTGACTGTTTGAAGTTACAATGGCACTGAAAAATGTGGTTTATGGCTTATAGCAGGGGAGTCAAACTCTATTTTATTGAAGGCTGCATCAGGGTTATGTTTGACCTTGGGGGCCTGGGGGGGAGGTGACCAGCTCGATGTCACTCATCGAGGCTCCGTTATTGGCCACGATGGCCTCCTGCAGCCCTCTGCCAGTGAAAACGGAGCTCGGGAAGGCAGCCCGCAGCCCGCCTGGACTCTGTTTTTCGCAGCGACGGCCTCCTGCAGTCCTCTGCCAGCGAAAACGGAGCTCTGGAAGGCAGCGTGGGGCCTCCTCGAGCTCCATTTTTGCTGGCAGAGGCACCGTGGGCCGTCAAGTTTGACAGCCCTGGCTTATATGAACAGAATGGCCTTCCGAAGCACCCACAGAGAGTACAAACTGATACCAGTAGTTCTCAGCTTACAACCATCCATTTAGTGAATATAAAAAAATGACATAAGATAAAATAAACACGTTGAACATTGATCATTCAGACCAAAATCTCTTCTAGGCCAACCAAGACTTTGGGTTGTTTGGTTTGGAGAACTTTTTTATCAGTACAGATCCCAACCCACTGGAAAAAATGTATGAGAAGTTCATTATTCCATTCCTAGTTCGATAATATTTTAGAAGAGAATAGAAGGTCTTGGCTGACCTTACCTGGAATCAACCAAAAATATATTTATTTTTTGCAAAGAGATACAAGATGGGTTGACTAAATACAGAAATTAGTTAATAAGTTACCTGGGGAAGCCTGGTCAGGATACTTAACTTCAGCTTCACATTCTGTTCAGTGTTGTCCAATTCTTAAAAATAAACCAAAAGATATGATCAAAGGACCCAGGGTATATAAGTCTATGTGCCATTGCTATCTTGCAAGTATCAAAAAGTTCAGAGGAAAGTATCAAAAAAAAAAATAAGGATCCAGAAGTGTCAAACATGCAATATTGCAAGTATCAAAAGGCATAGAAATACAAAAGAAATATGCTTTTTTTTTTTTTTGTTCAAATGTGCATCTGCTTTGCTTATTCATTGATGCTTGCAACACCGAGTAAGCCTTGTGGCTGTGACTCACGGCAAATTCCTAGTACATTGATCAATTTAAAACCACAGGCTGCATTATCAGGGATTCCCTATTCCGGATGCTTTTTTTCTCTCTAAAAAGGATCACTAAATACAAGAGGTCTCAGACTTGTTGGACTTCAATTCCCCAGAATGGAGACCTTCTTATTAAACGGTAAGATTCTTAAGAGGCACATTTTATCCTCATGCTTAGCCTACATGTAGTAGTGGCCACTATTTATGTAAGCAATACCCATAGCACATTTATATACCGCTCTGAACTGTGTGCAAATGTCAGTCTATTGGCCCCGACAATCTGGGTCCTCATTTTACCAATCCCAGAAGGATGGAAAGCCGAGCCAACTTTGAACCGATCAGGATCGAACTCCTGGCAGTGGGCAGAGTTTGCTTGCAATACTGCATTCTAACCACCGCGCCACCATGGCGCAGACTACAATCTGTACGAATAGTCCTTGACTTAACAGCCATTCATTCAGCAACCACTCAAATTACAAAAACACTAAATGAAGGGACCCTTGACTTAAGTTATGGCCATCATACCGTATATACGTAAGTTTGTATTTAGTTAGTTATTTATTTTGTCATGTTTATGTAGTTTATAGTGGAGGTTTCTATTCTATTCTCTATTCTGATCTATTCTCTATTCTATTTCTATTCCTATTCTATTCTCAACTTCTATTTCTATTCTACTCTACTCTATTCCTATTCTACTCTACTCCTCTCTACTGCACTTTAGGGCTGAAAAAGGTCAGTCCTGAAATCCTCTCTGGGGCTGGCAATCCTGCTTGGATGTCATGCCCCTGGTGGAGACTGACTCTGTGGGAGAGGAGGAACAGCCGACAGGGAGTGGAAGTGTGGCTCCGAAGGTTGTGGAGGAGGCTGGGGAAGGGCAGAGGCCGGCTGGGCAGTCAGAGGAGGACCCAGGCCCATCCCCTCTCCATCCTAGGGCATGTAGGGAGGAGAGGATAAGGGAAAGATGTGGTCTACTCAGGAGGAGAGGGCCTTGATCCTCTTCATGGGCTGCAGCTGTGACAACCGGTTAAGATGATGGACATGCGTACGGGCAAGTGCTGGAAACAAAGCATGAAAATATCTCTAGTTTATTGTTCCTCTCTGAATTTAGTGTCCCTCCCAGTGTGTGTTCTGATATCTGTGAATGTCTTCCAGCCCTTATCTTGCCTGGTTTTTGTTGTTTTTTTACTCTTTATAATTTAAATGGCATTTCTTCCTTCTTGTAACTGTTTGTGTGGGAGTTTTTTTGTCTCCAGTCAAGGATATTTGGAGCTTGGAAGCAAAGTGAAGGAATAAAAGGGGCTTCACCTGTTTTTTGTGACTGTGTTTATTTTGTATACCACCCTGGGTCATCACATTGGATTTCAGCACAGCCCTTTTCAAGCAGCCCCAGGGAATTCTGGGAGTTGAAGTCCACAGGCTTTAAAGTTACCATGGTTGAGGACAGCTGCTCTAGTCTGCAGAAGGAACATTACCTTTCCAAAGATTCAGGACGTACTTTTCTGTTAGATGCAGAACTCCATGGTCAATGTACTGCAGGACCGTGTGCAAAGGGAAGCACCTCATCCCCACTTCCAGGTGCAGAGTGTGGAATCCTGTATTAAGGAAGATATTAAGGAAGCTATAAGGAGAAGGGCAGCTTCCCTGGGAAAACATGAGAATGAAGCACACGAGAAACGGCATGGAGAGAGTCATGTGTCAATTATGGATTCCGTGTGTGTGTGTGTCTGCCAACAAAAGTGCGTATAGTCACGGCTGTGGTTTTCCCAGGTGCAATGTATGGCTGTGAAAGTTGGACCACAAGGAAGGATGAGCGCCAAAGAATGGAGGCCTTTGAACTCTAGTGCTGGAGAAGACTCCTGCGAGTCCCTTGGACTGCAAGGCCACCAAACCGGCCAGTCCTAGAGGAGATCAACCCTGACTGCTTTAGAAGGCCAGATCCTGAAAATGAAACTCAAAGACTTTGGCCACCTCATGAGAAGGAAGGACTCACTGGAGAAGAACCACAAGGTCACGAGCAAAGCAACAAATTGCAATAGCTGGCAGGTTAACATCACCTCCTAGAGATAAGCATTCCAGGCTGGGTCTGACAAGGGAGGAAACAACAACAAGGGATAAGCCTCCTTTGACCAACATGATGGAAGCAAAAACAACAGAGTTAATTACAGGTGGGAGGCGGTTGGAAGGGCCTATTACACGAGCAAGGGCTAAATTGATTAATGATATATAAAGGCAGAGATCTCTGTAATGGTAGCTTAATACTCTGATGATGTCAGCAGATGCTGACAAAAGCTTAGTAAGTACAATAAATATAATTTTAGTTCTGGAGATCGCAGGATGTCTGTTTCTGCTTTTACAAGTATACCTGGAACTCGTATTTTTAGAATAGTTCATAATATATTATATACACACATATACACACATATACACATATATACACATATATACACACATACATACATACATATATATATATACACACACAGAGAGAGAGAGAGAGAGAGACATACACACACATATAGAAACACATACACACACACATACAGTGTATATATATATATATATCTGAACATATCTAATATGTCTTCCTACTCCTATTTTCCCCAATAACAACATTGTGAGGTGGATTGGGCCAAGAGAGAGGGACAGGCCCGAAGTCACCCAGCTGGATTTCTTGGCTTAAAGTGGGACTAGAACTCACGGTCTCCCATTTTCTAGCCTGCTGCCTGAACCACTAGACCAAACCGGGTAGAAGAAAACGAGATAAATGTGGAAGACTAATGTAATTTCAAAGTGGATGCAACTTCCTGCGATTTTACCTGCATTTTAGAACCATTAGCCATGATCAGAATGTGTACCTGCCAATTAAAAGCAGGAGTAGGTTTTAGCTTTTACGCTTCTATCTAGTATTCTTTCTCCCATAGCAATACAAAAAAAAAAAAATAAAGCAGTAAAAAAAAAACACCCCACTTTAACAATTGTGAACTAAGGCTCTGTAATTATTTCCATTTCAAAAACGTGTTCCTCCATAAAATCTATCCTCTAGGGGACATTAACATTTGCATCTGTCCTTGAACTTATCAAAAAAAAAACACAGCTCAGGATTCTTAGGAAATGAAAACCCATGACTTGACAAAAGCCAGCCTCAAGCGTCTTACCCAACAACTCACAATGGTTTCACAATGGACAAAATCATTAGCCAAGTTTTCCGGTGAGACCCGTCTTTTTTTTTAAAAAAAACAACAACAACCAAGTCAAATGTTTTGGGGACAATGATAACCTTTTTGCTGTTTTGGAAAGAGATGTAGCAATATCTTGGTATTAAGACATTGGTAAGTTTCTTCTCAGAAGTCCTTGTTCTCTTATGATTCTTAGAAGTAATTCTCCAAAACACCAGAGGGCAGGACAAGAAGTAATGGGTGGAAGCTTGTCAAAGAGAGACCCAACCTAGAGCTAAGGAGAAATTTCCTAACCGTGAGGACAATTAATCAGTGGAACGGCTTGGCTCCAGAAGTTGTGGGTGCTCCATTACTGGAAGCTTTCAAAGATAGACAAGACAACCATTTGACCAGGATGGTATAAGATCTCCTCCCTTGAGCAGGGAGTTGGAGAAGAAGACCTCTGAGGTTGCTTCCAGCCCTATCGTTCTATGGTCTACCGTTTCTCCCCACAAATAAGGCCCTGCCTTATATTTTTTTCCCACCAAAAAAAGGCACTAGGTCTTATTTTCAGGGGGATGTCATACACTGACTCACCTCACTTGCGCGCGCCGCCCCGGCCTCCTTTTTGCTGTCAAAGGCCTTCAGGAACTTCTGTGGCTGGCAAGTCATTCCTGAAGGCCTCTGCAGCCAATAACAGAGCTCTGGATCGATCCGGAGCTTTGTTATCAGCTCCAGAGGCCTTCAGGAAAGCCTTGCCAGCCTTGCTGGCTGAAGAAGAAATGGGCTGGCAAAGGCAGGTGTTGGGGTGTGCGAGGCCTGGCTACAACTGTCCAAAGATAAGTAGTAGGGCAGCTCCACACCCATTAGCTTAATTTTTACCCAAGCACTCTGGAGTGGGCGGGATCTTAATTAGGGCTTATTTTGGGGATAGGGCTTATATTGGACGCACGTGGAAAAAATCAAGCTAGGGCTTACTTACAGGGTAGATCATATTTTCGGGGAAACGGTATGTTCTAGGTGGCTCTACTCTAGATCAAAGTTTCAGAAACAGCTGCTATTTCCAAAGATGTCACTCCCGAGTGGACATTTTTGCTGAAAAGTGACACGGAGTTCAACTATTACAAAATTTTGCAGAAACTGAACCACAAACGGTTGTTGAACTGCCGAACAATTGGCTCTGGACTGCTGGCTGAATATTGCGGCTTAGCAGAGTTGAAACCCAAGTCCATCACCAACACCTCAAGTCAAAATTCTCAAAAGATGATGCTCCCCAAATGTGTTAAAATTACATCTTCTATTCCTGTATTTCCTTTGGTTTGATTAGGTGCTATCATGTTAGCACTGGCTCTCAGGATCATTAGAATCCCAGGGCTACAATTCCCTCCTCAAGGCAGGAGTCTCATACCATCTCCATCAACTGGCTGTCTGTCCAACCCTTTTGTAAAAACCTCCAGTGTTAGAATACCAAAAACTTACGGAGGCAAACTGTTCCATTGGTTAATTGTTCTCATGGTCAGGAAATTTCTCCTTAGTTCTCGGTTGGGGTCTCTTCTTCACAACCTTCCACCCATTGCTTATTGTCCTGCCTTCTGGGGGTTTTGGAGAATAAGTGAATCCCCCCCCCTTTTTTTTACAACTTTACAACTTAAAAAAATAATTTAAAAAAAATACCAATAAAGGGAGAATATTTGTAGCTCGGGGTTGAATTGAGGCATCTCTGAATTTGGTTGCTTTTTTGCAGATGTTTCATTACCCAACCAGGTAACATCATCAGTGCTAGAAGGGAGTAGGTCTGTGAAATGGAGGAGGAGGAGGAGGAGGAGGAAGAGGAAGAGGAATGCAGGGTTTTTGCTTGCCTCTCTGAGCTTCATTATCCAAACAAGATAAGAACGGGCCATGAAATGTCTGCAAAAAAAGCAACCAAGCTCAGAGAGCACCAAGAAGCTGTAATAAAAGAAATATACATAACTTTGGAGTGGCATATGGTTATGTGTGGCTATTCTAGGCTGGTGACGCGGCAGCTGGAGGACTCACCTGGAGGCAAAGGCAGACACATCCCACTGGCTGCCTGCAAAATCCGGCACATGATATGGAACACGATGACCTCATTCGCTTTCTCTGGTTGCCTGCTGTACCAAAAATAAAAAATAAAATACAGGAACGTGAACTGCAGATGTTGCACAGCAGCGGTACATAGTCAGCCAGTCCCTTACAATGAGTCATCCTGCTTCCTAAATCATGCTCCCCTTGAAGTTGTTCTATGGAGGGAGGGAGGGAAATGAGTGCAGAGCAAGAGATACGGTGAGTCACACAGTCAGCCAGATGTTCAAACCTCCAGTGTTAGAGCATTCACAACTTCTGGAGGCAAGGTATTCCACTGATTAATTCTCACTGTCAGGAAATTTCTCCATGCTTCTCTCCTTGATTAGTTTCCATCCATTGCTTCTTGTCCTGCCTTCAGGTGCTTTGGAAAATAGCTTGACTCCCTCTTCTTTGGGGCAGCTCCTCAAATATTGGAACACTGCCGTCATGTCACCCCTAGTCCTTCTTTTCACTAAAATTCCCCTCACACACACGTGCTAGTCATTTCTGGCACTGGGGGTGGTGCTCATCTCCGTTACAAAGCCGAAGAGCCAGCGCTGTCCTGAAGACGTCTCCGTGGTCATGTGGCCGGCATGACAAAATGCCGAAGGCGCATGGAACACTGTTACCTCCCCACCAAAATGGTCCCTATTTTGCTACTTGCATTTTTTATGTGCTTTCAAGCTGCTACGTTGGCAGAAGCTGGGACAAGTGACAGGAGCTCACTCCATTACGTGGCGCTAGGGATTCGAACCGTCAAACTGCCAACCCTTCTGATCGACAAGCTCAGCATCTTAGTCACTGAGCCACCGCTTCCCACTAGACTAGACATACTCAATCCCTACAAACAATTCTTTATATGTTTTAGTCTCCAGGCCCTTAATCATCTTAGTTGCTCTTCTCTGCACTCTTTCTAGGACAGTGATGGCTAACCTATGACACGCGTGTCATTCGTGACACGCCGAGGCACTTTGATTGACATGCCTGTTGGTGTGGGGAAAACCTGCACATTTAGAGGCTGCCTGTGCTCTGCTCCAATCCCTGCTCCCTGCTTGTTGCGTGGAGGCGTGATGTCACCGCTGCCGCAAGATCTTTGCAGCAGAGAACCAGTTTTAACCGCCATAAACTGAGGCTTGTCAGTTTCATTACCTCAGGAACGCTACAGGAGGAAAGGAGATCCATGAGGTTCACAGCCCTGTAAGGTGGCCTTCCGATCCCCACATCCTGCACCTGCAGCCCTGAGACCAGGGAGACAAGTTTCACAGCCCTGTGTGATCAGCCCAGCCCAGTCCGTCATAAACCAAATTATTGATATTTCTTGAAGTGACACACGACCCGAGGAAGGCTATACTTTTTCCCCGATTTTCGACACACCAAGCTGAAAAGGTTAGCCATCGCTGTTCTAGGATCTCAACAGTGGTGACTACGTAAAACACAGTTGCCAAGCATCCAAAATGCAAAACAGTTCTTACCGCAGAGATGACCATGGGAACCTTGAAGCTATAAGCAGCCTTGGAGAGCTCTATTTATCTATTTATCTATTTGTTTAATTTTGTTGATCTCGCCTTTATTATTTTTTACAAATAACACATCCAGCACACCTTCTTCCTCCTAATTTCCCCACAACAACAACGACCCTGTCAGGAGGAACTTGGGCTGAGAGAGAGAGAGAGACTGACCCAAAGTCACTCAGCTGACTTTCATGGCTATAAAGAGGGACTTGAACTCACGGTCTCCTGCTTTCCAGTCTGGTGCCTTAACCACTAGGCCGAACTCCCTGTCAGCTGTTCGGTTTCCTCCTCGGATTTAGACTCTGACAGGGGCATGACAGGTGATATGGGTTGCTAATATCTGATGTGTAATAACAATAAACTTTTAAAGTCGTGATTATAGTTCCTTCATCCAGAAGTCTATTAATGTGTGATGTAATGAATTTGCCGTTGTTAATTCGTTCCCATTTCTGTCTCTCATTTTTATCCTTAAATATCTTAATGAAAATTAACTGCTTACCATGAGAAGGACAAGGAGCTAAGACTGTATTTCCTCCTAACAGTCTCCATCATCCTACAGATTAGGTCCAGCTGCAAAGAGAGAGAAAAAAATAATGTATTTGATCTTTATTGGAAGGCTCTCAGCTTCACTGACTCCGATTCTCAAAAGAATATTCAATCCACACCAACAAATTGCCTGCCAACCTAGTGGTATTGTTTAGCAAAGGTTGTCGAAGTTGGAATCCTAGTCATAGTTACTGGACAACGAATCCTACTTGAATCAGTCCTGTTTTTAAACTACGAACCGAACCAGCAGCATTTAGAACCAGGTACCAAAATGGAAGGTGGTATGAGCAGTTTCTAACCTTCAAATTGATTCACGGCTGCTTAAACTTGATTTCCTGCTAGTTTGAAATGGGAAACATGGCTCACCTGTCTCACAAACCTAAAATAACTTCGTATTTACTCATTTATTTAGTCACGTTTATGCTCAGTGGCTAAGGTGCTGAGCTTGTCGATCAGAAAGGTCGGCGGTTCGAATCACTAGTGCCCCATAATGGAATGAGCTCCTGTTACTTGTCCCAGCTTCTGCCACCTAGCAGTTTGAAATCATGTAAAGAAATACAAGTAGAAAAATAGGGACCCCTTTGGTGGAAAGGGAACAGCGTTCCGTGCGCCTTTCGGCGTTTACTCATGCCAGCCACATGACCAGGGAGACGTCTTTGGACAGCGCTGGCTCTTCGGCTTTGTAACAGAGATGAGCACCACCCCCTAGAGCCAGAAACTGCTAGCACGTACGTGTGAGGGGAACCTTTACTTTATGTAGTGTATATTGGAGATGGTGACCCTTTGAGAGCTGTATGCAATGAAATTTAATTTTGATGTATGCCGATTAGTATACATTTAAAGTGACAATAAAGTTGTTTTAAGTCTAAACCTCCCATATTTTTAAAGGAAAAAAACAACGCCCTATTCCAAAATCTGAAGAAAAAACAGTTCAACACCCACACACAAACATAAACACATACACACACACACAAGCACATACACATTTATTGCAGTCTGTCCCCTTTTTTGTCCTTCTTCTATTCACTGGTCTCTTGATTCCTCCAGCCACTCAAAATTGTCCCATCATGACCTTAACCATGGTTACAAAATAGTTAGGCACCCCACTCCATAGTTGGGCACGACACTATTCAATACAGGAGGCTATACTAGATGATATTCCAGAAAGAAATAAAAATCTAGATGACCTTCTGGAAAAAATACTACATGGCTTTCCAAAAAAGAAAAGAAAAAAGTAGATGGCATTCTGGAAAAATGCTAGATGGATTTGTTGAGAAATGCTAGATGGTTTTCCAGAAAAATGCTAGATGGTTTTCCAGAAAAATGCTAGATGGTTTTCCAGAAAAATGTTAGATGGTTTTCTGGGGGAAAAGCTAGGTGGCTTTCCGAAAAACACTAGATGGCTTTCTGGAAAACTGCTAGATGGCTTTCCGGAAAACATCTAATTGGCTTTCCAGAAGAAAAGCTAGAGGACTTTGCAGAAAAACACCAGATGACTTTTCAGGAAATGAAACATCAAATGCGTTTGCTCTGGAAATCATTAATAGTTGTCTTTCTGTTTAGTTCCTGTGAAAATCCAAACACACAAAAACTTCTTGAGAGCTAAACAGAGGTAAGCAATTTGCAACCACAGCCTCTCTCTCTCTCTCTTTTTTTTTTTTTGCAGCAAACAGGCAGCCTATTTTCCTATCATTTTGAGGAACGGAAATTGATGAAAACTATAATATAAGCCAAATATAGGCACATTACTGTTCAAGAGAAAGACGATATAACAAAGCCCCAGCTTCTTATGAGACTTGGCTACACCCTCTTTGGTTCCTCAACACCTCCCTTCCCAAAGAATTGCCCAAATTTGATACAAGATTTCCCCCAAAAAAAATTATTTTATTTTTTTAAAGAAACCTACCAATTTTGAAACATAATCCACAGCTATCTGATCAATCTTTTTTTTGCCAACGTACTGCAGGGGTCGTAGGAGATGCTCTTTGAGTTGTGCCACCATCTGTAAAAAAATATGTACCAATAAAGGAGAATATTTGCAGCTTGGGGCTGAAATGAGGGGTCTTTGGTGCTCTCTGTTTTCTTGCAAGCACTGATGCTGCTACCTAGTATGGTAATGAAACGTCTGCAAGAAAACAACCAAGCTCAGAGAACACCAAGCACCCCTCATAAAAATATGTGAACTAAAATGAAAATATTAAAGTGTACTGACTTATATCTCAGGGGCTGCCACAAAGAAGAGGGAGTCCAGCTATTCTCCAAAGGACAAGAAGCCATGGATGGAAAGAAGGAGAGAAGCAACCTAGAATTAAGGAGAAATTTCCTGACAGAACAATTAATCAGTGGAACAACTTGCCTCCAGAAGTTGTGAATGCTCCAACACTGGAAGTTTTTAAAAAGATGTTGGTTAACCATTTATCTGAAGTGGTGTAGGGTTTCTTGTCTAAGCAGGGGGTTGGACTAGAAGACCTCCAAGATCCCTTCCAACTATTCCATTCCATTCCATTCCATATATTGTTCTGTTCTGTTCTATTCCATTCCATCTATTCCATCTCCATTCCATTCCATCTCCACTCTCTGCTCCACTCTATTCTATTCTATTCTATTCTATTCTATTCTATTCTATTCTATTCTATTCTATTCTATTCTATTCTATTCTAAATACATTGCAGCAAATAAACATAATTCTCATGCATAATCTTAGGACTGCAAGCAAAGAGCCACAGAATCATATTACTTCTGCTATCAAGAGGTAATCTTGCAAGTTGGAAACTGTAAGCCAACCAAGGAATTTTCCACACAACGAAAAGTGTGCCTAAATCATGATATCTGTTCCAGAGAACAAAAGGGTGGAACTTCAATTGCTAAGGATGTCTCAGTTAGTAAGGGAACAATTCAGTGTTCACAATTCAATCTTTCTGCTTGCTGACGATTAAAAAAAAGCTCCTATTTTCCTATTCAGTGGATTCTTTTTCAACCATCCGTTGTCAAAATATCACAATCCAGTACAGAGATGGTTAAAACTGCCCTAATGTTAAATGGCAAGAACTAGCCAACTTTCACTGATCTTGAAAAGACGAAAGGCAGTTGGTTCCAGTTAATACTTGGAACGGAGACACCGAGAATTCTCGATCTGTTAAACTAGAAAGCCAAAAAATATATATCTTGGCAGGACGTGATGCAAGCTACTTCCATCCTGTGGCCAAGATAACTCACACGGATGTGTCCATGAAATCATCAAAGGTTGAACTTGCTGAGCAAAACTTCATCATTTTAAGTTGGCTAAGTAGGTAGACGCTTGAAAAGTTTGTGAATGTTTCTGTGTAGCTGTTTTGCCCAACGAAGGGAAACAGCAGCCGGTCAAGGAATCACAGAATAGGGTTGGAAGGGGCCTTAAAGGTCTTCTAGTCTGACCCCGTTCAAGCTGGAGACTCTATGCCATTTCAGATAAATGAGTGTCCAATCTCTTCTTTATAAACTTCCAGTGATGGAGCACCCACAATTTCTGAAGGAAAGCCATTCAACTGGTTAATTCTACCCTATGGCTATTATTAAGTGTTGGACCTAATGATTCTTGACTCTTGACGAATGTATCTTTTCTTTTATGTACACTGAGAGCATTTGCACCAAGACAAATTCTTTGTGTGTCCAATCACACTTGGCCAATAAAGAATTCTATTCTATTCTATTCTATTCTATTCTATTCTATTCTAAAGACACTTTTTTCATAATGGTGAAAAACAATTGTCAGTCACTTTTTTCTTTGCTGTTGTAACTTCGAACCATCAATAAACAGAAATACCTTTTATTGATAAATACACTGATCATTCATGAAAATATTGCACCCTATGACTATTATTAAGTGTTGCACCTTATGATTCTTGACTCTTGACGAATGCATCTTTTCTTTTATGTACACTGAGAGCATTTGCACCAAGACAAATTCCTTGTGTGTCCAATCACACTTGGCCAATAAAAGAATTCTATCTATCTTCTATCTAATTGAACCAACTGTTAGGAAATTCCTCCTTAGTTCCAGGTTGCTTCTCTCCTTGATTAGTCTCCATCTATTGTTTCTTGCCCTGCCTTCAGGTGCTTTGGAGAATAGCTTGACTCCCTCTTCTTTGGGGCAGCCCCTCAAATACTGGAACACTGCTATCATATAGTCCTTCTTTTCATTAAACTAGATATACCCAATTTCTGCAACCATTCTTCATAAATTCTAGCCTCCAGTCCCCTAATCATCTTTGTTGCTCTATTAAAGAATAATATCTATATTTTCTGGTTATCCTGACGGCATTAAAGATTTTCTGTTGTCAAATCAAGACTGCACCTACCAATCCTGTTAGCAAGCTTTGCTGATAATCTTCATCTTGAAAAAGAGGAGCCGTTCTGTCTTCTGAAATTAAAAGAGAGGGAGGGAAGGAAGGAAGGAGAAGGAGAAGAGGGAACGAGGGGGAGACAAAGTGAGAGAGGGAAAGGGGGAAAGGGGGAGAGAGAGGGAGAAGGAGGGGAAGGGGAGGGGAGGGGAAAGCAGAGGGAAGGAGAGAGAGAAAGAGGAAGAGGGGAGAGAAGGAGAGAGGAAAAGGGGAGAGGGAGAGAGAGAGAGGAAAGGACAAAAAGTGGGACAGAAGGAGGGAGGGAGGGAAAGATGGAGAGAGGGGAGAGAGAGGGAGGGGGAGAGAGGGAAGGAAGGGGAGAGGGAGGAGAGAGGGAGGAAAAGTGGGGCAGAAGGAGGGGAGGGAGAGAAAGAGAGAGAGGGGGAGACAAGGAGAGAGAGGGGAGAGAGGGAAGGAAGGAGAGGGAGGGAGAGAGGGAAGGAAGGAGAGGGAGGGGAGAGAGGGAAGGGGGAGGAGAAGGGGGACAGAAGGAGGGAAGGAAGGAGAAAAAGAAGGAGAGGGAGAGGGAAGGGAAGAGGGCGAGAGAGAGGGAGGGAGAGAGAGAGAGAGAGAATTAGCTTAGAGAACATATGCTACATTTCAATATTGTTTTGTAAACAGAAGCCAGTTCTCCGTTTCTTCTCAGTGCCATTCCAAACATTTCGACATGATCTGATTACCAGCAAAGGCAACAACAGAGATTAGAGATTTCACAGCAGGTTTCTGTTTACATTCTTTTTAATGGGAGATGCAGAAGAAAATGTACAATGCATAGACGTCGTCCCCAGGTTACGACCGTTCGTTCAGCGACCCTCCAAACTTCCAACAGCAATCACGGGGGAGTTAAGACAGGTCCTCCAAGTTCTGACCATGGCGGCTTCCCTTCAGTGACAGGATCGCGAATTCGGGAGGCCGGATCATGGTTATGTCGTTGCCACAAGCTGTGGTCACACGGTCACAATTTCCACTGATCCCTGCCAACTTTCTGCAGGTAAAGTCAATGTGGAAGCTGGCAGGAATTAGAAAGTCAGGGTCATGTGATGTCCTTGCTTAACAACCCACACAACCCTTGCTTAATGATGTCAACTGGGATTGTGGTCGCTAAGCAACACAGTCCCGTGATGTCGTATTTTACAACTGTGTCATTTAGTGATGGCAGCTCCGTTCCGAATAGCCATCATAACCCAAGTCTACCTGTAACTTGTTTTAAATATTTCCACCAAATA
Source organism: Notechis scutatus (assembly GCF_049901735.1). Lineage (NCBI taxonomy): Eukaryota > Metazoa > Chordata > Lepidosauria > Squamata > Elapidae > Notechis > Notechis scutatus. The sequence goes on along the minus strand of NC_142014.1, from coordinate 26,344,535 downwards.
ATGGATTGAAGCACAATAAGCACAACATCCTGGTGGCCCAGTGGTTGGAATGCAGTATTGCAGGCTAATTCTGCCGACTGCCAGCGGCTCATTTCTCATTGGCTCAAGGTTGACTCATCCTTCCATCCTTCTAAGGTCGGTAAAATGAGGACCCAGATTGTTGGGGGCAAGAGGCTGACTCTGTAAACTGCTTAGAGAGAGGGCTGTAAAGCACTGTGAAATGCTATATAAGTATTGGTGCTATTGTTATTCCTTCCCTCCTTCCTTCCTTCCTTCCTTCCTTCCTTCCTTCCTTCCTTCCTTCCTTCCTTCCTTCCTTCCTTCCTTCCTTCGTCTCTTATTCCTTTTCTCATTCTACTTCCTGGTGGTGTAGTGGTCAGAATGCAGTTGTCATGCCCCTGTCGGAATCTGATTCTGAAGGGGAGGCCGAGCAGCTGACAGGGAGGGGAGTGTGGCTCCGTTGGCTGTTGGAAGAAACTGGGGAAGGGCAAAGTCCAGCTGGGCAGAGCAGGAAAGATGTAGAACAAGGGAGAGGGAATTCAGAGGAAGACCCAGGCCCACCCCCTCTTCATCCTAGGGCAACCAGGGAGGAACGGAGAAGGAAACAACGTGAATTGTGTGACTTATGGAGGAGGAAAGGGCCCTGATTCCCTTCATTAGCTGCAGCTGGGAACACAGTATTTAAAAAGGGAAAGTACACACAGCAAAGTTGTTGGAAGCAAATCGTGAGTTATCTTTCATTGTCGAGGCCTATCTGGATTCCTGGCATCTTCCCAACTGTGTGTGTTTTGTTGGCCTTTCAAGTCTGCAATTCCTTATCCTGCCCTGACAAGTTAATTGCTGCAGCATGGTTTGTGTGGATTTTTATTTACAGTTTGTATGTACTTTGTTTTTGGACTGAATTTCCTCCACTTAAAAGACTGTTCTTGGGAGAGTTTTTTCTGCAGCCAAAGGTAACCTGGACCTTGGGGTAAAGTTGGAGGTATTAAAGGGACTCTTCTGGCTTATTTGACTGTGTTGCCTTTGTGCCACACCCTGGGTCATCACAGCAGTATTGCAGGCTGACTCTGCCCATTGCCTGGAGTTCGATCCTGACTGGCTCAAGGTTGACTCAGCCTTCCATCCTTCCGAGGTGGGCAAAATGAGGACCGAAATTGTTGGGGACAATAGGCTGACTCTGTAAACCACTTAGAGAGGGCTGTAAAGCACTGTGAAGTGGTATATAAATATGTGCTATTGCTATCCTTTAAAAACTATTACACATACACATAGATGTGTGGACACATAGACACATATTTATAAACATGTCTTTGCCTTTCTTCATTATGTTAATATAACACAATGTGCCTGACTTTGGTGTTATAGGCAAACATTATATCATAGTTATAGTTTTCATCTGTTTCCACTTCTCAAAGTGGTAGAAATGATAAGAATTATAACAGCACTTAAAAGAAACTAAGATTTTGTTCATGTGCTATGCTCGTATGTATAAACATATAAGGCAATATGTATAAACATATAACTTCCTGAAAACCAGCATCTTGATGTTCTCAACATGTGCCACAGCCATTTCCAATCTACAAGACCATACGTAAACCATATTTTATCTATAAAAGCCACCAGCAACCACAGGAAGCAGTGCCTATACAAGCATATACAAAACAATATGGTTAGTCAAGATACGTTCAGCTGCTGTCCCACAAAATCTGAGAAAAGAGCAACCATATCTAAGAAGAAATTCAGTCTGAACCCAAAGTACATATAAATTATAAATAAAAATCAACACAAACGCTGCAGCAATTAACGAGACAAGGCAGGTTAAGGAATTGCAGACTTCAAAAGATAACGAACCACACACAGTTGGGAGGATGCCAGAACCCAGATAAGACTTGACAAACAAATATAATTCACGCTTTGCTTCCAGCAAGGTGCTGTGAGCAAACGTCCTTTTTAAATCCTGTTTTCCCAGCTGCAACTAATGAAGGGAATCAGGGCCCTTTTCTCCCCCGTAATCCACATTGCTCCCTTCTCCGTTCCTCCCTGCATACCCTAGGATGAAGAGGGGGTGGGCCTGGGACTTCCTCTGAATGCCCAGATGGACTGTGCCTTCCCCAGTTTCTTCCACAGCCACTGGAGCCACACTCCCACTCCCTGTCAGCTGTTTGACCTCCCCCCTGGAATCAGATTCCAATAGGGGCATGACAGTGCGCATGCGCAGAGCTGCCAGGAGAAAGGAACAGTAAAGGAACAAGGGTTGACTCGGCAGTAAAGGCTCAGGTGGACGGTGAATGGCCTCTCCCATAAGGAATAAAGAGGAACGGAAGGGGAGTGGCGTTTGCAGGAGACAATTAGTTCAATTCATTAGGGTGAAGATCTGTTCCTGACTTCTTGCCGAGTAATTGCTGCTACAGCGTGGCATTTGGAAGATATCGGCCTGGCAGCTCTCCCAGCCTGATAAAGGTCTGTAGTTGTGAAATCTCTTGAAAGACTGTTGGCCGGGACTTTGCTGGAGAGGAATTCTCTTTAACCTAAATAAAAGGGGTTTTATCAGGACGAAGAGTCAGCTTCATGATCTTGGGAAGCCTAGGACAGGGCAATACCTTACAAATTTCAGGAGAAAAGGAGAATGAGAGATGATGCTAATAAACAGCCTTTTGAGATCCAAAGACACTCATTGTTGTGGTTCTCCAGCAACCCGTGCAGATGGCAGAGGTTTCGGACAGTGGGGTAGAACGGGGACCAGTCCGGGAGTCTGGAGAAGACTCAGACGAGGGTCCTACATCCGATGCAGAGATGGAGCCAAGACTATCTGGGAGTGGGGTGCTGCCTTTGGAGCCCCCGGGGTCTGGCAGCAGCGAGGCAGAAGACCCAGGGGTGCCTGTTCCCAGTGCGCGTGTGCGCAGAGCTGCTAGAAGATGAGGGCAGCTGAAGCAGAAGGAGTGATTGGGGAGTAAGGCTGGAGGTGACTGCCCCTCCCATAAGGGATAAAAGTCAGACCTCAATGACGAAACCTTTGCAGGAAGCAAAGCAATTCGATAGATTCCGAGGCCTTCTTGAAGCTCTGTGTATTCTGGGTCGTTTTTTTCTCTGGTACTGTTTGTAATTACTTTGGAGACTCTGTTTTTGGCAGCATTCACCAGCCCTGATGGGCGTGTGCTTATCTGTTTAAGATAGTTTTGGCTGGGAATGAAAATAATTCCCAGAGTTGCATTAGAAAAGGGTTTTGCTTTTAATACCAGTTTGTGTTTAATTACATTTGACAAAGCCTGGGCCAGAACACTCATCTTACCTGTTTCCCACCTTTGCAGACTGGAAAACACCCTAAGAAGAAAAAAAACCATGTTTTTTAAACAGCTTCAGTGGAGGGTGACTTTAAAAAGCCAACGCACCCAAGAACTATAACAGGTAGTCCTCGACTTATAACAGTTCTTTTCGTGACCATTCAAAGTTCCCACGGCACTGAAAAAAGTGACCGTTGACTTTGTTTCACACTTAAGACCGTTGCAACCTCCTGTGGCCACGTGATCAAAATTCAGACCCTTGGCAACTGACTCACATTTATGATGGTGGCAGTGTCCCTGGGGTCATGTGGGATCCCCTTTTACGACCGTCTGACAAGCCAAATCAATGGGGGAAGCCAGATTCACTTAACGACCGGATTACTAACTTAACAACTGAAGTGATTCGCTGAACAAATGTGACAAGAAAGGTCATAAAATGAGGCAAAATTATTAACTTACAAATGGCTCACTTAACAACACGAAATTTTGGGCTGAATTGTGGTCGTAAGTCAAGGACTACCTGTACTTATTGGTTTGGATAATGGAACCCAATCCAAATGAAAATAGGATCAGGAAGAAATAGTGGAGAAGATATTATCAGGCACAGTATATCTGGAACAGCTATTTATATTCTTCACGTATGAGGCTGAGAGTATGGTTATGTCATGAGTTGCTACCAGGAGGAGGAGGAGGAAGAGGAGGAGGAGGAGAAAGAAAGAATGAAAGAAAAAGAAAGAAAAGAAAGGAGAAGAAGGAAAAGAAAAGAAAGAAGAAAAAGAAAAAAGAAAGGAGGAGGAGGAAGAAGGAGGAGGGAGGAGGAGGAGGAGGAGGAAGAAGGAGAAGGAGAAGGAGGAGGAGGAGGAGGAGGAGGAAGAAGAAGAAGAAGAAGAAGAAGAAGAAGAAGAAGAAGAAGAAGAAGAAGAAGAAGAAGAAGAAGAAGAAGAAGAAGAAGAAGAAGAAGAAGAAGAAGAAGAAGAAGAAGAAGAAGAAGAAGAAGAAGAAGATTTGCTTTTTAACTTTTAATATCAAAACTCAAATCTGGTCGGCTGTTTGGAAACTGAAACAGTATTTGCTGTGTGAGCAAGGAGGCAGCAAGGAGCCTGGGCATGGCTTAGCTCATCTGTTCTGTACTAAAGAAGCTTGGTGCAATGAAACTACAACTGAAACTGAAACTCCTCTCCTCTGCTTGTGTTTTGCATTTGGAACAGATTTCTTTCCAGGTGGGGAGGGGGTAGAACTCCTTAGCATCAGAGCGTGTTAATAATAATAATAATATACGAAAGTCGGGATTCATCTGGTCAGCGTCCTGTCAGTGTGTGAGAGAGTTGAGGGCTGTTTGGAAATTGAAACAGTATTTGCTGTGTGAGCAAGAAGGAGACAGCAAGGAGCCTGGGAGGGGCTTAGCTGTTGGAAGAGATTTCTTTTCAGGTGGGGAGGGGGAGTAGAACTCCTTAGCATCAGAGCGTGTTAATAATAATAATACACGAAACACTAATAGCTCTGATGGTCATTTTGAAAAATACTTTCTTAGTGAGCACCTAGAAGGCAAGAGGAACATAAGTGCCAAATTTCAAGTTTGTAGGCTTTACGGTTCTGAAGATTTTGTGATGATGCTTGAGTGATATTTCGCTTTTATAGAGAGAGATTTTTGTCCCTGTCCATCATCTCTTAACCTTTTTGGAGTACCATTCATTTGTTAACTTTTTAATCAACCTTTTCTTTCTCTCTCTTGGAATCTCGTAACTTTTTTTAAATATTTTTATACCTCCTGATTATTCCCTTCGGATTGCCCTCTTTCTGCTGTATCATTTGATGGTCTTTTTAAGATACTGAGGAATGAGATTTTCTGAGTCCCTTCCAGAGAATATTGTGGTGCTTTGGGGATGTCATTTCATAATGGAGTTTTGGGAACTGTGGACAACATCAATTTAAGGGCCTCTAGATTTTGTAATGGCAAATATCTTCCCTTTCATGAAGGAACAGGATGGACTTACCTTTTTGTGTTTTCAAATATACTTTTGATGTAAGATGTTCTCACTGCCGTCTTCTGAAAGAAATTGTAAACAAGGTCATTCAAAATATTCAATTTACTCAATATTTAATAAGAATTGCACTCCATAGACCAGTGGTGGCAAAAAGTGTGTGTGCGCAGGCGTGCAAGCGCTCACATGCCAGCACCCAGAAGGCAATGCACGCCCCCACGTCCCCTACGCCCATTTACCTGCACTGTACCTTACAGCTGATTTTCAGCCAGTTTTAGGCCTTTTTCGGTCTCCCAGAGGCTTGGAAAAAAAGCCTCTGCAGGCTTTGCAGGACGAATAATAGGCCCATTTCGTCACTTCCGGTATTACAGGAAAGTGACAAAACGGGACTATTCGGCCTTCAGAGGCTTTTTTCAAGCCTCCAGGAGGCCCAAAAAGGCCTCAAACCAGCTGAAAATCAGCTGTGAGGCGCGTGCATGCATAGTGAGGTAAGTTTGCCTGCGGCTCGCGTGCCAGCACAAATAGCTCTGCGTGCCATCTGTGGCACACGTGCCATAGGTAGTTAGCCCATGGCTTACAAACAATTGTTTGGGGACCATTCGAAGTTACAACGGCACAGAAAAGAGGGACTTATGACCATGTTTCACACTCACAACCATTGCAGCATCCCCCATGATCAAAATTCAGACACTTGGCAACTGACTCGTACTTATGACAGTTGCAGTGTGCTGAGGTCATGTGATCCCCTTTCAGGGCCTTCTGACACAATGAGGAACCAGATTCCCTTAACCAACAGGTTACTAGCTTAAACAATGGCAGTGATTCACTTAACAACGGTGGCAAGAAAGGTCGTAAAATGGGGCAAAATTAACTGAACAAAGGTCTCACTTCACAACGGAAATGTTGGGGTCAATTGTGTCTGTAAGTGGAGGTAAATGTCAACTCATAAAATATTTATATGGTCTTCTTAGAGTTGCCAACAGAAAGGGAGGGGGGAGCAGTGCAGCAGTTTGGAAACCAAAACTGCATTCCATAAATAGTTTTCAAAGATAAGTAACTAGGTGACTGGAGTTTCTGCTGCGCAAAATTCTAACTGGAGAGCATGATTGATGACTCTTGGCTATGGATGTGTCTCATTGGAGAATATGAATTGTGATACACCCAAGGGGTGGGGGAAAACCAGGGTCAAGGGTGACAATAAATGGACATTTTAACTTCCAATAAATCCTTTTGAAGTTTTGGAAGTTTGACTCGAGGCTCATGATTTAAATGGGGGTAACTGCCGGAATCCTTACAGCTAGCCAACTCTGAGACACATAATTCATTGTACCTGTATTACTTAAGGGTCAAGTAACGTTATTTCTCAAATTTACAATTTCATTCCCAACAATCTTTGTGCATTGCAGTGCATTGAAAGATTCACATCAATAGTCTTCCTGAAATCCAGTCCGGTGATTTGTGATAGGTTTTTCTTTATTCAAATCCAAAACAAGTCCATCGTGTTAACCACTATACCCATGTTTTTCCGAAAATAAGACCGGGTCCTATATTAATTTTTGTTTCAAAAAACACATTAGGGCTTATTTTCACGTTAGGTCTTATTTTCGGGAAAATACAATACTAAAATGCGTCCGTCTGGCCGACGATCTTAACTGGGGCTTAATTTTGGGGGTAGGGCTTATATTATTACAATCATCCTGAAATATCATGCTAGGGTCTTATTTTCCAGTTAGGTCTTATTTTAAGGGAAACACGATCCTTGGATCTGGAATAGCATCTACCCACTCAACAAATGAAGAGCTGGAACTCACTTACCTCATCGGAAAGTAGTTTATACCATTCCCTCCTCAGCATTTTGTGGCTCAAATGCAAGGGTGTTTCAACATATTTCACATATTCCAGATTGACGTTTAATTTTTCCCAGAAACCTTTGCAGTTTTGCACCTCAAATAAGCAAAGAAATGGGAAGAAAGAGAGTTTTTGATAAGAGTTATTTCCTCTTCAACATTATTAAAAATGGTCCACAGGTAGTCCTTGACTTACAATTATTCATTCAGTGACCGTTTGAAGTTACAATGGCACTAAAAATAAGTGACTTTAAAAAAACACAACCTCTGCAGTAGCCCCAGGATCAAGTTAACAAAATTCACACCATTGGCAACTGACTTATATTTATGACGGTTGCAACATCCTGGGGTCATGTGATCCCCTTTTACGACTGTCTTGACAAGCAAAGTCAATGGGGAAGCCAGTAACAACCATGTTACTAACTTAACAACTGCAGTGATTCACTTAACAACGGTGGAAAGAAAGGTCATAAAATGGGGCAAAACTTACTCAGCGACAGAAAAATCTAGGCTCAATTGTGGTCATAACTCCAGGACTACCTGTATTGTCTTTAACTTAGTTCTGACATGGATATCAGCAGGAGTGAAATTGCTATTTTATTGAAGCAATGTTCATTGAGGCTAAAATTTGGATGGGGGGATTATTTTTGAACGTCTGTAACACTCTCAGAATCTTTGCAGAGATGTGGATAACAAACAACTAATAAAGTTTATAGTGTGATAAGTACAGTACCTAAAATGAGCAGAGTTAAAGGAGTTTAAAATTTAAAGAGGAGGACTTGGCATTTAATTTACCATATTTTTCGGAGTATAAGATGCTCTAAAGTATAAGATGCACTTAGCTTTTGGGGAGGAAAACAAGAAAAAAATAAATCTGCCTCTGCTGCCTTCCATTTTCAGCCTCCACATGCCCTATTTTTGGCCTCCGCACACCCCATTTTCGCCTCATTCCAGGCAGTGGGGATCAGAAAAAGTAGAAAATGGGGCACACGGAGGCTGAAAATGGAGGGCATGGAGGACAAAAATGGGACGCAGAAGCCAGGGTGTGCGGAGGCAATGGCAATTCCTGCAGCCTGAAACAGCTGATCATCGGGAGGCGATCCTACCAACAATCAGCTGCTTGTGCTATTCAGTCTGTGCTGAAGCTGAAACAGGCTGTTTGCTGTTTGCTAGCACACGGAGGCTGAAAATGGAGTGCATGGAGGACAAAAATGGGACTTATTGCTAAAACCTATGCATAGGAATCTTCTCAGCTAATGGTTAGCGCATGCTAAGAATTAGATAAGTATCTATGAAATTCAAGAAGGGTTGGACTTAGTCTATTTGTGACTATGTAGGGATTCTAGGCTAATACCTCTTTTGACTCTGCCTCCAAGTTCAGCCACTGCTTGTCTTGCAACGTACATAATAGATCATCTATCCCAGGGGTGTCAAACTGGCGGCCTGCGGGCCGGATGCGTCATGCACAGGCCACGCCCACCCCAGATCCACTAAGGGAGCAACTTCACAGGATGGCAGAGTGACGTGGCGAGTTTGACACCCATGATCTATCCATTCCATTTTACTGCAGAGGGAAAGCTGATCATGTTTAACTTAGCCCTTGTTAAATGACAAGTTTTTAACCGCACCCTTAAGACAGTCGGCAGCTGCAACTACACAATTCTTTTATTTTGAAATCCAATTTCCTGAGCAGCGCAATCGTCCCGGTTCTCCTACAGTTATAATACCAGTAGGAAACCTACCACCCGGGACGTTCAATTCCTTACAAATGTGGTCATCCAGCAAGCATGGCAAGCAAACCAGTTGCAGAAACTACTGGGCACGGAAGAAAAGAGAAGGGCGGCAGTGTTCATCCTATGACAAATTCCTGCTCACAAATCCTCAGTAAACTATTCCAAACTAATTTGTCCTCCTACGTTAACTGGAAGTGCCTTGTTGAATGTAGCTCCAAGGGCTAGGATTGTCTCCGTGTGTAAATGTTAAATATGTGATGTCATGATGCTAGTTATAGAAGACGGAGACTTTACTCCTTCGCAACCAATAGTCCCCTTTTGATATAATCACTTAGGAGGAAGGTAGAACAGGAGTGACCTCAACTGGTAACTTTAAAAAACACCAATTGCAAACTGTTCGTAGTCGAATTGCTTCCAAGCCATTTTTAATTGTGGTCTGGAACCAGGCAGTGGATAAGGCCTGGAGGTTATTAAAACATATGAAGAACAGTTGCAGGAATTGGGTTATGGCCAGTCTAGAGAAAAGAAGGACTCCAAGTGAGATGATAGCAGAGGGGCTATTTGAGGGGCTGCCACAAAGAAGAGGGGGTCAACTTATTCTCCAAGGCAAATAAAGGTAAGACAAGAAGCAATGGATGGAAACTCATCAAGGAGAGAAGCAACCTGGAATTAAGGAGACATTTCCTAACAGCGAGGACAATTAACCAATGGAATGGCTTGCCTCCAGAAGTTGTGATGTGCTCCATCACTGGAGGTTTTTAAGAAGAGACTGGACAATCACTTGTCTGAAATGGTATAGGGCCGTGATGGCGAACCTATGGCACGCGTGCCACAAGTGCCACGGAGAGCCATTTGTGCTGGCACGCGAGCCGCAGGTAAATTTTCCTCACTGTGCATGCTCGCGCCTCACAGCTGATTTTTTTTTTCTGATTGGTTTGAGGCCTTTTTCGGCCTCCTAGAGGCTTGGAAAAAGCCTCTGCAAGGCTTTTCAGGAAAAATTATAGGCCCGTTTTGTCACTTTCTGTCGGAAGTGACGAAATGGGCCTATAATTTGGCCTGAGAAGCCTTGCAGAGGCTTTTTCCAAGCTTCTAGGAGGCCGAAAAAGGCCTCGAACAAGCCGAAAAATCAGCTGTGAGGCGCAGTGCAGGTAAGGGGGTGAGGATTGCGCAGGCATGCACAGGGGACGTGGGGAGGGGGACGGGCATTACATTCTGGCTGCTGGCACGCGAGTACGGACATGCTGGCGCACTCGCAATTTTTGGCACAGGAACCCAAAAAGGTTAGCCACCACTGGCATAGGGTCTCCTGCTTGAGCAGGAGGGCTGGACTAGAAGACCTCCAAAGTCCCTCCCAGCTCTATTCTGATTGAAATTGATGATGGGATTCGAGGAAGATGAAAACTAGATTTCCAACACATAGTTGGGATGTCATGTGGGTTCGATTGTGGTTTTAAGAATTATCTCAGAACAGTTTTGAATAGGTCAACAAACATATTAAGAACCAGCCCTGAATCAAAAACATTATCTCTCTATAATTATAATGGAGAACGGTCCAAGGAAATATTTTCTTAACTCTATTCCACGATGGGGGTATTTATTGCAGGAATTGAGCTCACTGAAACCCAGTGAAAATTAAAAGTATACCTTATTGTTATAGTATATATGTTACATATATAAAAAAATATCTGTATGTGTTAGATACACACACACACACACACACACATTATATATTATATCCTATAACAACTATACTATTATATATGTGTGTGTGTGTGTATGAATATTATGGCATATAACTACAGTATATTGTTACCATACTGTCATTATGCAGACTTACCTTTAAAGAGGGTAACGAAATAATGTACATTTTACACAGAATTCCAGGAATATCCTACAAATGTGGGAATAACAAGTGTTAACTTTTCAGAAAAAAAATACATCAACGGAACAGACTTATTTCATTAAGCTGAAGAACATCTGGCCTTCAAAAGAGAATGACTTCACCTTCTAAACCTCCATTTCAGAGAAGCAAGTTTTGTAAAAAAAAAAAATCAATCAAAATATTTCAATTGCACACACACACGCACGCTGTTTTTTTTTTGTTGTTTTTTTTTTACAGATACTGGGATTATCATACCATGGTTATGACCATAAAAAGTCATATGGCGAAGATTTGCGATGAGCAAGGAGAACGTCTTGTGGGCTCATTCTTAAATGAGCCCTTCTTATGCCATTCTCCTGTTCTTCTTGTTGTTGGTTCCTTCTTAAATTCTGTGATTATTGGAATTGTAGGGACCTTGGAGGTCTTCTAGTCCAACCTTCAGAAGAACTTATTCCATCCTAGACAAATTGTCCAATCTTTTCTTAAAAACCCTCCGATGATAGAGAGCCAACTTCTGGAGGCAAGCTCTTCCATGGATGAATTGTTCTGTCAGGAATTTTCTCCTCAATTCCAGGAGGAACCCAGATTTTATCTCTTAATTTAAAGATAGCAAGACTTCTCTCAGTTCAGATTAGAATATCTCTTACCTTCTTATTCCAGTTTGACAGTGACGTGTACGGTAAAAGCTTATCCAGGTGGCTGGATTCCAGGCACATTTTCCAATGTAAAGAAGCTAAGAACATCGAGACAAAAATAGGCTCTTGACGGGATCAAGTAAAATGCTGCACGCCTCTGTGAAAATTAACAATACTCTGCAACGTAGCTCTATTTGCAAGGGAATTCAATGGAGGTCACCATCCTTAAATGGGATTTAGGATTTCGGTGTTATTGTAAGAGAGGTTACTAAGCCTAAACACAGGTAGTCCTCGATTTACAACCACAAGTGACCCTAAAATTTGTTGTTAAGTGAGACATTTCCTAAGGGGGTTTTGCCTCATTTTACAACCTTTCTTGCCACGGTTGTTAAATGAATCACTGCAGTTGATAAGGTAGTAACCTGGTTGTTAAGTAAATCTGGCTTCTCCATTGACTCTGCTTGTCAGAAAGGGGATCATATAACTCCTGGACACTGCAACGGTCGTAAATATGAGTCCGTTGCCAAGCCATCTGAATTTTGGGAGGATACTGAAAATGTCGTAAGTGTGAAAAACGGCCCCAAGTCACATTTTTTCAGTGCCGTCGTAACATTGGACGGTCACTGAACGAACTGTTGTACCTCAAGGACTGCTCGTATATTTACTCTCTCTTGCTGCTCTGTCTTAATTTACCTCTCCGTTAACGTTTAGTGAAACCACTGCATACTCTGAAAAGACATTGTGAAGGATGGATGTTCCTAATGGCTGCACCCCTGTAGGAAGGCCTCAGGCATCAAAACACTTACCAATGATTAGCTCTTGTATAGGATCAAATGCAAAACAACTCGACGCATTCTCGGAAAGCCACTGGATGATCTGTTAAAAAGAGAAAACCAAATTTACCCCGTTTCCCCAAAAAATACGACCTACCCTGAAAGTAAGCCCTAGCTTGATTTTTGTATGTGTGCCCAATATAAGCCCTACCCCCCAAATAAGCCCTAATTAAGATCCCGCCCACTCCAGAGTGCAGAGGTATAAATTAAGCTAGGGTGGGGATGGGGGAGTGGAGCTGCTCTACTACTTACCTTTGGACAGTTGTAGCCAGGCCTCACACACCCCGACACCTGCCTTGCCGGCCCATTTCTTCTGCAGCCAGCAAGGCTGGCAAGGCTTTCCTGAAGGCCTCTGTAGCTCATAACAAAGTTCAGGATCGATCCGAAGCTCTGTAATTGGCCGCAGAGGCCTTCAAGAAAGCCTTGTCGGCCATAGAAGAAGAAATTCCTGAAGGCTCTGTCAGTGAAAAGCAGGCCGGGGGCAACGTGCGCAAGTGAGGTTAGTCAGTGGATGACATCCCCCGAAAATAAGACCTGGTGCCTTTTTTGGTGGCAAAACAAATATAAGATAAAGTCTTATTTTCAGGGAAACAGGGTATCACCACCTGCAAGCTGCCATCACACCTTGGAAAAGGGAGTTGAATTCCACGTGATGTGTTGTCTCAGTTTAACAAGGACTACATCACCTACTAGTACTACTAATCAATTGAAAAAATTTTAAAAATTCATTTACAAAACTACCATGGACAGTTAGTCCTCAACTTAGGACAGCCACTGGGCCTGGAATTACAGTCATTAAGTTGTGTCGATTATTAAATAAATCACCATGTGACTGTGCCCAATTTTATGACTTCCTTTGCAGCAGTCATTAAGTGAATCACCAGCAATAAGGTAATAAGGTAAAAAAAGGTAATAAATGGAATTTATTGTCCGCAATGGGTCGATTTTTTTAATTTTTTTTGTCAGGAACTGGAAATAAATGCCATTTTTTGTAAAAAAAATGGTTGTCCAGTCAATTGCTTATGAGATACTCCAAATACAGAATACAGAATAACAGAGTTGGAAGGGACCTTGGAGGTCTTCTAGTCCAACCCCCTGCTCAAGCAGGAGACCCTATATCATTCCAGAGAACTGGCTCTTCTTAAAACCTTCCAGTGTTGGAGCATTTACAACTTCTGAAGGCCAAGCTGTTCCACTGATTAATTGTTCTGTCAGGAAGTTTCTCCTTAATTCTAGGTTGCTTCTCTCCTTGATTAGTTTCCACGCATCGCTTCTTCAGGTGCTTTGGAGAATGGCTTGACTCCCTCTTCTTTGGGGTAGCCCCTGAGATAGTGGAACACTGCTATCATGGCACCCCTAGGATTGGGCTGAGAGACAGAGAGAGAGAGAGACTGGCCCAAAATCACTCAGCTGACTTTTTATGGCTAAAGTGGGATTTGAACTCATGGTTCAACAGACTTGAGAGTCAAACAGGCTCTCAAGTCTGTTGTAATGTCGAACACTAAGCAATCAGACATAATTCAAGGACTACCTGTAGCAATTGGGAGTGCCTAGCTTTGAGAACCTATTGTGGCTCCTTTAAGAATTTTCAAGGGCTTTGTGCATCTAATGGGATGGATTGTAGTGTGTTTGAATGCTACCATTAGTTAGGATTTGCATCAACAATGTGTGGGGTGGCTTTAGATTCTTGAGTAAGTTTTGTCTTTTTATCATCTGCATTCAGATGATAACCACCACCACAGATGAGTCGTGGTGGTATAGTGGTTTAGACTGCAGTATTACAGGCTAACTCTGCCCAGTGCCAGGAGTTCGATCCTGCTCAAGGTTGACTCAGCCTTCCGTCCTTTCGAGGTTGGTAAAATGGGGACCCAGATTGTTTGGGGCAAGAGGCTGACTCTATAAACCGCTTAGAGAGGGCTGCAAAGCACCGTGAAGCAGTATATAAGTCTAAGTGCTATTGCTATTCAGTTTGGAGTTGAGCTCATCTTCTGATGTACCAAATTAACTGAAGATATATTGCAATATGTGGTAATTGGCAACTGACTAGATTTTTTAAAAAAGTGAGTCCAAAGATTTTTCTATTTTATACACAAAGATAAGCAGACAACAATTTCCATCAGACAGACAGGAGGAACTGTAGACACCCTCACACACCTGGTTTTCCAATTCCTCTGTGCTTCCAACATGTAGTAGGAGACAGTGCAAAGCTGCTAACTGGTCGTTATCTGACTTGCTCTTCCACAAAAATTGTAGCAAAGCCTTTGGGCTCATTTCCACAGTAAATATTTTTCCCGTGCTGCGATCCAAGATACTTGATTTGGCTGGGGAAAAGACGGTGTCAGCGTTCAGTAGATTAATTTTTGCATCTTCGCCTGAAGAAAACAAAATTGGATAGAAGGATTTTTACGGAGGGTACAGGGAAATCTCTAAGATCTCTTCCAATCCTACTATTTATTCAATGTTCTAGATCAGGGGTCGGCAACCTGGGCTCTGGAGCTGCATGTGGCCCTTTCATCCCTCTGTCGCAGCTCCCTGTTGCTCAAAATATGCATCACAACTGCCAATGTGCGACACCCACCAGCACACAACTTATTGTGCTTTTCAAACTCCCCCCTCCCGGTGGGCCAACTATGGATAAATCCAAGGAAAGAAAAGTTTCCAAAGAAAAGAGAACGTTTAATGGTACGTGGGCAGATTCATTTGCTTTCGCTGCTGACGAGACTGGTTTACCAATCTGCTTAATATGTGGCGAGACTTTGGCAAACAACAAAAAGTCGAATGTTGCAAGACATTTCCACAATAAACACTCACCCTTTGCTGAAAAATATCCAGATGAGAAATGAGAGGGGAAAAAAGGCATTTCGGAATGATGCAGAAGTTCATTGATTTCATACATGCAACACACTATAGGTTTTTTTTATACATAACATAAAGGTAAAAAAACAACAACGATATATGCAGCGTTATCTTCATTTTATATGTCAAAAGGATTTTGTGGCTCCCACTGTTTTCTTTTCTGTGGGAAACGGGTTCAATGGCTCTTTGAGTGTTTAAGGTAGCCAACACCCGTTCTAGATTGTAAATTATGCACCGCCTGCGGTCCGATCTAAGCATAGTTCACAAAATCATCTGCTACAACATCATACCTGTCAACGACTTCTTCAGCTTCAAGCGCAAAAATACACAGGCAAACAACCGATACAAACTCAAGGTAAACTGCTCCAAACTCGATTGCAGAAAACACGACTTCAGCACAGAGTGGTCAACGCCTGGAACTCACTACCTGACTCCATTGTTACAGCCTCAACCCCTCACAGCTTCAACCTCAAACTGTCTACCGTGGACCTCACCCGATTCCTAAGAGGTCCTTAAAGGGGGTGTGCATAAGCGCACCAGCGTGCCTACCGTCCCTGTCCTACTGTCGCCATTTATCTGTATTTACTCCCTTTGTTCTTGTCTATGTTCATACTTACACCTGCTATCTTGTACATGTTTGACAAACACATAAATAAAATACAGACATTTCCTTCTCCTAGAAACATTTCTTTTTTAAATAAAAATACCTGACAGAAAGAAACTGTGGCAGATGAGGTCAGGATGTTGGGTGTCCAGAAGATGCAGGAATTGTCCAGGTAAGTACACAGCCAGGTAAGAGCCTGTTTTTGGGATGAAGGTTGTTTTTTTAAATAAAATAGCACAGAACTGAACTGTACACACTAGGTGCATTATTCAACATTGCGGTATTACTATGTCATTAATTCTAGAATACAGGTAATCCTCGACTTACAACAGTTCATTGAGTGACCGTTTGATGTAAGAACAGCGCTGAACAAACTGACATGACTCGTTTTCACACTTACAACTGACTCATATTTATGATGGTTGCGGGTCCCCTTTTGCGACCGTCTGACAAGCAAAATCAACGGGGAAGCCAGATTTGCTTGAGAACCACGTGACTAAGTGAACAACTGCAGGGATTCACTTCATGCCTGTGGCAAAAAAGTTCGTAAAACAGGGCAAGGCTCACTGAACCACTGTCTCACTTAGCAACAAAAATTTGGGACTCAATTGTAGTCGTATGTGGAGGACTACCTGTAATATCTACAGACCCCTCACGTTCCTGGACATAAACTGTTTCAACTCCTTCCCTCAATACGACGCTATAGAGCACTGCACACCAGAACAACTCGACACAAGGACAATTTTTTTCTGAATGCCATCGCTCTGCTAAACAAATAATTCCCTCAACACTGTCCAAAGTCTACACTACTATTATTATTAATCTTCTCATCACTCCTTATCACCCATCCCCTCCCACTTGTGACTTTATGATGGTAACTTCGTCGCTTATATCCTTACAATTTATATGGGCTGTTTCCTAGTATGATTTGATTGGTTATTTGTACCCTATGACTATTATTAAGTATTGTACCTGATGATTCTTGACTCTTGACAAATGTATCTTTTCTTTTAAGTACACTGAGAGCATTTGTATCGAAGACAAATTCCTTGTGTGTCCAATCATACTTGGCCAATAAAGAATTCTATTCTATTCTATTCTATTCTATTCTATTCTATTCTATTCTATTCTATTCTATTCTATTCTATTCTATTCTATTTCGTTAAGCAGACAATCCACAATTTATCTCCCCTTTTTAAACAATTCCAACATTATGGGATATTTCTCAGGAAGTGAAGCAGCTGAGGAATTCAAATGTTTCCCCTCAAGAAAAATGCCAAGTCTATTAAAACGCTTTGTTCTGCCAAGCAGAATGAAGCCAAGTTAGAAACAATTCCTTATTTGGCAAAACAGATTTATGGGGATCGGGAAGAGATTGCGGCAGAGCACAAAGACAACACAAAACACGCATGTTCTAGCGTTTCAGTGGAAATATCTCCCAAGTGCCTTAAATCGTTAAGTGTGTTTCATTCAAAGAAGCAGAAAAGGAGAAGAGGGGGATTAAATTATTAATTTACCAAGATCCAAAAAACCCAGCTCCTTTATTTGCAGATAATTCATCTCTTCCAAAGTGGCGGTATATGTTTTACTATAACCTGAAAAGAGAAAGATGTAAAGGGAAAAAAGAGAAAGATGTAATATAATTCTGAAAGTGATATGAATTAAAACAGGAACGTAAACAAGGGATCAAGGTTAGGTTTCCACCTGAATTTTACAAACCACAGCATCAACTTAAAATTAACCGTTAATTTTTTGTTGTTGTTGTTCTTTCACAGAAAGATTTAAATAAAATTAAATAAAAAAGAAGGATAGAGAAAACATTTCATAAGTAGGCCTGGTGTTCTTATGGTGGATTTTTAAATAGAGAGTAGGGTAGAAATTCAAACAGGAAACAGAATTCAAATAGAAGGTAGTTTGCGGGAGCAGTGTTCCCTTTAAAGGTTTTCTACTGTACCTGTTTCTTTAAACAGATATTGAAGTGCATACTTCAGAAATGCATTCTTAAAAGTTTGGGCAAAATGTCTTAGTGCTGCAAATTTACCAGTAAACAATTTCCACTGAACATTTATTTATGTATTTGTATCCTGCCTTTATTATTTTTTTTACAAATAACTCAAGGTGGCAAAATATATCCAACACAACTTCCTCCCCACAACAACACAACAACCACCTTGTTAGGTGGGTTGAGGCGAGAAAGAAAGACTGGCCCCAAGGTCACCCAACCGGCTTTCATGGCTAAGGCAGGACTTGAACTCACAGCCTCCTGCTTTCTAGGTTGGCACCTTAACCAGTGGTGGATTGCAGCTGGTTCACACCGGCTAGCCCGTACCGGTAGTTCTGACCACTGGCTGGGCCCGCCCACTTGCCCCGGTGCTAACCCGTCTTATAAAACTGGCTTGCTCACCCGGCCCCTGCAGCCCAGCTGAGTTCCGCGCCTTGCCTGCTTGATTTACTGCGGATGCGGCATGCAGGAATCTGTTTTTGCAGCTGTGAACGAAGGGGGGGGGGGCGCATGTGTGCACATTTTCAGTTTTGCACTGGTGAACCGGATGTTACAGAATATGCAGCCCACCTCTGACCTTAACCATTAGATCAAACTGCCTCTCATATTAATCATGAATCAGTATAACATCCGGATAATTTTGTAAGAGACAGTATAAACTTACCTTTATGTAGAAAAGCCACAGAGTAAGATACGTCCTTGGAATTCATACTAGCCAAACTATAACACAAACATAAACTTCCTAGGAAGAAAACACATATAGAGATAATCCTCAGCGTGCGACCACAATTTATGTTAAGTAAGACATCTGTTAAGTGAATGTTAAGCTTAGTTGCCATGATTTAACTGTTTTTAGATACTTTTGGCTTGGAGGATTGATGGAGGATTGCTTCCAAAGCTGTGAAGTCTGGCGAGGTGCAAGCTGTCTAACCACAGTGGCGCCATGGTTAGAGTGCAGTACTGCAGGCTACTTCTGCTGACTGCCGGTTGCCTGCAATTTGGCAGTTCGAAACTCACCAGGCTCAAGGTTGACTCAGCCTTCCATCCTTCCCAGATTGGTAAGACAGGGACCCAAATTGTTGGAGGCAATAGGCTGACATTGTAAATCGCTTAGAGAGAAGCTGTAAAGCACTGTAAAGTGGTGTAGAAAGGCTAAGTGCTATTGCTGCTACTCCTTCCTTCCTTCCTTTCTTCCTTCCTTCCTTCCTTCCTTCCTTCTCTTCCTTCCTTCCTCCCCTCCCCTCCTTCCTTATTTTCTTCCTCATTCTCCCTCCTGGTGGCACAATGGTTAGAATACCCTATTGCAGGCTGACTCTGCCCAATGCCAGGAGTTCGATCCTGACCGGCTCAAGGTTGACTTGCCTTCCATCCTTCTGAGATGGGTAAAATGAGGACCCAGATTGTTGGGGGCAATAGGCTGACTCTGTAAACCGCTTAGAGAGGGCTGACAACACTGTCCAACTATTTACAAAGTCTGCACTATTATTATATTAATATTCTCATCACTCCTTATCACCTATCCCCTCCCACTTGTGACTGTATGACTGTAACTTTGTCGCTTGTATCCTAACGTTTTATATTAACTGTTTCCTAGTATGATTTGATTGCTTATTGTACCCTCTGACTATTATCAAGTGTTGTGCCTGATGATTCTTGATGAATGTATCTTTTCTTTATGTACACTGAGAGCATCTGCACCAAGACAAATTCCTTGTGTGTCCAATCACATTTGGCCAATAAAGAATTCTATTCTGTTCTGTTCCGTTCTGTTCCACTCCACCCCATTCCGTTCTGTTCCATTCCATGCGATATTTTCTATTCTATATTCTATTCTAACCCTTATTCTTATGTTATTCTATTCTATTCTATTCTATTCTATTCTATTCTATTCTATTCTATTCTATTCTATTCTATTCTATTCTATTCTATTCTCATTCAATTCTATGCTATGCTATGGTATTCTCATTCTATTCCATTCCATTCCATTCCATCTGATATTTTCTATTCCATATTCTAACTCTTATTCCATATTCTAACTCTTATTCTAACTCTTATTCTAACTCTTATTCTAACTCTTATTCTAATTCTAATTCTATTCTATTCTATTCTATTCTATTCTATTCTATTCTATTCTATTCTATTCTCATTCAATTCTATGCCATGCCATGCCATGCCATGCCATGCCATGCCATGCCATTCCTATTCTAAAGCACTGTAAAGCAGTACATAAGTCTAAGTGCTATTGCTAGGACAGTGGCTCTCCAATTTTGGGGGCACTAGGGACCTGTTCTGTGGGGAGGTTTTTCCACAGACTGGAGGGGGATGGAGTTTTAGGTGCAGCTTGCATCCTGCGGATGGGGCGTCACTTTTTATTTTATTTTTTATTTATTTGATTTGCCAATTGTTTACAAGATAATAAGTATAAGTGTATACATAGTTGTGAATACATGAAATGGGTACATATAAGAAAGATAAAAGAAGAATAAGAGAAACAATAGGACAGGGACGGTAGGCACGTTGGTGCGCTTATGCACGCCCCCTACAGACCTCTTAGGAAAGGGGTGAGGTCAATAGTAGACAGTCTAAGGTTAAAGTTTTTGGGGTTTGGGGAAGAAACTACAGAGTCGGGTAGAGTATTCCAGACGTTGACCACTCTGTTGCTGAAGTCGTATTTCCTGCAATCAAGTTTGGTGCCGTTAACTTTGAGTTTGTATCTATTGTGTGCTCTTGTGTTGTTATGGTTGAAGCTGAAGTATTCATTGACAGGTAGGACATTGCAATGTATGATTTTATATACCATGCTTAAATCAGACCGAAGACGGCGTAATTCAAGGTTTTCTAGTTCTAGAATTTCAAGTCTGGTGGCATAAGGTATTCTACAACGAGTAGAGGAGTGGAGAACTCTTCTTGTGAAATATTTCTGGACTTTCTCAATTGTGCTAATATCAGATACGTAATGTGGGTTCCAGACTGATGAACTGTATTCAAGTGTTGGTCTAGCAAATGTTTTGTATGCTCTGGTTAGTAGTGTGATATTACCAGAGAAAAAGCTACGTAGGATTAGGTTAACAACTCTTAATGCCTTTGTGGCTATGTAGTTGCAGTGGGCTCTAGCACTTAGATCATTAGAGGTGAGTATTCCAAGGTCCTTTACAGAGCTTGGGTCATCAACAAGATCTTGACTATTCAGCTTGTATTTTATTTTCTGATTTTTTTGCCAATATGTAAGACAGAGCATTTATTTGTTGAGATTTGAAGTTGCCATTTGTTTGACCATTCTGATACATAGTCAACAAGAAACACTTGTTTCCACGGCCCGGTTTCTGGCTTTGCCGTGGCCCGATGCCAGTCCATGGACCAGGGGTTGAAGACACCCTGGTCTAGGATATACTATTAAGTAGAGGAAATAACTCTGGAAGCTCAGTCTGCAGTATAGCAAAAGAGAGAATCTGCAAATATATAACTCAAAGGTTCCCAATGCTTGTTATTTCAAAAACTAGCTTGTTTACCTGTGTCACTGGTAAAAACATGTACATCCAAAGGTTTGGGTATAGTTTCCTGGTCTTGATAATAGCTGTAATTCACGTTCACGGACCTAGAAGAGAAAACAGGAGTTCCTACGTCTTTATCTTGAAGAGCTACCTTACGGAAATCCATAATCGATGTGAAAGGAATCAACAGGATTCTCCAACAAATCAAACACTTGTCATTTAAAAAGATTATTTCTTCAATTCAGTCCAGCTAATTGATTTTGGAAGGAGAAGCATATCGTTCCCAACGACTCAAGGGATTTGCAGAGATGAGATTACTTAACAACAGGCGAACTATTTATTGACGCAGATTAGCTATGCAGGATTATAATGATACAGCTATTAGCGATTGAAATGCTTACACAGAATTTTAATTATTTGTATTTGTGAATATATGCTATGTAGGTTTAGTTTGCCTTCTTCTTAATTTCTTTTAGAGGGTTGTGATTAAAAAAAAAATTCTTTTTTTTTTCAATTTTAAAAAATTGTATTTACTTTATCCTATTCATAGAAGCAAGCACACACACACACACACACTAGCTGGATACCAGTGCTTTGCTATTAAACTATATGATCGGGCTTAGTTTTGGGAAGGAAAATAAGGGGGAGGGATTCTGCCTCTGCCTACCAGCATCCATCGGTATTCATCTGGCTAGCGTCCTGTCAGTGTGTGAGAGTTGAGGGCTGTTTGGAAAGTGAAACAGTATTTGCTGTGAGAGCAAGGAGACAACAAGGGGCCTGGGCGTGGCTTAGCTCAACTGTTCTGTATTAAAGCTGCTTGCTGCTGTGAAACTAAAACTGAAACTCCTCTCCTCTGCTTGTGTTTTGTCCTTGGAACAGATTTCTTTTCAGGTGGGGAGAGGGAATAGATCTCCTTAGCATCAGAGCATGTTAATAATAATAATATATGAAATACTAATGTTCTGGTGATCATTTTGAAAAGTCCTTTCTTAGTGAGCACCTAGAAGCCAAGAGGAACATACGTGCCAAATTTCAAGTTTGTAGGCTTTAAGGTTCTGGAGATTTTGTGATGATGCCTGAGTGGTATTTTGCTTTGTGTGTGTGTGTATGTGTCTGTGTGTGTGTATACACAATATAATATATATTTGAAACTCACCTTAATCTTATGTCAGCCATGGAGATCTCTAAAGGTACTTCAAGCTGTTTAAAAATGAAAAGGCAGCTTTGGTTATCCCAGTAGAGAGCATTAGAAAGCAACAGTATTTCAAACGTAATTGCGAAAAATAATTGTGTCTGTCTGTCTGTCTGTCTGTCTGTCTGTCTATCTGTCTGTCTGTCTGTCTATCTATCTATCTATCTATCTATCTATCTATCTATCTATCTATCTATCCTGCCCAACCCCCTATAAGGTGACTCCGGTTGGCTTACAATTTATAGAGATGAATTCATCCAATTTTATCCGATTTACTAGCAGTTTCCTGTAAGAAATCCATTTACATTTCTTTAATAAGACATTAATAGAATAGGAATAAGTTGTTAAGGCATCTACATGATTTTGAGCATTCTCCTTTACTTCTCAAGGAATTCCTCTTTTGCAAATAATGACTACCACCTGCCTGGAATATAGGTGTTCAAGAAAGACAGCCTTCTTCAATTTAAAAAAAAAAGGTAAAGGTTTCCCTTGTCCAGTTGTGTCCGATTCTAGGGGACAGTGCAAATCTCCATTTCCTGGCCGAGGGATCCAGCGCTGTCTAGAGACACTTCCATGGTCATGTGGCCAACATGGATATATGCTGAGGCGTATGGAAAGCTGTTATCTTCCCACCAAAGTGGTACCTATTAATCTACTCACATTTCCATGCTTTCGAACTGTTAGGTGGGCAGAAACTGAGGCAAAAATGGGAGCTCATCCCTTTGTGTGACGCAGGAGGCTCCAACCTGGGCTGTCAGCTCTTCAGCTGACAAGCTCTATGTTTTTAACTGCTGAGCCATCATCGCATCCCCCTTCTTCAATTACACCCTTCTAAATGCATACAGAACCTAGAATTCCAAGACAGACTGACCAATCACAATTGTTGAAAGTTTTAACCCCGTATATTAAGAGCATGATGCTGAAAAAAGGCTAGGCAATTACGTAGATGGGTATGTTCTATTTTTGAAATTATTGCTTTCTTAAAGGATGCAGGTGACATGCATTCCATAATCAAAACACACAAGCAGTAGATGTTCAATGCACATATGCTGCACACTAATCCATAATGCAAATTTGCTTGCTTTAAAATAATGTGTGAATGCAATCAAATGTGGGTTATTTAAATTCCGTTTAACCCTGCGTATATGGGACACATGTTTAAGATTTAAAAATTGCTATTGTCCTTTGCATTGATCAGACATAGACCTACATCCAATCCTCCCCCCCCCCCCCCAAAAAAATCCCCTTCCATGTGCAATTTAACAGTATTTTCCCTATATAAAATCTGAAGAGAACTTACTATCAGTTTAAAGTCTTTATTGGGATAAAATTGGATGCAATTTAATATGTCCCTTTCTTCTTCCTAGAATGAAAAGAAGAGACTGAAATTTGATCATCTGTGGAGGTAAACATTATCCTGGCACTGGAAAATCTAAATTATTATTTTTTTTAAATTACAAACTAATGTTTCTCAACAGATTTTTAACGAGAAATGCAGGACCACAAGAAGGGAAGGAGAGTTCATCTGCATGTTTTTTTTTTTACTTATTTTGAGCTGTTCCTGAACAAACAAGGCAATATTATGATTTTCATTAAGAGGAGACTCAACAAATGTAGACTGTAGCTGCAGACCAGGTGAATCAGAAAGATATTTGACCAAACTACTTTCAAATATTATCTTGTCTCCTAGGACTTAAAAAATGTTTCAGCCTCGTTTGCTTCCTTTGTGCATATTTCTATCAAGGCCAACTTGCCAGGAGTCTGAATCCAAGGAGGAAGAAGAACAGCTGACAGGGAGTGGGAGTGTAGCTCCTTCGGCTGTGGAGGAAACTGGGGGAAGGGGAAAGTCAGGTTGGGCAGAGCAGGGAGAGGTAGAACAAGGGAGAGGGGGTTCAGAGGAAGAACCAGGTCCACCCCCTCTTCATCCTAGGGCATGCAGGGAGGAATGGAGAAAAGAACAACGTGGTGGTGTGGCTTATGGGGGAGGAAAGGGCCCTGATTCCCTTCATTAGCCACACCTAGGGAGGGAGTTTAAAGGAGAGGCAGTTGGGAGGGGCGTGTCAGGAACAAATGCTGAATTCATCTAGTGTTGAGAATTGTGGCCTGCATTCCTGGCATTCTTCCTGTGTTTGAATTATTGCTGTGCTTCTTTGTGCTTATCTTGCCTTGCTGGAATTATTGGACTCATTCTTTGGCCCTCCTGGTGCGATTGATTGCAGTCATTTTGCTTACAGCATTTCGACTGGAGTATCTGCAGCCAGAGGCTGTTGCAGGTTTGTTGGAGAGCTTTTTTTCTGGCTGGAGAGTAACTGGAATATTGGGGGCAAAGGTGGAGCAAATGAAGGGACTGATACGTATTTTCTGGCTGTGTTGCCTTCATGCCAAGCCTCGGGTCATCACACTCTCTCTACCATCATAAATAAGATTATTTATCACAATTTCATTACTGTTATAAATAACTCAAGGCGACAAATACCACCTTGTGAGGTGAATTGGGCTGAGAGGGAGGAACTGGCTCCCAAATCACCCAAGCAAATTTCATGTCTAAAGTGGGACTAGAACTCACAGTCTCCTGGTTTCTAGCCTGGTGCTTTCACCACTGGACCAACTGGCTAACATTTTCTTATGTTTCAGTTCTGGAATCAACTCTATAATTTGCCTCAGAGTTTCAGTATGTTTAGAAAATCTTTCTTTATAACAAGAGAGAGAAGATATCTCTCTCTTGCAAATTCTTCTAAGTATCACTTCAATCGCCTTTAGATAAATAACTCTGCATCATTTTGAGGTGTGTGTCAAATCGCTACAATTAAATAACCCACAGCATGAGGAATATGTCATGCCCTTGTTAGAGTCAGACTCTGAGGAAGAGGAGGAACAGCCAACAGGGAGTGGAGGTGTGGCTCCGGAGGTTGTGGAGGTTAGGGAAGGGCAGAGGCCGGCTGGGCAGTCAGAGGAAGAACCAGGCCCATCCCCTCTTCATTCCAGGACATGCAGGGAGGAAGGAAACAACTTGGCTTACGAGAGAGGAAGCGGCCATGATCCCCCTCATTGGTTGCAGCTGGGGACAACAGTATATAAGAGAGACAGTTAAAACACAGCGTTGCCATTTTATTTTGGGCTGAAGTTATTTTGGTTGGCGTCCTTCCAACAGACTGTGCCTTGTTATCTCCTTGCAGTTGGTAATTACTTATCCTGGTCCATTGTGGAAATTCCTTCATTGTAGTTTGTTTGGGTTTTTTATTTCACCTGTATCTGCTCATTAAGTTCGGACTGTATTGCTTTCTTTTGAAGAGTACTTTTGAATAAATTTTATCACCAACTGAGAATTATTGAACAGTGGGGCCAAGTTGGAGGCATTAAAGGACATTTATTTACATTTTCGATTTTGTTACGTTTGTGTTACACTCCGGGTCATCACAGAATATATGACCAAGAGAACAAAAAAAAAATTCTTGTTTTTCACCTTTGTGACAATGTAGAATAGTCTTTGTTCTAGCATGTCCCACTGGGACCACACGAGATCATCGGCAATTCTCTCCTTCGAAAGCCAGCTCGAATTTTCAATCATCTAAAAGGGAAGGAAAGTAGCACGATTACAGGAGAGAAACAGTACAATGTCATGTAGAACAGTGGTCCCCAACCTTTTTTGTACCAGGGACCGGTTCAAGCAGAAACATTTTTCAAGGACCGGGGGAGGGGAAAGAGAATCGAAGTTTGGTAGTTTGCTTGCAGACGCTTTCATTACCTGACTAGGTAACATCTGATGTTGTTACCTAGTCGGGTAATAAAACGCCTGCCAGCAAACCACCAAGTTCAGGGAGCGCCTCGGCCCTGCCTCCCTCAGCCCCATCCCTCAGGTGTCTGCCTCCCTCCCTCCCTCAGGTGTCTGCCTGCTCCTCTCTCAGTCACTCTATCGCTTCCTAGCAGCCCAGGAAGAAACTGCTTCAAAGAAGCCGGGGTGGTGGGTGGCTTTCCTGTCGCCAGCTTCCCGAGCGCCTTTCACCCACCCGCCCGCTGGCCGCGGTTCAATCCACAGTGCTCCGTTCAGCCTGCCTGCCTGCCTTCTTCGCTTCGGAGCAGCTTCGCTGATAAAAAGAGGCGAATAGTTATTATTCTCAGCGGCTGCTCCCAAACAACCAGACAGGCAGGCAGGCAGAACGGAGCACTGTGGATTGAACCGCGAGCGAGCGGGTGGGCGGGTGGGGTGAAACGGGCGCTCGGGAAGCTGCGGCGACAGGAAAAGCCACCACCCCCGGCTTCTTTGAAGCAGTTTCTTCCTGGGCTGGTGGAGGAGCGAGAAAGCGACTGAGAGAGCTGAGCCAGAGAGCAGGACAGGCTTCGTTGCTTCCTCCCTCCCCTTCTTTCATTTGTGTCCTTGATCCCGATCCCAGCAGCATTCACCGAAGGCGAAGAAAGCCGCCATTTTTTTTTTTTTTTTCTTTGCGGCCCGGTAAAGAGTGCTCCACGGCCCGGTACCGGTCCGCTGCCCGGTGGTTGGGGACCCTGATGTAGAACACAGAATAATATGGTTGGAAGGGACCTTGGAGGTCGCCTAGTCCAATCCTCATCTCAAGAAGGAAATTCTATTCCCACGTCATTTGATCCCCCTTTGTGACCTTTTCATAAGCAATGGGAAGGCAGATTCACTCAACAACCAGTTACTAACTTATCAACAATGGGACGTGGTGGGTCAGTGGCTAAGATGCTGAACTAGTCAATCAGAAAGGTTGGCAGTTCGGTGGTTCGAATCCCTAGCGCCGCGTAATGGAGTGAGCTCCCGTTACTTGTCCCAGCTTCTGCCAACCTAGCAGTTCGCAAGCATGTGAAAATGCAAGTAGAAAAATAAGGACCCCTTTGGTGGGAAGGTAACAGTGTTCTGTCTGCCTTCAGCATTTAGACATGCTGGCCACATGACCATGAAGACGTCTTCAGACAGCGCTGTCTCTTCAGCTTTGTAATGGAGATGAACACTGCCCCCTAGAGTCAGGAACGACTAGCACGTATGTGTGAGGGGAACCTTTACCTTTACCTAACTTACCAACTGCAGTGATTCACTTAGCAACTGAGGCAAGAAAGGTCATAAAATGGGGCAAAACTCACTAAACAAATGTCTCACTTAGCAACATAAATTTGGGACTCAATTGTGGTCGTAAGTCGAGGACTACCTGTAGATTAAGTGGATAAGTGAGGCTCTTTAGCCTACCATGACAGGGATTAGAGTTCATCGGTATGATTTCTGGTGATCTCTCAGTTGACAACTTGTATTCTGATGGGAATGAGTTTTATCTTACCCTGTCATAATTCGTCAAAAACCAGATCAGATTTCTGCCCAGGTAATTATATTTTATGTGAGGGAAAAATTACATTTAGAACAGAACCTGGATATTTTTTTCACTCTGCCCAATCTCGTTTCAACCACAACAAAAAAGCCCAAAAGGAAGAAAATTACAACATACCACCCTGTCTCCTTCTCTGACAGTTTTGATGTCCAATTTTTCGGCATCTTAAGAAACATAAAGGCAATCTTAGGTAACAGATATCAAGGTACAGGTATTGGGTATATCAAACATTATTTAAGAAAGCTGTACACTGGGTCAGGGGTGGCTGCTGGGGGCTCACAGGGGCTTGGGAGAGCCCCTAGCTAAGATTCTGCGGGGCTCAGAGAGTCCTCAATAATCTCAGAAAGACAAGCAGCAAGCGAAAGCTCTTAATAGGCTTCATTGAACTTCTGGGCGTTCAGCCAAGAGCATTTCACACCTGGTAAAAGTGTTGCAAGCTAGATAAACAATCCATTCAGCACTTGCGAGAGAGAGCCATTGAGAAAATCAGATAACCTAGCACCGTGATGGCGAACCTATGGCATGTGTGCTGGAAGTGGCATACAGAGCCACTTCTGCTGGCACGCGAGAGGTCGCTCGGAAGAGCACCACTGCATATATGCGCACTGCTCACCCGACAGCTGATTGTCGGGTATCTGGCATGCATGTGCAGGGGCGGGGGTTCATGGGAGACATGCGTGCATGCACAGAGATGCATGGGTGCGAGGGGGTCTTGCGTGCATACACAAAGATGTGCACCGCGCATGGGGAATCACGTGTGCATGTGCAGAGACACATGGCACATGAGGGAATCGCGCGTGCATGCATATGGGGCGTGGGGGGGGCCAGCGCACATTGCCTTCTGGGTGCAATTTTTGGCATGGGAGCTGAAAAAGGTTAGCTACCACTGACCTAGCCACTAGCCTCCGAGTGGATTAATTTCCAAATAATAAGAACCACGTAACTCACCAGAAACACCACTAAGACTCCAAGATCCCTTTCACAGTCACTGCTATTAAGCCTGGTTTCACCCAGTCTTTTATTTAAGTATTAAATGCACAAAATAATAAACAACTTTTTGGTATATTATATTTTTTTAGGCAATTAGGGCAAAGAAGCGACGTCGAGTTGGCCACACCCACCCAGTCACATGACCACCCAGCCACATGACTACCTAGCCATGCCCACCCGATCACATGACCACCTAGCCATGCCCACCCAGCCACATGACTATCCAGCCAGTCATTAGGGCAGAGAGCCCCTTGCTAAAAAATTTGAAGCCCACCCCTGCACTGGGTCCATACTGTATATTTCTTCGTCTCTACTGTTGGGGTTCAAAGGGTGTTGCGGGAGAAGTTGAAAAGGCAAATAGCATGGAGCGACAAAAATCTTGGGTTAGATCAGGGGTGTCAAACTCCCATGGGGCCACCCTGGAAACAGCCCAGGACCGGCCGTCGATGCCTCTGCCACCGAAACTCCCTATTGCCTTTTAGTACACTAAACCTAGAACCTGCCAAGGAACTTGCAATCAAAATGCAGAAGTAAAAATACTTACATTTATCTTCTGAAATGAGTAAGAGGCAGCTATCTGACCATGACGTTTTATCTGTAAGGGGATATAGGAACTGAAAAAGAGAATTGTTCAGAAAAAAATTAAAAAAATATATTATGGTTTGCCATTGACATCAGATATTTGTCTACTGGAGTCTCATAACTAGACCCTATTAACATTACTTGTTATTTGAAGGACTGCCTCCACCTAGTTGTAACTGCCCATCCCATCAGGTCCGGAAGTAGAGGTATGCCTTGAGTCCCAACTGCAAAGAGTTTTAGCTACCAATGGAAGAGAGTCTTTGTAGCTCCAGGTTCAACTGTGAGGTCCTTGGTGCTCTCTGAGCTTGGTTGTTTTCTTGCAGACGTTTCATTACCAAACTAGATAACAGCATCAATGCTGCAAGAAAACAAGCCAAGCTCAGAGAGCACCAAGGGCCCCCACAATCCTTGTCATCTCCTCCTCTTCTTCCTCCCCGCTCCTCCTAAACACCACTCCTTACTAGCACTGATAATGTTACCTACTTAGGTCATGAAATGTGTGCAAGAAAACACCCAAGTTCAACGAATGTTCTGACCCAAGTTCAAATTAAACAGACACAAATTGGGTATAAAAGCAAAGCTTTTTTCATGTGGCGCTGGGAATTCAGTGCATTCCCAGCTAAGAGACATGTAAACCTAATTGTCCAATATCAAAAGCAAGCCCTTTCAAGGCTGCGAAAGGCTGCCAAGAACAGAAGACTAATTACTGATTAAATATCCACCAACAGAAGTTTCAAAAACAAACCGGAGTAAGCAGGGCTTCAACGAGGGACTCTGAGTCTAAAGAACTTCTTTGCTTCCTGCAAAGAACACATCCCCAAGGGCTGGTTTTTATCCCTTATGGGAGTGGCCATCACCTTCTGCCCTTGCTGCTTCAGCTGCTCTTTCCTTCGAGCAGCCCTGCATGTACGTACACTGGCTCCCCAGGGTCCCTTGTGTCACTGCTGCCAGACTCCATGACCTCCAAGGCAGCACCCTCCTCTCCGATAGTCCTGTCCCCATCCCTGCATCACACACAGGCCCCTCGTCCGAGTCCTTGCTATCAGAGACCTCTGCTGTCTGAACCTGCTGCCGGCGAATCACAACAGAGAATACCAAGGACTTCCACTATCCTTGTCTCCTCCTCCACCTCTTCCTCTTCCTCCTCCTCCATTTCCTCCCTGCAAACACCACTCCTTCCTAGCACTTATTATTACCTATTTGGGTCATGAAAAGTCTGGAAGAAAACAGTCAAGCTCAAAGAGCACCAAAGACCTCTACAATCCTTGTCTGCTCCTCCTCTTATTCCCCTTCCTCCTCCCTATGCCTCCTCCTCCTCCTCAACCCCAGTCCTTACTAGCACTGATGATGTTACCTAGTTGGGTCATGAAAAGTCTGCAAGAAAAGAGACAAGCTCAGAGAGCCCCAAGGACCCCCACAATCCTTGTCTGCTCCTCCCCTTCCTCCTCCCCCCTTCCTCCTCCTCAATGCCACTCCTTACTAGCACTGATGACGTTACCTAGTTTGGTCACGAAAAGTCTGCAAGAAAACAGCCAAGCTCAGAGAGCACCAAGGACCCCACAGCTTCATTTGAGAGAACCTAAGAGATGGGTTGAGTTTCTACCATGGCACTCACCCTGTGGAACATTGTCCCTCCCAAGGCCCCATCTTTGACACCCTTCCAGAAGTCTCTTAAAACACGACTGGGCCAGTAGATCAAGGAAATGATGTGAGGAGATGCCTGCATTGTTTTTAACATCAAATCTCTCCACTATCTTGTTATCAATAACATTGCTGTTGTCTTTTAATTGTAGAGTTCAACATTCTCCTTTAGGATTGTTTTCATCGCAAGCTGCCCAGAGTCATTTTACTGTGAAGTGGGGCAACTATGTAAATGTAATAATATTTTAAGACTGAATGAGTTTATTATTAAAAGACAAGTCTCATTTGGGAGCCATATGTAGTACTGTATAAAGCTGCTTATTAGCTTATTAATAATTTTTTTACAAAGACGCAATGCATTTAGTGCTTTCTAACATTGTGCTACCATACAAATAATATTAAATCTGGAGTAAAATCACTCACCTGTACTCTAATACAGCTATCCACAGCCTTTAAAACTTTCACATTATTAAGCGGGTGAATTTCAATTAGCAAGGTCAGACATTTAGGAACTGGGATTAAAAAAACACAAAAGAAGATAATATTAACCCATCATTCAGTGATTTGTGAAGTCCATTTAAGAGTGCTTAGATAATTCATGTACCTGTTTCAAAAAGGAACTTTTTCTCTTCCTGTGCTGTCTGCAGGAAACTGATGGCTATTTAAAAAAAAAAAAGATATTGAAAATGAAAAGCATTGCATTGCCATCAAAGCTGACATCAGACAGAGCATGGAACAATTCAAAAACGTACGCCAAGATCAGAAGATGTGGAGATATCTGGCCCACACAATCGCCAAGAATCGGACACGACCTTACGGATAACATAATCGTAATCAAGTATTGAAAATTCAACCTGAGGTTTTATTGAGGAAAGTTCAACAAAAGTTAACAGTTCGGCAGAACATGGATCCATAGAGCAGTGGCCACCAACCGGTGGGCCAGGGACCACTGGTAGTCCGTGAGAAAATTTTGATGGTCTGCAGAGAAATGTCGTCCCCCCCAGCAATTAATCCAGTCTGCGCAGTAACACAAGGCTGCCACACCCACATGGCCCACCCATCCGCTGGCCCCCACCCTTCGGCCGAGCACAAACCTTACCTTGAGTAGTCCACATGAGCTGGAAATGGAAGGTGATACCAACGGTGGGGAAGGGAAATCTGCCCCGGGGTGGCTTGCTGACGTCGGTGGGAAAGTCGGTGCCATGTTCCAGAGCTGCAGTAGTCACAGGTCTGGCCCTTTGGTCATCCCAGAGCAGCTCCTCCAGTCCATGGCAGGCTGGTACACCCGGGTGGAGGAGCAGCTGCTCCAGGATGACCAAAGGGCCAGTCCTGTGACTACTGCAGCTCTGGAATATGGCACCGACTTTCCCATCAATGTCAGCAAGCCACCGTCAGTCAAAATTCATATTAGTGGTCTGCGGGATTTGAAATTATGAGTTTGTTGGTCCCTGAGGTCCAAAAGGTTGGCAACCCCTACCAGAGAAGTCATGTAGTCCAACTCTGCTAAGGGACAGGATCTAAAACAGCATCTCTGATAGATGACCATCCAACCTCTGAGAGATGAATTAAGGAGAACTCATCGCTACATATGGAGGTCTGTTCCATCGGGGGGACAATTTGCACAATCAATTTGCACAATCCTGAAGTTCAACCTGAACAAACAACTAAGGAATGTGTGGCCTAATAAAGAGAAGGATCAGGGGTGACATGTTAGCTGCCTTCCAGTATTCCAGGGGCTGTCACAGAGAAGACAAGATTGGCTTGTTCTCCAAAGCAGTTGAGGGCAGGACAAGAAGTAACAGATGGAAAATTATCAAAGAGAGCTCCAATCTAGAACTAAGGAGAAATTTCCTGCTAGGGAGAACAGTTAATCAATGTAACAACTTGCTTCCCAGAGTTGTGTGGGCTCCATCACTGGAATCTTTCAAAAATAGACTAGCCAACCGTTTGTCCAGGATGTCCCAAAGGTGCTTTTTTCAAAAGACAACTGGACTTTCTGGTTTTTCTTTGAAGACATTTTACTTCTCATCCATGAAGCTTCTTCAGCTCGGACTGGATGGTGGGGACTGGAAGGATTTATATCCCTTTGTAGACAGCTGGTCATTTGCATCCTCTTAGAGTCATTGAGGCCACTGGAAGATTTGCCTGTGTCCTCAGGTCACCTGAGTGGTGCAAATGGATGTGGAGTCTTCTTGGAACGGTTTCAAGGACTGTGTTGTAGACTGGAGATAGATGATGTCGTCTATCTCCAGTCTGCAACATAGTCCTCCCCATGGCCTGTTTTTTGGGCATTTTTCGGCTGTTTTCAGGACATTTTGGGGATGTTTTTAGGATGTTTTTAGGATGTTTTCAGGCTGTTTTTTGGGACATTTTCAGGACATTTTTCAGGACGTTTTTCAGGATGTTTTCAGGACATTTTTTGGGCTATCTTCAGGACATTTTTCAGGACATTTTCAGGATGTTTTTCAAGATGTTTTCAGGATGTTTTTGGGCTATTTTCAGGACATTTTTGGGATGTTTTCAGGACATTTTTCAGGATATTTTCAGGACATTTTTGGGATATTTTCAGGATGTTTTTCAGGACAGTTTTTGGGATGTTTTCAGGACATTTTCTGGGATGTTTTCCAGGATGTTTTCAGGATGTTTTTGGGGCCATTTTCAGTATTTTTCAGGATATTTCCAGGATGTTTTTCAGGATGTTTTCAGGGATGTTTTCCGGGATGTTTTCAGGATGTTTTTGGGCTTTTTCAGGACATTTTTCAGGACATTTTCAGGATGTTTTCTGGGATTTTTCCTGGACATTTTCAGGCCATTTTTGAGGCCAAGGACGGCCTGAAAACAGCCTGAAAATGCCCCCCAAATGCCCTGAAAAACAGCCTGGAAAATGGCCTATTTTTGGAGACCAGCTGACTGGCACACATGTGCACACCAGACACCAGAAGAGCAGCTGGCAACGGGGTGCCTGCCCACTGAGGAGGGTTCTGCATGCCACCTCTGGCCCACGTGCCACCCTAGGCTCACCATCACGGGTCTATATCAACATACAACATTGCTCAAATAGGAGGACTTACCTAACAAGGTCTTTTCACGATTGATGGAACAGCTGATCACCCGCAGGTCTTTTTCAAAAGTGTAGAGGTGCTATTGAAAAAGAAATGACAGCAACCTGTATTACAAAACTGGGGGTTTCCTTAATCAAGCTAAGCCACAAATGCATCCCACTTGGGTTCCACTTAGTAGGAGGGATGCACGATTCAGTCCCTGAGTTTTTGGGAACCCTAATTGACAGCTTAGCATTTTAGATGAACCAATCAAACGAGGATGTTCAGCACACCCTAACGAACAAAAAGCATGGTTTAGTTTAGCAGAAGGCATGAACGCAGGTGTGACTCATGGTCGCTGAAATGCAGGAATGCTCTGTGGGTGATTCTTCTGGATACGACTTTACTCACCGAAGACCTTGGATAGCTTTTTGCCACAACATCTGAATCAGAGGTGGTTATTCAGCCAGTTCTGACCAGTTCTGGAGAACCGGTAGTAGAAATTTTGAGTAGTTTGGAGAATCGGCCAATACCACCTCTGACTGGCCCCACCCCCATCTATTCTCCGCCTCCCATTGAGTCCCTGCTGATCGGCTGGGGCTACTTTGGTTGCCCTGCACAGGAAAACGGAGCTGGAAAGCAGGTTAGTGGGGTGGGGAGGGAATGGGGATTTTGCAGTATCCTTCCCCTGCCATGCCTACCAAGCCACGCCATACCCAAGCCATGCCATGCCCATCAAGCCACGCCCACAGAACAGGTAGTAAAAAAAATTGAATACCACCACTGATCTGAATACCATCTGAGGTATTTCTCAGAAAGAAAACCTTCTCAGAAAACAACAACTGAATGGAAAACTGCTGGTGACCTTCTACCGCTGCACCATAGAGAGTATCTTAACTTACTGCACCTCTGTATGGTTTGCCAATTGCACAGGGGCAGATAGGACAGCACTCCCAGAGGGTTAACGTCATTGCCCAGAGGATCATTGGCTGCTCTCTCCCCTCTTTGGAAGAGCTTTATAGCTCCCTCTGCCTTAAGAAAGTTCAAAACATTCTCAAAGATCCATCTCATCGTGGGCACCCCTTTTTTTGAACTATTACCATCTGGCAGACGGTACAGGATAATAAAAACAAGGACAAACAGGCTGAAAAACAGCTTCTATCCCAGGGCAGTAACTCTATTGAATTCTACTGTATAGTGCCATATTAATGCAATATCAGGGGTTTTCAATTCAATTGTATAGAATGCAAAGGAGGTGTGTTTGTGTTTTATTTTTACAGTTATAATTATAATGGCCACTGAGGATGTTATTTAATTTCATTGTACAAGGTGCAATGACAATAAAATGAAAGCAAAGTGAAAGTAAAAGTAAAGTAAAAGTAAAGTAAAGTAAAAGTAAAGTAAAAGTAAAGTAAAAGTAAAGTAAAAGTAAAGTAAAAGTAAAGTAAAAGTAAAGTAAAAGTAAAGTAAAAGTAAAGTAAAAGTAAAGTAAAGGTGAAGTGAAGTGAGGTGTGGTGAGGTGAGGTGAAGTGAAGTATTAACCATTTTCTGAGCTTTTCCCTCAGTTGGTTGTAGGACCTGTTTGTTTTGCACTGAACTTAGCCTAACACAGATTTGGGCTGAGAGAGAATGGCTGGCCCAAAGTCACCCAGTTGGCTTCCATGTCCAAGGCAGGATTAAAACCTGGGCCTCCCACTCTCCATCTCCTAATCCAGCACCCTAACAGCTAATCCTCAATTTACAACCATTCATTTAGTGGCCATTCAAAGTTACAACAATGCTCAAAAAAAAAAAAAAAAAGACCTATGCCCGTTTTTCACACTTACAACTGTTATGGCATCCCCATGGTCATGTGATCAAAATTCAAATGCTTGGCCACTGGTTCGTACTTATGACTGTTACTGTGTCCCAGAGGTCACATGATTCCCCTTTGGCGACCTTCTCATGAGTGAAGTCAACGGGGAAGCAGATTCACTCAACAACCGGGTTACTAACTGCAGGGATTCACGTAACAACTGAGGCAAGAAAGGCCCTAAGATGGGACAAAACTCACTTAACAAATGTCTCACTTAACAACATAAATTTGCACTGCGGCCTCACGTGAGCAAAATCTGGACACTTGGCAACCGGTTCAGTGGTGGGATTCAATTTTTTTTACTACCGGTTCTCTGGGCGTGGCTTAGTGGGCATGGTGTGGCTTGGTGGGCATGGCCCCACCCCACTAACCTGCTTCCCAGCTCTGTTCTCCTGTGCAGGGCAACCAAAGAAGACCCAGCCGATCAACTGGGACTCAATAATAGAGGGGGGTCGAGCCAGTCAGAGGTGGTACTGGCCGGTTCTCAAACTACTCAAAATGTCCGCTACCGGTTCTCCAGAATTGGTCAGAACCTGCTGAATTACCAACTCTGAACTGGTTCATATTTATGACGGTTGCTTTATCCTGTGATCACATGATCTACTTTTGCGGCCTTCTGACAACCAAAGCCAACGGGGAAGCCATAGTCACTTCACAACCGTGTCACTAATAATGGTAGAGATTCCCTTAACAAATGTGGCAAGAAAAGTTGTAAAATAGGACAAAACTCACTTAAGAACAGTCTCACTTAGCAACAGAAATGTGGGGTTCAACTGTAGTTTTAAGTCAAGGACTACCTGTAACAGAGTTCTCTCCTAAATTTGATACTATTGGCTGAATGTTATTATATTGAAATTTTGTTATTATATTGAAAATTTCTAATAGAAGAGATAGATCTGTTATTTTTTTATAGTTTTGCTGTATCTTCTTCTTCTTCTCTTCTATATATATAAAAGCAAAATACCACTCATGCATCATCACAAAATCTCCAGAAATGTAAAGCCTACAAACTTGAAATTTTGGCACGTATGTTCCTCTTGGCTTCTAGGTGCTCACTGAGAAAGGATTTTTCAAAATGACCATGAGAGCATTAGTATTTCCTATATTATTATTAACACACTCTGATGCTAAGGAGTTCTACTCCCCTGCCCCACCTGAAAAGAAATCTGCTCCAAATGCAAAACACAAGCAGAGGAGTTTCAGTTTCAGTTTCAGAGCACCAAGAAGCTTTAGTACAGAACAGTTGAGCTAAGCCATGCCCCAGGCTCCTTGCTGTCTCCTTCTTGCCCACATAGCAAATGCTGTTTCAGTTTCCAAACAGCCCTCAACTCTCTCACACACTGACTGAATGTTTACTAGCTAGCCAGATGAATACCGATGGATGCTGGTAGGCAGAGGCAGATTTTTTCCGCCCCTCATTTTCCTCCCCAAAAACTAAGCCCGACCACATAGTTTCGTAGTGAAGCACAGGTATCAAGCTAGTAGATTTATATAACCAGACCTCATGCTTGTTGATTTCACTGCAAAAGATACAGTTTTCTTGAAAACAATCCTGCCTGGAACATTTGATTATCTAACTTTATTTAATCCTTACAAAAGACAAATACAGCAAATAAGGCATACCTGGTTTTTCTTATTATCATCATCATACAATCCAACATTTGTGCATTCCTGAGGGTCCTGTAAAGAGAGCAATTGAGCGTTAAATATTCCTATTTTAATATAATTTTAAATAT
Organism: Notechis scutatus; assembly: GCF_049901735.1. Taxonomy (NCBI): domain Eukaryota; kingdom Metazoa; phylum Chordata; class Lepidosauria; order Squamata; family Elapidae; genus Notechis; species Notechis scutatus. The sequence continues at coordinate 26,307,013 of NC_142014.1, read as the reverse complement.
TTACTCTCTATTGGGAAAACACCTTTTCTGTCAAAACTTTACCAGTTTTATTTTGGTGTTATCTGCAGTCTGGGAAATCTATGCCTAAATTTAAAAGTTGATATCTATCGTTCCATTGTCACAAGGGGGTAGAAAATTTGAGATGACTTAATTCCTATATGTCAAAGCTTCTCTTGGTACATAAAAAAAGACAGAGGAAAAATAATTAACGGGGTTTTTTTCCTTAATGAAAAAGATTATTCCATCTCCTTTTCTCAATAAAGAAAAGTAGTGTGAAGGTATGGAGATCCATTCCTGATTCAGTCTTTTCATTTTAAGCCTCTGGGAGGCCGAAAAAGGCCTCAAACCAGCCAAAATATCAGGTGTGAAGCGCAGTGCAGGTAAGGGGGTGGGGGGGGTGATTGCGCGGGCATGCGCAGGGGGTGTGGGGAAGGGGGCTGCACATTGCATTCTGGGTGCTGGTACGTGAGTACAGGCGGGCTGGTGCGCTCGCCATTTTTGACACAGGAGTCCAAAAAGGTTAGTCACCACTGACGTAGGGTCTCCTGCATGTCCCCTTCCAACTCTATTGATCTGTATTCTGTAAATGATGCTGCACTTCCTTTCATTTTGCTGACCAATGGACCTCATTCTTCAGGCCTAACTCAAGAGTCCATCGATGGTAAAAAAAATCTACTTGCCCCAGGGAATTCCGTATAACCATTTCTCAAGTAAGAAACAAATTGGTCTTACCTTCCAAGTATAAAGAACATTTCCATTTCTTTCCACATTTATCATAAGCAGCGTTTCCAAATGATTTCCCCAAGCATCTAGGAAAAGGCAAGCATGAATGTATTTCTAAACTTATTCAGTCCAACTGTAAAGGAAAGCCAATTTCTGAAAAGAATATGCAAATAGGATGTTAAGAGATGAGCAGGTAGAGTTGGAAGGCAGAGTTAAATGTGTCATCAGTTGGGAATCATTGCGTAGCCACAAGATACTCAAGTTCAGCTCCTCCATGAATACTTATCTAGTGCCAATTTAACTTTGGCCATCAGTTGACCAGATTTCTCTGTATAGGTAGCAATACAGGTAGTTCCTGACTTATGACCCAAAATTTATGTTGCCAAGTGAAACATTTGTTAAGTGTGTTTTGCCCCATTTTACGACCTTTCCTGCCACAATTGTTAAGTGAATCTGGCTTCCTCACTGATTTTGCTTGTCAGGTGGTCTCAAAAGTGGATCACATGACCTCAGGACACTGCGACCGTCATAAATATGAACCAGTTGCCAAGCATCACGTGACTAAGGGGATGTTGTAAGTGTGAAAAACAGTCCCTTTTTTCAGTTGTAACTTTGAACAGTCACTAAATGAACTATTGCCGTGATGGCGAACCTACGGCATGCGTGCCAGAGGTGGCACGCAGAGCTATTTGTGCCAGCATGCGAGCCGCGGGCAAACTTACCTCGCTGCACACCTCACAGCTGATTTTTGGCCTCCCAGAGGCTTGAAAAAAGCCTCTGCAGGCTTTGCAGGATGAATAATTGTGATGACCCGTAGTCTCTCAAAATAACCCCAAACCCAAAACATATATTAAAGTCCGGTAAAGCCTTCAACTTAACTTCACTGTTTTATTAGGCACAGTTTAAAGTCACAAAAGTAATTAAGGAGGCAAACAGAAAACCAAAACAAACCGCATTGATGAGAGTTCTGAAGCAAGCCTAGATAACTAATTATAAACTCTAGGAAAATAGCCAGTCCATGGGAAGAACGCCAGCAAAGATAAGCCTCTTTCAAGGTGTACACTAATTGACTTCAGCAACCTCTCCTCCCTGCGTAACCTAGGTTGTATAGGGGATGGGCCTGGATCCTCCTCTGACTGCTCAGCTGGCCTCTGCCCTTCCCCAGCCTCCTCCACCACCTCTGGAGCCACACTCCCACTCCCTGTTGGCTGTTCCTCCTCTTCCTCAGAGTCAGACTCCACCAGGGGCATGACAATAATTGGCCCATTTAGTCACTTCCTGTATTTCTGGAAGTGACAAAACAGGCCTATTATTTGACCTGAAAAGCCTGCAGAAGCTTTTTTCAAGCCTCTGGGAGGCCAAAAAAGGCCTCAAACCGGCCAAAAATCAGCTGTGAGGCACAGTGCAAGTAAGGGGGCAACGGAGGGGGGATTGCGCGCGCATGTGCAGGAAGCGTGCGCATTGACTTCTGGATGCTGGTACACAAGCGCGTGCACAATTTTGGGCACAGGAGCCCAAAAAGGTTAGCCACCAGTGAACTATTGTAATTCGAGGACTACCTGTAAGACACTCTTGCTATGCTTTGAACTCAACAAATGCTCTTGATTCTTTGCGCCTGACACAGGTCGTGTCTGCAGTCCATTTGAATACAGTAAAAACAACTTTTTCCAGCTCTTTTCAGCAGCTTGATTAGGGAGTGAAGTCTCTCCATCATGAATAGGGTAACTGTTTAGAGGTCACGTCTCCAAGTTGGCCGCATCTTAACATCACATGGATATTAACAACTTTTGGAACAGTGGAAGACATAACTTTAGAACTTATCTGTAGGAAGGAATTGATCTATCACATGAATTTATTTGAAGAATCTTATTGTGTCAAGGGTTCTTGTCTTTCTTCCTTTTTTAGTGCTTTGAATAAAGCAGCATATCCTTTTTAATTCTGGTAAACCAGTGGCCCACAACCTTTGGAGCACCATGGACTGGTTCTGTGAAGAGTGGTTTTCCCGTGGACTAGAGGGAAGTGTGGTTTCGCGTGCTGCCTTCATCCCACGGATGGGACTTTGCTTGTTTACATGGCCTGGCCCAATAAAGGTCCACAGACTTGGGGGGGGGGTTAAGGGACCCTTGCTCTAAATTTATAAGACTCTGAAGAATGATTGTAATTAGAATTTAATCTGTGCAAGGAAGTATAAATACCAATGTACAAACATAAACACATGCATATGTATTTTGTTGGTATGGTTGTTAATTGTGAAGTCATGTCCGACCCATCGCGACCCCATGGACAATGTTCCTCCAGACCTTCCTGTCCTCCACCATCTTCTGGAGTCCATTTAAGCTCACATGGACTGCTTCAAGGACTCCATCCAGCCACCTCCTTCTCTGCCATACCCTTCTTCTTCTTTGTCCTCAATCGTTCCCAGCATTAGGCTCTTCTCCAGGGAGTCCTTCCTTCTCATGAGGTGGCCATTTTGGGTTTTATCTTCAGGATCTGGCCTTACCAAGAGCAGTCGGGGCTGATCTCCTCTAGGACTGACCGGTTGGATCGCCTTGCAGTCCAAGGGACTCGCAGGAGTCTCCTCCAGCACCAGAGTTCAAAGGCCTCCATTCTTTGGCACTCAGCCTTTCTTGTGGTCCAACTTTCACAGCGACAAATTGCAACTGGGAAAACCATAGCTATGGTTTACGTATTTACATTCCCTCATATTTTGGTCAAAAGCATTTTCCAGATAATTGATCTGATCTCTTCAACTGGTAAAAATTGTTATAATCATAACAATTTCTACCTTAAAACGATACCTATCAGATACACAATAAAATCTGTCAACAATAAAACAAAAAAAATGGTGTTTTAATTGTTTCATTATTTACAGAAAATACGCTCAATCATAAATCCGAAGCCAAGTGTCTGCTTGGTGGAATAATGCATTTCATGACCAACTGGGATGAATTGCAAAAAATGGAAAGGTACACATATTTTGGGATACAACTGTACATCTTTCAACTATGTTGAACTTCAAAAAGATTAATGTAAATGTTAGTATCTTGATGAAAGGCCCCAAAGACAGAAAGAGGGATGGTCTTACTTACCCAAACTATATCAAACTATTTCAGATCAATTCAAGAAAGACAACACCTCGATCTTCAAAAATGAGCAGACCGGAAAGAAATGATATTCTAAAACAGTTAAAAGGTAAAGGTAAAGATTTCCCACACACTTCCGTGCTAGTCGTTTCCGGCTCTAGGGGACAGCGCTCATCTCCGTTACAAAGCCAAAGAGCCAGCGCTGTCCGAAGACGTCTCCGTGGTCATGTGGCTGGCATGACTAAATGCCAAAGGTGCCCGGAACGCTGTTACCTTCCCACCAAAGTGATCCCTATTTTTCTACTTGCATTTTTTACATTCTTTCGAACTGCTAGGCTGGCAGAAGCTGGGACAAGTAACAGGAGATCACTCCGTTAGGTGGTGCTAGGGATTCAAACCGCCAAACTGCCGACCTTTCTGATCAACAAGCTCAGCGTCTCAGCCCCTGAGCCACCGCATCCCTCTAAAATTTTAGTGGGCGCACTAAAATCAAAGGTAAATAAATGTGTTTCAGAATTGGGATTGCATGGAAGTTTCTTGGCTCAGATGGACCTTTTATGGGTAATTGTCAATTTATGACCTCCGTTGAGCCCCAAATTTCAGTTGCTAAAACGAGAGCATTGTTAAATGAATTTTGCCCCATTTTACATCCTTCCTTGCCACAATTGTAAGGCAGATCACTGCAGTCGTTAAGTTAGTAACATGGTTGTTAAGTGAATCTGGCTTGCTTATTGGCTTTGCTTGTCAGAAGGTCGCAAAAGGTGAACGCATGACCCCTGGGACACTGCAACCGTCATAAGTATGAATCAGTTGTCTAGCGTTTGAATTTTGATCACATGATCGCTGGGAAGCTGCAAACTATTTTCGTAACTAAATGTTTGTAACTCACATTTTTCCGTGCCGTTGTAACTTTGAATGGCCACTAAGTGAACTATTTTAAGTCGAGCGTTCTTGGAGTCTAGTAATGCAAGACCCATTAACTTTCTCCTACACAGATCAAAACATCACATGCTCCAAATGGAATGGAGCAGTTAAGAACCACGAGATATTTCTGTTTATTTTGGGGAGTACGTAAGTTAATTCAGTAGGGCTGAGAAACAAAATTGGATTACACTATCACTAATTACAATGAATAAGCTTAAAATACACATACAATGTCCTTTGTTGAGAAGCTCTCTCTCCTAAATAAATTTTACCTCACCCAAGGAAATGGTTTGCAAACTGCCCAAACTTCTAACGATGTTTGCTTTGTAGAAATTCAAAGTTTAATCATGAGTAAGTGCCGAGTAATATATAAACGGTCTTTCCCCCAGAAGGAAAAATGGCAAATACATAAATATCAAGTTGTGACATTTACAAAGAGAATGAAGGCTGGCCTACGTGATAGATGGTTAGGAGGAAGTAGGAATGAATAATGATTTCCTGCTGTCTATTTCAGGTCTTGCAGTTTTAAACTCTCTTTTCCCTTTTTTTTTTTTTGAATTTATTTTTATTTTTATGACAAACAAAACAACAAATAAAACCAACTTTCAATTATACAGTGTGTCGGTTTGGTATATATGTCGTGTGCTCAATATTTATAAACCTGCCTTCTTATGGTATAAGGGAACTAAAACACAGGGGTATTTCAGAAGACATTATATACGAGAGGCTTTGTTATTAAACTAAGAGAAGATTAAAAAGCAATATTATTTAAAAATTCCAGTCTGGTTATCAACTATTGAAATTATCAACTATTCATATCCAATAACATATAAAAAGGAACAACCAGTTAGATATGGTGAAATATTGAATGGAAAGGGTGAACTTAAATCTATGCAAGAACTAGAAGAACAAGGTACAAGGATGAATTGGTTTTCATATGTGCAAATACATTCTAGATATGACAAAGATGTTAGAAGGTTTTCATGATAAACTGACTGACTTAGATAAAATTTTGACAGGTACTGATGAAAAGGTGATTAAAAAACTATACGGACATTTATTAGAGGTTAAGCTAGAAGAAGAGCAAGTTAAAGAAACAATGATTGCTTGGGGGGAAACTTTTGGATATGGGATTGATCTAGAGAAATGGCAAAAATTGTGGTCTCAAAATTACAAAATGACAATGTCAACAGCATATAAAGAAAATTTGTATAAGATATTTTACAGGTGGCACTACCCCCAACGAGAATAGCAAGAATGTTTAAGAATAAATCCAAAAAATGTTGGAAATGTCATCAGATACCAGGTTCATATTACCATATGTGGTGGACATGTGCAGAAGCTAAAAGATATTGGACTAAAATCCACACATGGTTGGAAAAAATGACAAAGAAACACATAGACTTTAAACCAGAGATATTTTTATTGGGGATTTTACTGGAAATATATAGTAGGGAATTGAAATATTTGATTGTAAATGTATTAACAGCGGCTAGAATTGTATTTGCTAAAAATTGGAAAAATGAGAAAATACCAATGCAGGAGGAAGTTATTAAGAAAATAATGGAATGTGCTAAAATGAGTAAATTGACATTTGAAATTAGAGAACAAGAAGATAAACAATTTTATAAGATATGGGATTTATTGTATCAATGGTTAGACAAAAAATATGGAAATGAAATATGGTAGAGAATTTTACAAGGATAATAGAATTATACAGAATATAATATAAAGATGTGTTACTGTTGGATGGATTTAGGATGATATAATGAATTGTTATAATATAAACTAATTTAAAATGTTGATTATCTCGTATAAAATGAAGGAATAATAGTTTTAGTCAAATAAATGATTAATAATGATAATAATGTATACATATATATTAGATTGATAATATGAGAATTTATACAAACAACTGTGAGGACTATGGAGAGGATGCACAAATAATTTGTAACCAACTGACACACTGTATGTATGTAACTGGAAGATAATTTTATGTTTTATGTTTTGCTTGTGTATGTTTGTCTAAAAATAAAAAAAAAATTAATTTTTTTTTATAAACCTTACCTCCTAAATTTACATTCATATTATATTCTAATCAACATTCTATATCATATTGTATCATTATTATACTATCATTAAAGTTTTAATTTCAATTCCAGGCTATTTTTAAAAGCAAATCTCAACTCTTACTAAATTATATTCATAACTTATTCAAAACTAACCAATTATAATATATCATTACTATTACAATACACTTCAATTTCTTACTCTTCTATCTAACCATTCATCAAATAAATCCCAAATGTTATAATATTCCTTTTCTTCTTTCTCTAATTGCTAATGTTAATCTATTCATTTCTGCATGTTCCATTATTTTCTTAATCATTTCCTCCTCCTAAACTCTCTTTTTCAATGATTACACACTACTAGATGACCTTATGTTACCTTTTAAGGAAGTTTCAATAACAAATCAATTAGCACTTTGTTATTTTTTTTACAGGTAGTTTCAATTACATATCTGAATAGACTCAAAGTATCCATCATTCTTGGCACTGAAGATCGCTATTAATGTTTAATAACTGAGATAAGATGCAGCCAAAAGTCAAGTACTATTTAAATTTCCTTTAATTTCAGGGAGAAATAGCAATGATTAACTTTGTTAAAGCCAGGCACCCCTCCAAAAAATCAAACAAATACATTGTTTAGAGGCTAAATATTGAAAAACCATAAAACCTGTTCTTAAGAGTGGTGCAATGGTCAAGAGAATCTACTAATAGCTTTTGGAGATTTTAGCAATGGATTTCCTAATCCTGCAAGAAGGATATGATTTTAATAAAGGAGAATATTTGTAGCTCAGGGTTGACAGGAGAGGGTCCTTGGTGCTCTCTGAGCTTGGGGGTTTTCGTGCAGACGTTTCATGACCCAACTAGGCAACATCATCAGCTCTAGTGGAATTAAGGACATGATTCCCTAGCCCACATATTCAAAAGTAGCTCGATACTCGTGCTTCACTACGAAACTATGTGGTCGGGCTTAGTTTTGGGGGAGGAAAATAAAGGGGGGAAATCTGACTACCAGCATCCATTGGTATTCATCTGGCTAGCGTCCTGTCAGTGCGTGAGAGAGTTGAGGGCTGTTTGGAAACGGAAACAGTATTTGCTGTGTGAGCAAGAAGGAGAGAGCAAGGAGCCTGGGCGTGGCTTAGCTCAACCGTTCTGTATACTAAAGCTGCTTGGTGCTGTGAAACTGAAACGGAAATGGAAACTCCTCTCCTCTGCTTGTGTTTTGCATTTGGAACAGATTTCTTTTCAGGTGGGGAGGAGGAGTAGAACTCCTTAGCATCAGAGCATGTTAATAATAATAATATATGAAATGCTAAAGCTCTGGTGGTCATTTTGAAAAATCCTTTCTTGGTGAGCACCTAGAAGGCAAGAGGAACATACATGCCAAATTTCAAGTTTGTAGGCTTTACAGTTCTGGAGATTTTGTGATGATGCATGAATTATATTTTGCTTTTATAGATAGATATTGTGGAGAGGGACAAAATGAGGATGTTTTGGTCTGTTTCCCAGCCATTCAAGGGCGCTGGTTGCAATCCTATGCAGACAGGCCTAGCAGCAAGGAAGAGCAACATTGAACTATTTATTTATTTAGCATATGACATAGAGTATACTGGTCACAGTATAGGTAGTCCTCCACTTACAAGAGTTCATTCAGTGACCGTTCGAAGCAATGGAAAAAGAGACGTGACCGTGTTCCACACTTACGACTGCTGCAGCGTCCCCACGTGATCAAAATTCACATGCTTGGCAACTGACTCACAGTTATGATGGTCGCAGCATCCGGGAGTCGCGTGATTCCTCTTTTGCGACCTTCTGACAAGCAAAGTCAGTGGGGAAGCCAGATTCACTTAACAACCACGTGACTCACTTACCAATGGCCGTGATTCACTTAACAACTGTGGCAAGAGAAGTCATAAAATGGGGTGAAACTCACTTAACAACCACCTCACTTAGCAACAGAAATGTTGCGCTCAATTGTAGTGGTAAGTTCGGGGCTACCTATAATTACTATGATGCACCTATAAGTTTGGCTGATCAGAATAGAATTAGTATTCTACACAGGTAGTCCTCGATTTACAACAGTTCATTTAGTGACCACGCTGGGGGAAAAAAGTGATTTATGGACATTTTTCACACTTACGACCGTTCCATCTTCCCCATGGTCACAGGATTGAAATTCAGACGCTTGGCAAGCAGTTCCTATTTGCAATGGTGGCCATGCGATCTGCTTTTGCGACCTTCTGACGAGCAAAGTCCACAGGGAGAGCCAGATTCACTGAATGATCGCGCTACTCACTTAACAACCGCAGCGATTCACTTAACAACCCCCCATCCCCATGGTCCAGAAAAGTCATAAAACAGGAACAAGCTCGCTTAAAGAACCTTGGTGGTGCAGTGGTTAGAGTGCAGTACTGCAGGCTACTTCTGCTGACTATTGGCTGCCTGCAATTTGGCAGTTCAAATCCCACCAGGCTCAAGGTTGACTCAGCCTTCCATCCTTCCGAGGTGGGTAAAAAATGAGGACCCAGATTGCTGGGGGCCATAGGCTGACTCTGTAAACCACTTAGAGAGGGCTGTGAAGCAGTGTGAAGCAGTATATAAGTCTTAAGTACTATTGCCATGCCTTCCTTCCTTCCTTCCTTCCTTCTTTCTTATTTTTTTTTTCACTCTCCTTCCTGGTGGCAGTGGTTAGAATGCAGGCAAACTCTCCCTCCCTTCCTCCCTCCCTTCCTCCTTCCTCCCTCCCTTATCCCTTTCTTATTCTCCTTCCTCATGCCACAATGGTCAGAATGCAGTACTACAGGCAAACTCTGCCCACTGCCAGGAGTTCAATCCTGACCAGCTCCAGGTTGACTCAGCCTTCCATCCTTCCGAGGTAAGTAAAACAAGGATCCAGATTGTTGGAGGAAATAGGCTGACTCTGTAAACCGCTTAGAGAAGGCTGTAAAGCACTGTATATAAGTCTTAAGTGCAATTGCTATTAAGCCATGTTTCGCTCACAGCCGCATACATTTTGGGCCCAATTTTGGTCCTAACCAGAGGAACCACTTGGTATATTCATCTCTCTGAGGCAAGGGATTTTCAAACCTGGCCAGTTTAAGGCTTGTGGACTTCAACTCCCAGAATTCCTGAGCACAGTTGAGAAAGTCCAGAAATATTTCACAAGAAGAGTTCTCCACTCCTCTACTTGTTGTAGAATACCTTATGCCACCAGACTTGAAATTCTAGACCTAGAAAACCTTGAATTACACCATCTTCGGTCTGATCTAAGTATGGTATATAAAATCATACATTGCAATGTCCTACCTGTCAATCAATACTTCAGCTTCAACCATAACAACACAAGAGCACACAATAGATACAAACTCAAGGTTAACCGCACCAAACTTGATTGCAGGAAATACGACTTCAGCAACAGAGTGCTCAATGTCTGGAATACTCTACCTGACTCTGTGGTTTCTTCCCCAAATCCCAAAAATTTTAACCTTAGACTGTCTACTATTGACCTCACCCCTTTCCTAAGAGGTCTGTAGGGGGCATGCATAAACGCACCAACGTGCCTACGTCCCTGTCCTATTGTTCCTTTTATTTTTTATTTTTCTTATATGTACCCATTTCATGTATTCATAACTATGTATATACTTATACCTATTATCTTGTAAGCGATTGACAAATAAAAATAAATAAATAAAAATAAAAAACTTTGACTGGAGGATGAATTCTGGGAGTTGAAGTCCACAAAGTCTTCAAGCTGTCAAGTTTGAAAGACAGACAGACAGACAGACAGACAGACAGACACACACACACACACACACCACTCTAAGGGGCCATGTATCCAATTATGAAGCGCAGTGTTTGTTAGTTGGAGGAGAGGGGAGGGAAAAAAATGCTTTTCTTCCTCGTGCAAGTTAGTCACGATAGGAGCCGGTTTTTCCAACTTTTTGAGCTAAAGGAAGCCGAGCAAGGGATAGATTTCTCTGAACCCCTCGTTTTGCAGAGCCCCGTGGGTTTCCCCCACCCACCCACGCAACAAGGCGCGCGCACACACACACACACACACACACACACACACACAAACTTTGGAAGGGCTCAGCTCTGCCCCACGGGGCTGCTCCGGATGCTTGCACCCTAGGTAAACTTTGCAAAGCCCCAGCCCGGCGCTCACCTGCGCTGCCGTCTCGTCCCGGCCGCTCAGCCGCCTCCGCCCGCTCCGAAAGCCAAGGTCCCACGTCCCGGGAAGGGTCGAAGCGAACGCTCAGTTCGCAGAACATTATCGCCCGGAAAGCGGCAGCCGCCGGGGAAGGAGCTTGGCTCTCGCCTTCCGTCGCTCTTTAGGACCCGGGGCGGCGGCGGCGGCGGCGGCGGCGGCAGCACTTCCATCCGCGCGCCAGCGCTACTTTCACTTCTGCCTGCAGCTACTGCTGCATGCCCGGGCTCCGGTAGCCTTCGGGAGGCGGAGAAGCGGTTTCCTATTGGGCGCGCCGCGCGTCCTGCACAGTTGGAGCCTTGGAGGGGCGGGACCGAGCCTGGGGCTGGCGGAGGTGGAGGGGAGGAGTAGCTGCGTGCGAGGAGCCAATTCTGGAATTATTCCTAGTAGTAGTACCAGTACCGTAGTAGTAGTAATACAGTAGTAGTAGTAGTAGTGTTGATCATTGCACTGACAGCCAGATGTTCAGACAGAGTTTGACATTATTATTGTTGTTAGTAGTAGTAGTAGTACCATAGTAGTAGACCATAGTAGTAGTTGTGTTGATCATTGCCCAGTCAGCCAGATGTCCAGATGGAGTTTGGCATTATTATTATTGTTATTGTAAGTAGTAGTAGTAGTAGTTCCGTAGTAGGAATACCGTAGTAGTAGTACCATAGTAGTAATGTTGATCATTGCAGTCAGCCAGATGTTCAGATGGAGTTTGGCATTATTATTAGTAGTGCCATAGTAGTAGTGTATTGATCATTGCACAGTTATTTAACATTAACTGCAATAATTAACTGTGCAATTATGTGCCATTATGTGCTGTTATTATTATTGTATTATTATCTCTTTTATTCATTAAACATGAAACTCAGTCAACTTAACATTTAAAAATGTATTATTATTATTTATTTATTCATTAAACATGAAACTCAGTCAACTTAACATTTAAAAATGTATTATTATTATTTATTTGTTTGTCAAGCGATTATTAGATAACAGGTATAAGTATAAACATAGTTATGAATACATGAAATGGATACATATAAGAAAAATAAAAAGAAACAATACAACAGGAACGGTAGGCACATTGGTGCGCTTATGCACGCCCCCTACAGACCTCTTAGGAAAGGGGTGAGGTCAATAGTAGACAATCTAAGGTTAAAGTTTTGGGGGTTTTATAACTGACTGGCACTGATGATTGATACGAGTTGCTGCTAGCATCATAAGTATCAACCAAGTATCTTCTTAAGATGTACAATGTTTGCAGTAACACAGTTTTTTGCAGTTCCGCCTGTGTTATTGCAGGAAGCTGCAATTTCTTGATGTATTTTATAAAATTCTTGGACATGGTACCAAGTGCCCTGATGACAATGGGTATCATCATCATCATCATCATCATTATCATCATCATCATCATCCCTTCCAACTCTGTTATTCTTCATTCTGTATCATCATCATCATCATCATCATCATCATCATCATCATCATCATCATCTTTTATTCATTAAACATGAAACTCCGTCAACTGAACATTGAAAAATGTATCATGCATATCATTGACCGATGCTGATGATTGATACAGGTTGCTGCCAGCATCCTAGCTATCGACCAAGCATCTTCTTAAAATAATAATAACAATAATAACAATAATTCATTGCATAGTCAGCCAGATGTTCAGACTGCATTTGGCATATCCAGCCATCCAGCCATCATCTATCATCTATATCCATCCATCTATCCATCTCATCTATCCATCCATCCATCCATCCATCCATCCATCCATCCATCCATCCATCATCTATCATCTATATCCATCCATCCATCCATCCATCTCATCTATCCATCCATCCTCCATCCATCCATCCATCCATCCATCCATCCATCCATCCATCCATCCATCATCTATCATCTATATCCATCCATCCATCCATCTCATCTATCCATCCATCCATCCATCTCATCTATCCATCCATCCATCCATCCATCCATCATCTATCCTGTCCTGCTGGGAGCTGCTCATGCAAGGCACTGCATTGGTTTTCCTGTTTATATCTTCCATCAGTCTAGCGGCCACTCCGTGCATCCTGCAAATTGAATCTGTCTCTTTTTAATAAAATAGCTCGGCTGGAAAAAGTTGTTCTCTGACTGTTGATTTTTGTTGTTGTTGTTGCTAGGGTTTTGGTGTGCTTTTATGCAGAGTCTTTAAATTGGATGTATTGGGATCTGCAAAAATTCAGAGGAGCTTAGATGGCAGTAAAATTCAAGTTATCTGTGAATCTTTTTCTGCCCTCTAGTGCTCATCTGAATTTTTGCAGCTCAGATCTGACTATTTGATTTATTTGATTTGTCAATCACTTACAAGTTAATAGGTATAAGTATAAACATGAGTAAAAATACAGGAAATAGGTACAAATAAATGGGGACAGCAGGACTTGGAACTATTCTTCAGCTCTCATGAAATCCCCGTGGTTTTATACCTATGTAAACATTAACAGGTCAGATAATGCGGGGGTCTCCAACCTTGGCAACTTTAAGACTTGTGGACTGGCTGAGGAATTCTGGGAGTTGAAGTCCACAAGTCTTAAAGTTGCCAAGGTTGGAGACCCAAGAGATAAAGGACAAGCATTAGCAGAATGTCCCAAACCTGGTTAGAGCTAACCTTGGTTAGGATTGTGTAGCTTACTGTGGTATATGAATAGATTATGAAAAAGGATAGGCAGAGCATTGATCAGCCTTTGAACTTTGGTGTTGGAGAAGACTCTTGAGACTAAGGAGGGAACTAAGAAAGCAAGTAGACCGTCAAACAAATCCATCCAGATTTCTCACTTGAGGCACAAATGAGCAAGTGTAGCTGCCGCTTATCTGATTGTGGCCTAGTCTGTAGCTCTTCCTCCTATCTCAAGGTCATTTCCACATGCCATAAAAGTTATACTCTTTGGGGCGGGGCAGGGGTGGGATTCTACCAGTTCGCACCTATTCGCTAGAACTGGCTGTTAACATTCTAAGCAGTTCAGAGAACCGATTGTTAGAAGAAATTACTGGCCTAATCCTGTAAGGAATGCAGGAAGGAAACATTCTGGTGTTGCTTACAGAAACTGCCTCTCCATTAACCCTTATTACATTCTTGGCAGGACTAGACCCTGTCTCAGGAACGTCTCTGGAGTTTTTTCCCCCTCCTTTGCTGGTACTTTGCTTGTGTGGAGTGACCATTCAAAGTTACAATGGCACTGAAAAAAGTGACTTATGACCATTTTTCACACTTACGACTGTTGCAGCGTCCCCACAATCATGAGAGGCCAGGCGAGGAGATGTGTGCCTCGATGTGAGTGATATTGAGTTGGCCACGCGCAGCCAATAACATGACCACCAAGCCATGCCCACCAACTAAGCCACACCCACAGAACCGGTTGTTAAAATATTTGAATCCCACCCCTGGGCAGAGGTGTCAAACTCAAGGCCCGTGGGCCGGATCTGGTCTGCGGGGACGGACTGAAAATATCAAAGGACCAGTTCTATGAGAGCACTTTCTCCATGAGAGAGTGCTTTGCGCATGTGCGTAGCACTCAAAAAACCGGTAGGCAAAGTCAGCGCTGGTTAGTTGGTTTTTTTTAGCTCAGCTGAGGCACAGCAATTTTCTCTGCTGCGTGAATCAGCTGAGGTGAAAAACAAGGGAATATAGGATAGGGAATGGCGGGAGTGGGAGGGCGGGGCCATCCAGAGGTGATATTTGCCAGTTCTCCAAACTACTCAAAATTTCCGCTACTGGTTCTCCAGAACCAGTCTGAACCGGCTGAATACCACCTCTGGGTGCGCCCCCCCGGGCCCATTTTCGGCCTCCATGGCCTCCTGCAGCACTCTGCTGGCTGAAAACGGGGCACGGGGGGGCATGCTGCAGGAAGCGTCCATCCTGTCTCCCTCCCCCTCCCTGCCCCACTTCCGGCTGGCCCGTGGAGGAAAACTACAATGCTGATCCAGCCCTCGAAGAAATCCAGTTTGATACCCCTCCTTTGGGGAGAGTCTACAGCTTCAGGATGTAGATGTCACAATTACACCCGTTTGTCTGACCCCGATGTTCCCAATAATATACACCGACAAAAGTTCCCAAAAATACAAACCATCTTTATTACTTGTTAACACTCTCATGTAGTCTGAAGCGCAGTTTCACATCGAGGCAACCACGGTGTAGAAGGAATGTGAAACTGAGTCTTTGTCTTCCAGGAATCTGGGACTTTTCCTAAATTATGGTGATGACTGGACTCACTAATGGTGGCCTACTCACAAGTATAACCCTGATTTGGATATAGCCTGGTGGGAATTGAAGTGAATGCAAGGTTTCTGTAGGAGATGAACAGGCTGAGCCTGAGGGAGGAGTCAAACATGTCATCGGTCTTGAGTCTCTTCATGGCCACAAGAGATCTGAGTCCAGCTCACCTTGAACTCCTATCTACCGTCAATTTGCTTTGACTGTTAGTAGTTCAGGTTCTTGTAGAGAGCTTCAGCTTGCAAGAAATCCTTATACAAGTAGTCCTCAACTTACGACCACAATTGAGCCCAAAATTTATGTAGTTAAGTGAGACGTTGGTTAAGTAGGATTTGCTCCATTTTATGACTTTTCTTGCCACATTCGTTCAGCGAATCACTGCAATGGTTAAGTTAGTAGCCTGGTTGTTAAGTGAATCTGATTTGCCCCTCGACTTGGCCTGTCAGAAGGTCGCAAAAAGTGACACCCCCTCCCAAGACCCTGCAACCATCATAAACGTGAGTCAGTCGTCAAGTGTCCAGATTTGGATCATGTGACCATGAGGGATGCCGTAATGGTTATAAGTGTGAAAAATAATATTTTTTCAGTGCTCTTGTAACTTCAAATGGCCACTAAGTGAACTTTTGTAAGTCCAAGACTACCTGTATTCATTTGGACTGCCTGGACTTCCTGGTTTCTGGGCTTAACAGCTTCCTCACTTAAGCAATGGATGGTCCTTCAGAGGCCTGGAGTTCCAAAGAAGGGTTTGAACTGGGCCCAACTTGTCCAAACTGCCTCAAGTGAAAGAAAAAAAAATACCCCTAATTACCGCTTAGCTCAGGGGTGTCAAACTGGATTTTTTCGATGGTCAGATCAGCACTGTAGTTCTTCTCCATGGGCCAGGGGAGGGGAGACGGGACAGACGGCCCCCTGCAGCACTCTGCCGGCCAAAACATGCCCCCCGCCTCCTGTTTTGGCTGCCAGAGGCACCGCGGGCCAGTCCTTCGCTATTTCCAGGCCAGCCCCGCGGGCCAGATTTAAGCACCCTGTGGGCCGCCTTGAGTTTGACACCCCTGGCTTAGCTTACATCTTGTCAACTCAAAATATTTCTGTGGTCTTTTAGGGTTGCCAACAGAAAGGGGGGGGCAAACAGTGAGCAGCTTGCATTCCATAAATGTTTTCAAAGATAGTTTCTAGGTGACTGAGGTTTTTGCCGCGCAAAATTCTAACTGGAGAGTATGATTGATGACTCTTGGCTATGGATGTGTCCCATTGGAGAATATGAATTTTGACACACTCAGGGGGTGGGGGAAAATCAGGGTCAAGGGTGACAATGAATTATGTGTCTCAGAGTTGGCTACACCCAGGCAATGCCGCATCTTCTAACTCCCAATAAATATTTTTGGAGTTTGGCTAGAGACTCATGATTTAAATGGGGTTAAGTGTCAGAATCCTGACACATCTGATGACAACCTTAATTTTAGTCGAGTGCAACAGGACGAGAAAAAAAACAACCTCCACAGGTGAACCAGCTAGGAGGGAAGCAGTGAAATTCATGTCAAACTCAAGGCCCGTGGGCCGGATCTGACGGACTGAAAATATCAAAGGACCAGTTCTATGAGAGCACTTTCTCCATGAGAGAGTGCTTTGCGCATGTGCGTAGCACTCAAAAAACCGGTCAGCGTTGGTTAGTTGGTTTTTTTAGCTCAGCTGAGGCACAGCAATTTTCTCTGCTGCGTGAATCAGCTGAGGTGAAAAACAAGGAATATAGGATAGGGAATGGCGGGAGTGGGAGGGCGGGGCCATCCGGAGGTGATATTTGCCAGTTCTCCAAACTACTCAAAATTTCCGCTACTGGTTCTCCAGAACCAGTCTGAACCGCTGAATACCACCTCTGGGTGCGCCCCGGGCCCATTTTCGGCCTCCATGGCCTCCTGCAGCACTCTGCTGGCTGAAAAGCAGGGCACGGGGGCATGCTGCAGGAAGCGTCCATCCTGTCTCCCTCCCCTCCCTGCCCCACTTCCGGCTGGCCCATGGAGGAAAACTACAATGCTGATCCAGCCCTCGAAGAAATCCAGTTTGATACCCCTCCTTTGGGGAGAGTCTACAGCTTCAGGATGTAGATGTCACAATTACACCGTTTGTCTGACCCCGATGTTCCCAATAATATACACCGACAAAAGTTCCCAAAAATACAAACCATCTTTATTACTTGTTAACACTCTCATGTAGTCTGAAGCGCAGTTTCACATCGAGGCAACCACGGTGTAGAAGGAATGTGAAACTGAGTCTTTGTCTTCCAGGAATCTGGGACTTTTCCTAAATTATGGTGATGACTGGACTCACTAATGGTGGCCTACTCACAAGTATAACCCTGATTTGGATATAGCCTGGTGGGAATTGAAGTGAATGCAAGGTTTCTGTAGGAGATGAACAGGCTGAGCCTGAGGGAGGAGTCAAACATGTCATCGGTCTTGAGTCTCTTCATGGCCACAAGAGATCTGAGTCCAGCTCACCTTGAACTCCTATCTACCGTCAATTTGCTTTGACTGTTAGTAGTTCAGGTTCTTGTAGAGAGCTTCAGCTTGCCAGAAATCCTTATACAAGTAGTCCTCAACTTACGACCACAATTGAGCCCAAAATTTATGTAGTTAAGTGAGACGTTGGTTAAGTAGGATTTGCTCCATTTTATGACTTTTCTTGCCACATTCGTTCAGCGAATCACTGCAATGGTTAAGTTAGTAGCCTGGTTGTTAAGTGAATCTGATTTGCCCCTCGACTTGGCCTGTCAGAAGGTCGCAAAAAGTGACACCCCCTCCCAAGACCCTGCAACCATCATAAACGTGAGTCAGTCGTCAAGTGTCCAGATTTGGATCATGTGACCATGAGGGATGCCGCAATGGTTATAAGTGTGAAAAATAATATTTTTTCAGTGCTCTTGTAACTTCGAATGGCCACTAAGTGAACTTTTGTAAGTCCAAGACTACCTGTATTCATTTGGACTGCCTGGACTTCCTGGTTTCTGGGCTTAACAGCTTCCTCACTTAAGCAATGGATGGTCCTTCAGAGGCCTGGAGTTCCAAAGAAGGGTTTGAACTGGGCCCAACTTGTCCAAACTGCCTCAAGTGAAAGAAA
This sequence comes from Notechis scutatus, assembly GCF_049901735.1. Lineage (NCBI taxonomy): Eukaryota > Metazoa > Chordata > Lepidosauria > Squamata > Elapidae > Notechis > Notechis scutatus. Next base: position 26,288,647 of record NC_142014.1, on the reverse strand, counting down.
AAACAACAACCCCTAATTACCGCTTAGCTCAGGGGTGTCAAACTGGATTTTTTCGATGGTCAGATCAGCACTGTAGTTCTTCTCCATGGGCCAGGGGAGGGGAGACGGGACAGACGGCCCCCTGCAGCACTCTGCCGGCCAAAACATGCCCCCCGCCTCCTGTTTTGGCTGCCAGAGGCACCGCGGGCCAATCCTTCGCTATTTCCAGGCCAGCCCCGTGGGCCAGATTTAAGCACCCTGTGGGCCGCCTTGAGTTTGACACCCCTGGCTTAGCTTACATCTTGTCAACTCAAAATATTTCTGTGGTCTTTTAGGGTTGCCAACAGAAAGGTGGGGGGGCAAACAGTGAGCAGCTTGCATTCCATAAATGTTTTCAAAGATAGTTTCTAGGTGACTGAGGTTTTTGCCGTGCAAAATTCTAACTGGAGAGTATGATTGATGACTCTTGGCTATGGATGTGTCCCATTGGAGAATATGAATTTTGACACACTCAGGGGGTGGGGGGAAATCAGGGTCAAGGGTGACAATGAATTATGTGTCTCAGAGTTGGCTACACCCAGGCAATGCCGCATCTTCTAACTCCCAATAAATATTTTTGGAGTTTGGCTAGAGACTCATGATTTAAATGGGGTTAAGTGTCAGAATCCTGACACATCTGATGACAACCTTAATTTTAGTCGAGTGCAACAGGACGAGAAAAAAAACAACCTCCACAGGTGAACCAGCTAGGAGGGAAGCAGTGAAATTCATAGAATTATGTCTTTCAAGAGCATTCTAGTAGCATCTTGGCTGGTATTCCCAAATAAAACATTAAACATTGATCAACTATTCTGGTGGGAAGTTGAACGATTTTTAACCATTTGAATGGGATGGAGCATTCATGTAAATGGTGTCAGGATTCCAGCAATCGTTCTAATTAAATCATGATTCTCGAGCCAAACTTCAAAAAACTTCAAAGGATTTATTAGAGGCGACATACTGGCACTGCCCTGTATGGAGCCAACTCTGCATACGTCATTTACAGTCCCCTGTGACCCTGTTTCCCCCCTCCCCCTGGGTGTGTCATAAATCACATTCTCCAATTGAGCATGTTCACAGGCTGGGTGTCATCATTCACATTCTCCAATTAAATATATTCACCAGCAAAAGCTCTGGTATTTTTGTTACAATCTTTTAAAGATAAGAGTTGGAAGGTACTTTTGCTTTCAAACTGTTGCACTGCTCTTCCAGATTTCCTTCCTCCCCCCCCCTTTTTTTTTAATATGGCAACTAGTAAAACAGGCATAGGAATGTTTTATGAGTTGACAAATGGTTTGAAAGAATCTGCATTGTTTAGTTTACAGTTGAGGAAGTTAAGATAGTAACTTGTGAATGTCACACATTTTATGGATTTGAAGTCTCTTTCCTCTTCCAAAGAAACACCTGTGCCAAATAAGGTCGTAAAACAAAGCAAAACTCACTTAACAACTGTCTGGATTAGCGGCAGAAATTTTGGGCTCAATTGGGGTCGTAAGTGGAAGAACATTTGTAATAATCACACGTCAAAATCAAAAATCAGGTAACGGTCTTCCAAATTATTCCCAACTGAAAAAAAAGTCCGCCTATTCCCATTAGTCTCTACTACCCTGCAGCTTCCTTTCTGAACTGAAGAAAAAGTTACCCACCGCCTTTCGGCTGTTTCCCCCATTGTTTGACGGTATTTTGAATAAACCATTTTTGACCTGTGCAATTTTGCATAGCCAGCATATAATAGGGGGATCCATGATCCTTCGCAATTTCAAGACACCGTTTTGTTTTCCTGTTGATTACGGACGATCCCTAGAATTTAAAAAAAAGCTAATATTAATTTTAAAAAATAGGCAGATGATTGAATTCTGTGCCTGTAAATATTTAGTAATAGCTGATAACCCGGCATTGCCCGGGTATTTATTTATCCCAATCCTGTATTAGACAGGAAAATCCTATAGTTGGGACTCATGCTGCTGTAGTGTCTGTGAAGCTCTAGATGTAGTAGCTCTGTCTCTCATATTCTTTAGTCGGGATTCAAGCTGTTGTACTGTCTCTGAAGTTCTAGATGTAGTAACTCTCTCACGCAGCGTGACAAGTCAGAGGGCGTTCCCTTGTGGAGTACTGTGAAGCCGTTACCATGGCAACTCCACTGTGCTGTACAGCGGAAGCCATTTTAAGGCACACAGACACTCCAAGGGGTGTTACAGGTGTCTTACCCCCACAGTATTTTTTTCCAGAGGGTAAGTCATCTGTCTACCATGTTTGGTTGAAATTGCTCAAGGTGTTCCAGAGTTATGCTTGAACACACACACACACACACACACACACACCACCCATTCACACACACACACACACACACACACACACACTCACACACCTATTGAGCGTATCCCATTTTTTAGGTTGTGTAAACACTCAGGATAGCTTATAACTATGTAAAACTATGTAAGTAGGCAATAAAGTATTACACAAATGTAATTACAATTACCAGTGCAATTTTGTGAATGCAGGTAACAATCAAAAGCATAGTGGGAGAGATTTTGTTATTGCTCTCAAATACTAGGTGAGAGAGAGTAGTGTCCACTTTTAGAGAAAGGACAAGTTGGAAGGCACCTTGTAGATCACCTAATTCTCCTGCCACCTGTGGTCGACACTCCGCCATCTCTAACGGGTGGCCATGTAGGCTTTGCTCAGAGACCTCCAGGGGGTGAATCTACATCTCTTCCAGGTAGACTACTTCCCACTCATACTGTCAAGAAGATAAGTTGTCAAGCCTGTCCCAGTTTGGACCCTTAACTCCACTGTGTTGTGGCCTGTTGGCTGCCGGCCTCTCCAGCAGTCGAATCAGAGGAGGAGGAGGAGGAGGAGGAGGAGGAGGAGGAGGAGGAGGAGGAGGAGGAGGCGTGGGAGTCAGCATCAAGGCAACCTGAGAGCTCCGAGGGAGAGGAGGGATTGGAGCTGGCAAAGAGAGAGAGAGAGAAAGACAGAGGCAGAGACTGGGCTGTCCGTCAGCCCTCAGATGGAGAGTCAACAGCCCCCAGGTCTGGAGGTGGCTGATGAGGAAGAGGAGGAACAGCTGGGTCCAGTGCCTGATGTGTGGATGTGCAGAAGGCAGAGGAGAGGAGAGCAGTGGAAATCTATGGGCCGGTCCTTGGGATGGAAGAGCCACCACTGCTAGCGAAGTCCCTTTCTTACTCTGGGGATAAAAGGCAGGGGGCAGAGATGAATAGATGTGGCAGACAACTATTCATCTCCCTGCCGGACAGACTTGTTAGCCTGCTGTGAGAGAAAGAGACTTTTTGGCAGGGCTGCTGGTGTTCCTAATAAAGGAATAATTGCTTCAACTACAGAGAGTTTGTCTTGTTTGGGGAGCTGGATCAGAACACACCGGTAGAGAAAAGGTATGCTTTTACTAAGGTCAAGTGGAAGGCTGAGTCGATCTTGAGCCGGTCAGGATCGAACTGCTGGCAGTCGGCAGAATTAGCCTGCAATACTGCATTCTAATCATTATGCCCCCCACAGCTCTATAAATTAAAACCTTACTTGCGTGAAATCCCAGTGCATGTGTAGGCCTTTTCTCTGGGCTTTGTCACATTTCTCGATGACTGGCAGCTTTCCTTCTCCAGGGTCTGTCAAGCATCTGTCAACCCTGTTGCGCCGAGATTGTAAACCTCCCACAAAGAATTCTCCAGTGCTGTGATAGAACATGTGCTGGAAATACAAACAGTCCTCAGCTTATAACTGTTTGTTTCGTGACTGTTCCAAGCTCCTGCTCGACCAAGGGATTGGACTAGAAGACCTTCAAGGTCCCTTGAAATCCTATCGTTCTACATTCTATGAAACGGGTATTTTCTTTGTTGTTTTGGCATTGAAAGAAAGAGTGCTGTTGTGGCCCGCCAGCGGCAAGCGGAGCTGGCAGCAGAATCGGACAGTGAGGAGGTTGGGGAGGAACATGGGCCAGTCCTGGAGTCTGGGGAAGGCTCTGACGAGTGCTCTGCGTCGGACACAGAGATGGGGCCAGGGCCGTCTGACAGTTATCAACTGCCTTTGGAGTTGGACATCAGTGAGGCAGAAGAACAGCTGGAGCCTGTTCCCAGTGTGCGCATGCACAGAGCTGTCAGGAGAAGGGAACAGCTAAGGCACAAGGGTCAACTTGGGAGTAAAGCCACAAGTGGATAGTGAATGGCCCCTCCCATAGGGAATAAAGAGGAGCAAAAAGGGAGTGGCGTTTGCAGGAGACAATTAGTTCAATTCATTAGGATGAAGATCTGTTTCTGACTCCTTGCCAAGTATTGTCTGCTCCAGCATGGTGTTTGGAAGATGTCGGCCTGGCAGCTCTCCAAGCCTGATAAAGGTCTGTAGTTGTGAAATCTCTTGAAAGACTGTTGGCTGGGACTTCGCTGGAGAGGAATTCACTTTAAACTAAATAAAAGGGGTTTTATCGGGACGAGCTTTTGGGAAGCCCAGGTTAGAACAAGTGCATTGCCAACTTACCTGTGGGGTGTATCCATGGCAGGCGTACAATATGGGAGTATTCCCAGGGACCGGTCCTTGATCTATACAGTTTTCCTTACTTAGCATGTTTTTCATCTACAGGGTAAGGAAGAGCGAAGATCTTCATTTACAATTCCAACTCAGTGAGCATGCAAAGGAGGATCAATAAAACGGAGCAGAACGTAATGCAGGCAATCCTCTACTTATAACACTTTATTTACTGATTGTTCAAAGTTACAACAGAGTTACAACAAAAGTTTAAAAAGTCACACTGAAAAAATGTGACTTACGATTGTTTTTCACTGTTTAGGACCTTTGCAGCATCGCGTGATCAAAATTCGGACACTTAGCAACCGGTTCATACTTACGACTTTTGCTGTGTCCCGGGCTCCCCATTTGGCAACCATCTGACAAGCAAAGTCAATGGGTAAACCAGATTCACTTAACAACCGGGTTACTAATTTATGAACTGCAATAATTCACTTAACAATTGTGGCAAGAACGGTCGTAAAACAGGGCAAAACTCACTTAACAAATGTCTCGCTTAATTTTGGGCTCAATTGTAGTCGTAAGTCAAGGACTACCTATAAATTCTTTAAACTTTCTCCCTACTTGCTGACGGTCAACCCCTTTATGAAATACTGTAGGTAGCAAAACAGTTTCTTTGCACTCCAGAAACACAACTGCGGTTTATCCTACGTGCATTGCACATATTTCCCAGGAAACTCCTCAAATTAGATGTTCAAAAAATGTTAGGGCATGTTAGTGCATAATCTAACGTTTATTCATAAGAGAAGTTCAGATTGAAATTCAAAGGGTTTTTGTTCCCATTCCGTTCAATTCCATTTCATTCAACAGGTACTTTAAAATGCAATGTTAGATTTGAGATTGCAAATTAAATGCAATTTTAAATCTACATATATAAAAGTGAAAGACCACTCACGCATCATCACAAAATCTCCAGAACTGTAAAGCCTACAAACTTGAAATTTGGCACATATGTTCCTCTTGGCTTCTATGTGCTCACTAAGAAAGGATTTTTTCCAAATGACCATCAGAGCATTAGAATTTCCTATATTATTGTTATTAACACGCTCTGATGCTAAGGAGTTCTACTCCCCCTCCCCACCTGAAAAGAAATCTCCTCTAAATGCAAAACACAAGCAGAGGAGTTTCAGTTTCAGTTTCAGTTTCAGAGCACCAAGCAGCTTTAGTACAGAACAGTTGAGCTAAGCCATGCCCAGGCTCCTTGCTGTTCCTTTCTTGCTCACACAGCAAATACTGTTTCACTTTCCAAACAGCCCTCATCTCTCTCACACACTGACAGGACGCTAGCCAGATGAATACTGATGGATGTTGGTAGGCAGAGGTAGAATTCTCCCCCCCCCTTATTTTTCTCCCCCAAAACTAAGCCCGACCACATAGTTTCGTAGCGAAGCACAGGTATCGAGCTAGTAGATAAATAAGTGGCAGATTTAAGTATTCAGTCACACAGACCATACATCTGCATGGAGTCTGTAGGGGATTATTGTTTGGCCTTCTTCTGCTTTAATTACATTTGATTTGTTTCATTATGGTTTACTTAACATTGTAGTTTTTTTTTTGCTTGGTTGCCACTCAGAAATGCTTGGGCGGCCATAGTAATTGAAATAAATTGAAATATAGCATTTTTACCATTTAGCAATAGCATTTAGCCGTGGTAGCACAGTGATTAGAATACAGTATGGCAAGCTGACTCTGCCCACTGCCAGAAGTTTGATTCTGACTGGCTCAAGGTTTACTCAGCTTTCCATCCTTCCAAGCTCAGCAAAATGAGGACCCAGATTGTTGAAGGCAATAGGCTGACTCTTAGGGAGGGCTGTAAAGCACTGTGAAGTAGTATATAAGTCTAAGTGCTATTGCTATTTAGGCTTTGCAACACTCTCTGGGCAGTTTACAAGATAGAAGCATTATTTGCATATTGCCCCCAATATATATATAATCCCTTGTGGGGTGGAGTCTGGGCAACTGGAATGTTTACTGGCCGGATGCCTTTCCTGTTGCCAATGTGGAGTATTTTTACAGCAGATATATTCTCATTGTGCCCAGAGAGAGAGAAATATCTGCCTCTATCTAGGATCAAACTATATATATCTCTGCCTGCCTGCCTGCCTGCCTGTCTGTCTATATATCTCTATCTATCCATCTATCTATCTATCTATCATCTATAACTATATCACACACACACACACACACACACACACACACACCTCATTAGAAAAACAGTGTGTGTTTGTGTGTGGACTCTTCAAATAAAGTGATGTGCTGTTTAACTAAAAAGCAAACAATATATCATCTTACCAGTTTTTACTTACTGTTCCATAGCCTACAATGTTCACCTGAGGGACCAAGTTAGGGTAGACATTTTTGATATACCAATCAAAGCTTTTGCAGTTCAGTCGCTTCCTCAGTTCTTTTCTAGAAGAAACATCTCCGTAATCGATCCCAGAATTCTGGAAAAGGAGGACATCGGTTTCAAAGAGGTGCCAAATATGTATTTAAAATGATTCAATTTATACTTAGAGAAGTTGGAAAGAAAACCTGAGGGACTTTATTTCAGACATAATATATCCACAAAAATTTAATTCCCACAGTAATAGAGGGCTGTTCAGAGGAAGAGACAGAGAAGTTGGACAAAATGGGCAGTACAGAATAGAACAGAACAGAACAAAACAAAACAAAACAAAACAAAACAAAACAAAACAAAACAAATAATAAAATAGTCCTCCAGCTATTCTGGTCTTCAGTTCATATAGAGAGAATGAATGAGGATCAAATCATGAAACAAACAAAGAAAGACTTTTATAATAAGGGCTCAAAGTAAGGTAACGGTAAAGGTTCCCCTCGCACATATGTGCTAGTCGTTTTCGGCTCTAGGGGACGGTGCTCATCTCCGTTACAAAGCTGAAGAGCCAGCACTGTCCGAAGATGTCTCCCTGGTCATGTGGCCGGCATGACTAAACGCCGAAGGCTCATGGAACACTGTTCCCTTCCCACCAAAGGGGTCCTTATTTTTCTACTTGCATTTTTTTACATCCTTTCGAACTGCTAGTTGGCAGAAGTTGGGACAAGTAACGGGAATTCACTCCGTTATGTTGCGCTAGGGATTTGAACTGCCAAACTGCTGACTTTTCTGTTCGACAAGCTCAGCGTCTTAGCCACTGAGCCACCAGGTCTTCCATTTATCATCCAAGCGATTAATAGGAAATATGGATGTGAAGGGATTGTGGGATGACCTTCATGAAATTCCTTTTATTTGGTTTCATGAGGAGACTTTTGAGTACTGTACAATTTTCAAGTCAACTATTGGTTCAATTGTTTGCCAGTTATTGAACCAGAATATCATAAGCAATTGTGATATTTTCACACTGCCAAAATCTTTGCTAAGGCTTCTGCTGCTCTTCTCCATAGCTACAAAATGGGAGACTGTGAGTTCAACTCCTGCCTTAGCCATAAAAGCCAGCTGGGTGACCTTGGGCCTCTCTCTCTCTCTCTCTCTCTCTCTCTCCCTTTCTCTTCTCTTCTCTCTCTTTCTTTCCTTTCTTTCTTTCTTTCTTTCTTTCTTTCCTTTCCTCTCTCTTTCTCTCTCTCCAACCCACCTCACAGGGTGGTTCTGAGTGAAGGGGGGAAAAAGAGGAAGAAGGAGTATTAGATAGGTTTGCCTCATTGAGTTGTTTATAAAAATAAACAATGATAATAAATTAAATATGTATTTTTAGGTCCTAGTTTTCCACAAGATGTGATTTAGGACAGAGGTTTCTTCAAAGTTTTGATTGGAGGACAAACAATTATTGTCCACCTCTCAGCTCCTGATCTTTGAATATCTACCGAGCCGACAACTAAGAGGGAAAGAAGAATTTTCTGTTGAATGTTTTTTTCTTGAGCTTCAAATCAACAAAGCTGTGGACTTATTTTAACCCATTTCCTTTCTCTGCCTCTTCATTCCAGGCTCAACTACAATACTTGATTAAACTCCCCCTGATTAGTTTCCATCCATTGTTTCTTGCCTTGCCTTCTGGTGCTTTGGAAAATAGGTTGAACCCCTCTTCTTTGAAAGGCTGCCACAAAGAAGAGTGGGGTCAATCTATTTTCCATAGCATCAGAAGGCAGGACAAGAAACAATGGATGGAAACTAATCAAGGAGAGAAGCAACCTGGAATTAAGGAGAAACTTCCTAACAGGGAGGTCAATTAACCAGTGGAACAGCTTGGCCTTCAGAAGTTGTGGGTGCTCCATTCACTGGAGGTCTTTCACCTGTCTTCACCTGCCTGAAATGATATAGCACTAGAAGACCTGCAAGGTCCCTCCCAGCTCTATTCTGATCGATCAATCGACTTCCGACATAGATAAAAATTGCCTACAACCTCAAGAGGTACATTCCAGGCATAGTAGACCATGTGTTTATAGTCATCCATCCACACTTCGGCTACACGTAAGGCATTTCTCTTCACAGCAAGGGACACATCCTGTACATAAGGCTTGTGGGCTCGCTCCAAGTGTGCAATCCTTGCACACGGCAAGACCTCAACACTTCCGCCGCATTGCCAAGCCTGTGGTTGTAAAATAAGAATACAATTGCTTCAGGTTTTGTTTTTAATAAGAATATGATTAATCAATGGAATAGCCTTTTTTCCACTGAGTTGTGGGTGCTCCATCACTGGAGGTTTTCAAAAATAGTCTGGACAACGACCAGGATGATATAAGGCAGTGGTGGCTCACCATTTTGGCCTCCTGTGCCAAAAATTGTGTGCGTGCTTGCACGCTTGGGCTTGCGTGCCAGCACCCAGAAGGCAATGTGCACCCCCTCCATGTCCCCTATGCATGCGTGTGCAATCCCACCCCCCACCCCCACCGCCCCCTTACCTGCACTGCACCTCACAGCTGATTTTCGGCTGGTTTGAGGCCTTTTTCAGCCTCCCAAAGGCTTGAGGAAGGCTTCTGCAGGCTTCTACAAGCTTTGTAGGCCGAAATCTAGCCCTATTTTGTCACTTCCTGTTTTCCAGAAAATACCCGGGAGTGATGAAACGGGGCTAGTTTTTGGCCTGCAAAGCCTGCAGAAGCCTTCCTCAAGCCTTTGGGAGGCCGAAAAAGGCCTCAAACCAGCCAAAAATCAGCTGTGAGGCATGCATATGCGCAGTGAGGTAAGTTTGCCTGCAGCTCACATGCCGGCACAAATGGCTCTGCATGCCACCTGTGGCACATGTGCCATAGGTTCGCCATCAAGGATATAAGGTCTCCTGTCTTCAGCAGGAGGTTGGACTAGAAGACCTCTAAGGTCCTTCCCGGCCCTATAATTCTACATTCTATACCAGGGGTATCCAACCTTGGCAACTTTAAGCCTGGTGGACTTCAACTCCCAGAATTCCCCTGCCAACTTTGCTTTGTTTTGCTTTGCTGGGGAATTCTGGGAGTTGAAGTCCTCCAGGCTTAAAGTTGCCATGGTTGGAGATTCCTGTTCTATACAACTCTTTTTTTTCCCCCTCAAGAATCCTGGCTGCAGCAAATTGGTAACTGAGGAAAGGAGCAGTGGTGGGATTCAGCCGGTATGGATCGGTTTGGGCGAACCGGTAGTTCTAGCAATCATTTGGCCCCACCCACCCACTATTTTGTCCTATATTTCCTTTGTTTGAAGCTCAGCTGATTGGCACGGCTGAGTGAATTGCCCCACCTCAGCTGTTTTTACTCACCAGGGCTGCAGTAAAAGGTAAGTTTTCTTCCTGTTTTCAAACGTACTGCACTCACGTTTGATACACCCGTTGAATCCGACCACTGGAAAGGAGCTCTACCCACTAGGCAAACTCACAACAGTCCTCTGATCGGCTGCATCTATAAGCTTGTCTCCCTTGGTCCCAGCAATGCCCCACACTTACTTTGAGAAAACAAGGCAACACCCAGACTCACCCTCCTCCTCTCCTCTCCAACTGATCTATGATATAGGTAGTCCTCGACTTACGACCACAATTGAGCCCCAAATTTCTGTCGCTAAGTGAGACAGTGGTTGCCCCATTTTGCAACCTTTCTTGGCACGGTTCTTAAGTGAATCACTGCAGTTGTCAAGTCAGTCACAAGTCAGTTGTCAAGTCAGTGAATCTGGCTTCCCCACTAACTTGCACTGGTATTTAAAAAAAAAGGACAAAGGAATAATAATAAAATAAAATAAATCTGACCCTGAGGCCTAATTCCACATTTTCTCCTCCATAAATGTGCATTCCACCATCCAGAACGCCAATCTTTCCCAAAAATTCTCTGTTCGCGGCAAGTATTCCCATAATAGAAGGACTCCTAAGACAAAGAACACAAAAAGGATCATCGACTTTTATTCAGGAATATTTATCTACCTGCTAATATTTGAATGGACCATTAAACAGAAGTAGGGAATGGATAAAAATACTGTTGTGGTTCGCCAGCAGCAGGTGAGGATGGCTGAGGTCTTGGAGAGCGAGGACTCAGATGAGGGGCCTGTGTGTGATGCAGGGATGGGGCCAGGACCATCAGGGAGTGGAGTGCTGCCTTCGGAGATTGTGGAGGCTGGCAGCAGTGATGAAGAGGTTCCTGAGGAGCCTGGGCCCAGTGCGCATGTGTGCAGGTCTGCTTGAAGGAAAGAGCAGCAGCTGCAGCACGGGCAACTCTCCCTTAAGAGATAAAAGTCAGCTGAGAAACCGGAGTTCTTTGCAGGAAGCAAAGAAGTTCTTGCACTTCAAGCCTTGTGGAAGTTCGGACTCTCTTGGTTTTTGTTTGAAGACTTTTTTTGGGAATAATTCTTGGCAACTTAATCTAGTGCTTTTGGCAGCCTTGCACAACCTTGGCAAGGCTCATTCTTATCAGAGACAATTAGTTTTAATAGCCTTTTAACCATTACCGTATTTATCGGCGTATAACACGCACAGGCGTATAACACGCATCTTCATTTTAAGAGGGAAATTTCAGGAAAAAAAATTAAATTTCTAAATAAAAACTTTGAAGCAAAATAAGGGTAGCTCAGAACTTTTTTTTTATTAATATTATTACCACTTATAAGGTAAATCAGTGGTCCCCAACCTTTTTGTACCAGGGACCGGTTTCAAGCAGAAAATTTTTGCAAGGACCGGGGGAAGAGAAGAGAAGGAGGCTTCGCTCTCTCGCTGCTCCACCATCCAAGGAAGAAACTGCTTCAAAGAAGCGGGGGGCTTTTCCTGTCGCCGCAGCTATTCCGAGCGCCCGTTTCACCCCACTCCCACCCCGCGCGCGCGCTTCAATCCACAGTGTCCCATTCTGCCTGCCTGCCTGCCTGCCTTAGTTTCTGGTTGTTTGGGAGCAGCTTCGGCTGAGAATAATAACTATTCGCCTCTTTTACTCAGCCGAAGCTGTTCCGATTCAACCATTAACGAAGGCAGGCAGGCAGGCAGAACGGAGCACTGCGGGCGGGTGGGCGGGCGGACGGGGTGGGGGTGGGGGAGAAACGGGCGCTTCAGGGAAGCTGCGGCGACAGGAAAAGCCCCCCCCCGCTTCTTTGAAGCAGTTTCTTCCTGTGCTGGTGGAGGAGCGAGAGAGCGACTGAGAGAGCTGACCCAGAGAGAAGGACAGGCTTCGGTTGCTTCCTCCCTCCCCTTCTTTCATTTGTGTCCTTGATCCCCGATCCCAGCAGCATTCACCGAAGGTGAAGAAAGCCGCCATTTTTTTTAAAAAAAAATTCTTTGCGGCCCGGTAGAGAGTGCTCCACGGCCCGGTACCGGTCCGCGGCCCGGTGGTTGAGGACCCCTGAGGTAAATAATGCAAAATAATGCCCTCTGCTCGCACCGCCCGGCCTCCGCTCGCACCGCCCGGCCTCCGCTGGCTTCTTAACATTATATCGGCGTATAACACGCATACATCATTTGCCCCCTATTTTCAGGGGGAAAAAAGTGCGTGTTATACGCCGATAAATACGGTAATTAACGGAAGTCACAGAGAAGCATTAAAAGGTTTTGCTTTTATCTCTGTTTGGTGTTTGTTTACATGTAACAAGGTTTGGGTCAGAACAGATACTTCATTAATTTTCATTCCAGAGGACCAAGAGACAGAGAAATTTATGTCGTTTGGCTGGGGGAGAGTTAAGATGGCTCCTTCCTAGAAGTTTTAAAGATTAATATCCTGAATGATGCCAGTTGTTTGCTTTAGTTTGGCAAGATTCTGTCTGTAGGAGGCTTAGAAAAAACTTTGCATGACTTTCTTGGTTCTTGGAGCCTGAGATATTGTGTCATGCGTCTGAATCCGAGGAGGAAGACGAACAGCTGACAGAGAACAGGAGAGTGGCTCCGTTGGCTGTGGTGGAAACTGGGGAAGGGCAAAGTCAGGGCTGGGCAGAGCAGGGAAGAGGGGGTTCAGAGGAAGACCAAGGCCCACCCCCTCTTCATCCTAGGGCATGTAGAGAAGAATGGAGAAGAGAGCAACGTCGCTTATGAGGGAGGAAAGGGCCCTGATTCCCTTCACAAGGCATCCTTAGGGAGGGAGTTTAAAGGCGAACCAGTTGGGAGGGGTGTTTGTCAGGAACAAACATTGAGTTATCTTGGGTTGGCTGCAGTTATCTGAGTTCCTGGCATCTACCCAACTGGTTTGATTTTCTGCTTTGTTACTTCATTTCTGGAACTCCATATGTTGCTCTACCAGATTTAATTACCTTATTTTGCTTTGTTGGATTTATAGTTTAAAATTTTCAGTTTACAACATTTGGACTGGAATATCTGCAGTCAAAGGCTGTTGCAGGTTCATGGGAGAGGTTTTCTCCAGACCAGAAGATAACCGGGACACTGGGGGCAAACTTGGAGCTAATAGAGGGACCTCTACTGATTATCTGGCTGGGTTCCCTTTGTGCCATGCCCCTGGTCATCACATATTGCTTCATTGAAGATATGCTAAGACTGTTTCACACATTTACCGGTCGTCTTCGACTCATGAAAACAATGGAGCCCAACATTTCTGTCGTTGTTAAGTGAGACCTTTGTTAAGTGATTTTTGCCCCATTTTACGACATTTCTGGCCACCGTTGTTAAGGGACTCACTGCAGTAACCCAGATGTTAAGTGAATCCGACTTCCCCATTGGCTTTGCTTGTGAGAAAGTTATCTTGGAACACAGCAACAGTCATAAATGTGAACCGGTCTGAATTTTGATCAGCATCATTATGGGGATGCTGCAAAGGTCATAACTGTGACAAATGGTCATACGTCTCTTTTTTTGGTGGTGTTGTAACTTTGAATGGTCACTAAGTGAACTGTTGTAAGTCTAGGACTACCTGTACAGTCCTCTGCAATGAAAAGGTAAAAGTTTCCCATGTCTAGTCATGTCTGACCCTTGGGGGGGGGCAGTGATCATCTCTGAGGGAGCCAGCATTGTCCAAAGATGCTTCTATGGTCACGTGGTCAGCATGACTATATACCGAGCCGCATGGAACGCTGTTATTTTTCCTCTGAAGTGGTACCTATTTATCTATTCGCATTTGCATGCTTTCAAACTGCTAGGTGGGCAGGAGCTTCTAGCATTACCCAGCTGTTCTGACCCAGCTTTTCAAACATGACAAAGCCTCTGAAGTGAACTCAAAGATTCCTTTATTAGGAGCGCCGGCAGTCCCGGCGAAAAGTTTCTCTCTCAACGCAGGATAACAAGTCTGTCCGGCCGGAAGATGAATAGTTGTCTGCCACATCTATTCATCTCTGACCCCTGCCTTTTATCCCCAGAGCTAGGGTGGGGCCTCACTAGCAGCGGTGGCTCTTCTGTCCCAAGGACCAGCCCATAGATTTCCACTGCTCTCCTCTCCTCTGCCTTCTGCGCATCCGTGCGTCAGGCACTGGACCCAGCTGTTCCACCTCTTCCTCATCAGCCACCTCCAGACCTGGGGGCTGTTGACTCTCCATCTGAGGGCTGACAGACGGCCCAGTCTCCGCCTCTGTGTTTATCTCTGACAGCTCCATTCTCTCTTCCCCCTTGGAGCTTCCAGATTGCCCTGATGCTAAGCCTGACTCCCACGCCTCCTCCTCCTCCTCCTCCTCCTCCTCCTCTGATTCAGCTTCTGGAGGGACCAGCTAATATTTTCACCTTGCTGGCTTGTAGTATCATTGGTAACAAGAAACAACATGAATAAAAAAAATCCCTCTTATTTTACATTCCAGGAAAGTTGAGGCGATACCAGCTCCAGCCTGTATCGGTATAACTTACCGGATTGGTGCTGTTTGGTCTTTCAGTGCAAACCAGTCTTTTGGTATGGGCTCGTAGAGACACCAAAGAGCCCAGTCAAATCCATCAGCAGCCTCGGCGTACTGAGTGAGTTGGAAGTCATCAAAACGGATGTTATCAAACACCGGTGATATGATAACGGTGTGATCCTCCTTGATGCGAGAGAGGATTGGTTCAGCCCTTCATTAAAGCAGAAGAGAGTTCATGGAGCTATGTAGGACTTTTAAAATCAATGCTCTCTTCTCTTTTTCTTAAAACTTCCTGCCTGTAACATGGACTCCTATCCGAAGCTGCCTGTTGAAAGAAGAAGCTAATTCTAAAGTCTGCCCTGACCCGTTTGATTTCTGCTTGACTCATTCTTTTTGGGATTGTGATTCAATTACGTTTTATCCATCCAAGAAATGGATTCCAACCACCATTGGACACTGTGTGATTTTAAATAACAAAGAGAAGAAAGAAATACTAGTCTTAATTCCACAAGTTTTTTTTTTTAAAGGGCCATGTAGGAGATGACCAGGCTGAGCCAGAGAGAGAGGTCAAATGTGTCATTAGTCTCGAGTCCCTTCGTGCCCACAAGAGATCTAAGTTGGCAATTAAGGAGAAAGAGCAATCTGAATATTATTGTTGTGGTCTGCCGCCGACCTGCGGAGCTGGCAGCAGAGTCGGACAGTGGGGAGGAACAGCTGGGACTCAATGGGAGGCAGACAATAGATGGGGGCGGGGCCAGTCAGAGGTGGTATTTGCCGGTTCTCCAAACTACTCCAAATTTCCGCTACCAGTTCTCCAGAACTGGTCAGAACTCGCTGAAGACCCCCTCTGCAATGGATCTGTTGAGGTATTCTCCGGAGACAGATGATGTTCTAATCTAGGCTTACCAGTTAGTGTTGACTTCAATATGCGCGTCCAAAATGGCCACCACGTCTGCTAGAGATGCTCTCCAGCCAGAAATCCGAGCTTCTGTGAGGCCTTTCCTTTCTTGGTGTCTCACAATCTTCAGCAATCCAGGATGTTTGTCGTTGAATTTTTTGATATGTTCTTCCAAAGGACCTTTAAGTTCCTCTGGCAAAAAAAACAAACCAACAATGCAGCAGATTTTGACAGTATCAACTTGAAAGGTTCATGCCAGAATACAGGGGGAAATTCCACTTTTGTTACACAGCTAAAATGTCCATTCTGTCTTCATTACATGTGGTCCTCGACTTACAAGGAGGTTCATTTAGTGACCGTTCAAAGTTACAGTGGGCTGAGGAAAATGACTTACGACCGTTTTTCATACTGATGACGGTTACAGGATCTCCATGATAACGTGATCAAAATTCAGAGGCTTATCCACTGATTCATACTTATGACGGTTGCAGTGTCCTGGGGTCATGTGATACCCTTTTGCGACCTTTTCACAAGCGAAGTCCATGGGGAAGCCAATTCACTTAATGACCATGTTACTAATTTAAGAACTGCAGAGTTTCACTTAACAACTGTGGCAAGAATGGCCGTAACATGGGACAAAATTCACTTAACAAAAGTCTCACTGAACCACAGAAATGTTGGACTCAATTGTCAAGGACAATTATAATATATCAAGGACTACCTATATTTAATAAAGTTGAGAGATATTTGGTTATTAAAATAAGAAGAAGAAGAGCACACACAACCATGACAAAGTAGTAACAACAGTACATTGGAATGTCTGCAAGAAATAGCTTTGGCCTGCAAGCAAGAACTGTGAGGAGCCACGAAAATAGACCAAGTAACAGAAAATGAAGAAGCTAAATTGCTTGGGGTCTTTAGAATTCAAACAAAATCAGAGTCAGAATCAGAACAGAGTTGGAAGGACCCTTGCAGGCCTTCTAGGCCAGTGGTCGCCAACCTTTTGGACCCCAGGGACCACCAAACTCATAATTTTAAATCCCATGGACCAGAGACCCTGGGAAAATCCCAAAAAAAGTCTGCAGGAAAATTCCCCACCCCGTTTTCCTACTGATCGATCGTTCTTTATTTGGGATCGCAGGATATTGTCTCCAGCTCCATTCTCGGGGGAGAGAGACTTTTGGCTTCATGCAAGGAAAGCAGCAGAAGCAGCAGAAGTCTTTCTTTCTCTCCCCCAAACTCCTCCAGAAATGAATCTTTGCCGGCACAGCCTCTTGGAGCAGGAGGCCTTGCAGGGTCCCAAATATTCATTTCTGGCAGAGTTGGAGGGAGTGAAAGAAAGACTTTTGCTGCTTTCCTTGCGTGCAGCCAAAAGCAGAAGAAGAAAGAAGCAGCCCGGTGGCCAGGCGAGGCGCATGGGCAAGTAGGGCAATTTCCCCCCCTCCACCCTTTCCCCCCTCCCTTCACTACCTCGTGTTGCTCACAATGCAAGCGACGCAAGCCTTGTGTTCCCACGGGCCATGTGGGCAGCGCAGCCTTGTGTTCCCTTGCAGCCTGGATTAACTACTTTGGGGGTGTCATTTCTCTGCAGACCATCCAAATTTTCTTACGGACCACTAGTGGTCCCCGGCCCACTGTTTGGCAATCACTGTTCTAGTCCAGCCCCTGCTCAAGCAGGAGGTCCCATACCATTTCAGACAAGTGACTGTCCAGTCTCTTCTTAAAAACCTCCAGTGATGAAGCACCCAAAACGTCTGAAGGCAAACGGTTACATTGATTAATTGTTAATTGTCCTGCCAAGCACCTGCCACATAACACCCCAATTTAACAATTATTGATATCAAAGACAAAAAAGACTGTATAGTGGATGTTATGGTACCTGGAGACAGCAAAATAGAAGAGACAGAACTGGAGAAAAATCACAAAATGCAAAGGCCTGCATATTGAAGTAGAAAAGAAAGCAAAAATAATGACAATAGTAATAGAGGCCTCAGGTGCAATTCCAAAATATTTTGAAAACCATTTGAACATCTTTGGCATTGACAAATTCACCATCAGTCAATTGCACAAAAGCAACTTTACTTGGAACAGCTTAAATCCTGCGACAATACCTCTAACGCCAAAATAATCCTCTGCCTAACTCAGGTTCTTGGGAAGGACTCAATAGATGGTTATAAATGTTAAATTTAGTCTAACATCTGGCTGACTCTATGACAAACCGTAATATATTGCAATTATATGTCACCCAATTCCTAGCAAATCTGGATGGCTTACAAATTGTTAAAAAGATAAAATTAGAAGGATCTATATTGACAGTTTGCAATAATGTCCCCATAATCAGACATATTCTACAACAATTGAATCTTAATCATCTCCATTTATATTTCATTTTTAAAAATAATTTTATTGAAGATTATAATTGCAATAGGAAAAAGTAATACAAACTAAAAGAAAGAATAGAAAGAATAAAAAGGCAAAGAAAATGAAAAACAAAGAAAATGGCAAAGAAGATAAGGACTATATAAAGAAATGACTTCCAGTTTTCATCACAACATGCGTAAATAATTTTGGTAACTTTTCACCTTCTCTTAATTTGCAACCAATGATCTCTTCATCCCTTGTTTCATTTCTTAGCTATAAGCAAATCCATAAAGCATTATCATTTCAGTTCCAAAAGTCCATTAAGGGTTGCCAGAAATAAAAACTGTCATTTTTGGATAAATGATCCATTTTAACCTTGCTCAAATAAACCAGCTTTATATTCTTTCCTTTTACTTCTAGCTTCCATTTCTCTTTTACTCTTTCTTGCAATATTTATCCAAGCTTTAACAAATCTCTTTTGTAAATCCAATACAATAGAATTATCCAGGTTACTCTTTTGGCATATTATTTGCAATTCCCTTTTGATTTTTAAAGCATCAATCGATTTCTTTTGTGCAGCCAATAAAATATTTTCTTCACATCAATCTTGTAGCCTGTCATTTATAGATCCACTTTTGATGATTGCTGTCTCTCTCTCCCTTGTCAGATAAAACTTGTTCCTCTTCTTCCATAACACTTTTTGGGAGGACAGTCTATCCATAAAAGCAAACATCCCTATTGGGGGTTTCCGGTTTGCTAGCCTTCGGCGGCGGCAGGGATTTGCAACCGCGCGATCACTGCTGCGTTCGCCGCCAAGGTTCCCCCGATCCATTTGGATCTGGGGGATATAGCTGCCCCGTAGAGGCAGCTGAAGATAGGGGGATCCGGCAAGGGGTTTGGGGGTGTCGCAAACCCCCTCCCCAGCCGGCTAAACTCCCTTTTCCCGAGGCGGAGGAACGGCGGTCAGTAATGGCCGCCACGAAGAAAGCTGCAGCCGGGTAAGCAAGTGCAGGAGGGAGAAAACTGGAGAAAGTGAAAGGTGCTTTTAACCGGGACAAGACGGGAGAAAGTGATTTGGAACCTTGAAAGCTGTTAAGGATATATTGTTCCTTGTGAGAGCCACAAGCTGCGAATACCCTAAAGGGGAAAGTTTTTTTTTTCTTTGTTCTACTCTCCTTCCTAAAGTGACAGCGGGAAAAAAAAAATCTTTTTGGCTGTGAGTGGGAAGGGAGAGTGAAAAAAAAATCAGAGCAAAATTTGAAAATAAGAAGATTGCCTAGAATTGCAAAGAGTTTAAAAACTTCCAAAAAATATATTTGAAAAGGATTTGTGATTACTTTAACCTCAGAAAGAAAAAGTGAAGAAGAAGAAGGTATTTAAAAGAAACAGTCTGTTTGGATTGTTTGGTGATTTTGGAACCTTTGGAAATTATTTCTGATTAAATCATCTGGGTGGTTGTTTGGAAAACCTTTTTCTCTACACAATGGCATCATCTGTGGATGGATTGGAACTTATATATCAAAAATATGAAAGAGAAAAACGAGGGGAAGATGGACTTGGCACTATTTTTCAATACTTAGAAATGGCGGTTTATATTTATGCGAAGCAGAATGAGGATGAGGGGACAAAGAAGAAGAAGAAGCCATCTTTGATGAAAAAAGGACTTTGATTGGAGATGGGAAAAAGCAAGAGAAAAAGGAAAAGAGGTCTTTAAGATTTGAAAAAACAGCCCAAAAAGAGAAGAATAAGGTGAAAAAGGGACATTATGTTAAGAAACAACAGAAAGGGGGAAAGCAGAATAAAAGGGAGGTGGAGAGACAAGGGGTTAAAGAGGACAAGGAGAAGAAGAAGCAAGGGAGAAAGGAAGGGATGAGAAGCTCTAATGGTGGGGAGCAAGATATTAAGATGCAAAAGTTTTTCAGAGATAATGGATAGATCTTATTGTTAATGGGATTCTAGAAAGGTACATAAGAGTGCATTTTTATATCTGTATTTAGAAGTAATTATAGAAAATTAGAAATAATATGTAACTTAAAATGTGATAAAATATCTAACATAAATAAGTGAAATTTTTGTTAAGAAAAAGAGAGTACTGTAATGAAATATGATTCAAGATTGTGATGTGGGGGGTAATAATCGTGGAAAGCATAAGTGTTCCCATAAAGGCATGATATTCAATTGAAATGGATAAAATGTTTAAGATATAAATGATCGTTAAAATTAATGATCAGAACATGGTATACTAGCAAAATCTTTTGTGAAATGAGATTTGAAGTAGAAGAAGGAGGAACATTTCAACGAAATATTGAGCTATAATATGTGATGTGGGGAGGGGATAATTATGGAAAATAGGGCTCTCATAAAAGCATGTGATTTAATTGAAAAGTAATGAGTTAAACGTCTAAGATATGAATGAATATCAATACTAATGAATAGATTTGTATTATTTTTGATAATATAGTATAATTTTAGAATGTACCAGACAGAATCCCAATGTATGTTATGTATTTTATATTAAGTACTATAAATATAAGGGAAAAAGATAAAGGCATCATACTCCATATAGTGTACAGGAGAAGTATTTCTTCTTTTTTTTAAAGAAGAAAAATAAATGATTGGCTGGAATAGAACAGACAAAGAATAATAAATATTAGGATATGAATTGAGAGGAGGAAAAAAAATTGAGAAAATTTAAAGGAGAGGAGAAGTTATATAGAAAATTGAAAATGTTAATAAGATATGAAATGGTATGTAAAATGAATATGAAATTGAACTTGTGTCTGCACCAAGAGTTTTAACCCGGGACTAAGCAACTTTCAGAAAAGAGATTTTTTATGTTTTTATGTTTTGTGTTTATGTGTATTTATGTATTGTTTGTCTTGAAAATAAAACTTGTTTAAAAAAAAAAAGCAAACATCCCTATTGACGTTGTTGATATTAACTTCTGATTCTGTGTTTCAAAAGCATCTATTAGTATTTCCGGTGTGATTGACTCAGATTTGGAATTTGAAGCTGAAGAAGCTGTTCCAGTAGAATCTGTGGATTGTCAGACTCAGGAAAGGACCAAGCCAGATATCACCTGAGGCTTATCATTCAGAAGCATCACCTGAGAAGCTACACCTGTCAGAGAAGGATAACATAAGGCTTTCCAGCCCCTACACTGGAGGAGTGGGAAGGAGAACAGAACAGGGGAATTCTATTAGATTACTTGCCAAGTAACAGAACAAATATTCTGTTTAGCAAGAGCTGGCTGTAGCTTATATGAAAAACTTGTTTTACCTCTCTTCTCTCTTCATTGTGCAAGCTCACGATGAAACTCTTGGATTCAGAGTGCTTTGTTCTGAGTTTAACACATGTGAAATGATTCTTTCAGACTCAAAACATTTCAAATTGGGATGATTTTACAGAATCTTGCCCTCCACAAGTCTGTGTATGCAGCAATTGAAGAAAGCTGCCTAGCTTATGTTTGGAAAGAAAACATAATTTAAGCCATAGATGTCCTTTTTGCCAGCCAACTAACAAACATATGCAGGAAACACACAACAATAATGGGAGACTTCAATTATCCTGATATCAATTGGAAAACTAATTCTGCACCAAGTGAGAAATCAAATAAGTTCCTAACCAACCTAGCTGACAACTTTGTTGTCCAAAAGGTAGAGGGTGAAACTAGAGGGACAGCCATACTGGACTTAATTTTTACAAACAGAGAAGAAGTGATAGAGGGAGTTGAAACTGCAGGAACCTTGGATGAGAGTGACCATGTCATACTAGAATTCAACATAACACAAACACAAGCAACATAACATAATGACACCAGAGTCTTGGATTTTAAAAGAGCTGATTTCAATAAACTCAGAGAGAACTTGGGAAAGATTCCATGGATGAAAATCCTAAAGGGGAAAACAACTCAAGAATCTTGGGAAACTCCGAAAAGTATGATCATAGAAGCCCAGACCAGCACAATACCACTGAGAAAGAAAAACAAGAAATTCAAGAAGAAACCAGCATGGCTACACAAAGATCTCTTTGGCAAATTGAAAGAAGAAAAGGACAAGTACAAAAAATGGAAAGAAGGACATACAACTAAGGCAGAATATCAGCAGATAGCTAGAATCTGCAAAGACGAAGTCAGGATAGCAAAGGCTCAGAACGAACAAAGACTTGCAACAAAAGTCAAAGATAATAAAAAAAGTTTCTTCCAACATATAAATAACAAGAAAAAAATCAAGGAAACAGTCGGTCCACTAAAGAGAGTAGATGGCAAGGAAGTAACAGGCAACGG
The DNA here is from genome assembly GCF_049901735.1 of Notechis scutatus. NCBI lineage: Eukaryota > Metazoa > Chordata > Lepidosauria > Squamata > Elapidae > Notechis > Notechis scutatus. Next base: position 26,266,405 of record NC_142014.1, on the reverse strand, counting down.
AGAGAAAGTAGAATTGCTTAACTCAATCTTTGCTTCTGTCTTCATGCAAAAAGAAACTATAGCTCAACCCACCAAAAACATAACTGTAAAAGACAGACCAGAAATAATAGTTAAAATAAGCAAAAAAATAGTAAGAGAACACCTGTCTGATCTTGATGAAAACAAATCACCAGGGCCTGATGGATTACATCCCAGAGTTTTAAAGGAGCTGGCAGAGGTCATCTCAGAACCACTGCACCATATCTTTCAAAAATCCTGGAGCACTGGGGAACTACCAGAGGACTGGAAAAGAGTTGATGTGGTTCCCATCTTCAAAAAAGGAAAAAAAACAGACCCAGGAAACTATAGACCAATCAGCCTAACATCAATAGCTGGGAAGATACTGGAAAAGATAATAAAAAAAACAGATCTGCCAACATCTAGAAACAAGTAAAGTAATAACTAGCAGTCAGCATGGGTTTGTTAAAAACAGATCATGCCAAACCAATCTTATTTCATTCTTCAACACAGTGACTAAATTAGTAGACCAGCAAAATACTGTGGACATAATATATTTAGATTTCAGCAAGGCATTCGATAAAGTAGACCACAACCTACTTCTTAGTAAGCTAGAAAAAAGTGGAATAGATAGCACCACCACTAGATGGATTCACAACTGGCTGGCAAACCGTACTCAATGAGTAGTCCTGAATGGGTCTAAGTCTACATGGAGGGAAGTAAGCAATGGGGTGCCACAAGGTTCTGTCTGAGGCCCGTCTTTAATATCTTCATTAACGACTTAGATGAGGGAATAGAAGGGGAACTTACCAAATTTGCAGATGATACTAAGCTGGCAGGAATAGCTAACACCCAAGAAGACAGGCTCAAGATCCAGATGGATCTTGACAGACTAGAACACTGGGCCATATCTAATAAAATGAAATCCAATATAGAGAAAAGTAAGTCCTACACTTAGGCAAGAAAAACCAAAAGTACACATATAGACTGGGTGAAACCAGGCTCAATAGCAGTAACTGTGAGAGGGATCTTGGAGTCTTAGTGGACAACCAGCTAAATAGGAGCCAGCAGAATACAGCAACAGCCACAAAAACTAATGCAATCCTAAGTTATATTAACAGAAGGATACAGTCAAGATCAAGGGAAGTACTAATATCACTCTATAAAGCCTTAGTAAGAACACAGCTAGAATATTGCATCCAGTTTTGGTCACCACGCTATAAAAAAGATGTTGAGACTCTAGAAAAAGTACAGAGAAGAGCACCCAGGATGATTAGGGGACTGGAGGCTAAAACATACAACGAACAGTTGCAGGAACTGGGCTTGGCTAGTCTAGTAAAGAGAAGCATCAGGGGAGATAGCAGTCTTCCAATATTTGAGGGGCTGCCACAGAGAGGAAGGGGCGGGGGGTTGGACTAGATGGCCTACAAGGTCCCTTCCAACTCTGATTATCTGTATCCGTATGTGCCGAGGTATCTTGTTGGAATACAGTGCTCAGGTATTCTCTACAGCAGTATTCAACCAGTAGATGGCAATGCTTATGCTGTAAGTTTGTACTTGCATCTATGGTGCAGCTCTATGCCTTTTCTCTAAAATAAAGTTTCCTGCTTTCTTGTTGCAGTAAAGCAGTTAGTCTTCGACCTATGACTACAATGGAGCCCAAAATTTATGTCGCTAAGTGAGACGTTTCTTGAGTGAGTTTGGCCCATTTTATGACCTTTTTTGCCACAGTTATTAAGTGAATCACTGAGGTTGTTAAATTAGCAACACAGTCGTTGTCAACTCACAAAACATTTTGTATACACGTTTTATAGTTGACAACGGAAAGAAGGGGGGGGAGTTTCAAAGAGCAGACGGCGGTGTGGAATCGAAAGTACATTCCATTCATACTTCACACTTGTTCAGTGAATCTGGCTTTCCCGTTGACTTTAACTGTCAGAAGGACGCAAAAGGGGATCCCATGACCCCTGGGCACTGCAACCGTCATAAATATGAGTCAGTCGCTAAGCGTCTGACTTTTGATCACGTGACCATGGAGATGCTGCAATGGTTGTACGTGTGAAAACCCGTCATAAGTCACTTCTTTTCAATGCCGTTGCAACTTCGGTCACTGAATGAACCGTTGTAAGTCGAGGGCTAGCTGAAGTTCCATAGAAGTCTCTCATTTGGCGGAAAGGAGGTTTGCCCAGGGAAAGGTTTCCGGCCACGCAACTTACCATTTGAACTGAAATCATCAATGAGGATAATTTCTTTCAGGAGGTGAGACGGTGTCCGGTTAATTACGCTGGTGATTGCACGTAGGAGGATGGAGGTAGCCTCGTTAAAGAATATAAGGACCACGCTAAGGGTTGGGAGGTCATGCGAATATTTCTTCTCTCGACATCTGGAGGAAACCAGGAAAAATGAATATTCGTTAGATTATGGTGGCGCAATGCAAGTGAAGGATTGCAAGAATTGGAGATAAACGGAATAACAAAGTAGAACAGGACCTTGGAGGTCTTCTAGTTCAGGGGTCGCTAAACTGTTGGACCTCAGGGACCACCAAACTCATAATTTTAAATCTCAGGGACCACTAATATGAATTTTGACTGACGATGACTTGCTGACGTTGGTGGGAGAGGGAGAGAGAGAGAGAGAGATCTAACCTCTCTCTCTCTCTCTCTCTCTCACACACACACACACACACACACACACAGAGGCAGGGGTGGGATTCAAATTTCTTAATAACTGGTTCTGTGGGAATGGCCTAATTTGTGGGTGTGGCTTAGTGTCATATGACTGGCTGGGCATGGCTTGTATGTAAATTATTATAAATATAAACATTGAATTTTTTTTATTAAAAAAAGAGCATCTTTTACCCAAAATCAGGCAAAGCAGGCAGGCAGATTGAGTTGCTCACAGAATCACAGATTCACTCAGAAATCTACCTTTCTGCCATCGGCTACCTGAGTCTGTCACATAAAATTTGCTTGCAAGCAAACTCATAAAATTAACTCATAACACGCCATGTATGTAAATATTGAATTTTTTATAAAAAAAGAGAGCAACTTTTACCCCAAATCAGGCAAAGCAGGCAGGCAGATTGAGTTGCTCACAGAATCACAGATTCATTCACATTTCTGCCATTGACTACCTAAGTCTGCACTGAATAATAGAAGCTTCAGTGCTAGGGAAGGTTTGGCTCTGCTTAAAAGCTTAAAAGCAGAGCCAAAGATCTAAAGATTAGCTAGAAAGCAAGAAATCCAATGGTTTCCTGCTTTCCAGATAATCGAAATCTCCTGGCATAGCAGAACTGCTGATGGTCAGAAAAAAAAGAAGGAAAAATAGCAACTTAGCCGGCAAATTTGCCAGGTAAGGAGTCAGTGGGCGGGGAGGGTTCCCACAGGCCATGTGGATGGCACAGCCTTGTGTTCCCGCACAGCCTGGATTAATTGCTTTGGGGGGTGCTCTGGGGGTGACATTTCTCTGCAGACCACCAAAATTTTCTCACGGACCACCAGTGTCCCCGGGCCCACTGGTTGGCAACCACTGTTATAGGTAGTCCTCAACTTACAACAATTTGTTCAGTGACCAAAGTTACAATGGCACCGAAAGAAGCAATTTATGACCATTTTCCACATTTACGACTGCTGCAGCATCCCAGTGGTCATGTGATCAAAATTCAGACACCTGGCAACTGACTCGTATTTACGATGGTCGCAGTATCCTGGGGTCAACGTGATCCCCTTTTGCGACCTTCTGACAAGCAAAGTCAATGGGGGAAGCCAGATTCGCTTAACAACCATGTTCTTCACTTAACAACTGCAGTATTCACTTAACAACCACGGAATGACTGTCACACTCAATGACAGAAACGTTGGGGTCAATTGGGGTCAAAATTTGAGGATTATCTGTATTCAGCTCTGCCTCCAACCTTTCCAATTTACCCCCTGTGCCAGCCTATTGGCTTTTCCTTCACAATGAATTGGTAACCTAATCCTGCGTAGCTTTTTCTCTGGTAATATTGTACTACTAACTAGAGCATACAAAACATTTGCTAGGCCAATTCTCGAATACAGCTCATCTGTCTGGAACCCACATTGCATATTGGACATTAACACAATCAAGAGAGTCCAGACAGTGGTGGGATTCAAATATTGTTGCCACTGGTTCGGTGGGGGTGGCTTAGTGGGCACGCTTTGCATGCGTGTACATACTTTGCATGCATGTGTGCACCAAACATGCCCTTTGTGCAGGTGCAGAGGCATTCTAACTTACCTCCTGCAAACCTGCACGATCCCAGTCACTTCAGCAGCTGCCGCGCACCACTCTTCTGTGCCGTGCCAAGCAGCTTTGCTTCAAATTCAGCAGATAAAAGTGAGTATGGGAGCCCAGGCGGGCGGGTGGGCCCAACAGCAGAGAGGAGGAGAGAATCAGTTCGGTCTCCGCTGCTCATCGCTCCTACCGGCTCGCCAGAACTGGGCCGAACCGGTTGAATACCACCACCGAGTCCAGAGACATTCCACTCCTCTGTTCACAATAGAATACCTTATGCCTCCAGACTTGAAATTTTAGGCTTAGACAACTTAGAACTATGCCACCTTTGGTCCAACCTAAGCGTAGTACATAAAATTATCCATTGCAATGTCCTACCCGTCAATGACTACTTCAACTTCAACCACAACAATACACGAGCACACAATAGATATGTTCTGACCAAGGCATTCTGAGACTGTAATTAAGTACACGCTTAATCCAAACAATTCTTATTTTATTTCAATGCTGGGAATTATGTTCATTCCCAGCCCATAATGAGTCGCAAACAGTTTCTCAAGATAAACACCCACCTTTATCTCCTTTCAATTGCTTCCAACAATTAGAGTGCCAAATTAACTGTAAAAACCAACCGAAGTACAAAGTCCACACAGAGCTTCAATGTTTAATCTGAACAGAGTAAACAACTTTGCTTCCTGCAAAGGTTTCTTCACCTTTGCCTGTCCTTTATGTCTTACGGCAGGGCCAATCACCTCCCAGTCTTACTCCCAAGTCTCCCCTTTTGTTTCAGCTGCTCTCGCCTTCTAGCAGCTCTGCGCACACACACACACTGGGAACAGGTTCCCCTTGTTCCTCGGTCTCACTGCTGCCAGATACTGGAGGCTCCAAAGGCAGTACCCCACTCCCAGATGGTCCTGGCCCCATCTCTGCATCGGACTCAGGACCCTTGTTTGCATCCTCCCTAGACTCCCGGACTCTTCCCTGTTCTTCCCCACTGTCCGATTCCACTGCCGTCTGCACAGGCTGCTGGCGAACCACAACAAGATCCAAACCCAAGGTAACCCACACCAAACTCGATTTCAGGAAATACGACTTCAGCAACAGAGTGGTCAACACCTGGAATGCACTACCTGACTGTGGTTTCTTCCCACAAACCCCAAAAACTGTAACCTTAAGACTATCTACTGTTGATCTCACCCCTTTCCTAAGAGGTCTGTAAGGGGGTGTGCATAAGTGCACCAACGTGCCTACCATCCCTGTCCTAATGTCTCCCTTTTATTCTTATCCATTTCATGTATTCATAATCAGGTTTATACTTATAACTGTTATCTAATACATGCTCAACAAAATAAATAAATAAAAAATCTCCACCATCAATTCCAACATGGCCAGCCTTGCCCTCCCCCTTGGTAAGCCAAAGATGGAGAAGATGCTACCTTACCTGGGAGGCCTGGTATCCTTCAAGGGCCTTTCCAGAGGCAAGCGATCACTCAGGTAAACATTGTACCCGTACTTATCGAAAAGTTTCTGGGCTACAATTTGCTGGTCCTCCATTAAACCTTTGCCCCATATCTGGAACAGAGGGGAATCTGGGAACTGCATTCTGGGAGGCACCTCAGGTTCCCTCCGGTTTTCCTTGCCCTGTTGGTCTTCCTGTATTTCCTGGTGTGGCTTCTTGGGCAATTTCTGTTCATTCGCTGCCTTCTTTTTTTCCTCTGATAATTTTATGTAATTGGCTGAAAAACACAAACAGGCAATAGGCATAAAATTAGGGGTGGGATTCTACCAGTTTGCATCAATTCGCTAGAACCGGTTGTTAACATTCTAAGCAGTTCGGAGAACCGGTTGTTAGAAGAAATTACTGGCCTAATCCTGTAAGGAAGGCAGGAAGGAAACATTCTGGTGTCGCTTACAGAAACTGCCTCTCCGTTAAACCTTATTACATTCTTGGCAGGACTAGACTTCCTGTCTCAGGAACGTCTCTGAAGTTTTTTCCCCTCCTTTGCTGGTACTTTGCTTGTGTGGTGTAACCATTCAGAGTTACAATGGCACTGAAAAAAGTGACTTATGACCATTTTTCACACTTACGACTGTTGCAGCATCCCAAAGTCATGAGAGGCCAGGCGAAGAGATACGTGCCTCAATGTGAGTGATATTGAGTTGGCCACACACCCAGCCAATAACATGACTACCAAGCCATGTCCACCCAGTCACATGACCACCAAGCCATGCCCACCACCTAAGCCACAGCCACAGAAACGGTTGTTAAAAAATTTGAATCCCACCCCTGGATAAAATGCCCAAATGTCCTAAAGTAATAACTTAGAATAGAACATAGAGTAAAAGGGTTGGAAGCAGTGGTGGGATTCAAAATATTTTACTATTGGTTCTGTGAGCATGGCTTGGTGGGCATGGCAGGGGAAGGTTACTGCAAAATCCTAGGAGGCAGAGAAGAGGTGGGGATGCGGCCAGTCAGAGGTGGTATTTGCCGGTTCTCCAAACTACTCAAAATTTCTGCTACCGGTTTTCCAGAACTGGTCAGAACCTGCTGAAGACCCCCTCTGGTTGGAAGGGAACTTGAATAGAACAGAATAACAGAGTTGAAAGGGACCTTGGAGGTCTTCTAGTCTAATCCCCTGCTCAGGCCGAAAAACTCTATACCATTTCACACAAAGGGGTGCCCAATCTCTTCTTAAAAATTTCTAGTGTTGGAGCATCCACAACTTCTGGGGGCAAGTTGTTCCACTGGTTAATTGTTCTTACTGTCAGGAAATGTCTCCTTGGTTCTAGGTTGCTTCTCTCCTTGATTAGTTTCTACCTGTTGCTTCTTGTCCTGCCCTCAGGTGCTTTGGAGAATAGCTTGACTCCCTCTTCTTTGAGGCAGCCCCTGAGATAGTGGAACACTGCTATCATGTCTCCCCTGGTCCTTCTTTTCATTAAATTAGATATACCCAATCCCAGAAAGAGTTCTTCATATGTTTTAGCCTCCAGTCCCCTAATCATCTTGGTTGCTCTTCTCTGCACTTTTTCAAGAGTCTTTCTAGAGTCTCAACATCTTTTTTAGAAGATGCTAGAGTTAGAGTTAGGACTCCTATAAAGACAAGGAGTGGTGGTGTCAAACTATTTTCCAAAGCACCAAAAGGCAGGACAAGAAGCAACGGATGGAAACTAACCAAGGAGAGCAGCAACCTAGAACTAAGGAGAAATTTCCTAACAGTGAGAACAATTAGCCAGTGGATTGGCTTCCCTCCAGAAGTTGTGAAGTTTCCATCACTGGAGGCTTTTAAAAAGAGATTGGACAGCCAGTTGTCTGAAATGATATAGGGCCGTGATGGCGAACCTATGGCACGCCTGCCACAAGTGGCACGCAGAGCCATTCGTGCGGGCATGCAAGCCCCAGCCAAACTTATCTGCACTGCACATGCGCACACCTTCCAGCTGATTTTTGGCCCATTTAGGGCCTTTTTCAGCCTCCCAGAGGCTCGAGGGAGGCCTCTGCGGCCTTTGGAGACCGAAAAATAGGCCCGTTTTGTCACTTCCGGTATTTTGGTGTGGTGTAGTATTCGGTGCAGTATTCTAGGTGTGGTCTTACTAAGGTTTTATAAAACAGAAGTGACGAACAGGCCCATTTTTCGGCCTCCAAAGGCTGCAGAGGCTTCCCTTGAGCCTCTGGGAGGCCGGAAAAGGCCTCAAGTGGGTCAAAAATCAGCTGGGAGGCGTGCACATGCGCAGTGCAGGTAAGGGGGCATGGGGGATCCCCCTCGTCTTTATAGGACCATAACTCTAATTCTGACTTTAGCAGAAGGTGGGACTAGACCCCCAAAGTCCCTTCCAACTGTATTATTCTATGTTCATGCCAACACTGGAGGCAAAATCACGGTCAAAAGGACAGAGGACTTCTGCAGTGCAATTAAACCATGATGGAGCCAGACGTCACAATTAGAAGGAGGAAGAAATACCAGAAATGGATGATGAATTGCAAGTTAATTTTGATCAACGTGGGTATTTTTAAACTCCGAACACTGAACAATGGACTTTTCAACTGGTTCATAATTGTGGGGCCGAATTCCGTAAATACTTCTTGCTTTCCCAGCTTTGTGTCTGGTTGAATCAGATTCTGCTGCAATCACAAAAAAAAAAAAGGCAGTGGGGGAGGTTTGGGGTGGAATCACTTGGACATGGTAGAGAGATCTCCATCTGACCCTTTTCAGTTTGAAATGTTGACACTCAAACGCTGGCTAAAAAGGTCATTGAGCAAAAAATGTCACACAAGAAGTGAAAATGACATGAAAGAAATGCTCAGCATTTCTCTTGGTAAGAACCAAGTCCAAATTTCTGAGTAATAAATAACCTTGCTTAGGAGCAATAAAGTCTTAAATCCCATATATTCTTCCTATCTCCTCTCCCCTCTCCTGCTCTCCCCTCTCCTCTCTCCCCTCCACGCTCCTCCCCTTCTCACCTGCTCTCTTCTCTCCTCCCTGCTTTCCCTTCCCTGTTCTCCCTTCCCTCCCCTACTCTCCTACCCTCCTGCTCTCTTCTGTCCTCCCTGCTTTCCCCTCCCTGCTCTCTCCCTCTTCCCCTCCCCTCCCCTGCTCTCTCCACTCCCATCCCCCTGCTCTCCTCCTCTCCTGCTCTGTTCTCTCCTCCCTGCTTTCCCCTCCCTGCTCTCCCTCTCCCCTCCCCTCCTCTCTCCTGCTCTCTCCCCTCCCTTGCCTCCCTCTCCCCTCCCCTCCTCTCTCCTGCTCTCTCCCCTCCCCTGCTCTCTCCCTCCCCTGCTCTCCTCCTCTCCTGCTCTGTTCTCTCCTCCCTGCTCTCCCCTCTCCTCTTCCCCTCCTCTCTCCTGCTCTCTCCCCTCCCCTGCTCTCTTCCCTCCCCTCCCCCTGCTCTCCTCCTCTCCTGCTCTGTTCTCTCCTCCCTGCTTTCCCCTCCCTCCCCTGCTCTCCCCCTCCCCTCCCCTGCTCTCTCCTCTCCTCCCTGCTTTCCCTTCCCCTCCCCTGCTCCCTCCCCCTCCCCTGCTCTTTCCTGTCCTTGTCTACTCTCCTTTCCTGCTGTCCCCTCCCCTCCCTCTCCTCTCCTCTTCCCTCTCTTTTACCCTCTGCTGCCCTCCTCTGGTCCCCTCTGCCCTTCCCTTCCCTGCTTCTTCCCACTTCCCTCCCATCCTCTCCCCTCTTCTCTTTCCTCCCTCTGCCCTCCCCTCCACTTCTCTTCCCCCCCCTCCCTCCTTTCCTTCCCCCCTTGCACAAGAGGTCTGGTAACCTCTTAGCTTCCCATGTTTATAAAAACTTCTTAGAATATTCAGTACATTCAGGGAAGGGAATTGATCCCAGTTGTTAACTGGGTGCGTAAGGTACCTACAGGTTTTTTTCTCGTTGCTATTCTGAGAATCCTTTACTCCTCTTGCCTCGCCTTCCTCTGCTTCACAAGCTCCTTGAAGAAACAGTTTTACTTTGCATTATAGGAGTATTTCATAAATGACATGGTTCCCAGCATTCTAGAGAATTTAGTAGCTGACGATATTCATAGTTGATAAGTTGCATTTGGTAGCACTTGGTACACAGCACATAGCAATAGTTAATTAAAATTCTAAATCGTTGGATTTCAAAGCTAGAATTCACATTTGTGATTGAAATGCAAAAATTGCAAGGACGACATATCACAGTTGGGTAGTTGTTAAATAATTGCTTTAACCCCACAATATGTCCAATAGTAATAGCAGTTGGGATGGAGAGCCAGAGATTAACAATTTAATCTAGTTCGTATTTATGTATTTATTTATCAAATTTAATGGCTGCCCATCGTATTGCAGGGCAACTGATATGATAGTTATACAACTAATATTAGGCAAAATTGTTTCTCTCTCGCCTGCTTTATTTCGAATTACTTTTCCCTGAAAAGGCCAGAAAAGATCAACAATGCCCAAGAAAAAAAGTTTTTAAAGTTTTATAACTCACAGTGTGCAGAACCATGAAATCCTGTACCATACAGGCAGTCCTCGACTTATGGCCACAATCAAGCCCAACGTTTCTGTTGCTAAGTGAGACATTTGATAAGTGGGTTTTTTGCCCCATTTTACAGCTTTTCTTGCCACCGTTGTTAAGTGAATTATTTCAGGGAGGCCACGTTAGGAACCTGGCTGTTAAGTGAATCGGCCTTTGCTTGTCAGAAGGTCCCAAAAGGAGATTGCATGACCTCAGGATGCTGTGACCGTCATAAATATGAACCAGTTGCCAAACATCCGCATTTTATTCGTGTTATTCATGCTGTAACAGTCGTTAACTGTGAAAAACAGTCCTTAAGACACTTGGATCCACTTTGAAGAGGTCACTGAATGAACGGTCGTAATGTCGAGGACTGACTGTAAATATGCTCCGGGAGGTTTCTACGCATTGTTATCATAATAATAAAGCCCCACTAGAAACGCCGTCTTTTCTTACTCACATAGGTTGAGGAACATGCTCTCTATTTTCACGAGATGTCCAGCAAAGTCGTCCGCCTTTCCTGAATCCAACGCTTGTTGCTCTCGACGGCCACCAGGTTCCCTCCTTAGATTTTCCATTTCATGTTTCACGTGCATCACAAACAAAATGTTCACAGCCAAGAGTAGGATAAGCAGCGTAGGAAGGAAACCTGGCAACCTCCGTCCCAGCACCATTGCCGCAGTTTATAATTCCCACCAAGGTGGTACCTTCTCCAGATGATCCGAGGAGAAGGGGGGAGAGATTCCACCACAGCACAGGTGCTGGGCAGTTCCTGGATGTCTAAGAATACCTGTGGTGACAGTTTATAGTCCCTAAGAAACAGAGGGAGGGGCTGAGCTCCGTGTGCCTTCACACACAAAAGTAAAGGCAGCAAAACTTCCCAGCCCACGATTTGCTTTATCTGTTGAATTTCTATAACCACCTGCCTGCCTGACTCTGAGAGGCTGGAGCAAGTAAATGGCAAAAAAAAACAAAACACACACACACAAAAGAAAAATTATAATCTAGCCGTGAAAAGCCATAAACATAAAACGAGGGAGAGTTCGGTGAAAATCTCACACACACCGGGCAGCCATTTCGCAGGCTTGAAGCCTCCATGGGATTCCCTGGGGCTTGGGGAATTTTACGTGGTCATACATGGCTTGCAGAAGGAACCTTGTGTGTTTTACACACCCACATTGTGTGTTTTATGTCTGGTCCTAGGATTTTTCATAATCCCAAAGTGAATGTCACAAATAAATAGGTTTTGCAAGGTGGGCTCTTCTGAATCTTAAGAATGACCCAAATAGTCCAGTTCCAACCCCATGGTGGGATTCAAATTTTTTCACTACTGGTTCTGTGGGTGCGGTTTGGTGGGTGTGGCTTGGTGGGCGTGGCAGGGGAAGGATACTGCAAAATCCCCATTCCCTCCCCACCCCATTAACCTGCTTTCCAGCTCCATTCTCCTGTGCAGGGCAACCAAAGAAGACCCAGACGATCAGCTGGGATTCAATGGGAGGCAGAGATGAGATGGGGTTGGCGGGGCCAGTCAGAGGTGGGATTTGCTGGTTCTCTGAACTACTCAAAATTTCCACTACCGGTTCTCCAGAACTGGTCAGAACCTGCTGAATACCCACCTCTGTTCCAACACATCATTCAGCCTTGGAGAAAGTGTTCATTCATTCTTTTATTCTCAACACAGGCCTGAGATGACCAAGACCTTAGACCAGGGGTCCCCAGACTTAGCAACTTTAAGGCTTGTGAACTTCAACCATGCTGGCTGAGGAATTCTGGGAGTTGGAGTCCACAGGTCTTAACGTTGCCAAGTTTGGAGACCTCTGCCTTGGGCCCTATGAAGCTGGGTGGTAGTATCACCTAACGGAGAAGTTTCCTTCTCCTCCGAAAATCAGGTGGAAGTGCTGCCCCATTCAGCTTCTCTGCTGAATATGTGGGGCTTCTCCAGGACTAAAACTAGAACCATCCACTTCACGTTCTATTCAGAATAACGGAGTTGGGAGGACCTTGGAGGTCTTCTAACTAATCCAACCCCTTGCTCAAGAGGAGACCCTATACCAGGGGTGGGCAAACTACGGCCCGCGGGCCACACCCGGCCCGTTGGTCTGTCCAATGCGGCCCGCCCCTGAAAAAAATAGCTGCCATTGGTCTGTCCAATCTGGCCCGCCCTGAAAAAAAATCGCTGGGCATGGCGTATTGCCCTGTGCCGCGTGGCCCCCAAAGCTACAAAACAGTGCGGAGCGATCTAGGGGTAGGAAAGAAAGAAATTTGCAAAGGCCTCGGCTGGAAGTTCGAAATCACCTTCGAGTGCGACCTCTCCGAAGGTGAGTCCCCGCCGATCCCCCTTTTTTCCAGGGCTTCCAGGCTTAAACTTTGCAAAGGCAAAGCTTGCAGGCTGGAGCGTCTTCCCGCCGAGGAGCGGGAAGGGTTCCACCCAGCGGGCGGGCGGGCTGCTTGGAGCCACCTAAAGCTAGGCCGCTGCTGGTGGAGCCTTGCCCTGCCTTGGTGCCCCGTTTCCTGGCTCGGCGGTCCTGCTCGGGCGGCACTTTAAAAGCCTGCTCCCAGCACCCGAGCAACTTCCCAGCAACTTTCCGCTTCGTTTAACTCGCGGGCACTCGTGCCTGGCCCCGAGCCGCGCTGGCGGAGGGGAAGCCCGGCGGGCGGGCAGGCGGGCTGCTTGGAGGAGGCGACCCGGCGGCACTCGGGATTCCCCTCCGCCGTGCGGCTCGGCGAGGCGCGAGCGCCCGCGAGTTAAAATGAAGCCGAAAGTTGCTGGGAAGTTGCTGGGATTTCCGGGCTTCAGGCTTAAACTTTGCAAAGGCAAAGTTTGCAGGCTGGAGCGTCTTCCCGCCGAGGAGCGGGAAGGGTTCCGCCCGGCAGGCGGGGCGGGCTGCTTGAGCGGGCTGCCGTGCGGCTCGGGCGGCGCAGAGCGCCCGCAAGTTAAACGAAGCCAAAAGTTGCTGGGAAGTTGCTCAGATTTCCAGGGCTTCCAGGCTTAAACTTTGCTCGGGTGGCACTTTAAAAGCCTGCTCCCAGCACCCGAGCAACTTCCCAGCAACTTTCGGCTTCCTTTTAACTCGCGGGCGCTCGCGCTGGCCCCAAGCCGCGTGGCGGAGGGGAAGCCCGGCGGGCGGGTGGGTGGACTGCTTGGAGGAAGCTCCAGGCTTCCTCCGCCAGGCACAAGCGCCTGCAAGTTAAAAGGAAGCCGAAAGTTGCTGGGAAGTTGCTTGGTTTCCGGGCTTCAGGCTTAAACTTTGCAAAGGCAAAGTTTGCAGGCTGGAGCATCTTCCCGCCGAGCAGCAGGAAGGGTTCCGCCCGGCGGGTGGGCGGGCTGCTTAAACTTTGCTCGGGCGGCACTTAAAAGCCCGCTCCCAGCACCCGAGCAACTTCCCAGCAACTTTCGGCTTCCTTTTAACTTGCGTGCGCTTGCGCCTGGCCCCGAGCCGCGCGGCAGAGGGGAAGCCCGGTGGGCGGGCAGGCTGCTTGGTGGAGGCGACCCGGCGGTGCTCCGGCAGCAGCAACAGGCAGTTTCGCCCGGGCTCCGCTCAGGTGTCCGGCTGGGGCTATCAGGAGTTGCTACCGCCAGCGCAGCTCCGTGCGGCTCCAGTCCACGTTGCCTTGGGAAGGAAAAGGCAAAACCAGGAGCCGCTGAGCCTGAGCCTCCGGTGCCGCTGCTCCCGTTGCAAAGCACCGCCGCGGCTCTTCCTTTTTGCCTTTCCCTTCCCGAGGCAACGCGGGACTGGAGCCGCGCGGAGCCGCGCCGCGGTAGCAACTCCTGACTCAGGGGCCTCCGAGGGGAGGGAGCCTCCGAGGGAGGAGAAGGAGGAGAAGAGGGGGAAGGGTGGGGGGCGATTCCCAAAAAATCTTGTGCTGACCCGGCCCGTCTGTCAAATTTTAAAAGTCAATGCGGCCCCCGAGCCAAAAAGTTTGCCCACCCCTGCCCTATACCATTTCAGACAAAGAGTTGTGCAATTTCTTCTTTAAAACTTCCAGGGTTGGGTGGAGCATTCACAATTTCCGGAGGAAAGTTCACATTAGCAGAGGGGGAGAGGACCTTGTAGGACATCTAGTCCAGCCACCCCGCCCGAGCAGGAGACCCTACACCATTTCTGACAGATGGCTGTCCAGTCTCCTTCTTGAAAGCTTCCAGGGATGAAGCTCCCACAACTTCTGAAGGAAACTTCTGTTCAATGAGTCGATTGTTGGTCTCACTGTCAGAAAATTCCTCCTTATTTCCAGGTTGAATCTCTCCTTGATCAGTTTCCATCCATTGTTCCTTGTCTGGTCTTAGGGTGCTTTGGAAAATAGCTTGACCCCCTCAAATATTGGAAGATTGCTATCATGTCTCCCCTGTCCACCGATTAATTGTTCTGTCAGGAAATTTCTCCTTAGTTCGAGGTTGCTTCTCTCCTTGATTAGTTTCCATCCATTAGCTTCATTGCACCTTCAGATGCTTTAAAGCAGGGGTCACCAACCTTTTGGACCTCAGGGAACACCAAACTCATAATTTTAAATCCCGCGGACCACTAATAGGAATTTTGACTGACAGTGGCTTGCTGACATTTTCCCAGGGTCTCTGCAGAAGCAGCAGAGACCCTGGGAAAATCCCCCAAAAAGTCTGCAGGAAAATTCCCCACCCCATTTTCCTACCGATCGATCATTCTTTATTTGGGATCGTAGGATACAGTCTCCAGCTCTATTCTCGGGTCGGGGGAGAGAGAGAGAGAAAAGAGAGAGAGAGAGAGACTTTGGGCTCCATGCAAGGAAAGCAGCAGAAGCAGCAGAAGTCTTTTTTTCTTTTCCCCCAAGCTCCACCAGAAATGAGTCTTTGTGAGACTTGTCACACCGACGCAGCCTCTTGGAGCAGGATGCCCTGTAGAGTCCCAAAGACTCATTTCTGATGGAGTTTGGGGGAGAGAAAGAAAGACTTTTGCTGCTTTCCTTGCATGCAGCCAAAAGCAGAGGTAGAAAGAAGCGGAAAGAAGCAGCCCGGTGGCCAAGCCAGGCGGGTGGGGCGAGTGGGGCAAGTTCCCCCCCTCTGCCCTTTCCCCCCTCCCCTCACTACCTTGTGTTGTTCACAATGCAAGCGATGCAAGCCTTGTGTTCCCACG
Source organism: Notechis scutatus (assembly GCF_049901735.1). Classification (NCBI taxonomy): domain Eukaryota; kingdom Metazoa; phylum Chordata; class Lepidosauria; order Squamata; family Elapidae; genus Notechis; species Notechis scutatus. The sequence goes on along the minus strand of NC_142014.1, from coordinate 26,251,071 downwards.
GGCCATGTGGGCGGCGCAGCTTTGTCTTCCCGCGCAACCTGGATTAATTGCTTTGGGGGCGACATTTCTCTGTGGACCACCAAAATTTTCTCATGGACCACCAGTGGTCCCTGGCCCACTGGTTGGCGACCACTGCTTTAAAAAATAGGTTGACCCTCTCTTCTTTGTGGCAGCCACTCAAACATTGGAAGGCTGCTGTCATGCCACTCCTAGATGACGGGCACTTCAGCAACCCTCATTCCAAGGAGATCAGGAGTACAGTCTGGGAGAAAAGAAAAGATGGAAGCCCAAGAAGGTGGTATTTTTCCCTTCCTTTTGTAGAGGCAATGGAAAATGGGAAGGACTACCTGGAGACCTGGGAAAGATGGAAGAGATGTCAAGACATGGTGGGATTTAATTTATTTTTTTACTACCGGTTCTGTGGGCGTGGCTTGGTGGGCATGGCAAGGGAAGGATACTGTAAAATCTCCAGTCAGAGGTGGGATTTGCCGGTTCTCCGAACTACTCAAAATTTCCGCTACCGGTTCTCCAGAACTGGTCAGAACCTGCTGAAGACCACGTCTGTGTCAAGATGAAGTATTACCAAACCAGAGGAGACTTCCAGTGATTTTGGAAGTTGGATGCAGATTAAGAGTGAGATTGCAAGGGAAAAGACCAGCCACAGCTGTGTAGTAGAAGAAAAACCGCGAGAAACTCTAAAGAAATTCCAAGAGGAATTAAAAATAACTGACCTCAGGACTCAAGAGGGGCCTGACAGGAGATGCCAGATGTTATAAACAGCTTGGAGGAAGGGGGGAGCGGGACAGTTCAAAGCAAAGCGGTCAAGGAAGTAGGAAAAGAGTAATGGTCATATTCAGAACAGATAAATCATACAGGTGGAGTAAGAACAAAGAGATTCAGTAACACACCCAGTTTTTTGGGGGGATGGTAGTATGTGGCACACCCAGTTTTGGGGTGATTGAGATGGTAGATTCGAGGACAATCATAATTATAGGAATTAAGGTATAACAGGATAAGAACAAGGAAGGATCAGGAAGAGGAGTTAAGGTATTACAGGAAGAGGAACACACTACTACAAATAGAAATAATAGCAATAGCAATAGTACTTAGACTTAGATACCGCTTCACTGTGCTTTTACAGCCCTCTCTAAGCAGTTTACAAAGTCAGCCTCTTTCCCCCAACAATCTGGGTTTCCATTTTACCGACCTGGGAAGGATGGAAGGATGAGTCAACCTTCAACTGGTCAAGATCGAACTGCTCACTGGGCAGAGTCAGCCTGCAATACTGCATTCTAACTACTGCGCCACCATGGCAGTGATAACAATAGCACACAGACTTACATACCACTTCACAGTGCTTTAAAAGGTTTACAGAGTCAGCCTGTTGCCCCCAATAATCTGGGTCCTCATTTTACCCAACTTGGAAGGACGGAAGGCTTAGTCAACCTTGAGCCTGGTGAGATTCGAATTGCCAAATTGCAGGCAGCCAGCAGAAGTAGCCAGCTGGTACTTGCTGGTACGGAGGTAGAACCTTCCTTTTTTCACCATTGAATTTCATTTGGTTAAATAGGGCCCTATTTGCTTCACAACTGTGACAACTCGCTTAGCAACTGTCTCGCTTAACAACATAAATTTTGGGCTCACTTGTGGTCATAAGTCAAGGCCTACTGTATATATGGTCATGGGCTCTGGTTTGACCTATGTGTCATGGCCATAATGGGGACAAAGCATCCATAGGCACTGGGTATGTCTAGCTTGATGAAGAGAAGGACTAGGGGAGACATGATAGCAGTGTTCCACTATCTCAGGGGCTGCCACAAAGAAGAGGCAGTCAAGCTATTCTCCAAAGCACCTGGGGGCAGGACAAGAAGCCATGGGTGGAAACTCATCAAGGAGAGAAGCAACCTAGAACTAAGGAGAAATTCGACAATTAACCAGTGGAACAACTTGCCTCCAAATTTGTGAATTCTCCAATACTGGAGGTTTTTAAGAAGAGATTGGACAACCATTTGTCTGAAATGGTGTAGGGTTTCCTGCCTTAACCGGGGTTGGACTAGAAGACCTCCAAGGTCCCTTCCAACTCTGTTATTCTGTTCCATTCTGTTCCTATTCCATCCCTATTCCATATTCTATTTTATTCTTCTATTCCATATTCTATTCTATTCCTATTCCATATTCCATTCCATTCCCTATTTATATTCTATTCCATATTCCATATTCTATTCTTTTCCTATTCCATTCCTATTCCATATTCTATTCTTTTCCTATTCCATTCCATATTCCATATTCCATATTCCATATTCCATATTCCATATTCCATATTCTATTCTCTTCTCTTCTCTTCTCTTCTCTTCTCTTCTCTTCTCTTCTCTTCTCTTCTCTTCTCTTCTCTTCTTCTATTCCATTCCATTCCATTCCTATTTCGTTCTCCGTTCTCCATATTCCATTCTCCATATTCCATATTCCATTCTCCATATTCCATTCCATTCCATTCCATTGTTTCTAATTCTGTTCTATTCTATTCTAATTCTGGGCTCAGCCTTTTTACTGCATCTACACGTTGCTCTTTGAGGTGCTCCTCAAGGTGACCTGGTCCTCCTGGGGAAGGAGGGTGCCCGATGTGTAGGAGAAATTGTGATGGGTTAGCCAGGCACGTTGAAGATCAAAGCAATTGCATTTGCTCAGAACTGGAAGCCAACTGGGACGAGTCCAAGGGAACGGCTGGGGTGTTTTCGGACTGATGCTATTATCTGGGACATGTTTGAGCACTTGGAAGTACTTAGATACGTGTCCTTTGTGAGTCATCTTTGCCGCATGTGAGCTTCATATAGCCCCACCTGGCCAGCATCACTTAGCAGGGAGAGGATGCCTGACTAAATCAAGAGGCTAATAAGGCCTCCATCAGAGGTGAATGTTAATAGGCATTGAATATGGTTGTCTGTTCCTTGAATGAGGACCCTGGGTTGCTTTGTTAGATGATCCATTCATTTTGTCTTTGGAGATTCTCAATCCTCCACGTTATGGTTGTCCCAAAAGTGCTTTCTTTGTTTTCCAAAAAGCAACTGGCCTTTCTTCTTCTTATTTTTTAATTTCTCTGAAAATCTTAGTTAAAGCCTAAGTTAGAACTGTAGAAGCTTCTTGGATGAGGAGAGAAACGTTTCAAAGACAGAAACGGATCCCAAAAAGCATCTTTGGGATCCACTTGTTTGTTTTTCTGGTTGTCGGTGATATTTCCAGAAGTCTTCTCCACCATCAAAGTTTGAATCCATCAATATTCTTCCTACCCTGCTTCTTCTTCTTATTTTTTTTCTCAATTTTTTATTTTATTTTTATTTCTTTAAATACATCTTTGGTGAACAGTGTGGTTCCAGGTTTTTTACATTTTAAATCAAACATGACCATAATTACATATTCAGCTTTCTTGTCCAATTTCATATCATTACCTATTAGATAGATAGATAGAATGCTTTATTGGTCAAGTGTGATTGTACACACAAGGAATTTGTCATGGTGCAGATGCTCTCAGTGTACATAAAAGGAAAGATACATTTGTCAAGAGTCAGTCAATAGGGAATTGAATGAGAATAGAATAGAACAGAACAGAACAGAACAGAACAGAACAGAATAGAATAGAATAGAATAGAATAGAATAGAATAGAATAGAATAGAATATAGAATAACACACAAGGAATTTGCCAAGAGTCAAGAATCATAAGGTACAACGCTTAATGATAGTCATAGGGTACAATAAGCAATCAAATCATACTAGGAAACAGTCAATATAGATCGTAAGGATACAAGCAACAAAATTACAGTCATACAGTCACAAGTGGGAGGGGATGGGCGATAAAGAGTGATGAGAAGGTTAATAGTAATAGTAGTGCAGACCTTGTAAATAGTTGGACAGTATTGAGGGAATTATTTGCTTAGCAGAGGGATGGCATTCGGGAGAAAACTGTCCTTGTGTCTAGTTGTTCTGGTGTGCAGTACTCTATAGTGTCATTTTGAGGGAAGGAGTAGAAACAGTTTGTGTCCAGGATGTGAGGGGTCTGTAGATATTTTCACAGCCCTCTTTTTGACTCGTGCAGTATACAGGTCCTTGTGGAAGGTAGGTGGGTAGTAATTGTTTTTTCTGCAGTCCTAATTACCCTCTGAAGTCTGTGTCTGTCTTGTTGGGTTGCAGAACCAAACCAGACAGGTGCAGATGACACTCAATCATTCCTCTGTAGAACTGGATCAGCAGCTCCTTGGGCAGTTTGAGCTTTCTGAGTTGGTGCAGGAAGAACATTCTTTGTTGTGCTTTTTTGATGACGTTTTTGATGTTAGGTGTCCATTTTAGGTCATGTGATATAATAGAACCTAGAAATGTGAAGGCCTCTACTGTTGATACTGTGTTGTCTAACATTGTAAGAGGTGGTAGTATGGGAGGGTTTCTCCTAAAGTCTACCACCATTTCTACAGTTTTAAGTGTGTTCAGTTCCAGATTGTTCCGGTTACACCACAAGGCAAGTTGTATAACCTCCTGTCTGTATGCGAATTCGTCGTTGTCTTGAATAAGACCAATCACTGTTATGTCATCTGCAAACTTCAGTATTTTAACAGACGGATTGTTTGAGATGCAGTCATTGATATAGAGTAGTGTTTCTCAATCTTGGTAACTTTACGAAATGTGGACTTCAACTCCTAGAATTTCCCAGCATCCCCACGCTGGCTGGGGAATTCTGGGAGTTGAAGTGCACATTTCTTAAAGTTACCAAGGTTGAGAAACACTGATATATAGGGAGAAGAGAAATGGAGAAAGCACACAGCCTTGGGGGCCCCCTGTGCTAACTGTACAGGTATCAGATGTGATTCTGCCTAGCTTCACTTGCTGCTTCCTGTCTGTTAGGAAGCTTATGATCCACTTACAAGTGTGTTCAGGTACCGCTAGTTGGTTTAATTTAGTTAGAAGAATGTCTGGAATGATGGTATTACCAATTTTCCATTTTGTATTCTCATACATTACTTTATATCAATCTCTATGTTCTTAATCCTTTTCTATTTTCATTAATCATATATTCTTGTATTCATCATTTTTGCAGATTTTCTACCATGGTTCTTCTGATTGAGAATGGACAATCATTCTTTAAAACAAAAGGCAAGGGGTCATTTCCTAGCCTAGCTAAGGTTTTTAACCTGGAAATAATATAAGTTTATAAAGTGATCCATAAATCTGGAGCTCGCCTGATACGTAAATTGGTCAAGTTATTCTACCCCAGGTATATAGTTCTTGGAAGAACAAAAGACAAAAAAAAAAGATGTTGAGATTCTATAAACAGTGCAGAGTTCTCGGTGCTCCATCCCGGGAACTTTTTAATAAGAGATTAGACAACCACTTGTTTGAAAGGGTATAGGGCAGTGATGGCGAACCTTTTTGTTGTGGTGTGCCACGATAGTACGCGCGCAAGAGTGCCAGCATCAACAATGCAATGAACCCCACCCCACCTGCACATGCGTGTGCAACACCCCTGCCCCGCCCCCTTACCTGCACTGCACATGCACCCACCTCCCAGCTGATTTTCAGCCCGTTTGAGGCCGTTTTCGCCTTCCCGGAGGCTTGAGGGAAGTCTCTGCAGCCTTGGGAGGCCAAAAAACAGGCCCATTTCAGCACTTCCGGTATTTCCAGAAGGCCCGTTTTTCAACCTCCCGAAAGTCAGCTGGGAGGCGCACGCATGCGCAATGCAGGTAAATTTGGCTGGTGCTCGCGTGCCCGCACAAATGGCTCTGCGTGCCACCTGTGGCACGCGTGCCATAGGTTTTCCATCATGGGTATAGTGTCTCCTGCTTGAGCAGGGGGCTAGACTCGAAGACCTCCAAGGTCCCTTCCAATTCTGTCATTCTGTTATTCCTCATTTATGGCTTTGTCTGCAGCTACATGTGAGGCAGATCCATTCTCCATTGCTGCTTCTGTTAGTAGTCTTGGTGTTAACAATACAATCTTCTCAATCTGCTTTAAGTAACGCAAGAGCAGTGAGCCTCTCCATCCGTGTATTTGCAAATCTTGCTTCTTTGGGGTAGCTTTGGGGTCAGAGGTCTTATAGAAGGTTGATGCTTTTTTCCGCTTCTGTGATATTAACATATGTTAGGACACAGAATCAGTAGAAAACTATAGCGATTCAGAAAGATGATGCCGATAGAAATAGGCAGAAACACCCCAAATTGGAAATTAGAGAGTAGTCCCACAATTAATATGATCATAAAGAAAATTATGGATTGTGCAGAAATGAATAAACTTACAATGAAATTGCAGGAGAAGGAAGAAAAAGAATATTATACGGTCTGGGGAAAATGGAGTTTGGTTAGATAACAGGAATAAAAGATAATGCAAAATGTAAATTATATATATATATATATATATATATATATATATATATATATATATACCCATCTATGTATGTACATGTGTGGGTGCGGGTGTGTAAATGAAAATGGAAAAGTTGATGCCACAACTTACTGCAAAAATTGTATATATGGTTTGTTTTTAAAAGTGTAAAATGTAATAAAAATTATTTAAAATAAAATAGAAATAGAAATAGGCAGAAACTGTTACTTTGGACAAAAGAAGTTGAAATATTTTCTTAATCCAGAACAATAAGACAACAATCAGAAGCAGCTCACAGCAAATTATCTCTTAAATTGACTGGAGTATAAGAAAGAGGAGAATGGGTATATAATACAATCGGATTTTGCAGGTTCCTTTTATTAAGTTGGAGCTGATAGGGAAGGATTTTTGTCTTTTGGTCCTCGCTTCATTCGACCTCTTTTAGCATCTGAGCCGCTTACTCGTTTTCATCTGTTGAAACCATGTCTGTGCTATGAGCTCCTCTGGGAATATCTGTGACATTAAAAGCAGCTGCGTCCTCTTCGCCAATGACATCAAATTATTTAACACCACCAACAATGCTGCTGCCCTAACAAAGCAGCCTTGACAACTCCAAATTTCAACTAACAAAGGCAAAAAAAATCAGAACACCAAATACAAGTTAGGCGACAAAGATCTCATAGACGATCCTCAATCTGTCAAGGACCTAGGATTACTTATCTCAAACAATCTAAGCCCCAGAGCTCACTATAACAGCATTGCCAAAAAGGCTTTAAGAATTGTTAACCTTATCTTGTGAAGCTTCTTCTCCGGCAACATTGAATTGTCAACTGGGCAACACAAAACTGTTGTGGTTAGCCGGCAGCAGGTGTGGACGGCTGAGGAGAGCGAGGACTCAGATGAGGGGCCAGGACCATTAGGGACTGGACTGCTGCCTTCAGAGATTGTGGGGGCTGGCAGCAGCGATGAGGAGGTTCCCAAGGAGCCTGTGCTAAGTGCGTGTGAGCGCAGGGCTGCTCGCAGGAAAGAGCAGCTTCAACAGCACGGGCAACTCGGGAGTAAGGCTGCAAGGTAATGTCCCCTCCCTGAGAAGATAAAAGCCAGCTGTGAATTGGACATTTTTTGCAAAAAGCAAAGACATTTTGAAACTCAAGCCTCGTGGACATTGCAGTATCTTAGTTGGTATTTGAAGACTCTTGTGTTGTAAAATATTTCTAGGTAACCTTATCTGTTATTTTCTGCAGCCTCGCACAGTTTTGGCGAGGCTCATGCTTATCAAAGTTAATTAGTTTGCAGCAGCCTTTTAACCAGGGATTCGTAAGAATCATTAAAAGGTTTCTGATCCCTTTGGTTTGTGTTTGTTTTATTGGACAAGGGTTTGGGTCAGAACAAAAACCTTTGCCAGACCAATTCTTGAATACAGCTCATCCGCCTGGAACCCGCACTGTATATTGGACAATTGAGTGAGTTCAGAGGTATTTCTCGAGAAAAGTTCTCCACTCCTCCACTCACAATAGAATTCCCTACGCCTCCAGGCTTGAAATTTTGGGCTTGGACAATCTGGAACTGCACCACCTGCAGTCCGATCTAAGCATAGTACACAAAATTGTCTGCTACAACGCCTTGCCTGTCAACAACTTCTTCAGCTTCAATCACAATAATACACAGGCAAACAACCAATACAAACTCAAGGTAAACCACTCCAAACTTGATTGCAAAAAATACTTCAGCAGCAGAGTGGTTAACACCTGGAACACCCTACCTGACTCCGTTTTTACAGCCTCAACCCCTCACAGACTGTCTACCGTGGACCTCACCCCATTCCTAAGAGGTCCTTAAAGGGGGAGTGCATAAGCTCACCAGCATGCCTACTGTCCCGGTCCTACAGTCCCCATTTATCTGTATTTACTTCCTGTGTTCATGTTTACGTTCATAACTTGTTATCTTGTACATGTTTGACAAACAAATAAAATAAAAATAAAATAACATTTAAACCATAGGTTTATTTGTCTTTAATGTGGCATGACTCTGCTTGTTCTTGGTGACATTTTGTCTTATCTGTGCACCGGAAGCCCATCAAACGTGCCAACTATTCAAACAATATTTTTCTTGGCAAGGTGTATATTACTGCTGGCTGAAAACGTGAATTTTCATTTTGACTTAGATTGGGAGTTGCCTGGGGTTTAGTATAAGATGGACAGCTATAAACAAAAGTTGCAAACATGTTAAGTCAATTTTACTATTTGCCTTTTCAATATCCATCAGGCATTCTTTGTTATGTCCGTGGTTTTTTCTGCTAATCAATTCTTGATACCTGAAAAGCAAACACTCTCTTGACATTCCAATAATGAATATTTTAGACGCAGCCATGTAATTATGAATGTGAAGAAGGGCACAGCAATCAGCCCTAGCCAAATAATAATAATAATAATAATAATAATAATAATAATAATAATAATAATAATAATAATAATTATTATTATTATGGTTATGAAGGGTGTGTGTGTGTGTGTGTGTGTGTGATTGAACAGTGTGTGTGTAGAGCTTCTCAGTCATCCAGGTCTTATATATTTTTTTTGCCACCACAAAAGGCACCAGTTCTTATTTTCAAAGGATGTCATCCACTGACTAACCTCATTTGTGCACGTCATTCCCCCCTCCGCCTCCTTTTACCTGTCAGAGGCCTTCAAGAACCTCTTCTGAGGCCGGCAAGGCTTTCCTGAAGGCCTCTGCAGCCGATAACAGAGCTCTGGATCAATCCTGAGCTTTGTTTTTAGCTACAAAGGCCTTCAAGAAAGCCTTGCCAGCCTTTCCGGCTGCAGAAGAAATGGGCCGGCAAGGCAGGTGACGGGGTGTGCGAGGCCTGGCTACAACTATCCAAAGGTTCCCCCATCCCTACCCTAGCTTAATTTTTACCCGTGCACTCTGGATGGGCGGGGTCTTAATTAGGGCTTATTTTGGGGGTAGGGCTTATGTTGGGCTCATGTGGAAAAATCAAGCTAGGACTTACTTTCAGGGTATGTCATATTTTTCAGGGAAACGGTATTGTTTTCATAGTTGTGCCATAACACTTTCTACATTTGTCGTTCAATACATTTTAATCTATAGTCGCGTACAGTCCGATGGTGATATTGCTTACAGTATATATTCTTACATATATCTATATATTGTACCTGTATTTATTTCTGTTTTGTTAATCTTCTTTTATTAAGTTACTAATCTCTGCACCTGTTATTTAGCCCTTTGTACAATACGTCCCATGTTGAGTAATATTCTGTTCCCTCTTTATGTTTTTGGAGAGTTTTGAGCCTCCAGCGCAGGATAAATTCAGATTTTAATAAGGCAGCCTGAAGATGAATGAGGTTAGCAATCTTGGAAGACATATTGTGATGGTTAGCAAGGTAATGGTGGAAAGTACAAAGGTTCTTTCTTGTCAAATGCCAACTACGTGGAGTAAAATAAATATACTTTCCAGCTACAGGCAAACAAACTTTTGGGTTAATCCACACACAGAAGCTCAGAGAAGCAAGCTCTCCTTTTCTGGATTTCTCTCTGGTCATCTCTAAGGATGCTCCACCCAAACAGGACATCCTGGTTGATATGGCCATTCAGCAGATGTTGTTCACCACAATCCCATTTTCCCCTTGCCAGGTTTAGTAAGCGTCCAAGGGGGAAAACACACACACACACTATCTACAAATCAGTCTTGAGAGGAGCAGGTTAAACAGTACAGGCGGTCCTCAACATACGTATGCAATCGAGCCCAACATTCCTGTGGTTAAGCGAGATGTCTGTTAAGTGAATTTTGTCCCTTTTTACCTTTTCCTGCCCCAGTTGTGATCACTGCAGTGGTGGAGTTAGGGATTGACTTAGCAACAGCGGCACGAGAGGTCATAAAATGGAGTAAATGAAGACAAGTGTTTTCCCTGAGCAATATACATTTTTGGGACTGATTCTCGTCGTTAAGTCAAGGACTGCCTGTGTTTTGCATCTAAACCGGGATGTACGATTAGTGAATATAAAAGACAGCTACTTTTCTTCCCATCCCCAGCTACAAAAACACCAATCTTGTGTGTGTGTGGAGGTTCTCACTCGACAAGGTTGTAGTTGTATCAAAGGTGCTTTTTTGAAAAACTCAAGTGGGCTGTTCTTCCTTGATGGTGAAGAAGACCTTTCACTTCTCATCCAAGAAGCTTCATTCCATCTCCCCATCGTCCAGTCACGACGGAGGAAGCTTCTTGGATGAGAAGTTGTTAAAAGAAATGAAGACCTAAAATGGGTGAGAGTGCACTAAAAATCAAAGGTAGGCAAATGTGCTTCAGATGGCATAGAATTTTCTTGGCTTAGACGGACCTTATCCTTGTGCACTCCTTGACTTAGTTCTGAAGCTTCTCAGATGAGAAGTGTAACATTTTCAAGGGAAAAAACAACAACCAAGGAAGTCCATTGCCTTTTGGAAAAGCACCTCTGGGACGATGATTTGGGGAATCCAGCAAGTATTGTAAAGCCTTCCCAAAATAATTAGCCTGGAAATAGGGTGTGAAAGTGATTGGTTTCTCTCCTTCTTGTCTCCTGGGAGCCAACCAGCGTGAGTGCCATTAGGGAATCTGAGCCAGTAGGGTGAGGAATATTGTGACTGCTGACCGTTCTATTGGGAAATGCTGAGTTTTAGGAGAAAATAGTCCAGAGATCCTCAAGTCATAGTATTTGTTTACATTTAAGGAGTTTAATACGTTAATTTCCTCAAATGGTAAACTGAAAGGCTGTAGAACAGGTGGGAAGTGACACTGATAAAAAGCAATGTATGCACAGTAATTCATAAACTACACAGGAATCGGTAAATTAAGAGAAAAGTTTAAAGGGAAGGAGGGAAGGAGGAAAGAAGGAAGGAGAGAGGGGAGGAAGGGGAAGGGGAGAGCAGATGAGAAAGAGGAGAGCAGAGGAGAGAAGGAAGAGGAGAGGGGTAGGGAGGAGGGAGAGGGGAAAGAAGAGAGGAGAGGAGGAAGAGGAGAGAGCGGAGGAAAGGGGAGAGCAGAGGAAAGGGGAGGGGAGAGGAGGAAGAGGAGAGGAGAGAGAAGTGAGAAGAGGAGGAAGAGGACGGGAGAGCAGAGGAGAGGGGAGAGGAGGAAGAGGAGAGGGAAGAGGAGAAGAGAGGAGGAAGAGGAGAGCAGAGAAGAAAGAGGGGAGGGGAGAGGAAGGAAGGAAAGGGAAGGGAAGAAATTGGAACCGTGTGGCTCCCTTTAATGGTCTGAGAAAAAACGCAGATCTTTCTACTATAAATCATTTATCCAAGCTCTGAGTAGATTCTTAATCCTCTTAATCCTCTTCGGGATTAAGAACACAACACAACATTGGGCTGCAGCCTTTTTGCTCCTCCAATAAACAGCAGCCTGTTCTTCAATTTCTCCAGCCAGAAGTATTCTTATTTCATCAGGACGGGATTCTTTTTAAAAAAATCATCTCGGAGGAGGCCCGTCAACTTCCTTGTGCGATAAAGTTCCTGCAGCTTTAATGGCGTTCGGTTTGGAAATCCGGAAGCTTAAAACCGTTTTGCGATGGTGGACTTTCACAAGTAATTTTTATTTTTATGCTCTGCGTCGGCCTAACAGGCTTTGGCAGTTACAGTTCCCTCTGTTGCCTCGTAAAACATAAAATTTTCAAGACCAAGCCTGGGAACATAAGAGATGACTGAAGGTTTCTGTAAAACATATGTTGATGTAATCAACGTTGACTTTGGCTCTTGGAGGGAAAGACAGGTCAAATGGTACATAAGGAGCAGAGCCCGGAGGAATAATGCAGATCATAGTGCTACATCCAGTTCTAAAATGTTTTGAGACCAGCAAACAAAACAGGCCAAGCCAAGTAAGAATCAACAAGTCAAAAAGAGAGGCACCAGGAAATCTGTCCCAGGAACAAACAGAGGCACCACAATAATTCCAAAGTCGGGTGAATTTAGGACAAAACTAGGCAACCCGCAGCTCTGGAGCCGCGTGTGGCTCTTTTATCCCTTTGCTGCAGCTCCGGCACTCAAAATATGCATCACAACCGCCAATGTGTGACACCCGCCGGACTCATTTATTGAGCTTTTCGGGGCCCCGGTAGACCAACCATGGATAAATCCAATAAAAGAAAAGTTTCAGAAGGAAACAGAACATTTAATGGTACATAGGCAGATTCATTTGCTGATGAGACTGGTCTTTTTCGGATTCAAAATGTTTTTGTTATATGCAGAAATAAAAAAATGTTTTCACTGTAGCAGTTCATTGATTTCATAAATTCAACACACTATGGTTTTTTAAATACATAGCATAAAGCTGTGATGGCGAACCTATGGCACATGTGCCACAGGTGGCATGCAGAGCCATTTATGCGGGCACGCAAGCCGCAGGCAAACTTACCTCACTGCACATGCGCGCGCCTCCCAGCTGATTTTTGGCCCGTTTGAGGCCTTTTTCGGCCTCCAAGAGGCTTGAGGAAAGCCTTTGCAGGCTGAAAAATAGGCCTGTTTTGTCACTTCTGGTATTTCCAGAAATACCGGAAGTCATGAAATGGGCCCATTTTTCGGCCTGCAAAGGCTTTCCTCAAGCCTCTTGGAGGCCGAAAAAGGCCTCAAACGGGCCAAAAATCAGCTGGGAGGCACAGTGCAGGTAAGGGGGCAGTGGCGGTGTGGTGTGGATTGCGCGTGTATGCACAGGGGGTATGGTGGTGTGTGTGCATTGCCTTCTGGGTGCTGGAATGTGAGCGTGCGCGCGCAAATGCATGCAAATTTTTTGGCACAAGAGCCCAAAAAGGTTAGCCACTACTGGCATAAAGGTAAAAAAAAAAAAAGATATATGCAGTGTTATCTTCATTTTATATGTCAAAAGGGTTTTTGTGGTTCCCGGTGTTTTCTTTTCTGTGGGAAATGGGTCCAAATGGCACCTTTGAGTGTTTAAGGCTGCCGATCCCTGGACTAGAACGTAGTTAAGCGGGGATAATCCAAAGATTCAGTACAGGTAGTCTTCGATTTGCAACAGTTCGTTTAGTGACCGTTTGAAGTTACAACAGCACTGGGAAAAAAAGTGACTTAAGGACCGTTTTTCACACTTACGACCGTTGCAGCCATCCCCTTGGCTATGTGTTCAAAAATTTGGACGCTTGGCAACCGACTCATCTTTGTGACGGTTGCAGTGTCCCGGGATCTGACAGGCAAAGTCAGTGGAGAAGCCAGATTTGCTTAACAACTGTGTTACTAACTTAGCACCTGAAGTGATTCCCTTAACAACTCTGGCAAGAAAGGTTGTAAGATGAGGCAAAACTCGCTGAACCAATGTCTCGCTTAGCAACAGAAATGATGGGCTCGATTGTGGTTGTAAGTTGAGGACTACCTGTGCAGTATTAGTATTAGTAGTAGCAATAGCAATAACAGCAGCAGCAGCAGCAACAACAACAACAACAACAACACTCAGATGGTCCACTGCTTGTGTCACAACTACCATCTGCCTGTAGCAAGAATTGGTGGGATTATAAGCCTGAAAAAGTGGTTGAAAATGAGCATGCAAAACTACTGTGGGACTTCTGAATACAGACTGACAAAGTTTTGGAACACAATACCCCGGATATCAGTGATTGTGGAGAAGAAAAGTGTGGATCGTTAACATTGCCATACAGGTGACAGCAGAATCAGCAGAAACAACTTGAAAAAGTACCAGATATCAGGACTTGAGAATCGAACTGCAACTCTGGCCTACACAGTGCAGGTGGTTCTAGTGGTACTGGTCCACTGGGTGCTGTGCCTAAAGACCTGGCAAGCATTTTTAGAAATGGCGCTATTAACTATCAACAAACATTACAACAGATGAAGACAGCAGAAGAAGAAGGAGAGGAAGAAGCCATTTTTAATGAATCTCAGAATTTGACCAAGAAAGAAGGAAGAGGAAAGGAAGAGAAATGAAGGACTTAAGATTTAAAAAAACACTTAAGAAAGGGAAAAATAAGGTGCAAAATCAACATAATGATAGTAAACAAAAGGAAAAGGAACACAACAGAGAAGGGAAGCCAGTAAGGCAGAGGCTAGAAAGGGGGTAGAAAGGTTTGTTGGGAGAAGAAAGGAAGGAAAAGGTGGAGAAAAGCTACAAAGTTTTGAAACTAGATGGGAAAAAGGAATCTTTTTAGGGATAAAGGGTAAAGTATAATTTATTCAAAAAGATTTTGCAAGGTACATACGATGATATTGTAGCATTGTATTAGAAATAGAAAACTTAAATGGTTTAAGAGTTGATAAGAAATTAAAATGTTGAAATGTTTAGTAATGATTGGTTTTAAAATGTAATAATATTAAAGGGAAGGCCTAGAATATTGAGTTTTAATTAAAGAGTTTAATAAGATTATGGTATTGATGTTATTATAAAATTTCTATTATAGCATTTGTTTTGGAAAAGGCAATGGGAATGTTATAAGATTCAATATTTAGATCTACTGTTTAACTATGTATTTAATTATTTTGGATTTACTATTTAGATAGAATGTACCAAGCAGAATCGGATTGGGTATTGGGTGTTATTTTAAATGTTAATTTGATTAATTTAGGGGGAGATAGAAAGGCATCATACTCTGATTAGTGATTTCAGGAGAAATTCTTTTTTTTTTTAATAAGGAACGAGACAAAGGGACAATAAAGAATGGACAAAAGATACAAATATAATGACTCAAATTAAGATGATTAATTAAGATAGAATTAAGAAGAGTGAAATGTGTGGAGAAGTTAATATAGAAGACTCAGAATGGTAAATAAAATAAGTAATGACATGTAAGATGAGCATGAATATAATTGAAGTCCATGAAGAGAGAGATATCTGGGGCCAAGTTACTTTCCTAAAAGATTTTTTTATGTTTTGTGTGTTGTGTGTTTATGTTTTTTGGGAGAATTAATAAAACCTTGCAGAAATATAGAATGAGAATAATGGTAACTAAGCCAGAAAGAAATAGATGAAATAATAATAATGAAATTGAATAAGAGTAAAGAGAAGTAAAGAGAAATTGGATAAGAGGTTTTTGTATGTTTATATGGAAATGGTTTAAAACAGATTTATAGTGTATAAAATAAGGTTTTATCTGACTTGTTAAATTTATAAGGGAAAAAGGTTTAAGTATGTAATGGTTAATGATGATTTGTTTGTTTTTGAAAAATTAATAAAACTTGTTTTTTTTTTTTTAAAAAAAAAAGACCTAGGCAAGCACTTAAAAACAATTGGCGCTGACAAAATCACCATTGGTCAGCTGTAGAAGGCCACCTTACTGGGATCTGCTCACATAATCTGCCGATACATCATGTAGTCCTAAGCGGTTGGGAAGTGTTCAACTAGTGATTTGTGATACGAAACCCAGCATAGCTATCTTGTTTGCTGTGTACACTGTTGTTCTTTGTGTATAATAATAGTAATAATTTTCCTATCCCAGGTCCTTAGTAAGGACTCGATAGGTAAACAAAAATGCCAAACCCAGTCTGAACATCTGGCTGACTGTGCGATGAGTAATAATAATAATAATATTAAAAAAGAAAGAAACTGGCCACCGGGTTTTAGATTTCATAAACCAGTTGAGCTTTACTAGACGTGTCCCTGGTACTGTTTTCCACGCCAGCTTTCAAAACAAGCATCCCTTTTAACAATTTAAGGTTTTCACAATCCTGCTGGTGTTTCAGCAAATGGTGTCCCCCTTGTTTTAGTAATATTTTCTAAGGTCCTTTCAATGTATTTATTCCCCCCCCCTCCCCAGATCTTTGTATTATCCCTGTGCTCTATTTGAGACCTGGTGTTGGAGTTACTCAGTTGCTGAGCTACTTCAGTGGTAACATAACTTCTTCCGTGGACCACATTTTGTTCGGCCAAGAATTCTAGCCTCCCCCCCAGCAAATATTAAATAACTACCATACAAGAAGGTAACAATCGTGATGGCCTCTCATGATTGCAAAACAAAGCAAAAGAGGATAGGAAAATAACACAGAGGTGGTTTACCTAAGATTTATCTAAGATTTTAATATGCTTTGTACAGAATTCTTCAAACCAATGAAGCCAACATAATCTTCAGCCCAGAAGTCTTAAAGAGATTCATATGTTACATATGAGTGACAGGGGTGGCCGGTTTTGCATCTTCAAGTTCAGCGTTTACCCAGAAGGATTGACGGTGACGCCGTATAACTTCGATGGCCTTCATTTCAAGCGGAGTTGGGTTGATACCCAGGTCTTCCAATCCAGGGAGATCAGGAAACCTCTTATCAGTGATGTGGAACTTTAAAAGAAATAAGAAAAGACAACAATGGTTCCATCTACAGTGATGCGTTTAAACTCTGCAAATAATTAAATAAGGCTATTAAATAGCAACCCAAGGTAGATTTAAGGGAGGGGAAAGGCCATTTGCTTAAGATGTCTCATGGTTACAGTATTAAAAAAAGGGGTTTTTTTTGTCTCCCCTGGAAAAGATGGTTAACAGTTTTGAAGGCGGAAGAGGGGTTTATGCCCCAACGGCAGGTAAAACGGGAGAACCATCTTCTAGAACAGTGGTGGCTAACCTTTTTGGGCTCCTGTGTCAAAAATTGTGCGCGTGTTAGTGCGCGCGCACACTCACATGCCAGCACCCAGAACGCAATGCGTCCTCTCATGCCCCCTGCGCATGCATGCGCAATTCCTCCCACCATCCCCTTACCTGCACTGCGCCACACAGCTGATTTTTCGGCTGGTTTCAGGCCTTTTTCGGCTTCCCAGAGGCTTGGAAAAAGCCTCTACAAGGCTTTTCAGGATGAATAATAGGCCCATTTCGTCACTTCCGGTATTACAGGAAGTGACAAAACGGGCCTATTCGGTCTGAAAAGCCTTGCAGAGGCTTTTTCCAAGCCTCTGGGAGGCCGAAAAAGGCCTCAAACCAGCCTCAAAATCAGCTGTGAGGCACGCACATGCGCAGTGAGGTAAGTTTGCCTGCAGCTCGCGTGCCGGCACAAATGGCTCTGCATGCCGCTTGTGGCACGCGTGCCATAGGTTCGCCATCATGGTTCTAGGAGAAGGGAAACTCTGATTTCAAACTTCTACTGCCTTGTGGCTATATCTATTCTTGGAAATGGCTTCAGGAGTCAACCTTGAGGCAAAATCCGGAGCCGGAGTCCCAGAAGCAGTTTATGACTGTGTACAATCACGTTCTGGTAACTCCTGCGATGCAGCTGGAACTAATTGTATTGGCTCTGCCGTTCCATTAGACTATTTCAGTGACGTGGAGAGGGGGGAATCTGCTGCTTGGGTAACAGTTTATCCTCCATATTAAATCACCCAGGCCTCATGCTCTGGAGAGGACACTCCAGCTTTGCATACAGCATTGGAACAACACGGGAAGTGGCAGTGACCGGTTTCATAGCATGATACCATAGTCTATGGAGACTGAAGGATGCCAATTCAATTCAATTCCCCCCGCACAAATCACTAATCTGCTATTGA
Source organism: Notechis scutatus (assembly GCF_049901735.1). Taxonomy (NCBI): domain Eukaryota; kingdom Metazoa; phylum Chordata; class Lepidosauria; order Squamata; family Elapidae; genus Notechis; species Notechis scutatus. The sequence continues at coordinate 26,233,248 of NC_142014.1, read as the reverse complement.
AAAGATTCCACAGTCGTTAGAAAATTGGTCGTTTTTGTTCCTTAGTGGGTGAAGCAACATGTTTTTTACATTTGAAAGAGTATGATGGGAAGAAAGATGTCCTGGTTCTGATTCATGTATTATTCAATTGCTGTTTGTATAAGGGGGCGTGAGAGAAAATGGTTCCTGCAGTCTGCAACCCCCCCCCGCCCCCGAAATCCATTCCTACTCCCACACCATTCCAAGAGTGGCCATCCCAAATTGTATAGCTAAAAGTCTGTAGAGATTCTCAGTCATCCAGGTCCTTAATTCCAGGTTGCTTCTCTCCTTGATTAGTTTCCACCCATTGCTTCTTGTCTTGCCCTCAGGTGCTTTGGAGAATAGCTTGACTCCCTCTTCTTTGTGGCAGCCCATGAGATATTGGAAGACTGCTATCATGTCACCCCTAGTTCTTCTTTTCTCTAGATTAGCCATACCAAGTTCCTTCTTCATATGTTTTAGTCTCCGGGCCTTTAATCATCTCTTCTCTGCACTTTTTCAAAAGTCTACATTCTGAAAATATTACTTTCCTGTGAGGACAGAGCCCACGTGTTAAGATAAAATCACAGTCCCATTCAGGGATCTGTTTGAAATAACTACTAGACATCAGCATTTTCATCAAGAATTTGCAGGATAGTAATTGCTCTAAGATCCATAGCCTTTTTAAAACTCAGGATTTTCATGAATTTTCCAAAACAAGAATGATAGGAAGAGTTCCTTCATCTTGAGATTTTCCATTTCTTTTTGTTCTTTGTTCCTTTTCTTAGAATTATCTCCTACAGTATTTCAAAATGACTTATTGCAACGCAAACCTGGGAAATGCCACACCCTGATGATAATCTTGTGTAAATGTTATTAAAATCAATATTTCTTTTCTGGCCCTTAAAAAAAAACACAAAATAATGCCCAGGTTACCCTGTTCTGTATTTTGACACAACATATTTTTGGTGTACTCATTACTGTGTTATCTGTTTCTGGCTAAAGGGAAAAACACCCTATCAACAAGAACAACATTAAAACTGAAAAAGTTATAAATGATTGCAGATTCCGCACTCACCCGATCGACTTTGTCTCTTGTTATCGATGGCTCAAACGGATTCATCTCAAAAAATCTCGCAATCAAGCTTCAATTAAGAGGAAGAGGAAGACCAAAGTAAATTCAAGTTGTCATTGCAGTGGTTAAATGAACAATACAGTCGTTAAGTAAATTTGGCTTCCCCATTGACCTGGCTTTGTCAGAAGGTTGCAAAAGGGGATCACATAACCCCCAGGGACACTGCGACTGACGTCCATGTGAGTCGGCTGTCAAGCATCTCAATGTAAATCATGTGACCTTGAGGATGCTGCTATGGTCGTAAATTGAAAAATGGCCATGTCACTTTTTCCAGGGCTGTTGTCAACGTCAGTCACTAAATGAACTGTTGCTAAGTTGAGGACTACCTGTATTCTATTGAGTGGGATCTATCCCCCAGACTGAACCAATGGGAATGCTGTTGCTACATCTCCCTCAGCAGCCTGGTTACCGACAATCTTCTACATAGCTGCCCTTCAATGGCAGAACCGAGTTTCCCCTAGCAATAGCCCTTAAGACTTATATACCGCTTCACAGTGCTTTACAAATCTCTCTAAGCGGTTTTACAGAGTCAGCACATTTCCCCCAACAATCTGGGTCCTCATTTTACCCACCTCAGAAGGATGGAAGGCTGAGTCAACCCTGAGCCGGTGAGAATTGAATTCCGGGCAGTGGGCAGAGTGAACCTGCAATACTGCATTCTAAGCACTGCGCCTGCACGGCTCAGATAGCGTAGCAATAGCACTTAGACTTATACACCACTTCAAGTGCTTTACACACCTAAGCGGTTTACAGAGTCAACCTATTTATTGCCCCACACAATCTGGGTCTTCATTTTACTGTCCTAGAAAGGATAGAAGGCTGAGTCAACCTTGAGTCTGTAAAGGATTGAACTCCTAGATTTGGGCAGAATCTGCCTGCAATACTACATTGTAACCAGTGCGCCACTACAATTTAAATAATAGCAATAGCACTTGGACTTATATACTGCTTCATGTTCTTTACAGGCCTAAGTGGTTTAGTTAGCCAACTTATTGCCCCCAGCAATCTGGGTCCTCATTTTACTGACCTCGGAAGGAGGGAAGGCAGAGTCAACCTTGAGCTGTTTAGGATCGAACTGCTGGCAGTGGACAGAGTCTGCTTACAATAATGCATTGTCACCAGTGGCCATCAGGGCTCCTATCCTTTTCTCTCTCCGTTTACTGATCCAAGACAGCACAACTGCAACCACACCAGTCCACTCAAAAACATACGACATGTATCCTCGTTAGATGATCAATCTGCAATTTTCCTAGTCTTCTTTTCTCCTCTTTTTGGAAAGAGGGAAAAATCTGTCCTTCTCTACTCCATGAAAAAGACCCTTTGGATATGTTGTGATCTTGCTCTCTCAGTCAAACTGATTTCACAACACAGGTCTAGATCAAAAGCCCCCAATTTTGGGGGGCCTAGGGACCGGTTCCATGGAGAGAGGTTTTTCCACGGACCGGGGTGTCTAGATAAAGTCTTGCATTATTACTGTATGCCAACCGTAAATCCTGAAAGCAAAATAATATTGCCATTATAAAGCCATCTAAGGTGATCAACCTTTTTCGGGGGGGCGGGACGGGGTTTGTCCTACCATCAAGGGAAGGCCGCGAGGAACCAAAAAAAAAACCCAAAAAACCTATAAAAAAAAAAAAAAAGGGCCACAAAAAAAAAAACAGCGGGGGAAAAAATTGTACAAAGGAATGGAAGCGCGGGGGGGGGGGGGGGAAAGAAAAATGAAAAAAATACTGTCAGATATAATCAGGGGAAATGAGGGTTAAAGTTATGCATCTGAAACTGTGGGTGTGAGGTTCAACGTGAGTTTAACTTCAGCTCAGGAGGAGGAGAAAAAAAAAGATCCCACAATAAAAGACCAGCTTTGTGAAAGGCGTATTGTGGAAGCAACGATATAAAAACAGTGCTCGACTTATTAAAGGAAACACCTTTGCAATATATACCGTTTCCCCCAAAATATGACCTACCCTGAAAGTAAGTCCTAGCTTGAATTTTACACATGAGCCCAATATAAGCCCTACCCCCCAAAATAAGCCCTAATTAAGATCCTGCCCACTCCAGAGGGGACGGGTAAAAATTAAGCTAGGGTGGGGATGGGGGGAGGGTAGAGCTGTCTTACTACTTACCTTTGGACAATTGTAGCCAGGCCTCACACACCCTGACACCTGCCGTGCCGGCTCACTTCTTCTGCAGCCGGCAAGGCTGGCAAGGCTTTCCTGAAGGCCTCTGGAGCTGATAACAAAGCTCCGGATCGATCAAAAGCTCTGTTATCGGCTGCAGAGGCCTTCAGGAAAGCCTTGCCAGCCACAGAAGTTCCTGAAGGCCTTTGACAGCAAAAAGGAGGCCGGGGGTGACGTGCACAAGTGAGGTTAGTCAGTGGGTGACATCCCCCGAAAATAAGACCTGGTGCCTTTTGTGGTGGCAAAAAAAAATTTAGACAGGATCTTATTTTCGGGGAAACAGGGTAGCCATCTAAAATACATCCTCTTTGAGTTCTACGGTTTTATGTATCAGGACACAGTAAAAGTCACCTGATCCTTAGCAGTTCTTAAAAGTGGATAAATACAACCTGAGATGCACAACAGCAGCACATGGCATATTACATCAGGTGTAATCAATAAGAAGGATGTAATCTACGCACACGTACACTGGGGCAGGCAACTCACAAAGGTTTTGAGACCTGGCTGCTCATTCAACAAATATGATCTTCCAATGTCAAGGGAACACTTATATGATATCTTGAGAGAAACTAATTGGGCCACACTCTAGATTTTTGATTGTCTTGGGGTGCTGCCTGCAAGTGGTCAGCAGCTGTGCTACTAACAAAACAACAGAGTTGGAAGGGACCTTGGTGATCTTCTAGTCCAACCCTCTGCTCAAGCAGGAGATTAATGTGGCTCACCATCTGCCAGTGGAGCTGGCGACTGACTCGGACAGTGAGGAGGTTGGGGAGGAACTTGGGCCAGTCCTGGAGTTTGGGGAAGGCTTTGATGGATGCTCTGCGTCGGAGGCAGAGATGGGGCCAGGGCCGTCTGACATTTATCAGATGCCTTCGGAATTGGAAATAAGTGGGGAAGAAGAACAGCTGGAGCCTGTTCCAGATGCGCGTATGCGCAGAGCTGTCAGGAGAAGGGAACAACTAAGGAACAGGGGTCGACTCACAAGAAAAAGCACAAGTGGATGGTGAATGGTCCCTTCCATAGGGAATAAATAGGAGCAAAAGGGAAGGGGTGCTTGCAGGAGACGTTTAGTTTGCTTATTATTGTGAAGATTTGCTTATCTGAGTTTGTGCCTCACAGAGACATCCTTGCCAGGTATTTTGTTTTACAGTATTGGGACTGGAAGCTCTCGGTCTGGCAACTATCCAAGGACTGATAAGATCTGTTGTTGCACTTAAATCTAGGAAGGATTATTGTTGGGAGTTTTCTGGGTGTGAATGCCAGGAATTCACATTACTAACCAAATAAAAAGGTTTTTTTTTGGGACAAGGAGTCTGTTTTGTGATTCTGTTCAGCCTGGGTCAGGCTATATCATTTCAGACAAATAGTTGTTCGGGTTTCTTTTTAAAAGCCCCCAGTGATGGAGCGCCCATAAGTTCTAGAGACAAGCCATTCCACTGGTTTATTGTTCTCATAAATTTCCTAGTTCTAGGTTGCTTCTCTCCTCGGTTATCTAAAACTTCGTAAAAAATTCCTAACAGGGAAAACAGAGGCAAGAGCGACCACAGGACAAACACGTGACCCTGAGTTTTGGCTGGAAAGAGTAGTGACTCACAAGGCAACGGGCATCGACAAATTGTAGCTCACGTGTCGAGGACCAAAGAAATAAGCACGGGGACAAACTTTTCTCCTCAAAATGCATCAAGTACAAAATTCGATGAGTTTCAAAGCAGCCGAGTACCAAGGTATCAATGTATTCTATTGTAATGTCTTAAAAAGTAGCTACGTAGCAACTACCACCTGTAGCAAGATTTGGGGTAGGAGGAGGAGAGGGTGCGTTAATGCCACTAATTCCTTCTTCCTCTGTTCTCATGATGCTTTGGGTCTACTGCAAGCCGAACTAGAATTCCCAGGGTTAACCCATAGTTGGGACTGTAAGTTTCTTTTCTTTTCTTTTTTTCTTTTCTTTTCTTTTTTTTTTTCTTTCTTTTCTTTTTTTTTTTTTTTTTCTTTTCTTTTCTTTTCTTTTTTCTTTTCTTTTCTTTTCTTTTTTCTTTTCTTTTTTTTTTTCTTCTTTTCTTTCTTCTTTTTTTTTTTCTTTTTCTTTTCTTTTCTTTTCTTTTCTTTTCTTTTCTTTCTTTCTTTCTTTTCTTTCTTTCTTTCTTTCTTTCTTTCTTTCTTTCTTTCTTTCTTTCTTTCTTTCTTTCTCTCTCTCTCTCTCTCTTTCTTTCTTTTTCTTTCTTTCTTTCTTTTCTTTCCTTCCTTCCTTCCTTCTCTTTCTTTCTTTCCTTTCTTCCCTCCTTCCTTCCTTACTCTTTCTTTCTTTCTCCTCTCCCCCCCTCTCTCTGTCTCACACACACACACCTCTGTATGGTTTGCCAATTGCACAGGGGCAGATAGGACAGAACTCCAGAGGGCCCAGAGGATCACTGGTTGCCCTCTCCCCTCTTTGGAAGAGCTTTATAGCTCCCGCAGCCTTAAGAAAGTTCAAAACATTCTTATTAAAGATCCATCTCATCCTGGGCACCCCTTTTTTTGAACTATTGCCCTCTGGCAGACGGTACAGGATAATAAAAACAAGCACAAATAGGCTGAAAAACAGCTTCTATCCCAGGGCAGTAGCTCTGTTGAATTCTACTATATAGTGCAGTGTTGGTGCAATGTTGGAGGTTTTCAATTCAATGTGTGGAGTGTGAAGGATGTGTGTTTGTGTTTATTTTCATGGTCATGATGTGCACTGAAGATGGTGTTCGATTTCATTGTACGAGGTGCAATGACAATAAACTAAACTAAACACATACACACATGTGATTCAACCATCCTTAAGGTTCAGCCTATGAAGGAACCCACCACCAACCAAGTAACCATTGGACTTACTGGTAGATGGGACTAGGCAGGGGGTACGTGAGGAATGGTCTGTGCATGACCGAATACAGGTACTTGACCATATCATACAAGATGTATCTGTGAGGGCTGCAAAAGGAAAAAGAAAAGAAAATTTATAATAGACATGAGAAACATGCAGTATAACAATGAGATAAGAACTTTTGAAAACAGATAGTCCTCAGCTTACAAAAGTTCATTTAGTGACCGTTAAAACGGCTCTTAAAAAAGTGACTTATGACCATTTTTCACACATACAACCATTGCCGTATCCTCATGATCAAAATTCAGATGTTTGGCAACTGACTCATATTTATGATGGTTGCACTGTCCCTGGAGGTCATCATTTGCTATTTTCTGATGAGACAAATCAACGGGGGGAAGCCAGATTCACTTAACAACTGTGTGACAAAGTTTAACCGCTGCAGGGACTGACTTAGCATGGCGGTACGAGAGGTCGTAAAAAGGAGCGAACGAAAACAAAGTGGTTTCCCTGAGCAATATACAATTCTGGTGGTTAAGTCAAGGACTGCCTGTGTTTTGCATCTAAACCGGGATGTACGATTAGTGAATATAAAAGACAGCTACTTTTCTTCCCATCCCCAGCTACAAAAGCACCAATCTTGTGTGTGTGTGTGTGGAGGTTCTCACTCGACCAGGTTGTAGTTGTATCAAAGGTGCTTTTTTGAAAAACTCAAGTGGGCTGTTCTTCCTTGCTGACGAAGAAGACCTTTCACTTCTCATCCAAGAAGCTTCATTCCATCTCCCCACCATCCAGTCACGACGGAGGAAGCTTCTTGGATGAGAAGTTGTTAAAGAAATGAGGACCTAAAATGGGTGGGAGTGCACTAAAAACCAAAGGTAGGCAAAGGTAGGTGAAGACCACCTCTGTTTGGCTGGCAATACACCCTCTCGGTTTAGGGAAGGTCATTTTTAACAAGCATCATGAGTCACCCCAGAATGATGGGGTATCAAAGTCTCACCATGTTTTATAGAAAGGGACATGCCAAAGCAAAACAAAATGTTGAAATTTAACTTTTATTATGTATGTGCGATAACAGAGAACCTTTGATTTAGGATGCGGGGGGAAAAAAAATCCCCATGAAATACGGAGTTCATGGAAAATTGGGAAATGAGGTTTCTGGGCCAGGGGGATGCTCTCCGTTCACACAGGGAAGGTGAGGTCCGTGCTGAAGAGGGAAGAGTAAAGTCCAGAAAAACACAACTGTAAATCAGCAATTGCATGGGAGTGATTGGCCATCTCCCTGTGTCTGGATGGGTCCCCCCCTCCCCCGTGTGTTTGCAGTCCTTTATTTCTTTTTTTAAAAAAATTAAGTTTTTAATTTTTTTTAACTTTAATTCTTCCGTTAAACAGTGTGTCATCTGGGTGCTATTACAATCAAAAGTTACATTGATAATAATTCTCTAATCTTACAATAATTAGATTAGAATTTAGAATAACAGAGTTGGAAGGGACCTTGGAGGTCTTCTAGTCCAACCCTCTGCTTAGGCAGGAAACCCTACACCACTTCAGACAAATGGTTATCCAACATCTTTTTAAAAACTTCCAGTGTTGGAGCATTCACAACTTCTGGAGGCAAGTTGTTCCACTGATCTAATTATTCTGTCAGGAAATTTCTCCTTAGTTCTAAATTGCTTCTCTCCTTGATTAGGATTATAATAATAATCAGCATTATGACTCGATTCATTTCTCCCTCTTAACATATCTTCTAATGAAAATATAATATTCTAATAGGTATAATAATTTTAACAATCTTATTAATCATCATCATCATATTGTTTACATCTCTTTCAACAACAACTGAACGAAAAACTGGTGACCTTCTATCGTTGCACCATAGAGAGTATCTTAACTTACTGCACCTCTGTATGGTTTGCCAATTGCACAGGGGCAGATAGGACAGCACTCCAGAGGGTTAACGTCATTGCCCAGGGGATCATTGGTTGCCCTCTCCACTCTTTGGAAGAGCTTTATAGCTCCCCCAGCCTTAAGAAAGTTCAAAACATTCTCAAAGATCCACCTCATCCTGGGCACCCCCTTTTTTTTTAACTATTACCATCTGGCAGATGGTATAGGATAATTAAAAACAAGGACAAATAGGCTGAAAAACAGCTTCTATCCCAGGGCAGTAGCTCTGTTGAATTCTGCTGTATAGTGCAGTGTTGGTGCGGTGTCGGGAGTTTTCAATTCAATGTGTGGAGTGTGAAGGATGGTGAACCTACCGCACACATCATAAGTGGCACGCAGAGCCATTTGTGTTGGCACACGAGCTGCAGGCAAACTTACTTCACTGCACATGTGCGCGCCTCACAGCTGATTTTTTTCAGTTGGTTTGAGGCCTTTTTGGGCCTCCCAGAGGCTTGGAAAAAGCCTCTGCAAGGCTTTTCAGGTCGAATTATAGGCCCATTTCATCACTTCCTGTTATACTGGAAGTGACAAAATTCGGCCTGAAAAGCCTTGCAGAGGTTTTTACCAAGCCTCTGGGAGGCCAAAAAAGGCCTCAAACCAGCCGAAAAATCAGCTGTGAACCGCAGTGTAAGTAAGGGGAGGGCGGGGGTGGGGATTGCACGCGCATGTGCAGGGGGCGTGCATTGCATTCTGGGTGCTGGCACACGAGAGCATGCATGCAATTTTTGGCACAGGAACCCAAAAAGGTTAGCCACCACTGTTCTATACCCAAAAGTCTGAACCTTACAAAGAGAAACATTAAAAAAAAATCAAGAAACTCAGCCTTTCCACAGCGTTTTCCTCCTAATTAAAATCAGAAGAGAACGATGAAATGTTTTAAAGGTGAACATGCCAATGAACATATACTCACAACAACGTATTGCGAATCCCTGTCAATGATTCCTAGCCATTTATAACACGATGTTTGTCCCTGCTAAATGATTGGAAGCAACCAAACCATAAACCTGTGGGTTTATTTACTTAGACATAGTTATGCGCTACTCCACTGAGTAGCATTGGAGTAGCACCATGCTGAGCAGTTTCCCATCCTCCTGAATGTAAACTTTGAATTGTTTAAAAATTAAAAGCAAACACAGTGAGGGACAAAACATTAACCAAAGAAAAATAACCACCTGCCATCCCAAAGGTGTTTTTTCAAAAGGTTTTCTTTGGGGTTGTTGTTTTTGCCTTGAAAACATTTCGCTCCTTGCCTGAGAAGCTTCTTCAGTTCAGGAAGAAGCAAACCAGCTTTTTGGAGGGCTGGGGGTCGCTCCGGTCGAGATAAAGAAATGGGGAGAGCCAAGGCAATCGCCAAAGCTGACCTTGTAAGACTTGAATCCAACAAGTCAAAATTAACCCTTTTATTTTTATTGTATCTGTGTGGCCATGTGACTGGGTGGGTGTGGCTTCTTCTTCTTCTTCTTTTTGCAGCACCACCCCATGCTCCATTTTTTTGCCTCCTGGGCCTCAGGGAAGATTCCTAAGGGGCCGTTTTTGCTCCCGGGAGGCTTTCCTGAGGCCCAGGAAGCAAAAAACGGAGCGTGGGGGAGGAGGGGCACGTGGCAAAGCAGTAGGACAGTGAGGGAGATCCCGGCACAGCTGATCGTTGGGAGGAAAAAGAAATACTGTAAGGAGTGACCGGGCGGGGTGGGCGGGGGATAATGCATGCGCGATAAAGACTGGGTGGGGTGGGGAGGAGCGGGTGGAGAGGGGCGGGACCATCCAGAGGCACGAACTGCGCAGAATCATAACAACCAGTTGTACCAAACTGGTCCAAACCGGTAGAGCCCCACCCCTGCTCACGCATCACTACAAAATCTCCAGTACCGTAAAGCCTACAAACTTGAAATTTGGCACGGATCTTCCTCTTGGCTTCTTGGTGCTAAGAAAGGATTTTTTTGAAATGACCATCAGAGCTATTAGTATTTCCTATATTATTATTATTAACACGCTCTGATGCTAAGGAGTTCTACTCCCCCTCCCCACCTGAAAAGAAATCTGTTCCAAAGGCAAAACACAAGCAGAGAAGAGTTTCAGTTTCACTTTGAGAGCTCCAAGCAGCTTTAGTACAGAACAGTTGAGCTAAGCCACGCCCAGGCTCCTTGCTGTCTCCTTCTTGCTCACACAGCAAATATTGCTTCCGTTTCCAAACAGCCCTCAACTCTCTCACACACTGACAGGAACGCTAGTCGGATGAATACCAATATGATGTTGGTAGGAAGAGGCGGAATCCCGCCCCTTATTTTCCTCCCCCAAAACTAAGCCTGACCGCATAGTTTCGTAGTGAAGCACGGGTATCGAGCTAGTTTAAAATAATTTTTAAGGTCGCAGGAATGATTAAGTACACGAGAGTAAATACATTATTCCTGCGACCTTAAAAATTATTTTTTCTGGAAACATTTGGGAGCCGCAGAGTTTACCCACCCCTCATTTTAAACACAATTGGGGCTGGAATGTGGAATACTGGGCCTTCATTTTAAAGCTTTTTTCCCAGTATGAAAACTATGTAATATTTCAAGCCAAGTTATCAGACCTCTGAATCTTTGTAAATCAAAATGTCAAACTGGGTAAAATGTAAACCAATAAAAAGTATAAGCCCGTTTCATCTTGCCCTACTATGCTTACCCTACAAGCAGATTGGGATGAGAGGCTAATTGTGGCCTATTTCCAACATCAATAGATTTCTTGGCTTTAAAAACAATCACTAGTTTTTATTTAGTTTGAACACAATATAGTAGTACTGATTAAGGGTTTCTGGTTGTTGTTTTTTTTTTGCCTGACGCACAACCTCACAAAAATACAATGGAGATGGTATAATAGCTTCAAAGGAACCTAGTTCTCAGCTCATAATACTTCGTTGAGTGACCATTCGAAGTTACAACGGCGCTGAAAAAAGGGACACGGTCGTTTTTCACACTTACGACCGTTGCAGTAGCCTCATGATCTGTTGTGGTTTGCTGGTAGCCTGTGCAGACGGCAGCGGAATTGGACAGTGAGGAAGAAAGGGGACCAGTCAGGGAGTCTGGGGAGGACTCCGACAAGGGTCCTGCATCCGATGCAGAGATGGGGCCAGGACTATCTGGGAGTTATGTGCTGACTCTAGAGCCTCCGGAATCTGGAAGGAGAAAGGCAGAGGAACAAGGGGAGCCTGTTCCCAGTGTGTGAGTGCACAGAGCTGCTAGAAGGTGAGAGCAGCTGAAACAAAAGGGGAGACTTGGGAGTAAGGCTGGGAGGTGATTGCCCCTCCCATAAGACATAAAGGAGGAGCAAAGATAAGCAAAGTCGTTCGCTCTGTTCGGATTAAACCTTGAAGCTCTGTGTGGACTTTCGGTTGTTTTTTACAGTTAATTTGGCACTTTAGTTGTTGGCAGCAATTCAAAGGAGAGAAAGGTGGGTGCTTATCTCGAGGAACTGTTTGGGACCCATTACGGGCTGGGAATGAACATAATTCCCAGCATTGAAATAAAACAAGAGTTGTTTGGACTAAACGTGTGATTAATTACGGTCTCAGGAAGCCTTGGTCAGAACATGATCAAAATTTGGATGCTTGGCAGCTGACTCACATTTATGACGGTGGCTGTGTCCCAAGGTCATGCAATCCCCTTTTGCGACCATCTGACAAGTAAAGTCAATGTGGGGAAGCCAGGTTCACTTAACAAAGCTGGCTACTACCTTATCAACGGCAGTAAGATTCACTTTGCAGCTGAAAGAAAGGTCGTAAAATGGGGCAAAACTCACTTAACAAATGTTCTGCTTAACCACAGGAATCTCGGGCTCAGTTGTGGTCATAAGTCAAGGACTGTCTGTGTTAGTCATACACAAAGAGGCAGGCATAGAATTTAAGCATTGATTCTACCCCCTCCCCAAATTTCTGGAAACAAGCTGTATGAAATGCATGGCTGTCTAAGCTTTAGAAAAGCTCGACTGGTGTCATAGTTAAGGCATCAAGCTGGAAGGCTGGCGGCTGTGAGCTTTAGTTCTGCCTTAGGTACAAAGATATCTGGGTGTCTTTAAGCCAATTCTCTCTCTCTTTTTCTCTCTCTCTTTCTATCTTTCACTCTGTTCTGACCAAGGCTTCCGAGACCGTAATTACACACACGCTTATTTTAAAAACAAGACTTGTTTTATTGCAACACTGGGAATTGTTTTCATTACCAGCCAGTAATGAATCTCAAACAGTCCCTTGAGATAAGCACCCACCTTTCTTTTCGGTGAAGTGCTGCCAATAACAGAAGTGCCAAATAAACTAGAACAAAAACCACCCGAAGAGCTTCAAGAATGAATCTGAACCGAACGAACAACTTTGCTTCCTGCAAAGGTTTCGTCATCTTTGCCTGTCCTTTATACCTTATGGGAGGGGCAATCACCTCCCAGCCTTACTCCCAAGTCTCCCCTTTTGTTTGAGCTGCTCTCGCCTTCTTGCAGCTCTGTGCACACACGCACTGGGAACAGGCTCCCCTGGGTCCTCTGCCTCGCTGCTGCCAGACCCTGGAGGCTCCGGAGTCAGCACCCCACTCCCAGATGGTCCTGGCCCCATCTCTGCATCGAACGCAGGACCCCGGTCCAAGTTCCCTCCAGACTGATCACCATTCTTCCCCACTGTTCGATTCCACTGTCGTCTGCACAGGCTGCTGGCGAACCACAACTCTCTCTCTCTTTCTCTCTCTCTCTCTCTCTCCCTCCCTCCCTCCTTGTATCTGTCTGTCTGTCTGTCTCTCTCTCTCTCTAGAAAGGGCAAGCCACTTTTGAAATCATCCCAAGAGTCAAAATTGACTCAAAGCCACAATAAATATTGATCTTTTGGGTCATCAGATCTGAAACAAATCTAAATCACTGCTTAGTGGGAACAAGTGATTCCATATTTACTCATTTGTTTCCTCAATTTCTTAGTCTCATCCAGCTCACCAAGTGCAACGGCGTGCAGTTTAGCTTTAAAACCAACCAACAAAATAACAAGGGGAGCAGAAATATCTAAGGAACAGTACAAGGTAGGAGTCCTAAGGGAGTTTTCATAAACATTTTGAACTTTTTCAAATGTTTAAATGGGAGAAAACTGGATGAGGTGACTAATGTCTCTGTTCCAAAAGAATATTCAAACCATTCTTAAATAATTAAAATCTGTTGGACAAATAATTGAATAAGAGAGAAATGCAAAGTTACAAAAAAACTGGAGGCAGGTAACATAGGGTAGACATTTCTTGATCCACCATAGGTGATTTGAAAAAAAGCTTGGAACTGTGATAGGTCACAAATTGATTATAATGTTGTAGATAGAAGGAGGGTTATGTTAGTGTAGTAACAAAAAACCAAGAGTATGAAAGCATCTTTTCCAACAATGAACTATTATCTAATGGAATCAGACTTTCCTAATCACAAACAGTATTAGTTCCAAGTTATTCTTCATTAGGCAGAAATTCAATTTTTAATATAGATGGCCACTTTGACCCCTCTTTCAAATCAAAACCAAAAATTTGAGTGAGGGGTCGAAGAGGTCACCTACATCAAAGGAGCCATCTACATTAAGAGTGAATAGCCCTCTCTCAACGGAGGGCAAGGGATATAGCAACAGCACTTAGATTTATATACCGTTTTATAGTACTTAACAGTCCTCTCTAAGCAGTTTAGAGTCAGCATGTTGCTCCCAACAGTTTGGGCCTTCATTTTACCCATCTTGGAAGGATGGAAGGCTGAGTCAACCTTGAGCCTGGTGAGATTCGACCTGCCAAATTGCAGGCAGCTGGCTGCAGCAGAAGTAGCCTGCAATACTGCATTAACCACTGTGCCACCGAGGCTCTTACGATATCACCTATCTCCTGTTTGCAGCACAGTCCTTTCAGAAGTTCCAAGAAGGCTCCCCACCCATTTGCACTTCTCAGGTGACCCCGAGGGCACAAGTAAACCTCCCAGTGGCCTCAATGACTCTCAAGAGAGAGTGCTAACAACCAGATGACTACAAGGAATATAAATCCTACCATCCTCCACCATTCAGTCAGAACTGAAGAAGCTTCTGGGATAAGAAGCGAAAACTCTTCAAGAAAAAAAACCACAAGGAAAGTCTAATTCTTGAGTCTTGACGAATGTATCTTTTCTTTTATGTACACTGAGAGCCTATGCACCGAAGATAAATTCCTTGTGTGTCCAATCACACTTGGCCAATAAAGAATTCTATTCTATTGCAAAAGCACCTTTGGTTCATTCTAGAAAGCTAGAGAAGAGGTGGGAAGTAAACTCAGCAGGCAGCATTGTTGATCGGCCACGCTACCACCTCAAGTGGTCAACCATGCTCTCACCTGTGTATAACATGTATAGCATCCCAACCAGAAGGTATTTATGACAGGTAGCTGTGATGAACCATGATCGCTTGAGACAACACATACACTGAAGGTTCTTTCCCAAATGAAATAGGGAAATTTGCTAATGTATCAATAAATCCAGACAACCCCCACAAAACAGATCTGTCCAGAATAGGGAATCCAATTTTTTGCGTGATGTTCTTCGGCCATTTGAGAAAAATCACTCTATAGCAAACGGCTGCACTTTCCCAGTCCATCCCCAAAGAGGCACTAATGGTGGACCTAGGAAACAAATTCTCTGTTTGATGTTTTGATGGGTATTTTTTTTTAAAAAAAAGAAACACAAAAATATTAAAGATGGAAAATATACTATAGTTATTTAGATAAGAAAAGTAAAAACAGGATACGTACCCAACCAATGCGTATGTTTTTCCTTTAGAATCAGGATCCTTGATAGCATTAATTATTGCCCGGGCTACATCACTCACCTATCAAATAATATTCAACAGAAAAAAATATTGATATGATTAATTACAATTTTTGAGGTTAAACAAAATATACAGGTAAACCTCGACTTACAACCACAATTGAGCCCAACATTTCTGCTGTCAAGTGAGTTGCGCCCCATTTGTGACCTTCTCTGCCACCGTTGTTAAGTGAATCACTGCAGTTGTTAAGTGAATCATGCAGTCATTAAAACGATTCTAGCTTCCCCTATTGACTTTGCTTGTTCGAAGCTCAGCTGGGAAGTTTGCAAAAGGGGATCACGTGACCTCAGAGAGTGCAACTGTCATAAGTACATGCCAGTTGCCAAGTGGACAAATTTTGATCACGTGACCTTGGGGATGCTGCAATGGTTGTATGTATGTGTGAAAAACGGTCATAAGTCCACCTTTTTTTCCCAGTGTCATTGTAACTTTGGTCACTAGACAACCGGCTATAATTCAAGGACTACCTGTTGTGGTTCGCCAGCAGCCTGTGCAGACGGCAGCAGAATCGGACAGTGGGGAAGAACGGGGAACCAGTCCAGGAGTCTGGAGAAAACTCGGATGAGGGTCCTGCGTCTGATGCAGAGATGGGGCCAGGACCATCTGGGAGTGGGGTGCTGACTCCGGAGCCTCCGGAGTCTGGAAGGAGCGAGGCAGAGGACCCGAGGGGAGCCTGTTGTCAGTGTGCATGTGTGCAGAGCTGCTAGAAGGCAAGAGCAGCTGAGACAAAAGGGGTGACTTGGGAGTAAGGCTTGGAGGTGACTGCCCCTCTCATAAGGTATAAAGGACAGGCAAAGGAAGAGAAACCTTTGCAGGAAGCAAAGTCGTTCACTCTGTTCAGATTAAACCTTGAGGTTCTGTGTGGACTTTGTACTTTGGTTGGTTTTTTACAGTTAATTTGGCACTTTAGTTATTAGCAGCAATTCAAAGGAGATAAAGGTGGGTGGTTATCTTGAGGGACTGTTTGGGACTCATTACGGGCTGGGAATGAAAATAATTCCCAGCGTTGAAATAAAACAAGAGTTGTTTGGATTAAGCATGTGCTTAATTACAATCTCAGGAAGCCTTGGTCAGAACAGTTTGCTTCCTGCCCAAACAAAACAAACCTCTAATTAGAAATGGAGCAGCTTCGTGCAGAGAACGCTCAGCTTTAGCAACAGCTAGCTCTGCTGGCAAACCAACTAGGCTAGCTCCAAGCTCACACTACTCCACCTCCTCCCTGAAGGAAGTGTCCATGGCTGTGCCTGGTAAGTTTGATGGCAACCCATCAACATCAGAACACTACCCAGGCATGAAATAAATTTAATTGGTACTTACATAGACGGGCTGCTTCACGGTTTTCTTGCCAAAGCCAATCATTGGTACTCCGCCAAAACGTCGCATTTCTATATGAAGGCATAGGTAAGTTTGTGACTTTATATTGACTGTTTCCTCATGTGTTTTGATTGCTTATTGTGCCCTATGACTATCATTAAGTGTCGTACCTTAGGATTCTCGACTCTTGATGAATGTATCTTTTCTTTTATGTATACTGAGAGTATTTGCACCAAGGCAAATTCCTTGTGTGTCCAACCACACTTGGCCAATAAAGAATTCTATTCTATTCTATTCTATTCTATTCTATTCTATTCTATTCTATTCAACACAAAACAAAGCAAATTCTTCAAAATCCATCTACAAATACCATGAGGCTGAATTGTGCTAAAATTATTCCCTGAACTAACCAATTACATATTTGTGTAGTCCAACGTTAATAAAATTTGCACTACTCACAACACGATCTCTAATTGTTATATAGATGGGAAAGCCTCCAAAAATTGTAGATAAAAAGGCTAATTGTAGTATTATACGTCCAGTAACCATACATTTACAGTATTTTTTTAAATGATCAAATAGGAAATGTTCCCCAACTGAGGTTAAACTAACAATATTTCCTAGAATCACAAGAAAGGGTTTTTTAAGACCAAGATCTGAAAGGTTTATCACTCTACAGATTTAAATAAGAACCTTATTTAAATTTAAATTTTTTCATATCAATAATGTAACCACGGAATGGAAAGCAACTTCAGTAGAGTATGAAGATTTTGTCAAATACTCATCTCTTCAGTAAATCTATGTATTACAATAATACTTACCTGCGTAAGTGTTTATAAATCTATCTTCTCTCCCATATACATCAGCAGGTTTCATAATGATGGCATCTGGAAATTCCTCTCTGACAACTTTTTCTCCTTCTGCCTATGATCAAGTCATTGAAAGTTTGTCAAATTTCTCATGCAAGGTGCAAGAGAGAAGTAATTTCAACAGCCAAATCTTAGAGTCCCAATTGTACATTTGGTCGTTTCAATACCCTGGCCAAGATACCAAGCTGAACACATGTCATCCATGAGGACAATCTTTAAAGTGAAAACTGGCAGCTGGTTTGGTTTTTAGCCAAAATCTGGCAGCGTTGAAAACTTAAAATGATTTAAAATGAAAATGATAGGAAATGGGATCTTTTTTCCAGACACAGACTTGATAGTAAGGATGTGCAAACCAATTTTGGTAAGTTGTAAGTTGAGAACTCTGTTAATTCATCCATAAAGACTTAATGATGAGCAGTTGCTTTCAAAGGGATTTGATAAATTCATGGAGGACAGGATTAGAGTTCTCCCCACGACCAGAGGTGGCATTCAGCCGGTCTGGACCGGTTCTGGAATACCGGTAGCAGAAATTTTGAGTAGTTCAGACAACCGGCAAATACCACCTCTGGCTGGCCCTGCCCACCCAGCCCCTCCCATTCTTGTCCTATATTCCCTTGTTTTTTAGCTCAGCTGATTCGTGTGGCAGAGCGGATTGCCGTGCCTCAGCTGAGGTAAAAAACAGGGTATCTCAGGGAGGTTTTTGAGGGCTTCACATGTGCGCAAAGTGCACTCTCCGTAGGAAAAAAATGTGGAATCCCCCCACGGCCCATAACCCTTAAAACATAAATATTACAAAACAGCAGAATGTAAAAATAAAAAAATAATAATATAACATTGCTGAATAACTTACTTTAGTTCTAAGGTATTTTGAAGGACTTTTACTGTCTGAGTTTAAGTGAGAAAAGTGAATCAATTTTTCTACTCCAGACTGCTTTGAAAGGCGAGCGATGTCTCTAGGGATGGAAACGAACACATCTTCATACTTGAAGTTTCTAAATCAAGAAAATAATGGAATGTGCAGAAATGAGTAGATTAACAATGGCAAGTAGAGAACAGGAAGAAAGGGAGTATTATAAGATTTGGAATTTATTTTATGAATGGTTAGACAGAAGAGTAAGAAACTGAAATATGTGGGAATAGTAATAACATATTATAATTGATATTGAATGAGTAAGAAAATGAATATAATTTAATAAGGATGAAAAGTGTTCTTCAAAAATAATAAGTATAAGGTTAATGATAAAACAATAATTGAGCAAAATGATATAAAATGTTGATTAGAATGGTTATAAATATCAGTAAGTAAGAAATGTATATTATTATGTGCACCAGATATATGTACCCAACCAACACACTGTTGAACTGAAAGATTGTTTTATTTGTTGTTGTTTTTGTTCTAAAAAAAAAAAGATACTTGAAGTTTCTAAAAACAGAACCGAAACCAAGAATTTGTATCACTCATGCTCATGGAAAAAGTTATTTTTTTTCACACCAGGATGGCGTTGCACAGAACTATGGGTAATCCTTAAGTTACAACAATACACTGTGACAGTTCGGCGCTGAAAAAGGTGACTTATGGACATTTTTCACACTTACGACCATGGTCACATGATCAAAAGACGCTCGGCAATTGGCACCTGCCTATTTATGACAGTTGTGGTGTCCCGGGATTGTGTGATCACTTTTGTGACCTTCTGACAAGCAAAGTCAATGGGGAAGCCAGATTCACTTAACAACTGTGCTACTAACTTAGGTTGTAAAATGGAGCAAAATTAATTTGACAGCTGTCTCACTTAGCAACAGAAATCTGAGGCTCAATTGTGGTCGTAAGCCGAGGGCAACCTGCATTAGATTTATTCCTCTCTTTTACTTTGTCCAACTCTTGGCAGTGGGCGTAAGTTCCTTGCCTATTTTCCCCACAATTGTGATGACCAGGGCATGACACAAAATAACCAAGTCACAAAAATAGAAGAAAGTCCCTTGAATGCCTTCCAACTTGGCCCCAATGTCCAATTATCCTCAGCTGGAAATCAAACTCTTAAAGAAAACAGTTTACGGAGGGAGTAAATGCAGTCCGCACCAAAGTAAAGTTAATTCGAAATACAAAACCAAACAGAAACCACACTGAAGGAATTACTAGGGCAGGCAAAGATGATTAATTGCAGACTTCTACCAGATAACAGCAGCAACCACAGTTGGGAGAAAGCCAAAACACAGATAAGCTCCGACAAGAATAATACACGCTTTGCTTCGAGCACTGGCCCATGCGCAGTCCTCACAGCTGCAGTCCATGAAGGGGATCAGGGCCCCTTCCTCCCCCATAGACCATGCCATTCACGTTTCTCCCTTATCCACTCCTCCCTGCGTGCCCTAGGATGAAGAGAGGATGGGCCTGAGTCTTCCTCTGACTGCCCAGCCAGCCTGTGCCCTTCCCCAGTTTCCTCCACAACCTCCGGAGCCACACTCCCACTCCCTGTTGGCTATTCCTCCTCTCCCTTGGAGTCAGTCTCCAACAGGGGCATGACAACAACAACTCTGTGGGGTTGAACTGAGGGAGGATGCCAACAAAGCCTCTCTGGTACCATGATGGTCAATTCTCAATTTATTTCAGCAGGGGGAAAACTTACTTCGTTTCCCAATCTCTTCCAATCAGGTTGATTACCACATGGCTGTTTTCAAGAGCTTTTCGGGTAGAATCTTTGTCACGTGAATCCCATTCCTGGTAACCACAAAAAACACAAACTGTTTAATGATGTCTACAGACCTTTCATAAAGTATGCCCAGTAGTTCGTGTCCCATATAACAGCAACAGCACCTAGACTTATATACCACTTTATAGTGCTTTACAGCCCTCTCTAAGCAGTTTACAGAGTCAGCCTACTGCCCCCAACAATCTGGATCCTCATTTTAATGACCTTGGAAGAATGGAAGGCTCAACATTGAGCTGGTGAGGATCGAACTGCTGGCAGTTGGCAGTCAGCCTATAATACTCACTGCACCACCAAGGAGAAGGAGAAAGGAATAAGAGAAGGAAGGAAGGAAGGAAGGAAGGAAGGAAGGAAGGAAGGAAGGAAGGAAGGAAGGAAGGAAGGAAGGAAGGAAGGAAGGAAGGAAGGAAGGAAGGAAGGAAGGAAGGAATAGCAATAGCACTTAGACTCATATACTGCTTCACAGTGCTTTACAGCCCCTCTCTAAGCGGTTTACAGAGTCAGCCTCTTGCCCCCAACAATCTGGGTCCTCATTTTACCCACCTTGGAAGGACAGAAGGCTGAGTCAACATTGAGATGGTCAGAATTGAACTGTTGACAGTCAGCAGAATTAACCTGCAATACCGCACTCTAACCATTGCGCCACCACAGCTCTTAACACTTTTGTCTTAACGAGATCATGCAGGTAGTCCTCAACTTAAAATAGCTTATTTAGTGACCGTTCGAAGTTACATCACTGAAAAAGTGAGTTATGACCATTTTTCACACTTATGACCCTTGCAGCATCCCCGTGTCATGTGATCAAAATTTGGATGCTTAGCAACTGCCACTTATTTAACAAGCTAACTTAACAACTGCAATGATTCACATAACAACTGTGGCAAGAAAAGTCATAAAATGGGGCAAAACTCACTTAACAAATGTCTTGTTTAGCAATGGAAATTTTGGGCTCAATTGCAGTCTTAAGTCAAGGACTACCTGCATTATGCTCTTCCTAGCACAGACCAAGTTGTGAGACTAAGAATCACAGGAAAGGCGAAGTCTGAGTTAGAATATTTCTACTTGTTGTTGTTTTTTTGTTGTTGCCTTCATAAGGATTTAAGGAAAACTCACACCATACCAGAAAAATGAGCTGTCCCAGGTCACCCATGGGCCGAAGGTAGAGGAGATCGTACTCATCACAGCGATATGGGATGACGACTTGAGAACCGATACGGCCTAGAAGAATAAGAAATAAGTTTATTTGGAATGTTATAATTACAGGATATTGAACACCAGCTCTATACCCATGCTTCGCTACAAAACTATGTGGTCAAGCTTAGTTTTTGGGGAGGAAAATAAGGGAAAAAATTATGCCTCTGCTTATCAGCATCTATCAGTATTCATCTGGCCAGCGTCTTCTCAGTGTGTGTGAGAGTTGAGGGCTGTTTGGAAACTGAAAGAGTATTTGCTGTGTGAGCAAGGAGACAGCAAGGAGCCTGGGTGTGGCTTAGCTCAGCTATTCTATAGTAAAGCTGGTTGCTGCTGTGAAACTAAAACTGCAACTCCTCTCCTCTGCTTGTGTTTTGCCTTTAGAGGAGATTTCTTTTCAGGTGGGGAGGGGGAGTAGAACTCCTTAGCATCAGAGCGCGTTAATAATAATAATATAGGAAATACTAATGCTCTGATGGTCATTTCAAAAAATCCTTTCTTAGTGAGCACCTAGCAGCCAAGAGGAACATACGTGCCAAATTTCAAGTTTGTAGGCTTTACAATTCTGGAGATTTTGTGATGATGCATGAGTGGTTTTCGGTTTTGTATATAGAGATTAGCATTAAGCCATAAACATATTTTTACAGGTGAGATTACAAAAGTGGGGTTTTCCAGAAGCCCTCTGCCCAATAGTCTATACAGCAGTGGCCCCCAACTTTTTGGGTACCAGGAACCGGTTCCGTGGACAGAGGTTTTTCTGTGGACTGGAGGGGACGTGGTTTCACGTGCTGCTTGCATACCACAGATGGGTCTTAGCTTCAGTGGTGGGATTCAAAAATTTTTACTACAGGTTCTGTGGGCGTGGGTTGGTGGGCATGGCAGGGGAAGGATACTGTAAAATCTCCAATCAGAGGTGGTATTTGCCGGTTCTCCGAACTACTCAAATTTTCTGCAACCACCTCTGCTTAGCTTGTTTGTGCAGCCCAGTGTCAGGATTCCGGCAGTTACTCCAATTAAACCATGAGCCTCGAGCCACAATCCCAAAACTAAAAAAGATTTATTTGAAGGTAACATTCTACATCTGACATTTACCTGGGCAAAGCCAACTCTGAGATATGTAATTCACTGTCACCCTTGATCCTGCTTTCCCCACCACCACCCCTCTGGGTGTATCATCCAACGACAAACGTCCATAGCCAAGAGTTATCAATCCTGCTCTCCAATTAGATTTTTGCGAGGCAGAAGCTTCAGTCATCTAATCAGTCTTTGAAGAAAATATGAATGGAATGTACTTTCGATTCCACACTGCTGCCTGCTCTTTGAAACTCCCCTCCCTTCTTTCTGTTGACAACTATAAAACATGTATACAAAATGTTTTATGGGTCGACACCCAGTTTCTGGCACGCTGCGGCCTGGTGTCGGTCCACAGGCTGGGGGTTGGGGCCCCCTGATCTAGAGACAGTTTGGTCTATAATGAAGGCTAGAAAGTGGGAGACAGTGAGTTCTAGTTCCACCTAAAATTTATTCAGTATCATTCAAAATCTGCAGTATTATCCACAATCTATTTTATTGTATCAATGGTATGCAGTTATCAAAAGGTATCTCTTTTTTTGTAAGATCCATGAAAAAAGCAAGAGAATTTAAAGAAATTTAAATTCAATATGTGTATATTAACACATTTTTCTAAAATTCCTTGCTAATTTATGACAGACCCATTTGAAAATAGCTTTGTTCTCTTTTAAACATCCCGAATACTAAATTATATTAACTTCATATTTTTGTTACTTATGTCTACGTATGACCATTTTATGAAAAATCCTTCAGATTGTTCATTTGAAAGAAATTTTAAAATACTGCTAGAGGATAAATTTGTAGCCTTTACCGTCATAATTGAATGGCGTATTATCAGATATGTTAAGTTGGATGAGCAATACATTGATAAACATCCTGTCAAGATTCCAACACTTAACACCATTTAAATCATGAGTCTTTAGCCAAACTCCAAAAAGATTTATTGGGAGTTAGAAGATGCGGCATTGCCTGGGTGTAGCCGACTCTGAGACACATAATTCATTGTCACCCTTGACCCTGATTTTCCCCCACCCCCTGGGTGTGTCATAATTCATATTCTCCAATGGGACACATCCATAGCCAAGAATCATCAATTATACTCTCCAATTAGTATTTTGCATGGCAGAAACCTCAGTCACCTAGAAACTATCTTTAAAACATTTATAGAATGCAGTTTCGGTTTGCAAGCGGCTGGACTGCTCCCCCCTCCCTTTCTGTTGGCAAGTCTAAAAAGACCATAGAAATATTTTATGAGTTGACACATTCATTTAATAAATGAAGTCTATCCTTCTCATATATTACCTAAGTGATTAACAATATATCGGCCGATGAATCCTGTGGCCCCAAAGACTGTGGCAACAATACCACTAACCGAAGAACGTCCACTGCGACCATGTGGCATCACCGTATAATGAACCGAGCGGTCTTGTTGAAGAAGCGACAATACTCCTGGATGAATGCCATACCCTAAAACACAAGGACACTGAGCATGATACATATGAATGCACACTCGTCGCCATGATTTCAAGTAGGTTGTTGCTGAAATACAGGTAAGTCCCTGACTTAAGACCACAATTTTGGACGCAAAATTTCCACCGCTAAGCGAGACAGTTGTTAAGTGCGGTTTATCTCATTTTACAACCTCTTGCCACCACTATTAAGTGAATCACTGCCGTGGTGAAGTTAGTAGCACGATTGTGAAGTGAATCTGGTTTCAATCATAGATTTTGCTTGTCGGTGGGTCGCCAAAGGGGCTTACATGACACCCCCCCCAGGGACACTACAACCGTCACAAATATGAGACGGTTGCCAAGCGTCTGAATTCTGATTTGGTGAGCATGGGGATGCTGCAATGGTGGTACATGTGAAAAACGGTTATACGCCACTTTTTTCAGTGCTGTTCTAACTTGGGTCAGTAAATGAACCATTGTAAGTCAAGGACTCTCTGAATACCTTCCCCTTTATCCTGAATATATAACAACAAATCTATTCTAGGCAACCTCATCTCGTTGAAAGCTTTAGCTTCCCTGGTATCAGAAAATTAATATGAAAAATAAATAAATAATTGAGCCCTTTTTTCTGGTGATGCATCCCTCGGTCACCTTCTTGCTTTGCCCTTCCTGATTTTCAGATCCTGAAGCAGATTTTCCGCTAATTTGCTTGCAATCACAGAACTAGAATAACAAGACTTGGAAGGGGACCTTGGAGGTCATCTAATCCAGCCAGTCTGCCAAACTTTCACGCACCGGGGACTGGTTCCGTGGACAGGTTTTTTTTTCCGTGGACCGGAGAGGACGTGGGTTCGTGTGCTGCCTGCATCCCACAGATGGGGGCTTCACTTGTTTGCCCGGCCCGGTTTCTGGCATGTCATGGACCACAGTGACGGTCCACGGACTGGGGGGGTTGGGGACAGCGCGCCATTCAAAGTGGCCACAACGCGCCATTTCGGAGTTGCCACTGATGGGCCATATGCTAAAATAAAGCCAGATCATGGCACACACTTCAAAGTAAATCAGGAATCCTGCAATTGTGGAGTCTGCCTAGCACGATCAAAGAATCCTTATCCACAGAAGATATGCAGATGTAAATCGTGTAACAATCCTGGATAATTGGAAAGCTGATAAAAGTAATACAAGAGTTAGCCAACTTGCATACCTTAGCTAAAAATTCCTTGCAGCAAATCAAATTTATATTAGATAACTCCTAGGGATTTCATTAACCAAGACCTAGGATTACGGACAGTTAGAGACCAATAGAACATATTGTAGAATTATTATTAAAATGTTTATTAGATGATATTTCTTATTACCTCACTTCGTCCCACTTTCTCTTTTAGTGAAAATGTATAAAACTTGCTCAATCCTTTGTTCTTGGCTCTTGGCCTTTTGACCTTTTCCTTGAAGTACTCCAATAAAGAGATATCAGAAAACCTGCACCTCATGTCTGGCGTTCATCATTGGCTTTGGCACCAGGCTCAGACCCAAATTGGGGACAACAGTTCGTTTAGTGGCCGTTCAAAGTTGGAACGGCACTGGAAAAAAAATGACTCAATGACTTTTCCCCCCTACTTAACGACAGTCGCCGCATTCCCCCCTCCCCACGCTCACGTGATCGAAATCCAGCTGTCTGGCAAACGGGTTCATACTTATGACCGTTGCAGTGTCTGATTTCCCCTTTTTGTGAACTCCTCGCAAGCAGTCAATGGGGGCAGCAGGATTCATTTAACAACCGTGATTCCCTTAGCAACTGTGGTGGTGAAAGGTGCGAAACAGGAGAGGGGGAGCACAACTCAGCTTAACCGATGTTTCGCTTAACAACCGAATATTTTGGCTCTGTTGCGGTCGTAAATCGAGGATTTCCTCTATTGAGCGGGGGGGCCCTTGCAGCAAATCTCCCCCCCGGGGCTTTTTTGCATGACAGGGAAGGAAACGGGGCGGCTTCCGAGCGGAGAAGCCACGGAGAGCCGCTTCCTCGCCTGACGGGCTGTAGCGAGGCCACTCCGGGAAAGGGGAGCGTTGGAAAAAATAAAGCCGCCCCTACGGGCGTCCTCCCGGTGACCTTCCCAGGCAGCGTCGCCGGGCCTGGGGTAAAGCCCCGTCGCTCCCTTGCCCGGGCTGAGCCCCAGCAGAGGCAGCCGGGCAGCCCCTCAGTCGCCCTCCGGCCCCGACTTACGCTTCCCGGGGGCGGAAAGCACCGAGCGAGGAAGGACGCGCACGAAAGCCGCCATCTTCCCCGGCCTTGGTGCAGAGCCCCGCCCCTCCCGCGCTACGGCGGCCTCAGAAGACCAAACCGCGGCCGGCGACGTCCGCCTGCTGGGAGCGCGCTCTCGCGAAGAAAGGCGGTGAGCGGGGCCTAAGACGCGGAAAGGGAGGCGAAATTAGGCGGGCGACCAAGCGGTGACTTAGAGCTGTTTCGGTTGTTAAGCGAATTGCTGCGGTTGTTAAGGGAACCATGCGGTCGGGAAGCGAATGTACTTTCTCCCATTTTTTTTATTTGACAGAAATCGACTTTCTGACAAATATAAACACAAATAATACCAAAATAAATACAAATATTACAAATACAAATAATACCAAAATACTAATATAAATAATACCAAAATAAATACTAATGCAAATAATACAAATACAAATAATACCAAAATAAGTACAAATAATACAGAATAATACCAAAATAAATACCAATACAAATAATACCAAAATAAATACAAATACAAATAATACCAAAATAAATACTAATATAAACAATACAAATAGAAATAGAAATTATGATCACACAAGCCCAGAATAGTGCAACTGTCATAAGTGTGAAAAATGACCATAAATCACATTTTTTCAGTGTTATTGTAACTTCAAGTGGTCACTAAACAAATCATTGTTAAGTTGAGGACTATCTGTATTAAGAAAAATGCAAATTCTACAGGGAAGGGGGTGATATAATCCATGAATTTGCCACTTGTGCAATGTTATTTAGGATCACTGTTATCTAGGACAGTGATGGCTAACCTTTCCGTCATTGTGTGCCAACACTCATAAGACAATGCACGTGCCCCCCGTGCATGCGTACACGACCCCCACGTGTGCCACACCTTTCTGTGCATGCACGTGCGTCTCCAGCGCGCCACCTGCACATGCGTGGCAGCTACCCGATGATCTGCTTGGTGGGTGGGCGGCAGGTGCGCATGCGTGCATACACAGTGGACCTGCTCTGGGGCGATGGCTCTCATGCCAGAGAAAATGGCTCTGCGTGCCACTTCCGGCATGCGTGCCATAGATTCGCCATCACGGATCTAGGATCACTGTTATTTCATTTTCACATCTAATTTATGTCTTACTGTTTGATTTGTTGTTGTTGTTTTGACACATCACATATACCAAATTTGTTTCTGCACCATGTAAAAAGATTTAACCTCCCCCTTAATAAATGTTATTTTGCTTTGCCTGGATTATTTTGTGTGAGTCACATTTTTGTGTTGGCAAAAAAAAAAAAGCCACTTTGGAAAGGTAAATATTTTCTCTCCCAGATTTACTGACTAGGCATGCAAACTTGGGGTGCCTGTGTTTGAAGATTGACAAAACTCATTTAATTGTTCTTAAATAAATTCCAATTAGAAGCTTGTATACAAGGAAAAAAGCATTTATTCTTTTTTGACAGATTTAAAGATTCTGTTTTGACGAGATAAATGGGAAGGCATGGTTTTTACTTTTAAACAGCAGAGTTTGGACTGAATTCTGCCCAGAAAGTGAGGAAATTT
The DNA here is from genome assembly GCF_049901735.1 of Notechis scutatus. Taxonomy (NCBI): domain Eukaryota; kingdom Metazoa; phylum Chordata; class Lepidosauria; order Squamata; family Elapidae; genus Notechis; species Notechis scutatus. Next base: position 26,205,920 of record NC_142014.1, on the reverse strand, counting down.
CTAAAAAAAAAAATTAAAGAGGAATTGGAGGAATTTCCAAAGAAGGTATGAAATGAGATTACACAAAAACTCCCAACAAGTGCAACAGGAAGCTTAAAAAGATTAGGTTTTGCAATGTATAACTGCTGTGAAGAAGTCACTCCTAAGAGTTGACAATTGAAAATAATACTATCTAGTCAACATTTAGTACTGAAATCATACAATTGCTTGCACAATCAGCAAAATCTTTGATCTATAAGAAGGCACTGCTACAAAAGCACTATTCAAGGAGACTGGAAAACATTTTTAATTAATCATTGAAATTTTCCAACAATATAGGAGCAAAAAGTCATCTACAAATCAATAAAATAGTAATCAGTACTGGGAGCTTCGTCTGTTTCCCTAGATGTAATAATATGGTAGTAGTAATATTTGGAGACAGCAGAAGAAAAGAAAAAGAATTGGAGAAAGTCACAAAAGACCTGAAAATAGAAGTAGAATAACTGTGGCAAAGGAAAGCAAAGGTGATACCAATAAGAATAGGTATCTTGGATGCAATCCCAAAATATCTGGAACATCACTTGAATGCCATAGGAATTGACAAAATCCTCATCAATTGCAAAAGACAGCTTTACTTGGAACAGCTTACATCCTGCGATGATACCTTTGATACCACCAAACATCCACCTCTGCCTATCTCAGATCCTTGAGAAGGATTTGACGGGTAGATAAAAATGCCAGATCCAGTCTAAACACTTAGACAAATCTGAACACTGACAAAATTTCCACCTGTCAAATTAGAAAAAGCCACACTATTTGGATCCCCATCTATACTGCGTCGATACATAACAACATCCTAGGTTCTAGGGAAGAACTTGATGTGAATGAGAGCCAATGTCAGCTAAAGAAAAAGAAAAAATAAGAAAAGAAAAGCTGTGATTTCAGGTTGTATATGTAATAATAAATAGAATGAAATTTCAATTTTGCAAGGATCAAAATATATCTCTCTCTCCATCTATCTATCATCTCTCTTATCATCTATCATCTATCTCCATATCCATCTATCATCTATCTCTCATCTATTATCTGTCTATCTAATTTCTCGATCTCTACATCTATTTGTCTATCATTTATGTATTGTCTGTCTATCTTAGCTAGTTAGCTCTTTCTATCTATTTCTCTATAATCTCTCTCCATCCATCCTCCCACCCACCCATCTGTCATCTATCTATCAATCCATGTATCATCCAGCCAGCCAGCCATTTATTCATCCATCAATCCACCTACCACCTATCATCCCTCTCTAATCAATCTACTTATCTGTCTGTCTATCTGTCTATCTATCTATCTATCTATCTATCTATCTATCTATCTATCTATCTATCTATCTATCTATCTATCTATCTCGCATCTCTATCTATCAACTATCTTTTTATCCATCTACTTATTTATCTGTCTGTCTGTCTGTCTGTCTATCTCTCTCTCTCTCTCTCTAATCTTATCTCTTTCTATCTCTTTCTCTCTCTTTCTCTCCATCCATCCACCTACCCATCCATCTATCATCTATCTATCCATCCATCCATGTATCATCCATTCATCCATCGATCCATCAATCAATCCACCTATTCATCCATCTATCATCCATCTCTCTATGTCTAATCTATCTATCTATCTATCTATCTATCTATCTATCTATCTATCTATCTATCTATCTATCTATCTATCTATCTATCACCTATATCAGAAAGGCCTCCAAAAGGCCTATTGCCCACTATCTGGAAAATAATTGGATGAAGGATCCATGTCCATCCTGGATCTACTGCACAGTTCAGCCTCTTGGGTACTTTGCTTGTACAGTACCAAAGAAAAACAAGAAAGAATTGGGGAATGGGAGGAATTGACCATCAGTTTTACAGGAAGAAACATCCAGCATTATTGTGGATTTCATCTTTGAAGAAAGAAGAAGCTTCACTGTCCCTAATTTAATCCCCGTAAATAAACCCGACCATAAATGCACCAGGGACCGATCCTCGGGATTTTGGTCATTTCACCAGTCTCCTCCCCACAGCCTGGACTAACTGCTGAACCTCCTTCTGATGGTGTTGATGGTTGCCATGGAAACAGCAGAGTAACCTGGGCATTGTGACTCCAAGGTCCATTCTGACAAGTAGAGGATGAGAGAGGAGGCCACACTGTGGGGAGCCTTTGAGGAACATCCTGGAAGCTTGGCCTAAACGCCTGCTTTTGGGGAACTCTTTGTGAAATCCTCACATTGAGGTTCTGGAGGTAGGCCAGGTTTCTTCATTCTGAGGGCAACGCAGGCCGAGGCGTGTAAGCTCCAGAGATCAAACTGTCTCTACCTTAAGGGATGGGCCAGCAAAGGAAGTCTAACTCTTGTAAACCAGTGGTGGGATTCAAAAATTGTTTGCGACTGGTTCTGTAGGCGTGGCTTGGTGGGCGTGGCTTGATGGGTGTGGCATGGGAAGGATACTATAAAATCCCCATTCCCTCTCCACCCCACTAACCTGCTTTCCAGCTCTGTTCACCTGTGCAGGGCAACCAAAGAAGACCCAGCCGATCAGCTGGGTCTCAATGGGAGGCAGACAATAATAGATGAGGGTGGGGCCAGTCAGAGGTGGGATTTGCCGATTCTCTGAACTACTCCAAATTTCTGCCACTGGTTCTCCAGAACTGGTCAGAATCTCTGTTGTAAACTTCTGTTGTATCACATCTGTTGTAAACCTGTAGGATCTGATTGGTTTTTTTTTATTGTCCTGTTATTTTTGGATAGTCTTGGTTTTAATCTGTCCTTGTTTTTGGTACGCAGGGAAGGAAGGCGGGTAGGCCTTCCTTACCAGCCTCCTCACCAGCAGGAAGTGATGGAAATTGTAGCAGGTGAGCCCGTCCTTCAGACCATCAGTGAAGAGAAGGCGTCAGTTGGTTCCCTACTTCCAGATTCAAATGATTGTCTCCCCAAGTACACCTTTCTTTCAAGCCACCTTGTTTAATGAACCAGTTATTAATTCTTGGAGGGTCTATTGTTGCATACATAGCAGAACTGCACTAAATGGATGTGTTTAATGCAGCTAGGGTTCACTTTTGCTAAGCCTTAATGCTCTTCCCTTAACAGTGATGCTATCCGTTCAGACTACAGAATAATAGAGTGGGAAGGGACCTTAAAGGTCTTCTAGTCCAACTCCTGCTCAAGCAGGAGGCCCTGTACCAGGGATGTCAAACTCATAGCCCGCAGAGGGCTTAGTTCTGGCCCGTGGAGCTGACCTGGAAACAACGAAGGACTGGCCCATGTTGCCACTGCCAGCGAAAACATGCATGGCCCTTCCAAGCTCTGTTTTCGCTGGTAGAGAGTTGCACGAAGCCGTCACAGCCAAAAACGGAGTTTGGGAGCCCGTTTTTGCTGGCAGAGTGCTCAGGCCCCCACAGGCGCCCCTGACACGTGTGACGGCAAGCTGGCCATGCCAACCCTGGCTACGCCGACCCCGGCCCCCTGAGGTCAAAAGCCTACATCAACCCTGATGCGGCCCTCAAAGAAATCAAGTTTGACACCCCTGCCCTATACCCTGATGGTTGTCTTCTTAAGGCTCGGCGGTTAAGACCCTGGACTTCTCAGCTGGAAAGCCAGCAGCCCAGGTTCAAGACCCAAGTGCCACGTGACAAGGTGAGCTCCAGTCCTCACCCCAGCTCCTGCCAATCTAGCAGTTCAAAAGCATGAAAATGTGAGTAGATAAATAGGTACACTTTGTTCTGACCAAGGCTTCTGAGACCATAATTATGCACATGCTTATTTTAAAAACAAGACTTGTTTTATTGCAACGCTGGGAATTATTTTCATTCCCAGCCGGTAATGAATCTCAAACAGTCCCTCGAGATAAGCACCCACCTTCCTGTCCTGTGAAGTGCTGCCAATAACAGAAGTGCCCAATGAACTAGAAAAAAAACAAACCAAAGTACAAAGAGCTTCAAGAAAGAATCTGAACCGAACGAATGACTTTGCTTCCTGCAGAGGTTTCGTCATCTTGGACTGACTTTTATTCCTTATGGGAGGGGCAATCACCTCCCAGCCTTACTCTTGAGTCACCCCTTTTGTTTCAGCTGCTCTTGCCTTCTGGCAGCTCTGCGCACACACGCACACTGGGAACAGGCTCCCCTGGGTCCTCTGCCTCGCTGCTGCCAGACTCCGGAGGCTCCGGAGTCAGCCCACAACTTCCAGATAGTCCTGGTCTCATCTCCGCATCTGACACAGGACCTTCGAGTCCTCTCCAGACTCCTAGACTGATCCCCGTTCTTCCCCACTGTCCGATTCCGCTGCCGTCTGCACAGGCTGCCGGCGAACTACAACACACTTCAGTGGGAAGTTAACAGTGCTATCATGCTGGCCACATGACCACAGGAATGTCTTCCGACAGCGCTGGCTCAATGGCCTTGAAACAGAGATGAGTTGGCAACACCTAGGCCTCCTGGGATAATTTCTGGAGAACAAGCAAGAGACTATGTCCCAAAGGTGCTTTTTTCAGGAAGCAACTGGACTTTCTTGTTTTTCTTTGAAGAGGTTTCGCTTCTCATCCAAGAAGGTTCTTCAATTTGGAAGAAATCAGAAGTTAAAACTGAAGAAGCTTCTTGGATGAGAATCAAAACCTCTTCAAAGAAAAACCAAAAAGTCCAGTTGCCACCTGAAAAATTACTTTTGGGGCAACCGGGAGCTGGATGACTGAGAATCTCCATAGACATGCAAGAGAATATCCCTCCCACTCCCCAGGAGGCTTCACTGTTGCGACTCTGAACATTGCAAGGCTCCTCAGTGGAGAAAACCCCAAAGGCAGCTTAGCTACCTCGCATTTTGTGGCAGCAGAAATGGAAACATATAGTGGTGGCAAACCTTTTTCGGCTCCTGTGCCGATAATTGCATGCGTGCTCGTGCACTCGTGCTTGCGTGCCAGCACCCAGAAGGCAATGCATGCTGCCCCCCCACCCTCTCTGCACATGCATGCACGATCCAGAGAAGTTCCAGGGACTGGAAGTCTAGTCCTGCCAAGGATGTAATAAGGGATAACAGAGAGGCAGTTTCTGTAAGCAACACCAGAATATTTCCTTCCTGTCTTCCTTACAGGATTAGGCCAGTAATTTCTTCTAACAACCGGTTCTCCAAACTACTTAGAATGTTAACAACCAGTTCTAGCAAATAGGTGCGAACTGGTAGAATCCCACCCTTTATTAGATAATCCTTCCATGCACCGCACATCTCTGTGCATGCATGCACAATCCCCCCAGGCACATGCAAACTGCACATCTCTGTGCATACATGCATGACTCCCCCTGCGCTGCACATCTATGCACATGTGTGGTGTCTCCCATGCACCCCTATAAACCCCCCACTCATGCACACTAGTTACTGGACAATCAGCTGTCGGGTGACAGTGGCACGCATGCGTGTGCAGTGGGGCTCTTCCGGGAGAGCCCTCATGTGCTGGCAGAATGACTTGGCATGCCACTTCTGGCACATGTGGCATAGGTTCGCCAACACAGATATAGGAAACAGCTTCTATAATATGCGAACTTGCCCCAAAGTTGAAGTTTTCTGCTAATACTGTATCACCTTCTGTGGTCTTGCAGAAGCTGAAGACACCGGCAGCCCCACTCGTGGCCGTAAAAAACTGGTAAGTGGCAGAGGGTTGATTTTTTTTCCCCCTTCAATTTTTTTTTTTTTTTTAGTTTTCCCTTCAATTGTGTTTTTTGGGGTTGGGAAAAAAAAAAACACTACCCAGCATGGGAAAAGAAGGTTCCTGGCTCAACACGATCAAGGTGAAATGGCCAACCTTCACATCAGCTGTCATTTCTTCTCCTCTCAGATGTCAGAGAACATTGACTGGTTACAGAGCCAGAGTGGATTGTGTAAAGTTGAGCGTTACGCACCCGGTGAGGAGAAGGAGGAGGAGAAGGAGCAACAGAACTGGACGGTAAGGAGACAGACAGCCTGTTCTGGCAGCAGGCTTGGTTGGCACAACAAATAGGGAGATCCAGGAAGCCATACGAGCTTGTTCTGCTGGCTGCAAATAAATTCTTCAGTCAGAAGGGTCTAGAGTGGAAGATGATGTGCAGTGGTGGGTTTCCAATTTTTTTTCCTACTGGTTCTATGCGCACGTGCAAATGAGTCTAAGGCTGATCTAGCACAGCCATGTTTTTCTGAAAAGTCATGTCAAGGCCCCGACATGCACCGCCATTCAAATCACAAGTCTCTAGCCACATCTCTCAGAGTAAAAAAGATTGATTTATTAGGAGTTAACATGTTGGTGTTTCCTGGTTGCAGCCGACTCTGACACATCATTCATTTCACCCTTGACCCTGGTCTTCCCCCCACCCCCTGGATGCATATTCTCCAATGAGACACATCCATAGCCAAGAGTCATCAATCTGGCTCTCCAGTAATAGTCTTGTGCACCAACAGCTTTGGCTGCCAAGGTGATTATCTGAAGCATTTAAGGAATGCACTGCTTTTCCCCGCTCCCTTTCTGCCAGCAATTAAAAAGACCAAAGAAGTATTGTTTTAGTTGACAACTCAGCTGAGGCGCACCAAACGCGTGATTCGTGTGCGTGCAAATGAGTCTAAGGACAACCTAGAATAGACATGCTTTCCTGAAAGCGCAGACTCAGCTGAGACGCGCCAAACGCAAATGAGTCTAAGACTGACCTAGCACAGACATGCTTTTATGAAAGTTCAGCTGAGGTATGCCAAATGCAAATGAGTCTTAAGCAGGGGTGGGATCCGACCGGTTTAACTACTGGTTCAGTGATTTACGATTTGCTTCCCTGCACGCTGCGCGCGCATGGAAATCTTCGTCAGCTTGCTGCCTGGACAGCTGAGCAGCGCTGCGTGCAGGGAAGCAGCTTTTGAAAAAAGCACTTTTTTCCTGCTTTTTCAACTGCAGCTGTGCCTCGCTAGGCAGCTGAAGTTGAAAAACCACAAAATAAAGGTCAGGTAAGAGCCCAGCCGGGCGGGAGGGCCAAAACAGCAGCAGACATAGAACCGGTTCTATGTCTGCTGCTCTTCAGAGCTACTGGTTCTACAGAGCCGGACTGAACCGGTAGAATCCTACCCCTGGTCTTAAGACCAACCTACAGCTGTTTCTTACCGCCACTGAGGCATGCTGAATGTGCTATTCGCGCATGCGCAAATGAGCCTGAGGCCAACCTACAGCTGTTTCTTAGCTCAGCTGAGGCGCGGCAATCCGTTTTGATTCTCGAATCAGTTGAGGTAATAAACAACAGAATATAGGAGAGGTGAGAGGTAAGAACAGGGGTGGGTAGGCAGGGCTAGACAGAAGTGGTATTTGCCAGTTCTCTGAACCAGTCAAAATTTTCGCTACTGATATGCCAGAACTGATCCAAACTGGCAGAATACCACCTCTGATGATGTGTCTGGGACTGGATTTTTAATATCTACTACTGTAGGTTGGCCGCAGTTGGCACATTTGGGATTTGACAAGGTATCTTGGCATGTTGCGTGGCATAGCAGCTTTTCTGTTCAGAAATATTTTTTTCTGCCCCACCGGCGGCTCTTGTTTTCAGATGTGGTCCTTGGGGTGGGAGGAGGAGGCTGGCTTGGGGAATATCAACCTTGTGGATGATCAGAAGTCAGTTTTGCACACCACACTATCAGGAATGTCCCTGCAGTCTTCAGCATGAAACTGTCCACCATTTCATGATGGTGACTTGGGAAAGGGGTAATTTTGACAGGTTACTTATCCCGTTATCTCATTTTCTTGAGTGCATCAAAGACAATGTGTGGGTCTTTGCATCGGGTCCATAAGTCTAACTGTCATTTGCTTGGTGGCCTTTGGAAGGCAGCAAACAGTGATTGAAGGCATGATCTGTAAAAGCCAAAAATAGGACACTGGGGATCTAACATGCCCTCTCTGTCAAATCTCATGGAACTGTCTTTTCAAAACTGGCCTTCTGTAAGCCTGTAGCATAGAATGGATGTCACATTTTGCAGGTTAAGAGAAAACATAATGGCAATTCTGGAGAGTGCTTGGGGATTGGGGAGTTGGGTGTGTGTGCGAAGAGGAGACATGTTTGCATAATCAGTAAACATCAGACATCCTCACATTTTGAAAGAAGAAACAGACTCATGACCTGAAAAGAAAGATATTTCTAGGGCATTTTTGATTGTGCTGAAATGTAGGTGGAGCACTTTCTCAAGTGTTTTTTTGGGGGGGTTATTTCTCTACAGTAGCCTCCTTCCTTCCTTCCTTCCTTCCTTCCTCCCTCCCTCCCTCCCTCCCTCCCTCCCTCCCTCTTCCTCTTCCTCTTCCTCTCCCTCCTCCCCCTTTCCCCCATCCTCCTCCATATCGGCTTCAGCAATGAAGTCGCAGCTCTTGCCAAAAAATCTCTATCAAATCAACTTGGGAGCAGAATAATTTATCTTGTCCTTAATATTCTTAGGGCATTAGAGAGTCAGCTCAGGGATGATTAGCAGTGTGTGCATGTCCTAATCTCCACCTTCTTGTTCCACTCCATTATTCCATTCTGTTGGGTAAGAGAAACTTTTTAGGCATACTGTAAATAATTGATTCAATTCCCTTTGGTTCAACTCACAGTTCCTTGGGTTCCTGATCTTGGGTTAGCAGGATCTGAAGTTTCAAATCTTGATATTTGTTTCATCTTGGGTTTAATTTCTCCTTCAAGTTCAATGCCATTAATTCAGGGGTGGGATGCAAATATTTTGTACTACTAGTTCTGTGGGCATGGCTAAGTGGGAGTGGCTAGGTGGGCATGGACATGTGACTGGGTGGGCATGGATTCTTCTCTTTGGCAAATCAGTAAGACAGCGAGAGGGATCCCGGCACAGCTGATTGTTGGAACAGCTGATCGTTGGGAAGAAAAAAAAAGAAAAAAAACAGTTTGGCCGAACCAGTAGCTCTTTTTTTACTACCAGTTTGGCCAAACGGTAGCATTTTTTACAACCAGTTCGCCCGAACCAGTAGAATACCACCACTGCATTAATTGCTCCTCCTTCCTTCCTTCTTCTTTCCAAGTTGCTAGCTTTCTTGGCCCATTGTTGATAGGAGGCACGCAAGACGTCATTTCTTGCCCACTGTCCAAAGTCAAGGAACAATTGTGCTCCCTAGTACCGCTGGTTGTACAGTATATTCAATTCTGTGTCTACTTAGGACAGCCGTTTAAGATAGCTGCTCATTTTCCTGGCCAAAGTGACATCCATTGAAACTTTATCCAGGGTAGACAGTGAATGACTTCCCACCTACCAATCACCGGGTGCCAGTTCCATATGAGGAGATGACGGGGCGGGATTTGTTATGAAAAATGTCCTTTGTTCCATTTCTTAAACTGACTGTGTTAAGTTTTTTCCAGCAAACTTCCTCTGATCCCCTCAAGGTCCTGAGCAGACTCCGGCAAGATCTGGAGAAGTCCGATGTTGGTGCCCAGGATGCCTTGAATGCCAGTAACAATGCCAGAAGGGCAAGGCCAAGAGACCCGTCCGATGGACGTCAAACCATGCCCAAGCGCAACGTCCGTTCTCCGGCACCCTACAATGCTTGCGATGAAGAATTCAGTCTGAATGTCAGCTCCAACCGGGGGTCTCCCAACTTCCACGTAAGCATGAAGGCCGGTTGTCAGAAGGAATCCAAGGATGAAGAGAGCGAGGGTTCCTCTTCCCCGAACCCCAATCCTGACCCGGATGAAGTCTCTTTTTATTGCAACAGGCTTTCCAACCTCGCCATCGCGATGGCACGCAAGGAGATGAACGACCGCTCGGAAAGCACCCCCACCTGCATACACAACACACTGTTTGCCGCTGCTGGAGACCACAGCCACCGGTCCATTGGAGTGGGGACCGAGGATAGCAAACACATCCCTACCAGGATGTGTGAGTGCAAATTCGAAGAAAGCCCCACCACCAAGAAGAAAACCACCATTTATTACAAAGAGGAAAACACAGAAGTGCCCAATAAAAGCGAGCCCCAAAGGGACGAGGGCAGAGGCTGCCACCACCGGAAGCGCTTTGGGCCTGACGAATACAACAACAACAAGCTGAGCAAAGGGATCCTAGTTTACGCCAATAATGTTGTTTCGGACATGATGGTCTCCGTGATGAAGACGATGAAAGTCAAAGTCAACGATTCCAACATCGCGTGCGCTGTGTTGAAGAAGGTTCTGCTGAAGCACTCCAAGGAGGTGGTGTCCGACCTGATTGACTCCTGCATGAAGAACTTACACGACGTCACCGGGACCCTCATGACTGATTCTGACTTTGTGTCTGCCGTGAAGCGAAGCCTCTTCACACAAGGCAGCCAAAAGGCCTCTGAGATCGTGCAAGCCATGCTGAACCGCCTGCACAATGCTCTGATTGTGCAAAAGCAGGTCAGCGAGAAAGCCAAATCTCAGAGTATGGCCTTTGCTACCATCAAAACCGGCCAGGGCACCGAGACCAAGACTCAGAACATGAGGTTCTCGGCGGCAAAAACGGAAACCATGAAAGATAAGGAAATGACTTGCGCGGAAACGGTTGGCAACCACATCATCAAAGAAGGTCTCAACATGTGGCATCAGAAGCAACATGAGGACAATACAGGGACAATCCCAATGCCCACCAAGCCTATGCCAACCCAAGAAATGCCAGACCTTTCTAATCTTACCACTGATTCTTGGGCGAGAGATCTGATTGTGACAGCATTGTTGCTGATACAGTATCATCTGGTGCAGCAGGAGAACGCCATGAAGGATGGAGTGGATGGGGGCCGATCCAGCAAGGCAGGTGTTAGCCTGGGCTTCATGGGCCAAGATAAAGGCCTCGGCTCTTTAAAACTGTCCGACACTTTGAAGCAATGTGAGGATGAGCAGCTTGGGATGAACACGGAAAACGATATGTCAAGCGTGGTAGTAATGCTGATCCAGAAGCTCATCAATGAGACCGTCAACAAATTAGGAGGAAATTCAGGGACATTGATGGGTGATGAAGCAATCCAGGGTGCTTTCAAGGCTCCTGAAGGCCCAGGCCTAGGTCCTTTGGGACCTTGCGATGTAGACCATTCTTATGAAGATGCTATATCCGGACTGACCAAAATGATTCTGGACCAGTGCGATGTCAACAAGAAGGAAGGAAGTAGTGGACCCTTCATTGACAAACTGGTCGATACCGTGACCAAGTTGTGTCTGATGATCGCCAAATACAGCAATCCTGAGTCAGGACTGGGAGAACTTGGAGATGGAGAGGAGATGAGTGGAGGTTTCTATTCAAAGAGCTCAGGAAATGCGGAAAGCAGACCAGAGTCCGGAGAAGACACACCTACTGGACGTAAGGTGGTTGTGGCTAACCAGAGCGCTCCGGAAAACATGCACAACAAGCAACTCCAAGCCATTCTTCAATGGGTGGCAGCCTCTCAGTTGAACGTCCCAATGTTGTACTTCATGGATGATGATGAAGAAACCCTGAACAAGGTACAATTGGAAATGCTGGGAGGGTGTGGGGAAGTGTGCAAGGAGAAGATAAAGCTAGGATGGCATTGGGGTTCTGCTCTTTATTTGAAGGAGCAGAAACACTTTTTCTGATCCTGTTTATAATTGTAGACAGGTAGTCCAAGAAAGTATGCAAATACATCAACTGTCCAGTTGGCGAATCCAGAAAAAGGAACTCCTAGGACATTATTTTACCAGGAGACAACTCATCACCTTCATTTAACAATCCCATAATCCTTTGCGGGGTGGAGTCTGGGCAACTGAATGGAGCTAGTAGAGTGTTTTCATGGCTGGATGCCTTTCATGTCGCCAGTGCCGAGTTTTGTTCAGCAGATACATTCTCGGTGTGCCCAGAGAGAGAAATATCTGCCTCTACCTAGGATTGAACTCACAGCCTGGTTTTGAGGTGAGAGCTCCACCTCTAGGCCACTGCACTGCAGTGTATTATTTTACCAAGAGCATACAACTTTATTGAATAAACCACATTGGCATAGAAGAAGCGGAACCAGCTCTGGGTTTCCCACACAAAAGCAAGCATAGTTAATCCCCCACTTTTCCCTACTGGCCACCCACAGTCCAAAATGTCCACAAATCTCTTCCATTTATTTTGTTATGGGAAACAAGCATACATGCCGTGACGTCTGCTCAGGGTGTCCTTAAGATGCCAGCAATGTCTCATGGAAGTCGAAAGATGGTTGAATACCATTCTCCCCACCCCTGCTTTCAATCTACCCACCTCCCTATTATTGTCAACCTGCGAGCGAAGGCTAAATGTAGATGAAAGTGCAAATCACTCTTGGCAGCAAGTATCGTGTTTCCCTGAAAATAAGACCTGGTCTTATTTTCTTTTGGGCTCCAAAATAGGCACTAGGCATTTTTGGTGGGTGTCTTTTTTTTTTTTTGAGCTGTCCCATGTGCCCAGTTTACCTCAGAGCTCCCACAGCCAGGCCATCCACACCCTGACAACTGCCTCGCCTCATGGCGGCAGCTTCAACAGCCCCATCGAGCAAAACCCTGCATGGCCACCGGCCCACTTTTTCCGGCACTGGCACGGCACCAGAGCATTTAACAAATGCCTCAATTAACAGCAGAAATATTGGGCTCAGTTGTGGTTGTAAGTCAAGGACTACCTGCATTTGTTTGACAATTTCCCTTTTCCTCCAACCTCCTCGCCTTCTCCTGCAGCTCCAGCAACTCTCCACGGTGGCTGTGGAGAGAAACTACAGCGTGGGAGACGTCATGCAATCCGTGCTGAAGTATGAGAAGGAAAGGCAGTTGGGAGAAGCCTTGGGCAATTTTGTGCGGTTGCCAGTCCTGGATTGGCTGCTTCAGAACCTGTAAGCCCAGCATGTCTCGGGTTCTTCGGGACCACAGGCCTCTCCTTGCCCCATTAGTTTTCCTTGATACAGCACTCATTGGTCAAAGATGATATGAGTTTTACTGATTCCCCCAACCCCTGCTGAGCAGTGAAATGAATAAAGGAAGGAAATACTTACTGTCGGTTCGAAGTATTATTTCCAGGCGTATTGTTGTTGTTATTATTATTGCGGTTCATCACGCAATCATCCAGATGTTTAGAAGGGATTTTGGCATTTTTGTCCACCTATCAAGTCCTTCCCAGGGACCTGAGATACGCAGAGGTGGATATTTGATGGTGTCGAAGAGATCGTCGTAGGGTGTAAGCTGTTCTGAGCAGAATTGCCTTTTGCAATTGACTGATGGGTATTGTCAATGCCGACAGCGTTCAAGTGGCACTCTAGCAGTTTTGGGATTACAACCAGGGTGCCTATTATAGATAATCCTCAATTTGTGAGCACGATTGAGCCCGAGATGTATGTTGCTAAGTGAGACAGCAGTTAAGTGAATTTTACAACCTTTCTTGCTGCCCTTTTTAAGTGAATCACTGCAGTTTTTTCAGTTAGTAACATGGTCGTTAAGTGAATCTGGCTTTCTCTTTTTTTAAAAAAAATAAATTTTATTAAGTTTTCAAATTTTAAAAATCGGGCCTTCTCATTGACTTTGCTTGCCAGAAGGTCACAAAAAGGGGAATCCCATGACCACAGGACACTGCAGCCATCATAAATATGAGTCAATTGCCAAGCGTATGAATTTTGTTCACATGACCATGTTGATCATGTGGATGTTGCAATGGTTGTAAGTGTGAAATATGGTCACAGGTCACTTTTTTCAGTGACGTAACTTCCAACGGTCACTAAATGAACTGTTGTAAGTTGAGGACTACCTGTACTATATTATCAAACCACAGTCTCTAGGAAGAAGAGATCCAACCTAGAACTAAGGAGAAATTTCTTGACAGGGAAAACAATCAACCAGTGGAACAGAAGTTGCCTCCAGAAATTGTGGGCGCTCAATCACTGGAGGCTTTCAAGAAGAGACTGTACAGCCATTTGTCTGAAATGGTATAGGGTCTCCTGCTTGAACAAGGGGTTGGAATAGATGTCCTACAAGGTCCCTTCCAACTCCAAGGTCCCTTATTCTATATTCTAGATCGGGGTTGGCAGCCTTAAACACTCAAAGAGCTACAAAAGTCCTAACCAGAAGCCCCCTGTTCAATTCTGGAGCTGACCGGAAGTCTGGTTCAAGGGTGGGATTCAAATTTTTTAACAACCGGTTCTGTGGGCATGGCTTAGTTGGTGGTCATGTGACTGGCTGGGCGTGGCCAACTCAACATCACTCACATCGAGGCACGCATCTCCTCGCCTGGCCTCTCATGACTGTGGGGATGCTGCAATAGTCGTAAGTGTGAAAAACGGTCATAAGTCACTTCTTTCAGTGCCTTTGTAACTTTGAATGGTCACTCCACACAAGCAAAGTACCAGCAAAGGAGGGGGAAAAAACCCCAGAGACGTTTCTGAGACAGGAAGTCTAGTCCTGCCAAGAATGTAATAAGGGTTAATGGAGAGGCAGTTTCTGTAAGCAACCCCAGAATGTTTCCTTCCTGCCTTCCTTACAGGATTAGGCCAGTAATTTCTTCTAACAACCAGTTCTCCGAACTGCTTAGAATGGTAACAACCGGTCCTAGCGAATAGGTGCGAACCCGTAGAATCCCACCCCTGGTCTGGTTCCTCCACCATAGAGTCTCCTTCTAGCATGGCATACTTTTTCCTCTACATGTCCTAACCAAAAGCCCTATCAATTGTGCAGCCAACTAGTGACAGGGAGCTGCAGCAGAGGGATGAAAGAGCCACGTGTAGCTCCAGAGCCACGTGTTGCTGACCCCTGTTCTAGACTCTATACAGGAGGGAGGTGCAAATAACAGAGATAGCAGTTAAAAATTTCAGTTTTCTGAAACCTGCTAGGTGGCACTTTGGTACAGGCAGGACCTAGAGGAACTGATCAGATGGGCTCTGATGCCCCAGGGCATTGCACAAAGGCAACAGAGTGAGATAATCAATAAGAGTCTTTTTATTAGCTCCAACTTTGCCCCCAATATCCAGGTTACCTTCTGGCTGGAGAAAAACTCTCCCAGGAACAGCCTTTGACTATAACAAATCAAGTCCAAAACATGGTCAACACAAACTGTAATTATAACTCCACTCAAGCCAAAATGAGGTAATTAGTTTGGCAGGGCAGGAGCAAGAATTCCAGGCACAGCACAGCAAAACACATGGTTGGGAAGATGCCAGGAACACAGATAAGCAAAGACAACACAGGATAAAGTCACGTTTGCTCCCAGCAGCTACCGCAGTCAGTATTCAGTTCTTATAAACTTTCACTCCAAGGTGTGGCTAATGAAGGGAATCAGGACCCTTTCCTCCCCCATAAGCCACACAACCCACGTTGCTCTCTTCTCCATTCCTCCCTGCATGCCCTAGGATGAAGAGGGGGTGGGCCTGGGTCTTCCTCTGAACTCCCTCTCCCTTATTTTACCTCTCCCCTGCTCTGCCCAGCTGGACTTTGCCCTTCCCCAGTTTCCTCCACAGCCAATGGAGCCCCCCTCCCCCTCCCTGTCAGCTGTTCGGTTTCCTCCTAGGATTCAGACTTCGACAGGGACATGACATGGGCAAAAGAATGTGGAAGAAAGCGATCCCTCAGATAACTCAGTCGGAGCATTGTGGGCCCTTGAAGGTACTAAAAATAACCCTAAATTCAACTGACATCCCGTGCAATTCCCAAACAACACTCACCTGCCCAGGCTGCTAACATTATATACTAGCTGTATCTATCTAATGTTTTCCAAGGGTGTCCCATGTACAGCATGTACATAATCCAAATAAGAGCTGACTAGAATACCAATAAAGGCCATAATTGGTGCATTATAGATAACTGTGCAAAATCCACCACCACCCACGCTCAAAACCAAAAATGTCATATGGCAGTTCTTTACTGTTTCACACATATAGATAGAATCTTCTCGTACTAAGGACTCTATGATCTGCATCTACAATATACTCTGCAAGCTATTAGGGAGGAGCTGTCCTCACCCTCTTTCTCTCACACAAAATATCTGGATTGAGTTGCCTCTTACTCCTCTGGAACGCAGTCCCTCCCTCCTGGAATTTCACCTCCTTACTACAGTCAGTCAAAAATTCCCAGGAAAGTACGTGCAGCTGAAAACCCTTGTCTGTGGAATCGGGAGCAGGTTTTAACAAGGCTCCCATTGGACGGTTAACACTTGGGAAAAATTTACTTTGAGGTAGACAACTCCAAAGCTCTTTAGGTTGTATAGAGGGGTCTCCAAACTTGACAACTTTAAAATTTTAGGAACGGGTTCTCTGCCTAGTTGCTGGGTGGGTGTGGCCACGGTGGGTGTGGCTTAGTTGGCCTTCTGCATCATGGTGTGGGGGGGTGCATTTTTGCCCTCCCTGGGCTCCGGAGGCTTTCCTCGAGTCTCTGGGATTGCGAAAAAGGCCTCCCCGGGCTCTGGAGGCTCTCTGGAAGCTGAAAACGGGCCCATTTCCGGCCTTCCAGAACATCTAGGAGGCACGTTTTTCGCCCTCCATGAGCCTCCGCGTGCCCCCTGCACTTATTTGCCTCCAAAACGGGCCGTGTGGGGACTCCAGGGACGGGCAGGGAGGGGTCAGCCAGGAGTGGGATTTTTTTGGGGGGGGGTTCTCCAAACTGCACAGAATCTTAGCGAGGGGCTCTCTTGAACCCCTGTGAACCCCCAGCAGCCCAGCTTTGCATTATTCCCTGCCCCTTATTTACAATTTATCTATAATAACTATTCGTTTCTGGGGGTTGTCTCTAAGTCAATCCCCATGTCAGCAAATTCTAGCTAAAACCAGTTTTGAACATACCAGGGGCCTGTGATGACCCAGGGTGGAATACAAAAGCAACAAAGTCACAAAAACAGGTGAAGTCCCTTTAATTCCTTCAACTTGGCTTCAAAGGTCCAATTATCATGGACTGGAGAAAAATCTCCCCCACAAACAGTTGTGAAAAGGAAGAAATGCCCTTGAAACTCCAAATACATATAAATTATAAATAGGAAAAAAACAACACAAACACACTGAAGCAATTAATGAACAAAGCAGGATAAGGGCTTGAAGACATCCACAGATATTGAAATATACACACTGGGAAGGATGCCAAAACTCAGATAAGAACTGACAGACTAGAAATATTTTCATTCTTTGCTTCCAACACTGGCCCATGCGCAGTTTGTCCTTTTAAACAGTCCTCACAGCTGCAGCCCATGAAGAGGATCAAGGCCCTTTCCTCCCCCGTAGACCACGCCATTCACGTTTCTCCCTTATCCACTCCTCCCTGCGTGCCCTAGGATGGAGAGGGGATGGGCCTGGGTCCTCCTCTGACTGCCCAGCCAGGCTCTGCCCTTCCCCAGTTTCCTCCACAACCTCCAGAGCCACACTCCCACTCCCTGTCAGCTGTTCCTCCTCTCCCTTGGAGTCAGATTCTAACAGGGGCATGACAGGGCCCCTCTGAACAACTGCAGTGATTCACTTAACAACTGTGGCAAGAAAGGTCACAAAATGGGGTAAAATGCACTTAAGAATGTCTCACTTAACAACACAAATGTTGGGCTCACTTGTGGCCATACAGACGGTATAAGAAGTGTACTAATAGTCTGCATTGTGAAGCTCCAAAGATAGTGATATGTCTGAGAGAACAAGCAGCCAGAATGTCCCAAACACAGGTATTTTTTTCCACTAGGGAATTATTTTAACGGACTACTCATGTCCCCAAATCCAGAGCTGATAAACTATCAGGAAGGGAGATAAATCCATCTTCATTTTAAGATATTTTGCCTCAGGATGATTGTGGCTTGGTGTGTCAGGATTCCATCAGTTCCCCCCATTTAAATCATGAGTCTCGAGCCAAACTTCCAAAACTTTAACAGGATTTATTGGGAGTTAACATGTCCGGCACTGCCTGGGTGTAGCTGACTCTGAGACACATCATGGTTTTTCTCTGAAGACGTTTCGCTTCTCATCCAAGAAGCTTCTTCAGCTCTGACTGGATAAAGAGCTGAAGAAGCTTTGTCAGGGCTCTGGTAGTTACCCTCATTTAAATCATGAGTTTCTAGCTGGATTTTCAAAGCTTAAAGAAGATTTATTAGTAGTAGACATGCCGGCGCTGCCTGGGTGTATCCAACTCTGAGACACATCATTCATTGTCTCCCTTGACCCTGGTTTTCTCCCACCCTCTGGGTGTATCATAATTCATATTCTCCAATGGGACACATCCATAGCCAAGAGTCACCAATCATGCTCTCCAGTTAGAATTTTGCGCAGCAGAAACTTCGGTCACCTAGTTCCTATCTTGGAAAACATTTATGGAATGCAGTTTCAGTTTGCAAGCGGCTGCACTGCTCCCCCTCCCTTTCTGTTGGCAAGTCTAAAAAGACCATTGAAATAATTTATGAGTTGACATGGTGCATCTCCATTCTTCAGAAGAAGCTATCTTCCACCATAGCCATCAACCCTCAACCAGCTCCTATTTCTTCTTGTGACAGAAGCACCGAATGACAGAAACACCGAAGCGCTGCTGGGTTGAAAGGATGAGCCATTGCTTGGGGGATGACGATGCCCACTTGGGGGTTTCTTTGTCCATGGCGGGAGCTGGAGTGAAGGATGAGAATTCAACCCAGGGGTGGGATGCTGCAGGTTTGGACTGGTTCAGGCGAACCGGTAGTTGCGGTGATAATCTGGCCTCCATCCACCCATCCCTGCCCTTTTCCTGTGTTTTATTTCTTTGTTTTTGAGCACAGCTGATTCATGTGGCAGCTGTTTTACTCACCGGGGCTGCAGCAGAAGGTCAGTATTAGAGCTAAAAATGGTCTTTCTAAATGCTGTGCTTGCACGCTCAACGAACTGGTTGCTACATCACTGTGGTGGTATTCAATTTTTTTTTTTTACTACCGGTTCTGTGGGTGTGGCTTAGTGGGCGTGGCTTGGTGGGCGTAGCAGGGGAAGGATACTGCAAAATCCCCATTCCCTCCCCACCTCACTAACCTGCTTTCCAGCTCCGTTCTCCTCTGCAGGGCAACAAAGAAGACCCAGCCAATCAGCTGGGACTCAATGGGAGGCAGAGAAGAGATGGGGCAGAGCCAGTCAGAGGTGGGATTTGCTGGTTTGCTGAACTACTCAAAATGTCCGCTACTGGTTCTCCAGAACTGGTCAGATCCTGTTGAATGCCACCTCTGTTTAAAGCAGTGTTTCTTTGAGGACCCCTGTTTTAAAGCAATAGTTTGAAGCTTCCGTTCTCTTGTGCAGGGCAACAAAAAATGAACCAGCCAATCATCTGGGATTCAGGAGGTAGAGAATAGATGGGGGGGCAGGGCCAGTCAGAGGTGGTATTTGCCAATTCTCCAAACTACTCAAAATTTCTGCTACCAGTTCTCCAGAATTAGTCAGAACCTGCTGGATACCACCTCTGTTACATCAGTTGAATTGCACCACTGGGTCAACCCCACCCAACGGCAGATCTCAAATCTCGAATGCAGGCTTGCTAACCTCCTGCCCAGCATCCCAACCACTTGAGCCACTGTACTCCTTTTCCTGTTTCTTCTGAATGCTCATAAACCAATTAGCCTCTTTGATAAGTCTTTTTCTGGTGTCACCACAAATTTAATATCGGCAAACCTGATGTGAAAATTCCATCCAGTGTTTTTCTTCTCAAGCCCTTAACTCTTAAACCCTGACCTACATTGGTTCGCTTTTGCTTTTGAGACATCCTTAGTACAGAATAACAGAGATGGAAGGGACCTTGTAGGTCATCTAGTCCAACCCCCTGCTCCAGCCCCCCACCACCCCCTGATACCATTTCTGACAAGTGGCTGTCCAGTCCTGAACCTTCTTTTCCTTCGTGTTTTCTTATCATCTCATTTTAATGGCCCCATAATAGGAGCTAGCTAGCAGAGTGTTTAATAGCCAGATGCCCTTCCTGTCACCACTGTGGAGTTTTGTTCAGCAGATATATTCTCACCGTGTCCAGAGAGAGAGAAATAGCTGTCTCTACCTAGGTTCGAACTCACAGCCTTCTGATTATGAGGCAAGAGCTCCACCTTTAGGCCACCGCACCACTCCTTTAGATATGTCCTAATCCTTAACTTTATATGGGACTCCTTTGCAAAAAAAAACACAGCCAGACACATTATTTTGCTTGAAATGTTATTTGGTTTTTCTAGTTAAACCATCTTACAGATGATATTTATCTTGAATCTGTAGCGTTATTTCTACTTCACATTTATTAAACTTTATTCTATTCATCTACAAATCTATTCGTGCCTTTAATATGTCGTTTTGGTGCCCTGATAAATTTTCAGTTCGCTTTAATGAACAAACCACGATTTATTGCTTGAATACACAAATTACTATATTTCATAGCATGATCTCTTTTTTTTTCTTTCTTTCTTTCTTTCTTTCTTTTTTTTTTTTTTGAAGCCTGACAAGTTCCTTACGAGTCCATGATTCAACATCCGGCACGCGTGAATTCAGTTTACTTGAAACCATGAGACCGTGAGATCTAGTTCCACCTAAATCCCAATACCGCCAATAAAAGCGCACAGACCACGGTTAGACAGAGAGAGAGAGAGAGATGCATTAAATTTCTGTTCTTGAACACGTTACAGCAAAATATTTATCTAGGAACTGTACGGAGAGAGAGAGAGAGAACCAATCACTGCTTGAACTTAATGGGTGGTAAGATGCTTGTATTTTTCCGCAATACCTTCCCAGGCCTGAGTTCTCTTTTAGTCACTTTATCCACTGGAGGTTCTGCTTCCTTTGTGGGAGTTTCCTGTTTAACTGAGCTCTGGTTTTCCTCTTTATTTATTTCTTCGGACAAGGCAACGGGAGAAAGTTTTTGATGTGAAAGAGGTAATTTTTCAGGTGGGTCGGTTTTTACTTCTGTGCTGGACTGCTGCCGAGCGATTTCATCTGCGGAACAGGAAAAACATAAAATATTATTGTTGTGTTTGGACACTAAAACCAGAGAGCAGCAAATGGACATGTTTATCAGCCACTATCCGAGTAGAGTAGAGTAGAATAGAATAAGGAGGAATGGAATGGAATGGAATGGAATAGAATAAGGAAGAATATAATAAAATAAGGAAGAATAGAATAGAATAGAATAGAATAGAATAGAATAGAATAGAATAGAATAGAATAGAATAGAATAGAATAGAATAGAATTAGAATTAGAATTAGAATTAGAATTAGAATTAGAATTAGAATTAGAATTAGAATTAGAATAGAATAGGAATAAGGAACAATAGAATGGAATGGAAATAGAAATAGAAATAATAGAAATAGAATAGAAATAGAAATAGAATAGAAATAGAAATAGAAATAGAATAGAATAGAATAGAATAGAATAGGAATAAGGAAGAATAGAATGGAATGGAAATAGAAATAGAAATAAATAGAAATAGAAATAATAGAAATAGAAATAGAATAGAAATAGAAATAGAATAGAATAGAATAAAATAGAATAGAATAGAATAGGAATAAGGAAGAATAGAATGGAATGGAATGGAATGGAATGGAATGAAATAGAAATAGAATAGAATAGAATAGAATAGAATAGAATGGAATAGAATGGAATGGAATGGAATGGAATGGAATTGGAATTGGAATGGAATTAGAATAGAATAGAATAGAATAGAATAGAATAGAATAGAATAGAATAGAATAGAATAGAATAGAATGGAATGGAATGGAATGGAAATAGAAATAGAAATAGAATAGAACAGAACAGAACAGAACAGAACAGAATTCTTTATTGGCCAAGGATACAAGTGACAAAGTTACAGTCATACAGTCACAAATTTTCAGATACAGGTAATCCTCTAAGTTACAACTACAATTGGGAGGATGACTTCTACTGTTAAGCAAAGCAGTTGTTAAGTGAGCAGGGCCTGATTTTATGATATATATATTTTTGCCATGGTTGTTAAGTGAACCATCCCAGTTATTGAGTGAACCACAAGGTTCTTTAAGGCATTGGGGAGGTAGCAATGGCCATACGTGTGAAAAATGGCCCTAAGTCACTTTTTTTTAGTGCCGTTGTAACTTTGAACAGTCGTAAGTCAAGGACTACCTGTAATATTATTTTACTGGCAACTAGCCTGCCCATCGAAAGACGATGAAAAGCAGGCAGCAGGAATGAACTGTGACAAACTCCAGTCTATAGCCAACCTGTGAGAACTGTTTTTGAATTCATTTTTCTTTTCTCTTTTCTTTGAGTTTAGAGGGAATGTGGGCCCCTTTGGTTTATTTTGTTTTGTTTTTAAATCTAATGAAGGCTACCTGCTATGCTTCCTGCCACTCAGCTTGACAGAGAGAAGCCATAGAATCATAGAACTGTGGAGCTGGAAGGAACCAAAGGGATCATCTAGTCCAGCCCTCTGCAATGTGCAAAAAAACAATCAATTAAACCACACCCCAAAGTGATGTGTCTTAGTGTCGGCTGGCTGTCAGGGCTCCAACAATACACCCCCATTCAAATCATAAGTCTCTAGCCACATCTCTCAGAGTAAAAAAAAATGATTTATTAGGAGTGACCATGTCGGCGTTACCTGGGTGCAGCTGACACTAAGACACATCATTCATTTCACCCTTGAGCTTGGTCTTCCCTCCACCCCCTGAATGTATATACTCCAATGGGACACATCCGTAGTCAAGAGTCATCAATCATGCTCTCCAGTAATAATCTTGCGTGCCAACAGCTTTGGCCGCCTCACAATTATCTGAAGCATTTAAGGAATGCACTGCTTTCCCCCCTCCCTTTTCTGCTGACAACTAAAAAGACCAAAAAAGTTTTGGTTTTTTTTAGTTGACAGCTGCTTCTTAAAAACTAACCGATTGTGCCCACTGCTGTGTACACATCACTAGGAATTTTTTTTCTTTATACAGCTAGTCCTCAACTTATGGCCACAATCAAACCCCAAAGGTCTGTTGTTAAGCGAGACCATTTTAGAGGGAGTTTGGCCTCACTTTATGACCTTTCTCGCCACCGTTGTTAAGCGAATGACTGCCGGGGATAAGTTAGCAAGCCGGTTTGTGTTACTTGAATCTGGCTTCCCCATTGATTTGGTTTGTGAGAAGGTTGCAAGTGGGGTTTGCGGGATGTAGTAACAGTCATAAATATGAACCGTTTGTTCAAGCCTCTGAATTTGGATCACACATGATCGCGGGGAGCCTGCAAAGGTCATTAAGTGTGAAACAAGGTAATCGGTCCCTTTTTTTCAGTGGCGTCATAACTTCGAATGGCTGCGAAATGAACTGTTACAAGCCGAAGGCTACCTGTGCTGCATTCTAACCAATGCCACGTCATAGCTCCTAAGCGAGTCATGCCAGATTTTTGTGTCTTTGGCCACAGTCGTTCAATGAATCACACAGACTTTAAGCAAGTCCAGCTTCCCTCTATTGATTTAGCTTGTCAGAAGTCCCCTGGGAAATGGCGATTATGTGATCTCCCTGGGAGGTTATAACTGTTGTAAAATACACAGGTAGTTGCCAAGTGCCCAAATTTTGACCAGATGACCCTGGGGGCAGTCGTAAGTGTGAGGACCAGCCCTCAGTCACCATTTTTTGGTGGTTTTTTAGCACTGTCCTAACTTCGTACGGTCCCTGAATGAACAGTTGTAAATTGAGGAGTACATATACAGCTTGATTACGATTATTATTATTACTATTATTATATACCAAAAATGACAGTGTACACAGCAAATAAGATAACTATAGTGAGTTTCGTATCACAAATCACTAGTCAAACACTTCCCAAGTGTTTAGGACTGCGTGATTTATCGGCGGATTATGCGAGCAGATCCCAGTAAGGTGGCCTTCTGCAGCTGACCAATGGTGATCTTGTCAGCGCCAATTGTTTTTAAGTGCTTGCCTAGGTCTTTAGGCACAGCACCCAGTGGGCCGAGTACCACTGGAACCACGTGGACTGGTGTAGGCCAGAGTCTCTGCAGTTCGATTCTCAAGTCCTGATATCTGGTAACTTTTTCAAGTTGTTTCTCGTCGATTCTGCTGTCACCAGGTATGGTAATGTCGATGATCCACACTTTTTTCTTCTCCACAATCGTGATATCCGGGCTATTGTGTTCCAAAACTTTGTCAGTCTGTATTCGGAAGTCCCACAGTAGTTTTTCATGCTCATTTTCTACCACTTTCTCAGGCTTATGATCCCACCAGTTCTTTGCTACAGGCAGATGGTAGTTGTGACACAAGTTCCAGTGGACCATCTGAGTGACTGTGTTGTGACGTTGTTTGTAGTCAGTCTGAGCAATTGTCTTGCAACAGCTCAGTATCTGATCGATGGTTTCATGCACTTCTTTGCCGAGTCTGCATTTACTATTATTTTTTTACTACTATTCTATTATCATTTACTGTAATTACTATTATTATTATTACTATTATTATCATTATCATTATCATTTTAAAAGGAAAGCAAGAATTAAAACTAAACAACCTCCTTTTTCTAACTGTGTATTTTTATGAGCGTTTTCCTTTTTCTTCTCCGTGGTGTAGAAAGTTGCCTCACTCAGCTTCGTCGCCATCTTGGGCTTCTGTTTCAGTCTGGGCGGCCATGGCTCCTCCATCCATGCATGGTGGATGGCTTCTTCTGGAATCATGCGCAAAGAAGGTTTCCATCTTGAGACAAAGAGAGGATAAATATAAAAAATAGATTAAGGCTAGGCTGATCATTCACGGCATGGGCAATTCATTTAGGCAAGAAAAACCAAATGCTCAGGTAGAATGTGGATGGTACCCTTGCTGAACAGTAGTAACTGTGAGAGAGATAGCAGTAGCAATAGCACTTAGACTTATATACCACTTTATAGTGCTTTACAGCCCCTCTCTAAGTGGTTAACAGAGTCAGCATGTTTCCCCCAATAATCTGGGTCCTCATTTTACCCACCTCACGAAGGCTGAATCAACCTTGAGCCAGTCAGGATTGAATTCCTGGCCTTGAGCAGAGTCAGCCTGTAATACGGTATTCCAACCATGGTGCCACCAGGAAGGAGAATGGGAAAGAAAAGGAAGGAAGGAAGGAAGGAAGGAAGGAAGGAAGGAAGGAAGGAAGGAAGGAGGAGCAATAGCACTTAGACTTATATACCACTTTACAGTGCTTCACAGCCCTCTCTAAGCGGTTTACAGAGTCAGCCTCTTTCCCTTGACTATCTGTGTCCTCATTTTACCCACCTCGGAAGGATGGAAGGCTGAGTCAACCTTGAACCCAGTGAGATTCGAACTGCCAAATTGCAGGCAGCTGGCAGTCAGCAGAAGTCGCCTGCAGTACTGCACTCTGACCACTGCGCCACCGCAGCTCATATCTTGGAGTCCTAGTGGACAATCACTTAAATATGAGCCAGCCGTGTGCTGCAGCTGCCAAAAAAGCCAACACAGTTCTAGGCTGCATAAACAGAGGGATAGAATCAGGATCACATGAAGTGTTAATACCACTTTCTAATGCTTCGGTGAGGCCACACTTGGAATACTGCATCCAGTTTTGGTCACCACGATGTAAAAAATATGTTGAGACTCTAGAAAGAGTGCAGAGAAGAGCAACCAGGATGATTAGGGGACTGGAGGCTAAAACATATGAAGAACGGTTGCTGGAACTGGGTAGGTCTAGTTTAATGAAAAGAAGGTTTCATTAAACTAGACCTAAAGCTACATTGGCACATGTTAGTTACTAAGCACCCAAATTTCGATCATGAGACTGTGGGGAATGCTGCAATAGTCATTAAGTACAAGCCACAGTCACTTTTTCAGTGTCATAACTTCAAACGGTCACTAAATGAATGGTTGTAAATCAAGGACTATCCCTACTAAAAGGTAGAGTAGAGCCTCAAGTGACAAGGAATTCTTTTTAAAAAAAAAAAAAACTTTATTGATTTCAAGTGACAAGGAATTCTAAGGCAAGAAACCTTGTGCCATTTCTCTGATCTGGTCAGTTCGATTTCACCTTCCAAATTTTACAACTCTTTTGTGAGCTTGACTCACAAATGAAGTTGCAGTGGTGGCTTACAGATGTTTAATCTTAACAGCAACGACCCTGCATAACATTTGGAAGCATCTAATTACACATTTTGTAGTTTAAAAATTAAGGACAAACTTAATAGGGACGCGGTGGCTTAGTGGCTTAAGACGCTGAGCTTGTCGATCAGAAAGGTCGGCAATTCGGCTGTTCGAATCCCTAGCACTGCGCAATGGAGCGAGCTCCCCTTATTTGTCCCAACTTCGGCCAACATAGCAGTTCGAAAGCATGTAAAAAAATGCAAGTAGAAAAATAGGGACCACTTTGGTGGGAAGGGAACAGCGTTCCATGTGCCTTCGGCATTTAGTCCTGCCAGTCCCATGACCAGGGAGACGTTGTCGGACAGCTCTGGCTCTTCGGCTTTGTAACAGAGATGAGAACCGCCCCCTAGAGCTGGAAACGACTAGTATGTATGTGCGAGGGGAACCTTTACCGTTACCTTTTAAGGACACACTTTGCTTTAAGCAAAGTCCTAGCCAGACCTCTTTGCTTTTTTTGTCATAATTGTGGCCACTGGAGAAGGAGAATGGGAAAGAAAAAGGAAGGAAGGAAGGAAGGAAGGAAGGAAGGAAGGAAGGAAGGAAGGAAGGAAGGAAGGAAGGAAGGAAGGAAGGAAGGAAGGAAGGAAGGAAGGAAGGAAGGAGTAGCAATATGACCATATAAGAACATGGAATATTCCAAGAAAATTCTTCAAAATCCACAGGAAGACAAGCAGGGAAGTTTTATTACAAAAGAGGAAAGACTATTTAATATAATTTCCAATCACTCATCAAATGCAACATGGAAATCACTGCCATAGCATTTTCCTATCAAACCATTTCCAAAGATAATTGACCAAATGGGGAATTAAGCTATCCAAAAATAACTCATCTACAATGATCCGTTTCTCTACAGTTATTTCTTTTTTTAAAAGCATAAAAGGGAAAATAAAAGCAGGATTTAGCAAAATAATCTTTTTTCAAAAAAAATCTCACACGAGGCACTTCTTGAGAAAATCCAGAAAGGTGCCATTGTATGTTTTCAAGACGGCGCTCAGATCTTTAGAATTTGGGTTCCTTATTTTCCCTCTTGTGTTTGTGACACTTTTCGGAACACCGTTGGAATCTACAAAAGAGGAAAACGGATTTTATCAGGGGTGAGATTCTACCTGGTTGGACCGGTTCTATAGAACCAGTTGTTATGATTCTGTGCAGTTTGGAGAACTGGCAAATTGTGTCACTGGCTGGACCTGTCCCACCCCACCCTGCCCACTTTCTCCTTACCTGGCATGCGCACCATCAAACTTGCCTGCTCAGTTGCTATTTTTCCTTTTTCCCCCCCAACCATCAACTGTTCTGCTGTGCCAGGAGATTTAGATTAGCTAGAAAGCAGGAAATCGTTAGATTTCTTGCTTTCTAGCTACCGTATATACTCGAGTATAAGTCGACCCGAATATAAGCCGAGGCACCTAATTTTACACAAAAAAACTGGGAAAACTTATTGACTCGAGTATAAGCCGAGGGTGGGAAATGCAGCAGCTACTGGTAAATTTCAAAAATAAAAATAATTAATTTGGGAAACGATCTCACTATCATGAAAGGTTTAATTGATTCACTAACCCAAAAGAAGAAGATGATGATGACAGCGGGAGGCAGGAGTCACTCTCTTCCCCTCCCTCGGAGGCCCCTGAGTCAGGAGTCACTACCGCCGGCGCGGCCCCAGTCCCGCCGCCTCGGGAAGGGAAAGGCAAAGCGCTTTTGCCTTTCCCTTCCCGGCTGGGGCTGTTGGGAGTCGCTGCCGCCGGAGGCCGCGACTCCACACCATTTTTTTTCAGAGGGATCTGACTCGAGTATAAGCCGAGGGGGATTTTTTCAGCACAAAAAATGGGCTGAAAAACTAGGCTTATACTCGAGTATATACAGTAATCTAAAAGCAGAGGTTAATCTTCCTTAGGACTGAAGCTTCTATTTTTCAGTGCAGACTCAGGTAGCAGATTGCAGAAAGGTAGATCTCTGAATGAATCTGTGATTCTGTAACTCAATCTGCCTGCCTGCTTTGCCTGATTTGGGGTACAAGTTGCTCTTTTTATACAAAAAAAATATCAATATTTACATACACGGTGTGTTGTGAGTTAATTTTGTGAGTTTGCTTGCAAGCAAATTTTATGTAACAGACTCAGGTAACAGATTGCAGAAAGATAGATCTCTGAGTGAATCTATGATTCTGTGAGCAACTCAATCTGCCTGCCTACTTTGCCTGATTTTGCGTAAAAGTTGCTCTTTTTTAGTAAAAAAATTCAATATTTACATAAATATTTACAATATTTACATATAAGCCATGCTCAGCCAGTCACATGACCACCAAGCCACACCCACAAATTAGGCCATGCCCACAGAACCAGTTGTTAAGAAATTTGAATCCCACCCCTGGATCTTATGTACATTTCCACATTCAGCTGAGATTGTGAAACTGGGAGCCGTTTGCACAAACTGTCAGTCTTTACAGAAGAAAATACACATGTTCAGAGAGGGCAAATGTTGTAGTCTTGAACCTTACTTGTTTGTCTGAAATTGCCTGTACAGCTAGATGGCCAGGCAACCAAGTAGGAATTCTTAATTACAAAATTAATTTGTTGTAGGCATAGGGGTGGGTACCAATTTTTACACAGTGCATGCTAAATTCAAAACGGGCATCAGATTTTTTTCTACAAACACAATGTCCCTTGTGGCAACATCCACCCATATTTTTCTGCCTTGGGCCCAAAGTAGGACTTTCTGGCTTGTGCCAGTTGTTCAGTGCATCTGTTGCACTTCACGGTGTGACAGTGATAGGTGAACATGTAGGATTCAAAATAGCCCATCTGTGTAAAATAGCACCAGCACTTAGACTTATATACTGCTTCATAATGCTTTACAACCCTCTCGAAGCAGTTTACAGAGTCAGCCTATTGCCCCCAACAAACAGGGTTCTCCTTTTACCAACCTCGGAAGGAGGGAAGTTGAGTCAACTTTGAGCCAGTGAGAATCGAACTCCTGGCAGTGGGCAGAGTGAGCCTGCAATACTGCGTTCTAAGCACAGCACCTGCACGGCTTAGATAGCATAGCAATAGCAATAGCACTTAAACTTATATACCGCTTCACAGAGCTTTACTGCCCTCTCTAAGCAGTTTACAACGTCAGCCTATCGACCCCAACAATCTGGGTCCTCATTTTACTGACCTTGGAAGGATGGAAGGCTGAGTCAACCTTGAGCTGGTTAGGATTGAACTGCTGGCAGTTGGAAAACTTAGTCTGCAGTAGTGCATTCTAATCACTGTGCCACCACAGCTCTTACACTTTATATATTTTATATTATGTTTATAGCAATAGGACTTAGACTTATACAGTATATCGCTTCATAGTGATTTACAGCCCTCTCTAAGCCAGAGGTGGGATTCAGCAGGTTCTGACCAGTTCTGGAGAACCAGTAGTGGAAATTTTGAGTAGTTCGGAGAACCGGAAAATAACACCTCTGACTGGCCCTGCCCCCATCTGCCTCCCATTGAGTCCCCACAGATTGGCTGGGTCTTTTGGTTGCCCTGCAAAGGAGAATGGAGCTGGAAAGCAGGTTAGTGGGGTGGGAAGGGGGTTTTGCAGTATCCTTCCCCCAGGAGTGGGGTGGGAATGGAGATTTTGCAGTATCTTTCCCCTGCCACGCCCACCAAGCCACACCCACCAAGCCACGCCCACAGAACCAGTTGTAAAAATTTTTGAATCCAACTACTGCTCTAAGCGATTTACAGAATCAGCATATTGCCCCAACAATCTGGTTCCTCATTTTACCAACCTCAGAAGGACAGAAGGCTGAGTCAACCTTGAGCCAGGCAGGATCAAACTCCTGGAGGAGGGCAGAATTAAGTCTGCAATACTGCATTCCAACCACTTCATCACCACAGGTTTGGCCATGATGAAGTGTGTGTGTGTGTGTGTGGGGTATATTTCATCCTCCTATTAAATAATAGTTGGATAAATGCAGACTTTCCCATCATAATTATAGCCACTTAATTGAATTGTTCAGTAATGATCAATGCTTACCAAAGAACGTTCGTTTTCTTGATGCAGTTTGAATGAAATCAGATGGTGGAAGTCCTAAGATCTTTAAAATGAAAGAAAAAAAATGAGAGACAGAGATAGAGAGATAAGAGAGAGACAGAGAGGCAGAGAGAGAGAGACAGAGAGGCAGAGACACATACACACAGAGAGACACATACACAGAGAGAGACAGAGACAGAGAGATGAGAGAGAGAGAGAGAGAGACAGAGACAGAACAGAGACAGAGACAGAGACAGAGAGACAGAGACAGACAGAGACAGAGACAGAGAGACAGAGAGAGACACAGAGACGAGAGATGAGAGAGATGAGAGACAGACAGACAGACAGAGACAGAGACACAGAGAGAGACACAGAGACACAGAGACAGAGAGACACAGAGACGAGAGATGAGAGAGATGAGAGACAGAGACAGAGAGATGGAGATGAGAGAGGGAGGAGGAGGGAGAGAGAGGAGAGGGAGGGAGAGGAGACAGAGAGAGAGAGAGAGAGAGAGAGAGAGAGAGGGAGAAGAACAAAGTTTACAGTTTCTCTGTAAAGCAATCAGTAGTTAATTCAGTTGAAGTCCAAAGCTGAGCCATGGATTGAGTGACCATTTCATGACTTGGCTCAGTGTGAGTGACTGGATTTAAGCCTGCTCCGTTTAACTCTGCACTAGGTTGTGACAAGGGATATTGCACTACTATAAATCCAGGTGAAACTACGTGGTTGAGGAGAACAGCCCTGGAAGATGTACAAGGACACCTGTCAGGCACAAGTAACCAGGAACAGGAGTTTAATGCAAAGCACTGATTCCATGCTACCTATATATCAAGAATCTGATCTATTAATGGTCAAAGCTAAATTGACACTAGGTAAGAGTCAATGGAATTCACAGGTGGCTAGACTTCAGTCCTTTGTGGGAATGCAATGATTCCATACTGATGATGTATTTGACCCTGGCCTCGGGCTCAGCCTGCTCATTTCCTATATGCAGGGTGTTACTGCCAACTATGCCCTTCTGGCTCCAATTCTCTCAGGGCCTTTGGGCAAAGGTCCTGAGCCCCAGTTCAGAGCAGAAAATTCTTCCTGAAGCTTTCAGTCCTGGCTGTGGAAAAAGAAAGGCCTAATTGCTTCTCCCTACCATTCTTTGAAAGACCCAGAGGCTTGATGGAGAAACACCATCCCAAACAAGGATGGGAAAATCAGCAAATGCTACTGTTATGGTCCACCGGCGGCCTGCAGAGCTGGCAGCAGAGTCAGACAGTGGGGAGGAACATGGGCCAGTCCTGGAGTGTGGGGGAGGGCTCGGACGAGGGATCTGCGTCCGACGCAGAGATGGGGCCAAGGCAGTGGTGCGCTTCAAATATTTTTACCACCGGTTCGGTAGGCGTGGCTTGGTGGGCGCGCTTTGCACGTGCGCACACATACTTTGCCTACACATGCGCACCAAATGTGCACTTTGCGCAGACGCATTCTGACTCACCTCCTGCAATCCTGCACTCTCCCTCTCGTTTCAGCAGCTGCCGCGCAAAGCAGCTGCACTTCAAAAGCCAGGAATAAAAGTTAGTATGGGAAATCGGGTGAGCAGGTGGGCCCAATTGGAGAGAACTGGTCCGGTCTTCGCTGCTCATCAGTGCTACCGGCTTGGCAGAACCGGACCGAACTGGTAAAATACCACCACTCGGCCAGAGCCATCTGAGAGTTATGTGCTGACTCCGTTTTTTTGTCTCCAGTCAAGGATATTTGGAGCTTTGAAGCAAAGTGAAGGAATAAAAGGGGCTTCATCTGTTTTTTGTGACTGTGTTTATTTTGTACCCCACCCTCAGTCATCACACTGGGTCCTCATTTTACTGACCTTGTAAGGATGGAAGGCTGAGTCAACCCTGAGCTGGTCAGAATCGAACTCCTGGCAGTGGGCAGAGTCAGCCTACAATACTGCAGTCTAAGTACTTTGCCTTCACGGCTTAAATAGCAGTAGCACTGTCTTAGACTTATATGCCACTACATACCTTAGTACTTTACAGCCCTCTCTAAGCGGTTCAAAGAGTTGGTAGACTTCCCCCATCAATCTGGCTCCTCATTTCACCGACCACTTTAGGGATGTAACAAAAGGTACCTCCATAATGCAGGCAAGCTGCTCCACTTCATTTTCCCCTGGGAAAAGGGGGCACCCCGTGTAGAGCTCAACTATGATGCAACCCAAGCTCCACATATCGATTGAGGTTGTGTACGGGTGGCCCAGAATGACTTCTGGAGAACGATAAAACCGGCTTTGGACATAGGTGTACACTAAAGCAAACAAAAAAGGGAGGATGGACATTGGAGGAAAAGATTGTGAGAGAGGGTAGCTCAGTCCCCACCAAAAATGCTTCCCATTTCTCTGATTTTCTCTGCCACCTGACAGTCTTTACTCAGTAAGCCAATAGATCTAATGTTCTGCTTGTTATTTTGAAGCAGTTGCTTCCATGGCTTATTCCTATCATGCAAACTTCCACCCCATCCTGCACCTATGTCTGTACCTCTGTCTCAACTGGTTCGCAAACCTCCTCATTTGCTCAGGAATAGGACCTCAGAAACCACCAAACTCATAATTTTAAATCCCGCAGACCAGAGACCCTGGGAAAATCCCCCCAAAAAGTCTGCAGGAAAATTCCCCACCCCGTTTTCCTACCAATCAATCATTCTTTATTTGGGATCGCAGAATACCATCTCCAGCTCCGTTCTCAGGGGGGGGAGAAAGAAAGAGAGAGAGAGACTTTGGGCTTCATGCAAGGAAAGCAGCAGAAGCAGCAGAAGTCTTTCTTTCTTTCCCCCAAATTCTGCCAAAAATGAGTCTTTGTGAGACTTGTCAAACCAGTGCAACCTCTTGGAGCAGGATGCCTTGCAGGGTCCCAAAGACTCATTTCTGGTGGAGTTTGGGGGAGAAAAAGAAAGACTTTTGTGCTTTCCTTGAGTGCAGCCGAAAGCAGAAGAAGAAAGAAGCAGAAAGAAGCAGCCAGAAGGTGGCCAGGTGAGGTGTGTGGGGTGAGTGGGGCAAGTTTCTCCCCTCCGCCCTTTCCCCTCTCCCCTCACTACCTCATGTTGTTCACAATGCAAGCGATGCAAGCCTTGTGTTTCCGCAGGCTATGTGGGTGATGCAGCCTTGTGTTCCCGCTCAGCCTGGATTAATTGCTTTGGGGGTAACATTTCTTTGCGGACCACCAAAATTTTCTCACGGACTACCAGTGGTCCCCAGCCCACTGGTTGGCGACCACTGCTTTGGAGGACGCTTGACAAAGATCCCTGACCTTGTTACAAATAGCTAGTCCTTCCTATGAGCCCCAAACTGCTGATCGAAGCCAGAGATCCTCAACTCCCCCAGGCCGTGATCTACTTCTGGGCATTGAGCCTTCAGAACCGGGCTGCAGAAGTGGCAAATGAATGCGTGCGCACATCCCCAATTGCATGAACAGCATGTGAGTGTGTACGTATATGCTCCATTTGCACGAGCAGCGGGCACACATGCCTGCCGCTTGCGCAAATGAAACTGCACATGCTTACTCAGAACAACCCCATCTCCCATCCCTGCAGTCCTCGAAGCTGAAAAGATTGGGGAACTCTGATCTAAGCCACAGACTATGAGCCCGTATCTGTAGGAGAAGAGAAGGCAGAGCTGGGGGTGGAGTTAAGTGTGTCATCAACTTAGAATCTACGTCACCACAAATGGTCCAAATCCATCCCTTCTTGAATTCCATTGATCCTTGTCTGGTAACAGTTTAGTGCTGATCTTTAGCTGACTAGATTCTTGTGTAGAGGCCTGAGCAATACATCTTCTAAATTGCAACTGGCTAAATTAACGTCAGGCACAAAGGATCGGACCCTGCATCAAGTTGCAGTTCAGTGGATTTATTGCTCAAGCCTATAAAATGAGAATAATCAATTAATGTTCAATGCTAAATTCAGAAGGAATCAGACATGGACCGTTTGTGGCAACGTAACAATTCTAAACTTATGGTGCACTTAACTCTGTCTCTCAGCTCTGCTGGCTCTTCTACATTGTCTTTCTGGGCGAAAGAACCTGAAGAGATCTTTCAAATACCCCACCAGTAGTAAATCCAAGTGAATTCCAGAAGCCCTACCCTGCAGCAACCGTCTGCGAAGGAGAATGTCCTCCTTGAATGGGGATCCTTGTCTGAACTCCATCCCAAGATACACCCGTCTTCCCCCAAACACCCGTCTGAACACAGAAACTGATCCAGGAGGCCTTGGATTCAGAATTCACAAGTGCTCAATCCCAGAGTACTTACAACCACAACCGAGCCCCACATTTCTGTTGCTAACTGAGTTTTGCTTCATCTTATGACTTTTCTTGCCACAGTGGTTGTGAATCCCTGCAGTTGATAAGTGAGTAACCCAGTTGTTAAGTGAATCTTGTTTCCCCCATTGACTTTGCTTGTCAGAAGGTTGCAAAAGGGGAACACGTGACCCCAGGATACTGCAACTGTCATAAATATGAGCCGGTTGCCAAGCGTCTGAATTTTGATCTTGGGGATGCTGCGATGGTCGTAACTTTGAACGGTCACTAAAGGAATGGTTGTAAGTTGAGGACTACCTATACCTATCTGAATGTACTGAGTGAGCTCTGATAAGATCTGCTAAGATTTAGATAGGACCATGATGTCGAATCTATAGCCCGCGTGCCAGAGGTGGCACGCACAGTCCTCTCTGTGGGCACATGTGGCATCGCCAGCTGCTCTTCTGGTATCTGTCACGCTGGCCAGCTGGTCTTTGTGGGCAATGGAGTGCCCGAAAAAGGCCCGAGAGACCGCAAAAAAACCAAGCCATTTTCCAGGCATTTTCAGGCCGGTTTTTGGGCCATTTTCAGGCTGCTTTCTGGGCCATTTTCTGGCTGTTTTCCAGGCTGTTTTCAGGCCATTTTCTGGATTGTTTTCAGGCTGTTTTTCGGGCCGTTTTCAGACTGTTTTTTGGCCTGAAAACAGCCCGAAAAACCGCCTGAAAACGACCCCCAAAATGCCCAAAAGACAGGCATGCACGCGAATTCCAGTTTGGGTATCCGGTACTGAAAAGGTTAGGTATCAACTGAGATAGGATCTAGGATGTAGATTCTGAGACACTGAAAAAAAAACCCAGGATAGACACTTATTTTTCCTTCATCCATATACAGCTGCTCCTCGACTTACAACAGTTCCTATTGTGACCATTCAAAGTTACAACAGCCCTGGAAAAAAGTGTCTTAGGACTGCTTTTCACCCTTACGACAGTTGCAGCCTTCTCCGTGGTCACATGATCAAAATTTGGATGCTTGGCAACGGATTCATATTTATGACGGTCGCTGTGTCCCCGGGGGGGTGTCATATGATCCCCTTTTGCAAAGTCAATGGGGAAGCCAGATTCACTTAACGACCGTGTTATTAACTGAACAACTGCAATGATTCACTTAATAAGACAGGTCGTAAAATGGGGCAAAACCTGCTTAACAAATGTTTCACTTAACAACGTAAATTTTGGGCTCAATTGTGGTCGTAGGTCGAGGACTACCTGTACTTATGAGGAAAAAATAGCTACTTGGGCGTGGACTCCGTTGTATGAGCTCCAAGACAATGGCCCAGAGAGGGAAATGCTACAAGATTGTCCTGTGAGCATTTTGTGAAACATCTCATTGATATCTATAGAATTAAAAAAATGCAATTCAATGTATTTTAAAAAATCACTAAAGAAAATTATATCTACTTGACTCCGCAAACCTCTTTGATGTTCATAGCAGCTCGATCCAAAATCAATAACTTTGAATGCAATTTGTCCAGCTGAAGACTGGCTTATTAATATGTTCTCCTAAAGAATTAAAAAAAAAATAAGACAAAGGGAGAAAATATCAGTACGTTTCATCTATCAGGTTAGCAAGCTGTTGACATTTTCCTTGTTTTTTTTTTCCTGTTCAGGTCACCAAACTCTAACTGGGAACAGGATCTGTATGGCTCATGCTCATATCTCTGGGTTCTGGAGCCCCTCGCCCGACCCCTTCTTGATTGTTGGTTTGGTGCTAATCTTGGTGTTAATCTACACTCATCTGAGTATTGATTGCTGGTGGGGAAGTGTTTTGGTCCCTTTGTTCCCTTTTGGGCTTGTCGATGGTCTCTTTTGCACAGTAGGTAGATGTTGTTTATGTCTATGTGTCTGTGGATGGCCGATTTGTCGGAGTGCCAGGCTTCCAGGAATTCTCTAGCATTTTAAATTAAAATATGTACTAAATATTACATCCCTAAGCAGTTGTGGGTATGTACCAGGGGTGGGCTGCTGGGGGCTCGCAGTTCGGGGAACCCCCAAATCCCACTCCTGGCTGGCTCTGCCCACCCCTCCCCTTCAGGAGTCTCCACACCGCCCGTTGGATGCAGGTAAGTGCAGGCTGCACGTAGAGGCTTGGGGAGGGTGAAAAACGGGCCTCCTGGAAGTTCGGGAAGGCCAGAAATGGGCCTGTTTCCAGTTTCCAGACAAGCTCCGGAGCCTGGGGAGGCCGTTTTTGTCCTCCCGGAAGCTTGAGGGGCCTCTGGAGCCCGGGGGAGGGCAAAAACACCCCCCCCCCCACCATGGTGCAGGAGGCTGACTAGACCACGCCACTTTGGCCATGCCCACCCAGCCACCGGGCAGAGAACCTTTTGCTAAAATTTTTGAAGGCCACCCCTGGTATGTATGCTCTCTTTCTAGGGTCAAAGATTGATAAGCTACAATAGAAAACTCTAGGAGAGGGGTCCCCAATCCCTGGTTTGTTGCCTGGCACCAATCTGTGGCATGTTAGAAACCAAGCCACGCAAACAAGCGAAGCCCCATCCGTGGGATGCAAGACAGCATGTGACACCGCGTCCTCTCCGGTCCATGGAAAAACCTCTCTCCATGGAATCATCCCTGGTGCCCAAAACATTAGGGGCCACTGCTCTAGGATATAGGACAACCTAAAGGAGGAATTAAATTCATTGTGCAGTACATTACCGTAGTTAGGGAGTTATTTTTTGTATAAAGCAATAGAATGACTCAGATAAGCAAGAGGAACACAATTTTGTAAATTGTGGGGTGCTTGGTGTTCTCTGAGCTTGGTAGTTTCCTACAGACCTTTCATTAATAAACTAAGTAACAACAATGCACAAAAACACAACACAACAACAAAGCACAACACAAATAACACATACAAGGCACCGGCACTAGAAAAAAAAATCATTTATCTTGAGCTTTAAGTTCATTATGCATATCCAAAGCATTGACAATGCCTAACAAAATTAGAGTCCCTATCTGTTTTGAAAAGTGCTTCCTTACACTGAAATGTTTTAAATTTCTAAAACTATCCACTATTGACCTCACCCCATACCTAAGAGGTCTGTAAGGGGCGTGCATAAGCGCACAATCACGCCTACCGTCCCTGTCCTATTGTCCCCAATTATTAATTCCTATTTCTTGTATTTAAACTTACATTTATTCTTATTTCTAATTGTATTGTAAGCTTTTGACAAAGTAAATAAATAAAATAAAATAAATAAAAATCATAAAATGATTGAAAACGTCACCGGTACTGAAAAGATGGTACTTACAGGCTTCAGATCACAGTGGATAATTTTTTCCGTGTATAAGAGTTGCAGACATCTTAAGATGCAATGGGTGAAACGGCGAATCAAACCCAAAGAAAAACCTTGGAAGTTGTTTTTCTTGATTAATTCGTATAAATTTAAACTGCGGGATGAGAAACAGCAGTTTTACCAAGACGCACATGGAGAGACCCCTGCACTAAAACAGCTGAAATTCAATGATTTGGAATTTTAAAACTGTGATTCAGTTCGAAGTCTCTGAGATCATTCAGCGTATTGTTGGAAGCCACACACACACACACACACACACACACACACCCTGCAGAATAAAACATTCTTTATTCTTCATATTAAAAAGAGGCAGTATAGAATACTTCCCCTGAAGGAGAAGAGGAAAGATATCTTCTTAAAGGAGAAATCAGCCCCAATCTTTTTGCCATAGGAAAACAGCTTCAAACAGAAGCATGAAGAGGATAGCCTGTACGAATGGGGATTTTGTATCCATTCAGAAAGATTGGGGCTCTCTATTTCATAAGTAAAGAGCAATCAGAAACTCCAAATAAGCAACTAACTTTTTGGGGGAGTAGGGCTTACATTGGGCACACGTGTAAAAATCAAGCTAGGACTTACTTTCAGGTTAGGCCATATTTTGGGGGAAACCGGGTACCTACCTGTTAAGATTAAGGACTGCTAAGATTGAGAAAATAAGATCAAGCAAATTCACATTTAATCACTGTATAAAGTATTAACTGGAGATGCAGAGCAGTACCTTACCCTAATAATTCAAAGGAGATGCAGAAATGATTACGGAAGCAAAAATGCTCTTTCATGTGGACGACGTTGTATGTGTTATCTTGGTCCTTTTGCCGTAGCGAATTTAAGATGTCAACTTCAACCAAAGCCTGACTGTGGAACCTGATTATAAAAGGGGAAAATTACACCAACTGTGATTTTGATCTGGACCCCTTAAACTACTTAACATACAGGTAGTCCTTGACTTACAACCATTTGTTTAGTGACTCTGAAATGACAACGGCACTAAAAAAAATGACTTGCAGCTGGTTCTCCTACTCACAACTGTCGCAGCATCGCATGGTTTGTTTGCTGCCAATTTTTTTTTAAAAAAAATCTTCTGGTTATAAATTAATGCTCCCACCACAGATAATCAATCATAATTGAACATAGTTATAGTTCATAACTATGTTTTTACTTATGCCTATTATCTTGTACGCAATTGACAAACCAAATAAAATAAATAAAAATAAAAATAAATTAGGAATCAATCCTCTATTCAAGTAGTTTCTGGTATTATATTTATTTTATTTAACAAAATATAAAATGAAACAAAAAGAATACAGACAACCATACCTCTTTTTGTTCCTTATTATTTTCACTGCTACTTTTTCACCGGTCTTGTGGTCCAAACACTTCACAACATGCCCAAAGGATCCTTTCCCAATTATAGCCAGGATTTCGTATCTATATGCAATATGATCGCTTAGTACCTACACAGAGTGACAACAACGTACAAAGTAAACATCGTATATGTTTCCACTACTTCTTATGCCATATTCACAAAACAAGCACAAAGCAAAAATACATTTGGCATTCTAGGTCCCAGGGATGGAGCAGCACCCCAACTTTTAAAGGCAAACTGTTCCACTGGTTAATTGTTCTCACTGTTAGGAAGTTTCTCCTTAGTTTTAAGTTGGAGCCAGCCTTCTTTCATGATCTTCCACCTGTTAGTTCTTATCCTGCCCACAGGTGCTTTGGGAAATAGGTGGAACTCCTCTCGGTGACAGCCCCTCAAACAAGGTGGTACCTTGGTACTCAATTGTTTTGAAACACACCGAATTTGGTACTCAACGCATTTGACGCTGAACTACTCACCGTTTATTCAGTACTCAATGCACAAATTAATGTTGGCTGCCTTGGGACTCACTATATTATTCCTTGTGGGGGGAAAATTGTTTGCTACTCATCATTTTTGGTGCTCATCATGCCTCCCAGAGTCAACTAAGTACCGAGGTACCACTGTATTGGAAGACAGCTATCGTGTCGCCCCTAGTTCTTTTCTTGGTTAGACTAGTGTACTGCCCACTAACTCTGGTTTAGTGAATTTATTAATAATCCCCAGCAATTCCCTTCACCAAAACCCAGAACTGTCGCAATTAAGTCCAGCCATGAGCAGACCTAGGTTAGTCCACAGACAAGGGCCCAATAGTCCACAAAGCTGTTGAAAGTTGCTCAGATAAAATAAGTCCACCAGACAAAACTTAAAGCCACCAGGCAAGAAAAGTCCAGAAGCTTTTCAAGGCACACGATTCAATTCTAAACACAGGATCAATCCAGAGTGAAGCAGGAATTGCGACGACCAGAAAACACACATCTAGAAAACAAACACGTTGTGTCTCCATCTTCTGCTTTGATAAATAGCCAGCTTCCGGTGCAGCCCATCAAGATCAGTGGGACTTTCTCTTCTAGGGTAGTCTAGCTGACCTTCTCTGCTGCTCCCTTTTCTCTGCCCTATATGTTCTCAGATCAGTACAGAAGGCAGTTCCTCCACCTCTTCGGTGGCTGTCTGCCACTGCAAGCTTTCCCCAGGCGTGTTCTGACCTAGGCTTCACAAAACCACGAAGCAGACTCCTCATCCCGACAAAACCCTTTTATTTAGGCTAATGTGAATTCCTCTCATTCACATCCAGCAAAGTCCCGGCAAACAGTCTTTCACGGGTGATTTACAATCACAGACCTTATCAGGCTTGGAGAGTTGCCAGGCCGATATCTTCCAAGCACAATGCTGTAGCAGAAAATACTTGGCAAGAAGTCAGGAACAAATCTTCACCCTAATTGAACAAACTAATTGTCTCCTGCAAACACCATTCCCCTTTCCCTCCTCTTTATTCTCTATGGAAGAGGCCATTCACCGTCCACTTGTGCCTTTATCCCTGAGTTGACCCTTGTTCCTTAACTGTTCCCTTCTCCTGGCAGCTCTGTGCATGTGCACATTGGGAACAGGCTCCAGCTGTTCTTCTGCCTCACTGAGCTCCAACTGTGAAGGCAGCTGATAACTGTCAGACAGCCCTGGCCCCATCTCTGCCTCCGACGCAGAGCATCCATTACAGCCTTCCCCAGACTCTGACCTCCTCAACTGTCCAAGTCTGCTGCCAGCTCCGCTGGCTGCTGGCAGATCACAACAAGGTGCAGCCTCCCTTCCAGATGGCCATTCAGAGCCATCAATCAACTCAATTCCTGACATGCCATGAATTGGCTCCTCCTCCTCCAAGCTGACCTCTAAGGAGGTATCTGGAAAACCATCCAAGGGAGACAGACATTGCAACTAGACATACCCAGTTCCTGTGAGGCTTAAGACCACACAGATCACCTTGGGCATCTCCTGCCCAATTCCAGCTGCAGAGATTTGGCCCCGTGAGTGTTCTGCTATGATCTGGATGCCAAGATCTACCACCACATCAACCTCTTCTTACCTTTTTATAGGAACCGTGGTCATCATCGTAAGTGCTGCTGTTCTGTCCATCAATGTAGCCCTCAATCTTCTTTGCGCCCAGGCCAAGAAACCACAGCTCTTTATAGTCCTTGATTTCTCGTTGTTCATAGAGGGTGAGTTGGTTTGTAAAATGTTTCAAGGCTTCTGGTTTGTGAAGGAAGTCAAAGGGATATTAAAAGACCCAGAAGACATCTAAATCAATATGGGCATGGCAGAAAGGCAACACAGTCAAATAAGCAAGAAGAGTCCCTTTATTATCTCTAACTTTGCCCCCAATGTCCAGGTTACCTTCAGCTGGAGAAAAACTCACCTAGGAACAGCTTTTAACTGTAGAAAATTCAGTCCAAAACAAGGTATGCACAAACTGTAACTTAAAAATCCAAACAAACCAAACTGAAGTAATTAGCTTGACAGGGCAGGAGCAGGAATTTCAGACTTGAAAGCATGGCAAAACTCACACAGTAGGGAAGGGAACACAGATAAGCCACAACGATACAAGATAAATTCATGTTTGCTGCGCGCAGCTTCCTGTTTTATACCCTGTGTTTCCAGCTGCAGGGAATCAGGGCCCTTTCGTCCCCCATAAGCCATGCAACCCACGTTGCTCCCTTCTCCGTTCCTTCCTGTGTGCCCTAGGATGAAGGCGAGTGGGCCTGGATCTTCCTCCAAATTCCCTCTCCCTTGCTCGATCTCTCCCTTGCTCTGCCCCGACAATGGAGCCACACTCCCTCTCCCTGTCAGCTGCTCGGCCTCCCCCTCGGAATTAGATTCCGACAGGGGCATAACACAATATTTAACATGTAAACTGTTCCTGTTTCGCATCCCCTGACCTCAAACGTATCACCACAGTTTCTGAAATGGTGTAGGATTTCCTCCTGGAGCAGGGGGTTGGACTAGAAGACCTCTAAGGTCCCGTCCAACTCGGTTGGAACTCCCTTCCATCTCCAGGATAACTCCAGAATTATTCTGTTAATGATGCTTCCTATATAACAAATGGGGATGAGACCTAGGATAAGGGGATTTTTAGTTGAAATATGAGAGAATGTGATAAATGACTAAAATTGTTTGTACTAGTCTCGATGAAGAGGAAGTAATTTCTACATGTAGATTCACTCCCCCACACTTTTCGTTCTTTTATGTATTTTTCATAGCTTGTACAGGTAGTCCTTGACTTACAACAGTAGAGTGGCTGTGGAAGAAACTGGGGAAGGGCACAGTCCGGCTGGGCAGAGCAATGGAGAGGTACCGCAAGAGAGAGGGAATTTGGAGGAAGATCCAGGCCCACTCCCTCTTCATCCTAGGGCACGCAGGGCAGAGTGGAGAAGGGAGCAATGTGAGTTACAGGGGTTATGGGGGAGAAAAGGGCCCTGATTCCCTTCATTAGCTACAGCTGGGAACACAGGATTTTAAAAGGGTGTTTGTGTACAGCACCTTGCTGGAAGCAAAGTGTGAATTATCTTTGTTTGTCAAGTCTTATCTGGGTTCTGGTGTCCTCCCAACTGTGTGTTTTTGTTATCTTTTGAGTTCTGCAATTCCTTATCCTGCCCTGTCTCGTTAATTGCTGCAGCGTGGTTTGTGTTGGTTTTTATTTATAATTTATATGTACTTTGGGTTCGGACTGAATTTCTTTCCTTTAAAGACTGTTCTTGGGAGAGTTTTTTCTCCAGCTGATATATAACTGGACATTGGGGGCAAAGTTGGAGGAATTAAAGGAACTTTACCTACTTTTGTGACTTTGTTGCTTTTGTGCCACACCCTGGGTCATCACAAGACTCTAAAAAAAGTGCAGAGAAGAGCAACAAAGATGATTAGGGGACTGGAGGATAAAACATATGAAGAATGGTTACAGGAATTGAGTATGTCTAATCTGATGAAAAGAAGGATTAGGGGAGACATGATAGCAGTGTTCCAATATCTCAGGGGATGCCCCAAAGAAGAGGGAGTCAAGCTATTCTCCAAAACACCTGAGGGCAGGACTGTCAAGCCCGAAATTGACATATGCAAAGCTGTTTTATTTAGCCTTATTATATATTCCTTTTCTTTCTTTCTCTTTGCTGGTTATGGGGGGAAGGGTTTCGGGCTTGCCACATTCCTAAGCTGGGAGGAGTGGAGATAGAGAGAGTTGTTTAGGCTAGGTGGCTCTCCTTCCCGTGGGAACGAAAGCTGACCCTGCTGAGACCTGGAGGTGGAGATTGATGACACCAGGCAACATTTATTTATTTCTATTGGGGAATGTGACTTTTGGGGGCTGTTTCTAATTTCCAATATTATGTGGTGTAATTTCGGGTTGTGTCAAATTGGGAATTACAACAAACTTTGCCAATTTGATGCTTTCCTAAATAAAAGAAATTGATATGATTTGTTTTTTTTTTCCTTTTTAAATGGATTTCATCACTTGGAAACCTGACACATGGAAACCAGAAACCATGGATGGAAAGTAATCAAGGAGAGAAGCAACCTGGAACTAAGGAGAAATTTTCTGACAGTGAGAACAATTAACCAGTGAAACAACTTGCCTCCAGAAGTTGTGAATGCTCCAACACTGGAAGTTTTTAAGAAGAGATTGGACAACCCTTTGTCTGAAGTGGTGTAGGATTTCCTGCCTGAGCAGGGGGTTGGAGTAGAAGATCTCCAAGGTCCCTTCCAACTCTGCTGTTCTGTTCTGTTCTGTTCTACTCTACCCTACCCTACCCTATTCATATTCCTATTCCTATTCCTACTCTACTCTACTCTATTCCTATTCCTACGCCTACTCCTAATCTACTCTACTCCTATTCCTATTCCTATTCCTATTCCTACTCTACTCTACTCTACTCTACTCTACTCTACTCTACTCCTATTCCTATTCTACTCTATTCCTATTCTTATTCCTATTCTTATTCCTATTCTTATTCCTATTCTTATTCCTACTCTACTCCTATTCCTATTCCTATTCTTATTCTGTTCTGTTCTGTTCTGTTCTATTCTGTTCTACTCTACTCTACTCTATTCCTATTCCTATTCTAAACAATGTGTTACTAACTTAACAATGACAGTGATTCACTGTAGCAAGAAAAGTCAACAAACGGAGAAAAGTTTACTTAACAACTGTCTCACTCAGCAACAGAAATTTCGACCTCGGCTGTGATTGTAAGTCAAGGACTACCCCTACATAATTTAGTGTACATATAACTTCAAGGAAAAAAAATAATGGCAGAGTTTTCAAGGAAGGTGAACACTGTTTACATCACAGCTGCACAGATGCCTACACACTACTTTCGAGAAGCTGCTGCAATGTAAAGACGTTAGATAAGTT
Organism: Notechis scutatus; assembly: GCF_049901735.1. Classification (NCBI taxonomy): domain Eukaryota; kingdom Metazoa; phylum Chordata; class Lepidosauria; order Squamata; family Elapidae; genus Notechis; species Notechis scutatus. The sequence continues at coordinate 26,161,553 of NC_142014.1, read as the reverse complement.
TGTCCCATTAGGGCCATTGGCAGAATAGGGTTGGGTTGGGTCACTCTAGGAAGGTTGCGGGGGAGGGGAGGGTTCGTCCTGAGGAGTTTGCTAAGTCATCGGTTGGAGATTCCAGCACGTATCTTGGCAACCCTGAACTTACCTAATTTCATCTTGCCCCAGATATTGCAGAAGAACACATTTTAATTTGGTTCTCTGCTAGAATAAAACGGGTGTTCTGAGAGTGGAGGACCCATGGTTCCCCACCCTCATGGTCATGGAGTCTCTGCTCAGTTTTAGACTAATGCTGCTTGAACTTTGCAGAGGTTTAAAGTGGTTGGTTCTGACCTTCAAGGTTTATAAAGTGGTTGGTTCTGACCTTCAGGGTTTATAAAGTGGTTGGTTCTGACCTTCAGGGTTTAAAGTGGTTGGTTCTGACCTTCAGTTCTGATCTTCAGGGTTTAAAGTGGTTGGTTCTGACCTTCAAGGTTTATAAAGTGGTTGGTTCTGACCTTCAGGGTTTAAAGTGGTTGGTTCTGACCTTCAGTTCTGATCTTCAGGGTTTAAAGTGGTTGGTTCTGACCTTCAGGATTTATACTGAAGGTATAAATAATATAAATAATTATATAAATAAGTAATGAGCCTCTGTGGCACAGTGGTTAGAGTGCAGTACTGCAGGCTACTTCTGCTGACTATTGGCTGCCTACAATTTGGCAGTTCAAATCCCACCAGGCTCAAGGTTGACTCAGCCTTCCATCCTTCCAAGGTGGGTCAAATGGGGACCCAGATTGCTGGGGGCAAGAGACTGACTCTGTAAACTGCTTAGAAAAGGCTGTAAAGCACTGTGAAGGGGTATATAAGTCTAAGGGCTATTGCTATTGCTATTTAAAGTGGTTAGTTCTAGCCTTCAGGATTTAAAGTGGTTGGTTCTAGCCTTCAAAATCCTAAATACCCTGCTTATCAAAACTTCTGTTTCTCGGGTTAGTTTTCTGAACTTTAAAATCTGTATTTTTAGGCCTTAAATAAACTTGAAAGATGGTTCTCTAGGGGGACTGAAGGAAACCTCCAACTGGGCTTTTAGGAAAGGAGATACGATTCCCCTCTACAGCCAGTTGCTTTTAAATGATATTTTCTTGGTTTTCCATGATAATATTATAATCATCCCACTTGGAGGGAAAGGTGGCATTGTACAGAAATTGGATGGTTTCTCTGCTGTTTTTCCTTTAGCTTCCTTTAGCTTTTCCATTTATACTAGGACCGTACCTGCTGAAGTCAGTGGGAACTTGAGATTGTGAGTCTTCTCGGTGTCTCCAGATTTACTGCTCAGCCCTCTGGGGATGTTTTCAGAGTCGGTGGGAGGAAACGGTTGGACTTGAGATCGGTTATCCTGCAAAGTTGCAAGAGGTTTGTTTCTTTTTCCTTAAAGCCCCTTCATGATTTCTGTGATTTATTAATCACTCTGCTCAAAACCAACTTTCAGGGGGGAAAATATCGCCAGGATTAAAAAACGTAGCATCAAAATCAATAAAGGGTGCATTTGCTGGGCCTTCCCTGTTTTGTTGCAAAATTAAAGTTGGACAAGAATCAGGAGTTTTAAAAATGTACTTTTATCATTTTAGAGCAGTGATGGTGAACCTTTTTGTTGCGGTGTGCCAAAAGCATAATGCTATGCGCCCCGGGGGCCCCCGCGCATGCATGTGCAACACCCCTGCCCCCTTACCTGAACTGTGCATGCATGTGCCTTCCAGCTGATTTTTGGCCCGTTTGAGGCTGTTTTCGCTCTTCTGGAGGCCCGAAGGAAGCCTGTGCAGCCTCGGGAGGCCAAAAAACGGGCCTTCTAGAAATACCAGAAGTGCCTGTTTTCAGCCTCTGGAGCCCAGGGGAGACCGTTTTCGCCCTCCTGAAGGCTCAAGGGAAGCCTTCGGAGCCTCAGGAGGCCGAAAATGGGCCCGTTTCTGCACTTCTGGCACTTCCCTCGAGCCTCCGGGAGGGCGAAAACGGCCTCAAACGGGGTGAAAATCAGCTGGGAGGCGTGTGCCTGCGCAGTGCAGGTAAGTTTGACTGGGGCTCACGTGTCTGCACAAATAGCTCTGCGTGCCACCTGTGGCACATGTGCCATAGGTTCACCATTAAAGTTTTAGAGTTTATGCCCTGTTTCTCCTTCACCCTCCCAACTGCGCTGTCTTTAGATCTTCTAAATGGCCCAGAAGGGACCAGACCTCCATGGTTTGTGGTGCCCCGCAAACCAGTGCAATCCTTTTCTCCTGCTGGGCCAGGTTACTCTCTGTAACAAAGCTAACCAATCATCGGGTTCATTATTAGAAATAGAAACGGAGGGGTACAAGTTTCCATGTTGGGAATCAGCTCAGCTCACCTTCCTTTCTCATACCACAACTTGTCCCTTTGATGATGAGGAAGATGATGATGATAATGTTATCCATTCAGTCGTGTCCGATTCTTGGCGATTCTGTGGGCCAGATGTCTTCGCATCTTCCAATCTTGTACAACATCTTCAAGTTGCTCCATGATCTGGCTGGCATCCGCTTTGATGGTATCCAGCCACCATATTCTCTGGTGGCCTTTTACCGCTAACTCTTCCAAGCATAATGGCTTTCTCCAGTGAATTCCCCCCTCCCTATGATATGGCCAAAATATTGTCCCTTTAGACCAGGGGTGTCAAACTGGCGGCCCGCGGGCTGGATGCGTCATAATGCAGGCCACGTCCACCACAGCTCCGCGAAGGGGAAAAACATCACAGAATGTCACATGATGGCAATATGACACCACGAGTTTGACACCCGTGCTTTAAAGGTAAAAGTAAAGGTTCCCCTCATACATGCATGCTAGTCATTTCTGGCTCTAGGGGGCGGTGCTCATCTCCGTTACAAAGCCGAAGAGCCAGCGCTGTCCAAAGAAGTCTCCGTGGTCACGTGGCCGGCATGACTAAACACCGAAAGGCGCACGGAACGCTGTTACCTTCCCACCAAAGGTGGTCCCTATTTTTCTACTTGCATTTTTACATCCTTTCGAACTGCTAGGTTGGCAGAAGCTGGGACAAGTAACAGGAGCTCACTCCGTTACGCAGCACTAGGGATTCGGACTGCCAAACTGCCGACCTTTCTGATGGACAAGCTCAGAGTCTTAGCCCCTGAACCACCACATCCCTTTAAACCCGCGCTTTCGACAATGCCAATTTCCTCTTATTATGTAATTGGTCTTAAATCCCTTCACACCCACCAGAGAACTAAGTCCAGCCTACCATGAATTCCATTGACCTTTATCTACCGTCAATTCACGTTGACAGTTAGTGGTTTGGATTCTTATAGAGAGCGTTAAAAAACAATAAACCTGTGTACATTTCAACTGCCCAGACTCCTGTTTTCCTGAGCTTGATATTTTTATTCCCTTACTTTTAGGGCCTCAGTTCACCACAGAGAAAACTTACCGAATGCAGATTTGTCATAGACTGAAAGTTCTTGGTGGCTATTTGTGGGAAAAGTGCGTTTTGCTGAAGAGACTTCAAAGCAGTTGTCATCAAACTTGGTTTGGCTGGACAGTCCAGGTGAGGGAGGGCATTGATGTTGCTATTTAATTTCTGAGGAAGAAATACAGAGTTAATTCCAGAGTGGTGTGATGGCCTAGAGAGGTACAGCTCTCGTCTCACAATCAGGAGGCTGTGAGTTCGATCCTAGGTAGAGGCTGATATTTCTCTCTCTGGGCACGATGAGAATATATCTGCTGAATATAACTCCGCATTGGGAAGGGCATCCGGCCATTAAAACACTCTGCTAGCTCCATTCAGTTGCTCAGAGGGATTATGGGGTCATTAAAAGAGTTAATCCCAGCGGTTGGCTTTCATAATATATTATATGCACATTTTTGTAGAAGGTTTAGAAAACCACACAAAAGGTTCTCTGGTCAAGAGACCAGACAGTTTTCTATGGTCCCAGCAGTTGGCCATCTCTTTGGACTCCTAAGCAGATAGTCCTCAATTTACAACAGTTCATTTAGTGACCAAAGTTACAATAGCAACTTGAAAAAAGTGACGTGTGACCGTTTCTCACACTTACGATGTTTGCAACATCTCTGTGGTCACGTGATCAAAATTCAGACGTTGGTCCACTGACTCATGTTTATGACCCTTGCAATATCCCGGAGTCATGGGATCCATTTTGGGGACCTTCTGACAAGCAAAGTCAATGGGGAATCCAGATCCATTTAACAACTGTGTTACTAACTCAAAAACTGCAGTGATTCACTTAGCAACCGTGGCAAGAAAGGTCATAAAATGGAGGCAAAACTCACTTATAACAACCATTTCACTTAACCACATAAACGTTGGGCTCCTTTGTGGTTGGAAGTCAAGGACCTACCTGTAAATGGCCAAGCAAGGCTGGAGGTGGAAAAGAAGCAATGGCCTTTCATCTCTTGGATTTTCCATAAGGTTGAGAAAAAATCATTGTCAACTAAAAAATACTTATTTGGTCTTTTTAGTTGCCAGCAGAAATGAAGGGGGGAAAGCAGTGCATTCCTTAAATGCTTCAGATAATTGCCTTGGCAGCCGAAGTTTCTGGCGCACAAAATTATTACTGGAGAGCATGATTGATGACTCTTGGCTACGGATGTGTCTCATTGGAGAACATACATCCAGAGGGTGGGGGGAAGACCAGGGTCAAGGGTGAAATGAATGATGTGTCAGAGTTGGCTGCAACCGGGAAACGCCGACATATCAACTCCTAATAAATCAAACTTTTTTACTCTGAGAGATGTGGCTAGAGACTTATGATTTGAATGGGGGTGCATGTTGGAGTCCTGACAGCCATCTCACTTTATCGGTGAGTTGGGCAAAAGGTGAATTCTGGGAGTTGAAGTCCATACAGCTTAATAGTTGAGATGCTTCAAACTATTGCTTTAAAGCAGGCGTCTCCAAACTAACACTGCTTTAAACACTGTGGTATTCAGCAGGAGAACCGGTAAATTCTGAGTAGTTCGGAGAACCGAAAAATCCCACCTCTGACTGGCCCCGCCCCCATCTATTCTCTGCCTCCCATTGAGTCCCAGCTGATCGGCTGGATCTTCTTTGGTTGCCCTGCACAGGAGAACGGAGCTGGAAAGCAGGTTAGTGGGGTGGGAAGGGAATGGGGATTTTGCAGTAACCTTCCCCCAGGAATGGGAAGGGAATGGGGATTGTGCAGTATCCTTCTTCTGCCACGCCCACCAAGCCACACCCACCAAGAAACACCATGCCCACAAGCCATACCACGCCCACCAAGCCACGCCCACCAAGCCACGCCCACAGAATCGGTAATAAACATTTTTGAATCCCACCACTGGCTTTAAAGCAGGATGTCTGCAAACTTGAGCCCTTGAAGACTTGTGGACTTCAACTCCCAGAATCCCTCAGCCAGCTGGCTGAGGGATTCTGGGAGCTGAAGTCCACAAGTCCTCAAGGGGGGCAAGTTTGAAGACACCCTGCTTGAAACACTCCATTAAGATGATCTTAATTGGAAGCCATCACAGGGAGGCTTCTGTTGCCAACACACTCCTGCACAGAATACCTGTCGGAAAATTCTGTTGGCTCCACGGCGGCCACTCTCCTGAGATGGCAATTTAGGCCGAGTCAGTGCTTCTATCTGGGAAAAATGGAGAACAACGGCAAAGTTAGCATGGAAAATTATACCCTCGTGACTTCGGCGCCTAGTACAGTTATGCTCATGAGAGGCACCCAAATTAGTAATAGGATATTTTTGTGTTTTATGATTTTTTAAAAAAATACTCCTAAGAAATCCAGTTCAACGTTTCTCGCGTAAGAGCTTCGACGTAGGTCTGAAGGGAGGGATTCAAATTCATATCCCAACAGGAGGCGGGATGTTTGCTGTTCAAAAGTATCAATATAGTATATAAAATCATACATTGCAATGTCCTACCTGCAAATGAATACTTCAGTTTCAATCATAACAACACAAGAGCAAACAATAGATACAAACTCAAGGTTAACTGCACCAAACTTGACTGCAGAAAATACGACTTCAGCAACAGAGCGGTCAATGTTTGGAATACTCTGTGGTTTCTTCCCCAAACCCCAAAAACTTTAACCTTAGACTGTCTACTATTGACCTCACCCGCTTTCTAAGAGGCCTGTAGGGGATGTGCATAAGTGCACCACTGTGCCTACCGTCCCTGTCCTATTGTTTCTTTTTATTTTTCTTACATGTATCCATTTCATGTATTCAAAACTATATTTATTCTTATACCTGTATCTTGTAAGCGATTGACAAATCAAATAAATACTAAAAAATGGAAGGAACCAACTAAGGAGTTGTCATCCAAATTTGCAAAAGAAGAGAAAGAAAACAGGGAAAGTTACCTCAGGCCCCAAATTATTCTTGAAGAGGCTCACTGGAAGGCTTGCTGGATTCCACATGCAAAGGATATAACCAGAAGTGGGCTGCTGGGGTTTGCAGGGGTTTGGGAGAGCCCCTAGCTAAGATTCTGTGCAGTTTGGAGAACCCCCAAATCCCACTCCTGGCTGGCCCTGCCCACCCCTCCCTTCCTCTCCCCTCCCAGGAGTCCCCACACGGCCCATTTTGGGGTGCAGGTAAGTGAGTGCACGTGCCGAGGCTCGGGGAGGATGAAAAACGGGCCTCCCGGAAGTTCGGGAAGGCTGGAAATGGACCCGTTTCTGGCTTCCAGATAGCCTCCGGAGTCCGGGGAGGCCATTTTTGCCCTCCTAGAAGCTAGAGGAAAGCCTCCGGAGCCCGGGGAGGGCAAAAACACACTCCCCACTGTGGTGTAGGAGGCCGACTAGGCCACGCCCACCATGGCCATGCCCACTCAGCAACTGGGCAGAGAACCTATTGCTAAAATTTTTGAAGCCCAACCCTGGATGTAACCCTGGACTATTGTATCTCAAATCTATTACAGGAAGACTCTGACTTACAACATCCATTGAATGACCATTGGGAATTTACAACAGCACTGAAAAAAGTAATGTATGACCATTTTTTCCACACTTACAACCGTTACAACATACCCGTGGTCACCTAATCAAAATTCAGACGCTTGGCAACTGACTCATGTTTATGACGGTGACAGCGTCCCCCTCGTCATCTGATCCCTTTTTGTGACCTCCTGACAAGTGAAGCCAATGGGGAAGCCAGATTCACTTAACAACCAGGTGGTCAACTTGTCCGCTGCAGTGATTCACTTAATAACAGAGGCAAGAAAAGTCATAAAATCGCCTTTTTCAGTGCTGTTGTAATTTCAAATGGTCGCTAAATGAACAGCAACGAATAACCTGTACAAACTACCTGTACCTAAGAACTACCTGTATCTAAACAAAAATATTTTTTATATGCAGAGGAGAGGCTCTTGTTCTGACAATGATACAGATTTCTCTAAATTGAAATATCGTATTTATGGAGAAAAAGAAAACCATCACATGAAAACTACCGGTTTCCTGAATATTTCTCATTTAAAGAATAGGAGGGTAGTTTAATCTGAATTCTCACCTTAGGATTTGGCAGTCCTATGTTTCCTTTCTTGAATTTGTGAGTCAGAGATGTATTTTCTTGAGAAATTACAGTTGGCACCTCCCTCTGTTTTTGGACTAAGGTTTTAGGCTCTGGTAGAGACTGCAGTGATAAACCAAATATATTTCAACCTTTATAGACTCAGCTTTTGGATGAAGTAGACCAATTTTATGAACACCATTACTTCTAATATATGTGTTTTAATTAATACATTCTAAACAATACTTATTAATATTACATTAACATTATGGAGATTCTCAGTTATCCAGGTCATGGTTGTCCCAAAGGTGCTTTTTCAAGAAGCAACTTGTGATGACCTGGAGTGTAACAAACGTAACAAAATCCAAAACGCACATAAATGTCCTTTAATGCCTCCAACTTGGCCCCACTGTTCAATAATTCTCAGCTGGAGATAAAACTTACTCAAAAATAGTCTTTAAAAGAAAGCAATACAGTCCGAACTTAATGAGCAGATAGAGGTGAAATAAAAAGCCCAAAGCAAACTACAATGAAGGAAATTCCACAACGGACCAGGATAAGTAATTACCAACTTCAAGGAGATAACAAGGCACAGTCTGTTGGAAGGACGCCAACCAAGATAACTTCAGCCCAAAATAAAACACACTTTGCTTCTGGCAACACTGTGTTGTAATCGTCACTCTTATATACTATTCTCCCCAGCTGCAACTAATAAGAGGGATCATGGCCACTTCTTCTCTCATAAGCCAAGTTGTTTCCTTCTCCGTTCCTCCTTGCGTGCCCTAGGATGCAGAGGGGATGGACCTGGTTCTTCCTCTGACTGCCCAGACAGCCTCTACCCTTCCCCAGCCTCCTCCATAACCTCTGGAGCCACACCTCCACTCCCTGTTGGCTGTTCCTCCTCTCCCACAGAGTCCAACTCTACCAAGGGCATGACACAACTGGACTTTCTTGTTTTTTCTTTTGAAGACATTTCACTTTTCATCCAAGAAGCTTGTCAACTCATAAAATATTTCTCCGGTCTTTTAGAGTTGCCAACAGAAAAGGAAGGGGGAGCAGTGCAGCAACTTGCAAACCGAAACTGCATTCCATAAATGTTTTCATAGATAGTTTCCAGGTGAGCGAAGTTTCTGCCGTGCAAAATTATAACTGGAGAGTATGAATGACTCTTGGCTATGGATGTGTCCCATTGGAGAATATGAAGTATGATACACCCAGAGGGGTGGGAGAAAACCAGGGTCAAGGGTGACAATGAATGATGTGTCTCAGAATTGGCTACACCCAGGCAGCGCCGGCATGTCTACTCCTAATAAATCTTCTTTAAGCTTTGAAAATCCAGCTAGAGACTCATGATTTAAATGGGGGTAACTACCGGAGCCCTGACAAAGCTTCTTCAGCTCTAAATCCATCCTTCTGAAGAAACTTATTGGATGAGAAGCGAAACATCTTGAGAGAAAAACCAAAAAGTCCAGTTGCCTCTTGAAAATGCACCTTTTGAGATTACATTAATACGTTTACAAATACACGTTTCTTGAAAGCTGGATTTGGTGGAAAAGCAATGTGGGCTTGGTTAATAAAAAGTTCACAAGTCTTAAACTTGCCAAGTTTGAAGACCCTTTAGATGATAGATAGATAGATAGATAGATAGATAGATAGATAGATAGATAGATAGATAGATAGATAGATGATAGATAGAGATAGATAGATAGATAGATAGATAGATAGATAGATAGATAGATAGATAGATAGATAGATAGATAGATAGATAGATAGATAGATAGATAGATAGATAGATAGATAGATAGATAGATAGATAGATAGATAGATAGATAGATAGATAGATAGATAGATAGATAGATAGATAGATAGATAGATAGATAGATAGATAGATAGATAGATAGATAGATAGATAGATAGATAGATAGAGAGAGAGAGAGAGAGGGAGAGGGAGAAGGGTCCTTTCAAACTTGATAGCTTTAAGACTTGTGGACTTCAACTCCCAGAATTCCTCCTCCAGTCATGTTAGCTCAGGAATTCTGGGAGTTGAAGTCCACAAGTCTTAAACTTTCTAAGTTTGAAGACCTTTGGTCTAGGGTTTCCTGCTTGAGCAGGAGATTGGACCAGAAAACCTCCATGATTCCTTCCAACCCTATTATTCTATGTTCTATGTCAAGGGTCTTCAAACTTGACTTTAAGACTTGTGGACCTCAACTCCCAGAATTCCTGAGCTAACAGGACTGGAGGAGGAATTCTGGGAGTTGAAGTCCACAAGTCTTAAAGTCAAGTTTGAAGACCCCTGTTCTATGCAGTTTGCATTATTTTGTCTTCATGAAAATGTGTAAAGCTTGTAATTAAGTGCTTAAAAAGCACTTAAAGTTGGTCAAGTATGTAACTGATAAATCTAACTGCTTACCAGACCTATTTGGGTGTAATTTGTCTCGCATGCTGTTGGTTCTAACTTGGTTTTGCTTGCTGTATAACACGTGTCTCCTTTAGGAGTCTTTCCTGTTTTTAAAGAGAGAGAGAAAGAGAACCGGTAGCTACTTCATTAAATGTTACACAGGTTTGCTTGAAAATAAATTCCATACATTTGGATAGGACTGCCATCTGAACTGATTAATTTTTATCGCCCCCATTAAAAAAAAAAAAAAGCCCTGAAATATTTCATCATTGTTTCTCTGCTGAAGATTTCAATCTAATTCAAGATTTTTTTTTTATGTAGCTGGAAGCCCTTCAAAACACCCTTAATTTTTTATTTTTTTCTCAAAATTGGAAGCAGAGGTCTCCAAACTTGGCAACTTTAAGACTTGTGGACTTCAACTCCCAGAATTCTCCAGACAGCTATGTTTTCTGGAGAATTCTGGGAGTTGAAGTCCACAAGTCTTAAAGTTGCCAAGTTTGGGGACCCCTGTTGAAACAGATTACAAGCATCTATGTTGAAATTCAAATGAATAGATATTTGATATTTTCTATTGCAAATCCAGACAACGTTCTTTTATTTTTAACATGTACATTAAATATTTTTTCAGATTAGATTTTTTTTTAAAAAAAATCTTCCACTTTGCTGGACCAAGTTATGGATTTTTCCAAACTCAAGTCCTATTTCAAACTCAGACCAAGCTTCATGATTCTGTGAGGTTTAAATGTTATAAACCAGGGAGTTCCAGATGTTATTTTAATATTTCTTACCTAAGATATTGTCCTTTTTTGTGACATATTTAAAAAAGACACTTGTTTTTTGAATGAATGAATGAATGAATGAATGAACAAATGAATGACTGAATGAATGAATCAGGGTTCTACTAATATATTAACTTTTCGGGGTGCAGTTAAGGAAATGACTTTTGCCTCGACAAAAAAGGAGATCCCTATAGGGCAAACTGTTGGAACCACTGCTTGAACTCTTCTTTCTAACCCTGTTTTTCTCAGTAGCTGAAGACATCTTTGAATAAAGTTTAGGCTGCAGCCACTCATTATTTCATTTTGGTAGATTAAGGTTACAGTTATGGTTATAGTTAGGGTTAGGGTTAGGGTTAGGGTTAGGGTTAGGGTTAAGGCTAAAGCTAAGGCTAAGGCTAAGGTTAAGGTAGGTTGGCATTTGTAAGTGGTGCTCTTTCTCACCTGTATCATCTATCTATCCATCCATCCATCCATCCATCTATCCATCCAGGGGTGGGATTCAAAAATCCCAACAACCGGTTCTCAGCCCGGTTGCTGGGTGGTGTGGGTATAGCCATGGTGAGCATGGCCTACCAGAACTTCCAGGAGGGCCATTTTTTGCCTTCCCCAGAATCCAGAGGATTCCCTTGGGCCTCTGGGTCTGCAAAAATGGCCTCCCCCGGGCTCCAGAGGCCCTCCAGAAGCTGGAAACAGGCCTGTTTCTGGACTTCCGGAATTTCTGGGAGGGGCCTTTTTTGCCCTCCCAGAGCCTTCGCACAGACCCAAAACGGGCCCTGCATCCAAAATGGGCCACATGGGGGCTCCTGGGAGGCGAGGGGTGGGGTGGGCAGGGCCAGACAGTCAGTTCAACTACCGGTTGGGCAAACCAAATATAAATTTAACATCCAGTTCACCCAAACCGGCTGAATCCCACCTCTGAATCTCTCTCTCTCCCTCTCCCCCCCCCTCCCTCTCTTTCTCTATCCATCCATCTATCTATATCATCTATCTATATAATTTATCTCTGTCTGTCTATCTATATCATCTATTTATATCATTTATCTATCTGCCTTTCTGTTTCTCTGTGTCTCTGTATCATCTATCATCTATCTATCTATCTCTATCTATCTATCTATCTATCTATCTATCTATCATCTATCTATCTATCTATCTATCTATCTATCTATCTATCTATCTATCCATCCATCCATCTATCTATCTATCTATCTATCTATCTATCTATCTATCTATCTATCTATCTATCTATCTATCTATCTATCTATCCATCCATCCATCCATCTCTCTATCTATCTATCATCCTTTTCCTGCCTTTATTATTTATTATAACTCAAAGTAGTGAACATATCGAACCTACCTTCCTCTTCCTATTTTCCCCACAATAACAACCCTGTGAGGTGGGTTGGGCTGAGAGAGGATGACCGGTCCAAAGTCACTCAGTTGGCTTTCATGGCTTAGGATGAGACCTCATGGCCTCCTGCTTTCTATTCTGGTGCTTTAACCAGTATGGATGAACAAATGAATGACTGAATGAACAAATGAATGAATGAATGAATTGGTGCTCTACTAATATATTAACTTTTGGTGTTCAGTTAAGGAATTATCTCTTTTGCCTTGACAAAAAAGGAGATTCTGGCTCTATGCAATGTCCTGAGGCATTACTAAGACAAAAGGCCTCAGGGATATCATACAGAGCCAAAGGCAAATACTAATTATGCTTATAACTGATGCCACCTGTGGGATCCCCATTTTGTTCCCCATGGAACAAAAAATAAACACTGGTGGGACCCAAAGCCTTCAGTGATTCAAAATGTTTAGGGAAGGTTGAAAATGAAACCATGTAATCTCGATGCGTTCGGGATTCAAAATTGCCTCACCGCAGGGCTCAACGTGTCCTGATCCGATTCTACTTTTTCCTCCATCTTGATTGGGATTGTGAACAGTGGCACTTAGCTCCCTTTCCTAGAAGAAGGGACAGTGCAGTGCATCAAAACGACCGACCCATAACATTTTCAAAAGTTTGTTCAAAGGAACTGTTGTGTTGCCTACTTTGAGGTGTCTTTCCATTACAAACTCCTTGCCTACTTTGAGGTGTCTTTCCATTACAAACTTTCCATGGAACTTCCTTCCATCGTGTCTTCCTTCATTTTTCCTACCTACCTCATGAGAATGTGCCACCATTTTGTTCTCTTCCTTTGGAAGTTTGAACCAAGAATTCCTTGGTTAAATCTGGCAAAGAAATATGTAGACCTGTCAAGCATGCTGGCCATGTGCTGCCCTGAATTAAGAAGGCCATGTTTCTATGTTGGTTAGTCCAGGGGTCGCCAACCTTTTGGACCTCAGGGACCACCAAACTCATAATTTTAAATCTCGCGGACCAGAGACCCTGGGAAAATCCCCCAAAAAGTCTGCAGAAAATTCCCCAACCCATTTTCCTACCGATCAATCATTCTTTATTTGGGATTGCAGGATACCCTCCCCAGTTCCGTTCTCAGGAGGAGAAAGAGAGAGAGAGAGAAACTTTGGGCTTCGTGCAAGGAAAGCAGCAGAAGCAGCAGAAGTCTTTCTCTCTCTCCCCCCAAACTCTACCAGAAAAGAGTCTTTGTGAGACTTGTCGTGCCGGTGCAGCCTCTTGGAGCAGGATGCCTTTTCAGGGTCCCAAAGATTCATTTCTGGCGGAGTTTGGGGGAGAAAGAAAGACTGCTTTCCTTGTGTGCAGCCAAAAACAGAAGAAAGAAGCAGAAAGAAGCAGCCCGGTGGCCAGGCCAGGCACGTGGGGCGAGTGGGGCAAGTTCCCCCCCTCTGCCCTTTCCCTCCTCCCTTCACTACCTTGTGTTGTTTGCAATGCAAGCGATGCAAGCCTTGCCTTCCCCTGGGCCATGTGGGTGGTGCAGCCTTGTGTTCCCGCACAGCCTGGATTAATTGCTTTTGGGGGTGACATTTCTCTGCGGACCACCAAAATTTTCTCACGGACCACCAGTGGTCCCCGACCCACTGGTTGGCAACCACTGGGTTAGTCTGTATGTTACAATGGCACCGGGGGGAAAATAGCTCACAAATGTAGCGATTCTCTGAACAAGGTTGTAAAATGCAAATTGTCAAGCCCCCGAATTTTGATCTCAGGACTGTGGGGATGCTATGACGGTCATAAGTGTGAGGATCGGTTGTAAGCTACTTTTTCAGTGCTGTTGTAACTTCAAAGAGCATTATATGAATGGTTGTAGGTTGAGAGACACTTGTAGACTTCAAGTATATCAGATAGTTGAGGGCAGAATACATAGAATACAATAGCAATAGCACATAACTTGTATACCGCTTCACAGTGCTTTCCAGCCCTCTCTAAGCGATTTACAGAGTCAGCATATTGTCCTCAACAATCTGGGTCCTCATTTTACTGACCTCGGAAGGATGGAAGGCTGAGTCAACCTTGAGCAAGTCAGGATTGAACTGCCAAACTGCTGGCAGCTGGCAGTCAGAAGAAGTAGCCTGCAGTGCCGCATTCTAACTCCTGAGCCACCATGGCTCTTAACAGACATGTGATGATAGCAATAGCAATAGCTATTGCAATAGCTGTAAAGCTATACTGCTTTACAGTGCTTTACAGCCCACTCTAAGCAGTTTACAGAGACATCCTCTTGCCCCAAACAATCTGGGTCCTCATTTTACCAACCTCGGAAGGATGGAAAGCTGAATCAACCTTGAACTGGTGAGAATCAAACTGTTGGCAGTTGGCAGAATTAGCCTGCAATACTGCATTCCAACCACTGAGCCCACATGACACTCTTATACCAAAGAGCGTGGTTAGAAAAGACTTATCAAATACATATCTGACTGAAATGTAACAGAAAAAGAGGAGCAAGCATGGTCCCACCACCAGGAAGTCAAGTCAAGTCCTACCAACCTTCTCAAACAACCACAGATCTTCTCTCTGAAGCCATCCAATCAAGGAGGATATTTGTAGCTCAGGGTTGAAATGATAAGTCCTTAGTGCTGTCTGAGCTTGGTGGTTTCCTTGCAGATGTTTCATTTTCCAAACTAGGTAACATCATCAGTGCTGGTCTGGTGATGTTACCTAGTATGAGTAATGAAACATCTGCAAGAAAATCACCAAGCTCAGAGAGCACCCAAGAAGCCAACTACCCTGCATTTCCTGCCTTGAACTGTCCAAGGTGCTGATGATCTCTTCAGCAACTATAAGGTCCTGAACAAGCAAGAGTTCCTGGGGAAGGTAGGTGTAAATGTTTGGTAAAATCAAGTAGGGGAGGCAGGAACCTCGGTTGTGTGAGCAATTTTCAGTATTAGATTACATGCATTTCTTTTTAATGAAGATGCTAATGTGATACGACTACAGGTATACATCAAGAAGTTTCAGGCTGCCTCCAAAAGTGTCAACATACACCACGGATTTTTAAACACATTATAATTGTCAATTGATTAAGTATTTATAAATTATCTTACATGTATCCTGTATCTTCATATCTATTCTGCTTTCCCCACCTTTCCCCGCATCTCATTCCAATTCAAATCCTACATCCTTCTAGTCCAGAGGTGGGGAACTATGGCCTCTTTTACGACATGTGGACTTCAACTCTCAGAATTCCCATGGCCAGCTCAGGAATTCTGAGAGTTGAAGTCCACACACCTTAAAGTTCTCAAGATTGACAAACACTGGTTTAAAGATTTCCCAGAAGAAACAAGTCCATCGTTGCACCAATTACAGGTGATCCTTGAGTTTAGTAACTGCTCAAAGTTAACAATGACACTGAAAAAAGGGACTAATGACTGACCCTTACACTTAACTACCCTTGCGACATTCCCACAATCAAACTTCAGATACTCGGCAAACAGGCCGGAGTGTTTTTATAACATGTGCTACATCCCGGGGTCATTTGTGATGTCCCAGCCAGCTTTCAACAAGTGAAGTCAATGGAGGAAGCTGGATTTGCTTAAAGACTCATTGAACAATTGCAGAGATTCTCTTCATAAGCATAGCAAAAACAAAAAACAAAAAATTCCAGGCGTGACTCACTTAGTAACGGCCTTGCTTAGCAATGGAAATTCTGCCCCCGGTTGTGGTAGCAAGTTGAGGACTACCTGTAGCCATTACCATCCTGTCCCATCAATGGGTCATTCTAGAGACATAGCTTGTTCTGATCCGGCTCCCAAAAATGACAAACTCACTGTAGTTAAACAAATATTCCCTTTATTAGGAGCACCAGCAGCCCCGACAAAAAGTCTCTCTCTCTCTCTCTCTCTCTCTCTCTCTCTCTCTCACACACACACACACACACACACACACAGAGCAGGCTAACAAATCTGTCCAGCAGGGAGATGAATAGTTGTCTGCCACATCCATTCATCTCCACTCCCTGCCTTTTATTTCCAGAGGTAGAGTGGGGCTTCGCTAGCAGCGGTAGCTATTCCATCCCAAAGACTGGCTCATAGATTTCCACTGCTCTCCTCTCCTCTCCTCTGCCTTCTGCACATCCACATGTCAGGCACTGGACCCAGTTGTTCCTCCTCTTCCTCATCAGCCACCTCCAGACCTGGGGGCTGTTGACTCTCCATGTGAGGGCTGATAGATGGCCCAGGCACCCTCTCTCTCTTTCTTTCTCTCTCCCTCCCTCCCCTCCCCCCCTCTCTCCCAGCTCCATTCCCTCTTCCCCCTTGGAGTTCCCAGGCTGCTGCAGGGGCTGGCGGCCAACAGGCCACAACACAGCTGTTTAAAACTACCTTTGCTCACCTTTTGGATTAGAAGGTTGGGTTTTTCACCAGATTTCAGTATAACTGGGAGAGCACTTGATCGTCCTTTCCTAATTTTTTCAGACTTGGCAGTAATCTTCTTTCTGGAGAAAAACCACAGTAGAGAAGGAAACATAATTGTATTACAAACATTGAAGAAAATCTTATTTTTCAAAATACAGTGTTAGGGTATTATTTCCTTTGGCTGTAGCAGATGAGATGTCTTGTCATGTTAAAAAAAAATTAACGCATCAAGGAGCAACATTAAAACATCATTTATAAAATAAAATAGAATGAGAACTTGGGTACTGTGAGATGCGCTCTCCACGGGAACACATTAAAAATAATTTGAAGAATCTCTGAAAAGACACTGACATGCTGAGCCTCAGGCTGGCTTTTGATGGCGAACCTATAGCATGCGTGCCACAAGTGGCATGCAGAGCCATTTGTGCTGGCACGTGAGGCGCATGCAGACTTACTTCACTGCGCATGCACATGCCTCACAGGTGATTTTTTTTTCAGTTGGTTTGAGGCCTTTTTTGGCCTCCCAGAGGCTTGGAAAAAGCCTCTGTGAGGCTTTTCAGGAAAAATTATAGGCCCATTTTGTCACTTCCTGTAATACCGGAAGTGACGAAACGGGCCTATAATTCATCCTGAAAAGCTTACAGAGGCTTTCCCCAAGCTTCTGGGAGGCCAAAAAAGGCTTCAAACCAGCTGAAAAATCAGCTGTGAGGCGCAGTGCAGGTAAGGAAGTGGCGGGAGGGGGGGTTGCGCATGCATGCTTGGGGGCGTGGGGTGGGGGACACGCATTGCATTCTGGGTGCTGGTGTGCTAGTGCATGCGCACTGGTGTGCGCGCAATTTTTGGCACAGGAGCCCAAAAAGGTTAGCCACCATTAAACTATGACATCCCAGGCGATCCCAAGATTCTGCTACGAAGATCAAGAATTCCAGAATGCGTCTGAAGTTTTGAAGAGGCTGGACTTTCTAGCAGGACGACAGGTAGAGTGCTTCGTAGCGGGATAATATAAAAGCGTCCTGACCCATCGTGTGAATTGCTGTGAGCTGCCTTGAATTTTGCATAATTTTTAAAAGGCCAGCAATAAATCAAATAAATGAATACTAAGCTTTACTGCTGGCTTTTTTTAGTCATAGCTCAGGTCTGCCCACTTGCATTCCAATACATGGGTGCACTGATGACGTTACCTAGTTTGGGTCATGAAACGCCTGCAAGAAAGCAAGCAAGCTCAGAGAGCATCCAGGACGCCTCAACTTGGGTCAGGCTAAAATAGAACAAAGAGAAATGATCCCATTGAATTATTTGGAAATGTGATTTCTCCCAAGGCCACCTGATTGTATTTCCTTTTAGAACACAGAACAAGGGGGGTTGGAAGGGAGCTTGGAGGTCTTCTAGTCCAGCCCCCTGCTGAAGCAGGAGAGTCTATACCAGTGGTGGGATTCAATTTTTTTTACTACCAGTTCTATGGGCATGGCTTGGTGGGCATGGCAGGGGAAGGATACTGTAAAATCTCCAGGCAGAGGTGGGATTTGCTGGTTCTCCAAACTACTCAAAATTTCTGTTACCGGTTCTCCAGAACTGATCAGAACCTGCTGAATATCACCTCTAGTCTATACCATTGCAGACAAATGGCTGTCCAGTCCAATCTCCAGTTGATGGAGCACCTACAAAACCTGCTTTAAAGAATAGAATAGAATAGAATAGAATAGAATAGAATAGAATAGAATAGAATAGAATAGGAATAGGATAGAAAATAGAAATAGAATAGAAACTGGAAATAGAATAGAATAGAAAATACTAATAGAATAGAATAGAAATAGAATAGAATAGAAAATAGAAAGAATAGAAAATAGAAATAGAATAGAAAATAGAAATAGAATCAAATAGAATCAAAAATAGAAATAGAATCAAAAATAGAAATAGAATAGAATAGAAATAGAATAGAATAGAAAATAGAAATAGAATAGAAAACAGAAAATAGAAAAAGAATAGAACAGAACAGAACAGAATAGAATTCTTTATTGGCCAAGTGTGATTGGAATTTGTGGATGAATTTGTGAAATGGATTTGTCTTTGGTGCATATGCTCTCAATGTACATAAAGAAAAATAAAATACATTTTAATTGAAAATAAAATAAAATACATTATAGTTACCATTTCTGCAACCCCAACAAACAATTGGCTCATAAACAATTTGCATGCTACTATTTCTCTGCCTTCCAAACATATCATTACCAAGGCAGACAGCACCCAGTCTATCCACTATCGACCCGTGCCTTGGTTTTCTGAGAAGCGTTTTTTAACTCACTTCTTTTCCATTCCCTCCTGCTATTTCAGTCCATTTCTGCAAACTATGTTTGAATGCTACTCCTGCCCTGTAAGGAGTTTGAATTCTACTCCTGCCTTATAAGGAAACCAACTGTCCCACTCCTAAACCTCACCAGCTGTGGGATGCATCTCATAAAAAAACAACAACAACAATGAAAGCAAACCTCCAATGGTAGGCTCTTAGCAATAGCAATAGTACTTAGACTTATATACTGCTTTACAATGCTTTAACAGCCCTCTCTAAGAGATTTACTGAGTCAGTCAGAGGTGGTCTTCAGCAGGTTCTGACCAGTTCTGGAGAACCGGTAAGCGGAAATTTTGAGTCATTCGGAGAACCGGCAAACACCACCTCTGACTGGCCCCGCCCCCATCTCTTCTCTGCCTCCCATTGAGTCGCAGCTGATCATCTGGCTCTTCTTTGGTTGCCCTGCACAGGAGAACGGAGCTGGAAAGCAGGTTAGTGGGGTGGGGAGGGAATGGGGATTTTGCAGTAACCTTCCTCCGCCATGCCCACCAAGCCACGCCCACAGAACTGGTAGTAAGTAAAATATTTTAAATCCCACCACTGGAGTCAACTTATTGGCCCCAACAATTTGGGTCCTCATTTTACCCACCTCGGAAGGATGGAAGGCTGAGCCAACCTTGACCCTGGTGAAATTCGGCAGCCAGCAGGCAGCAGAAGTAGCCCTGCAGTACTGCATTCTAACCACTGTGCCACCAAGGCTTAATCGCCCTTGAAGAGAGCTACAACTCACAACACAGCCAACCACTGTGAACTTAATGCTCAGGTAAAGTGGGGGAAAAGGTCCCCTCGGTTATTCGCGGACTGTAGTTGAAATCTATAGAGTTGGAAGACAGTCCACCCACCTGGGCAGGACTGGCTGAGAAGTGATGAACTGCGGCACCAATGAGCTCCTCATATTTTCTGAGCATTCTTCCATGGACCTCAGGACCGAGAGTAAAGTCTTCCATGAAATCTCAATGGGGTCACCAACTTCCACAGGGGGAGCTCCAGAAGGATTAGGGCAAGCCACGGCACTCGGCTCCTGATAGTCCCCGGTTTCCAACTTGTGCTCCACAGCGGATCTCTGGATATTTTGCTCGGGGGCTGGCAATTTCTTTTTGGGGGGCTTTCCCATGGGCTCGGGTATTTACAGAGGCATCCGGCTCTACCAGAAGCAGACGTAGCTCCGCTACTACAGACACCAATCAAAACGGTGGCCTCCCATTGCAGCCTTTCCCGGTTGTGAAACTCCCCCCTCCCCTAATATTTGCTGCATTCTGAGATAACAATGGGAGACAATGGGAGGTGGCCAATGGAGTTTTGTAGATGGCAGGGTCTGTGATGTAACCCTCCAGGGTAGGATAGGAATGCCTGGTTGCGGACGATGCAGCTGCCTTAAAAGGCTGTGTTGTCACACAGCCTCGAAAGGCAGAGGTTGGTATTCAGAAGGTTCTGACCAGTTCTGGAGAACCGGTAAGCGGAAATTTTGAGTCATTCAGAGAACTGGCAAACACCACCTCTGACTGGCCCCGCCCCCATCTATTTTCTGCCTCCCATTGAGTCCCAGCTGATTGGCTGGGTCTTCTTTGGTTGCCCTGCACAGGAGAACGGAGCTGGAAAGCAGGTTAGTGGGGTGGGGAGGGAATGAGGATTTTGCAGTATCCTTTCCCCTGGAGTGGGGCGGGAATGGAGATTTTATAATATCCTTCCCCTGCCATGCCCACCAAGCCACGCCCACCAAGCCACACACACAGAACCGGTAGTAAAAAAAATTTTTTAATCCCACCATTGCTTGAAGGGCCCTGCTGAGCTCTTTTCTATCTGCTATTCGGAAGAGCCACGTTTTCTAAATTTCAAGATCACGTGAAGTGTTAATGCCACTTTATAATGCCTTGGGAAGGCCACGCTTGGAATACTGCATCCAGTTTTGGTCGCCACGATGTAAAAAAAAGATGTTGAGACTCTAGAAAGAATGCCGAGAAGAGCAAGTAAGATGATTAGGGGACTGGAAGCTAAAACATATAAATAACAGTTGCTGGAATTGGGTATGTCTAGTTTAATGAAAATAATGACTAGGGGTGACATAGCAGTGTTCCAATATCTCTGGGGCTGCCCCAAAGAAAAGGGAGTCAAGCTATTCTCCAAAGCACCTGAGGGCAGGACAAGAAACTATGGATGGAAACTAATCAAGGAGAGAAGCAATTTAGAACTAAGGATAAATTTCCTGATAATTAGAACAATTAATCAGTGGAACAATTTGCCTCCAGAGGTTGTGAATGCTCCAACACTGGAAGTTTTAAAGAAGACATTGGATAAACATTTGTCTGAAGTGATGTAGGGTTTCCTGCCTGAGCATGGGGTTGGACTAGAAGACCTCCAAGGTCCCAATTCTGTTGTTCTATTTTCTTTCTTGCCTGAGCTGTAGGCCTTTCCCAGAGGGATCCAGCCCCTGTAATAGACGAAGGGGCAAAGCTGCAGTGTAATTCAGTGTGATAGTATCAAGATCATGTGAAGTTTTAGCACCATTTTATGTTGCAGGAGTAAGGCCATTACTCTGTCTGGTTTCGGTCAACACGATATAAAAAAAAGATGACGAGACTCTGGAAAGAGTGCAGAGAAGAGCAACCAAGTTAATTAGGACCCTTGGAAGATAAACCTCATGATGAAGGCTGCAAGAACTGGGAATGTCTTGTCTAATGAAGAGAAGGACTAGGACGAAATGATAGCCAATATTTGAGGGGCTGTCACAGAGAAGAGAGGGTTGACCTACTCACCAAAGCAAGACAAGAAGTAACAGGTGGAAACTTATTAAGGAGAAATCCAACCAAGAATGAAGGCAAAATTTCATGGCAGTGAAGAAGAATTAACACAGGGTTGATCAACAGCTTGCCTCCAGACATTGTGGTCACTGCAAACACTGGAGGTTTTTAAGAAGAGACTAGATAGCCACTTGTCTGAAATGGTATAGGGTCTCCTGCTTGAGCAGGGGGCTGGACTAGAAGACCTCCAAGGTCCCTTCCTACTCTGTTATTCTGTATTCTTTACATCTGACCGGGAATTTCTTTTCTAGCTTAGCAGCTTGTCTAGCCAGGCAAATCTGTTGACTAAGCTGATGGAAAGAATTACATTTAGACAGCATGTCCTGTTTGAAGAATTCTTCCTATGTTTGCTCCCTAAAAATAAATAAATAAATCACCTGATCAGATAGGCCAGGGTTATGGAAGCCTAGGGGAGGAGGAGGGAGGTGGAGCAAAGGTGGCTTGTCTAGCACCCCTTTCTTTAAATATGTGGATTGAAAGAATTGGAGAAGCTTTGTTCTCTAAGCGAACATATGATCTCACAATAGAAAAAAAAGAGAGAATTCTCTGAATGAAGGCTACCTTTCTGGGATGCAGAGCACTGAACAACCACTAGATGGCAGCAAAGAGAGAAAGCATCAGGATTTGGTGCCATCTGCTGGCAATCTGGATGCTGCAGCCTTCCTTGAACTTGGAGGAAAGGAACAATTTATTCTAAGGGCTGTAGGGCTTTGGAAGGAAAAGGTTGCAAGGACTCAGCTAATGGAGTCAGCAGGATCTTTGCAACGGATCTTGCCTATCTGACATGCCCTTTTCTGGTGCAGGAAGACATCCTGGCAGAAATAAATGTGATCATCTACACCAGGGATGTCCAACCTGGCAACTTTAAGACTTGTGGACTTCAACTCCGAGTTCCTCAGCCAGCTTTGCTGGCTGAGGAACTCTGGGAGTTGAAGTCCACAAGTCTTAAAATTGCCAAGGTTGGACACCCCTGATCTACACCAAAAAATCTTACCATCCCACAACAACAACACTATATTGGGGTTTTTTGTTTGCTATTGAAAATGAATCAGACAGAATGAATTGCAGTTTTGGTCTGGTGGAAGGAAAGAAGGGAAGCGCTTGTGAAGCTAGACTTTTATTATTGTGGTTCGTCACACAGTCAGCCAGGTGTTCAAACTGGGCTTGGCATTTTTAACCTCCTGTCGAGTCCTTCCAAAGGACCCAGGATAAGCAGATTTTGGATGGTCTTAAAAAGCACCATCTCAAGATGTAAGCTGTTCTGAGCAAAGCTGCCTTTTGCGATTGACTGCTGGTGAATTTGTCAACGCCGAATGATGTTCAAATGGTGTTCCGGAGGCTTCTGGAGGTGCCTGTTACAATTGTTACTAACTTTTTATCAAATTTATTTGCTACCCCTTTCACGGTTCAAAGCAACTCCGAGAGGCCCATAGGCATACCAGTAGTAGAGCTTAAACTTAATTTTTCACTTTCTCCGACTTAGGGAATCAGTGTTGTGGTTAGCCAGCAGCAGGTGCAAATGGCTGAGGAGAGCGAGGACTCAGATGAGGGGCCAGGACCATTAGGGAGTGGACTGCTGCCTTCAGAGATTGTGGGGGCTGGCAGCAGCGATGAGGAGGTTCCCGAGGAGCCTGTGCCAAGTGCGCATACGTGCAGGACTGCTCGTAGGAAAGAGCAGTTACAACAGCACGGACAACTCGGGAGGAAGGCTGCAAGATAACGGCCCCTCCTTCAAGAAGATAAAAGCCAGCTGTGAAACTAACCTTCTTTGCAGAAGGCAAAAACGTTTTGAAACTCCAGCCTCATGGACATTCCAGTATCCTGAGTTTGTATTTGAAGATTCTTGTTTTGCAAAGTATTTCTTGTCTGTTATCTTTTGGCAAGTCTCGCACAGTTTGGCAAGGCTTGTACTTATCACAGCTAACTATTTTGTAAAAGCCATTACAAGGTTTCTGTTCTTTTTGAATTGTGTTTGATTTGTCAGAAAAGGGTGCGGGTCAGAACAATCGGTCCTGGGCCAGGCCAGCCCTCAGAAGAAGGAAAAACAAAGGCAGAGGGAGAACCTCACTGCAGAAATGTTGTGTCAGAGAAGAAAAAGTGGCAGGGCTATCCATGAAAAATCGCTGGAATTCCCACAGCAGGGACTTTACTTCAGAAGTCAGGGCATCCCTAAGAAGGAAGTTGTTTTATTCAGGAGTTTGCCTTTAAGCAGGGACTATTTTCCCACACTGACTATTTGTTATTTTTTAACTAGGTTTCTAGTCCTCTTTGATACAGGGGGGTTGAGAAGCAGATGCCTGAGTGGTGGGCCAGGCAGAGAATGAGGGTCTGAGCCAAAACCTCTAAGGTGCTTCCATGGTTGGGGTGGGGGTGTTGTGGTTTGCCAGCCTGTGGACGGCTGAGGTCTCGGAGAGTGAGGACTCAGATGAGGGGCCTGTGTGTGATGCAGGGATGGGGCCAGGACCATCAGGGAGTGGAATGGAGGTTGGAGATTGTGGAGGCTGGCAGCAGTGATGAAGAGGTCCCTGAGGAGCCTGTGCCCAGTCCGCACAGGGCTGCTCGAAGGAAAGAGCAGCTGCAGCAGCACAGGCGACTCGGGAGTAAGGCTGCAAAGTAATAGCCCCTCCCTTAAGAGATAAAAGCTAGCTGAGAAACCAGAGTTCTTTGCAGGAAGCAGTTTTTGCATTCAAGTCTTGTGAACATTTGGACTCTCTTAGTTTGTGTTTGGAGACTCTTTGTGTTTGAAATATTTCTTGGCAACTTTATCTCGTGTTCTTGGCAGCCTTGCACAACCTTGTTCTTATCAGAGACAATTAGTTTGAAACAGCCTTTTAACCGTAAAGGAATGCAATTCGTAAAGAATCATTAAAAGGTTTTGCTGTTACCTCCGTTTTGTGTTTGTTTCCTTGGAACAAGGTTTGGGTCAGAACAGGAGTTGGGGGCTCTGATCCTGGTCCAGCGTCTTCACTATGTCAACATCACAGACAGCACACGCCATAAGACACTAAACATACTGTATCTCATGAAGACTTACTACCTCTAACCTTTCTCTGCCCACGCAGACTATTTGCCAAAGATTTTTTTCTTCAGTTAAGTTCTGAACTGAAATCCAATTTGTAAAGATTACAGTACAGCAGAGCACTGCCTCCATCTTGTGGTCTGTCGGGACATCACGTGTTTTTTTTTTGCAAATTGGGTTTTATAGTATACTAGCTCAATACCCATCCTTTGCTACGAAACTATGCGATCGGTCTTAGTTTTTGGGGAGGAAAATAATTGGGGGGGGGGGAATTCGGCCTCTGCTTACCAGCATCCATCGGTATTCATCTGGCTAGCATCCTGTCAGTGTGCGAGAGAATTAAGGGCTGTTTGGAAATGGAACAGTATTTGCTGTGAGCAAGGAGACAGCAAGGAGCCTGGGCATGGCTTAGCTCAACTGTTCTGTACTAAAGCTGCTTGGTGCTCTGAAACTGAAACTCCTCTCCTCTGCTTGTGTTTTGCATTTGGAAGAATTTCTTTTCAGGTGGGGAGGGGGAGTAGAACTCCTTAGCATCAGAGCGTGTTAATAATAATAATACGATAGGAAATACTAATGCTGATGGTCATTTCGAGAAATTCTTTCTTAGTGAGCACTTAGAAATATATATATATATATTTCTATCTGTCATCTATCATCTCTGTCATCCATCCATTTCTTTTTCCCGTCACTTAACCTTTCCCCATTTTTGAATCCCTCCCCATCCCAATTTTTATTTTTCTCTCTCTTTGTAACTTATAGTACAGTTGACTGTAAACACAAATAGAAACCACCTAGCACAAGCAGCTTATTTTTGCTAAAAACAAATTTATTTCGTTGTCTAAAGTCACAATATTTGATCACTACAGTATCTCATTCAAAGAGCAAGTGATGCTTGCAAGGACTAAAAGCTGAACACGCATTTGATTGGTCAGGAAAACAACAGTTGTGAACTGATGGCAATGACTGTGTTTTCTATTAGAAGTAAAATCAAGGAGTAACAAGCTAACTCCTGACATGCTGTCTTCACAGTGGTTTTAAAACACATTCTATAGAACCATGTTTCTCAACCATGGCAACCTTAACATGTGTGGAGTTCAACTCCCAGAATTCTCCAGGGTTTGGCTGGGGAACTCTGGGAGTTGGAGGCCACACTTCTTAAAAGTTGCCATGGTTGAGACACTCGACTCTAGATGGTCAACAGATACTCTGAACCACTGTTGCTGGTTAGGCAATCCTCAAAAGCCAGAATTGGCCAAAACTGGGATAAAACTAGAAAGATTGGGTTGCGTTGTTGGCCAACTCGTTGAGGGAAAGAAGATGGAACCCAGGGCATTATCACTTCAAACTTTTGAGGGACAATATTGCTGGGTATTTTAAGGGACAATAGTCCCATTTTACAGGACTCATTTTTAAAAGGCAAAGCTTTTTTTCCAAATTGGGATGCCTTTATATTTTTTTAAAAACGGATTTCTCCTCTTCCACTTCAATCTGCAGCCTTCTCGTGTCAGCCTAAGACCTTCTTAGGTACCAGCACAAGGTGGGTGCAAAGGTTTCACTCTGGCGAGTCTGGAGAGGCCAAGCCGGAGACCGTGAACTGGTGATCTAACAGGAGTTCTTCCCATCAGGCTGGTTTTGCTTCCAGATGCACCTGAAACAAATGCAAACAAAAAACAAAAAAAAACCCCACAAAACACTACAGGTAATCCTCAAGTTAAAACAGTTCATTTAGTAACCATTTAAAGTTACAACAGTACTGAATAACAAAAGGATTGCAGTGATTCACTTAACAACTGTGGTAAGAAATGTCGTAATATGGGGTGAAACTCACTCAACAAAGGTCTTGCTTACCAACGGAAATGCTGGAGTCAATTGTGGTAGTACGTCAAGGACTAACTGTACATCACAACAGATTCTGGGGTACTTTCATAGACACACACACACACTTGCTGCCATACTTTACAAGTAGTCCTTGACTCACAACCAAAATTGAGTCCGTAATTAGGGTCACAAATCATGCTGGTCATTAAGTGGAGCCATCAGGTGACCTCACCCTGTTGTTTTGTAGCCGCTGTTAATCAAACGTGAGAATCAAAAAGCACACACCACAGTGGTCAAGCAAACACCACTGTTGTCCGTTGTGGATGCCTTTTTTTTGCCAGAAACCACAAGGAAACACCAGTTCCTGGCAAACAAAAAACAAAAAAAACCCCAACAATATGGGCCAGTTTGGTCCAGTGGCTAAGGCACCAGGCTAGAAAGTGGGAAATGGTGAGTTCTAATCCTGCCTTAGCCATAAAAGCCAGCTGGGTGACTTTGGGCCAGGCTCTCTCTCTCTCTCAGCCCAGCCCACCTCCCAGGGTAGTTGTTGTGGGGGGGAAAAAGAGGAGGAAAGTGTGTTGGATATGTTCACCATGTTATTTGTAAAAATAATAGAAGTGAGATACAAACAAACAAACAAACAAATAAAAATAAATAAGCTCATTTTCAGGATTAATTCCTCAAAGCCCACACTATTTTTTCTCCCCAAAATACCCCAAGTTCCCAGAGCTTCCTGATTCAAAGGTAGGGGGGGACACGGACAACAGCCTTGGTTTCTGGTCCAGCTGTGCTACATCGTCTGCAATGAGAAATGCCTCGTCGCTATGTCCCTGGGAGGTTTTCTTCTTTCTGAGCCCAAATGCCCGGGCAGACAAGAGACAGGGTCATCCTGAACCAGTGTGAACATACCTGGGGGTGTCCAGCTGGGCTTCTTGGGCACCGAAGGGCTTGAGGTCTTCAAAGGCTTCCCAACTGATTCTGAAGAACCTAATTCAATTTCTAAAAGCGGCTGAGAGTTTTCCTGACCTAATTGTGAGATTGAAAGATGAAAAAGTAACATACGGATGGATGGTTACCAAATAACTCTCGCCTTTAAGAAATGTAAAATAAAATTTAAAAAAATAATTTAAAAAACAAAAAGTAATGCAGATTAATTGCATACAACATTTCCCCAGAACAGAAGAAGCTTCTTGGATGAGAAGCAAAACATTTTCAAAGAAAATAACAACAAAGCCCAATTGCCTTCTGGAAAAAAAACACCACCTTGGGATTTGCCCAGGTTGCACTTCTGTTTGTTATATTGACAATAAGGAACTGAGAAGAGATTATTTTAATACACAGCTTCATTGTAACACACTAAATATTTTAATGCTATAATTGTTTTATTCTGTTTGCAACGAAATCTTTTTCTAGAATATAGTTCTATTCGCTGTGCTAGCTTAAAATTTTTCGGAGGAAGATATTGTGTGCGTCAGTATGAAATTACTGGGTTTAAAAATGTGGTGAAATAAAAGGGTCATAGTAGTTACAATCAAGCTTCTAGGCATAAAATGCAACTTAAGACAAAAAAGGGAGAAAACCCCAAGAAGCAAACTTCGGGCACGATATTAGGGAAAGAATGCTGCATGCCACCCTCAGGTCAATCTTACTGGCACATAGATTTTCATCGTTGTCCGTCTCTGGTGTGCATAACACAGTTTCCTGTTTGAAATCCTCTACGGCTGCCTGAGGTTCAGCACGATCATCTAGAATTGAAATCAAACAGTGAAGACGACGCTTCAGAATAAAAGAGAGAGTCAGAGGCTATGTCCTCCGACAAAGAAGACTCTGTGGCTTCTATTGAGCTTTCCTTGCCCCCGTTCTAAACAGAGAACCCCACACCCACTGCAACAACAAGGGCTCAAAGGGTCTAACCCACCTTCCATTCACTGAGAAATCACTACCACTCGGACAGTAAACCAAACTGGACATGTTTTCACTAAACAACATTGAGAATTTAGATGAAGGAAATAAGCCATCGTGCTTATGGGCCCAGAGACTAGGAGCTATGATGGCGAACCTATGGCACGCATGCCACAGGTGGCAAGTAGAGCCATTTGTGTGGGCACGCAAGCCCCAGCCAAACTTACCTGCACCGTGCATACACGGGCCTCCCAGCTGATTTTCAGCCCGTTTGAGGCCGCTTTCGCCCTCCCGGAGGCTCGACGGAAATACCGCAAGTGCCAAAACGGGCCTGTTTGTCGGCCTCCTGAGGCTGCAGAGGCTTCCCTCAAGGCTCCAGAAGGGTGAAAACGGCATCAAACGGCCCGAAAATCAGCTGGGAGACGCGCGCATGTGCAGTGCAGGTAAGGGGGTGCACATTGCCTTTCAGCACAACACAACAAAAAGTTTTGCCATCACTAGATTAGAGTTGTGGGCCACTCAAAATGAATTTAACTCATATAAAAGTTATTGTCAATGTGGAAAGAAGATAATGGAGAATGCTGGATGTCTTAGGCACTTGCAAATAAGAGGTATTTGCACATACATATATTCATTTCCATAATATACCACAGCTGCTTGCAAGTAAACCATGACTTCTCACTCAGGCTTACTATCATCAGGATTTTTTTCCTGGGGTCACGTGATCCCCTTTTGCGACTTTCAGAAAATGGGGAAGCCAGATTCCCTTAACAACTGTGTAACTAATTTAACTGCAGTGATTCACTTAACAACTGTAGCAAGAAAAGTCATACAATGGGACAAAACTCATTTAATCATCTCACTTAGCAACAGAAATTTTGGGTTCAATTGGGGTCATAAGTTGAGGATTACCTGTACAGTATCAGATTTGAGTTCCTGGCACCTTCACTTCAAGGGATGCTGCCCCTGACTGGCAGAAGTAGCAATCCTGAAACGTGCTACTTTCTGTATAACTTGACTATTCTATTAGCTCAAAGTAAGGCAAGAAATAAACTATTTCAAGAAATAACATATTGCTACTCCAAAAGATGTAAATAAAAATGGTATTTTTATCTCGAGAGTTTAAGAATCACCTTTTTTCTGAACTTTATCTTTGTTCCCCAAATATTCATTCAAAGATACAGCTAAGGTAACTTCCAAGTCTCTCTGGAAAAGTTTCTCACCAAGAGGAACTCTAAAACAAAAAACAAGGCAGAATTTTTTTATTTCTTTTTACAGTTGGACAAAGGACATTCCAATGTTCAGCCATTGCCCATCCCAAAATTCTACAGATATTGGAAACAAATGATGTCATTAAAGTTCAGTCACAACAACAGAATAACTTTTGCTAAACCAGCTGGCCCAATAAAGTAAACAGCACATCTTTGCTATTCTTTGATAACATAATGAGCAATCTTGTAGAGTAGCTGGTAATAAAGGGATAACTACTACAATTAGAATTTTGCGGTATTTTTCACACTTTTGAAGGGAAGACACATCACAATTTCTTATGATTTAGAAACCACATTTCGACTGATGGATCCTAAGGCTGCAATTCCTTTTCAACAGCTGTTTGCAACTCCATCAAATATCATAAATAATGTAGATATAAATACACACATACACACATACCTACCTCCCCCCCATCTATACCTACCTATATCTATATATCTATCTATATTCATTTACACACATATATATATATATACATATATAATGCACATATGTATATTCACACATATTTTCATATATACACACACACATATTTTCATATACAATACATACATATAATCACACACTATAAATTCACACACACATTCATATACAATACACACATACATATGTATATTAGCAATAGCACTTGGTTATATATCACTTTATATTCATACATATACACATATTCATGTGTGTGTGTGTGTATATATATTCATATACAATGTACAAATATAATATGCACACAATATACGTATATTCATACATATACATATATATTCACATACAATATACACATATATGTATATTCATACATATTCATATACAATACTCACATATCTATATATACATATATATGTATATATCAAACCTATATCTATATATATGAACATACATATATGTAAACACACACACACACACATATATGCATCTATCTATACCTAGATGAACACACTTACAGACACACACACACATATAAAATCATATACAATATAGAAACCTCTTCCTAAACTGCACACAGCCTTCTTCACACTCTCTCTCTGCCTCACCTCTTCCCGGCGGGGCGAGCCTTCTTCGGCGGCGCGGCGAAGTCCTCGTCTGCGGGCGGGGAGAGAGGTGGGGGGGCTCGTCAGGCCGTCGCCGAGACCCCCGCCCTCCCCCCCCCCCGCTCCCCTCCTTCCTCGCTCCCCGACTCACCCCCGTCGCTCTCCTGGAACAGGTCTGCAGGGGCCGCCCTCCCGCTCCGGCCGCTCCTGTCGGGGAAGCGCAGCGGTCACAGGGGAGGCCTCGGCCGCCCGATCCCACCTGCCCGACCATTCCCCCCCCCCCGCCCAGGTTTCCCCTGAGCCCACCTTCGCGCCATAGCCACCGCCGGCGGAAACGGAAGTGGGGGAACGGACCTCCGGCTACGGAAAGTGGCGGGAGACTCCACCGGGCGCTGTTTCTGGTTACGTCACTCCCCTCGGCCCCGCCCCTTTTCCCTCTTGGTTTCTCTGGCTCCAGAATCTCCTGGGGAAACATTCACGTCTTCATTCTAATTCTATGCTTTATTCATAAAACATGGAGAATAATAACAATAACAATAAGTAGAATTAGAATGTAGATGTGGTTTATTATTATTATTAAATAATGTTATTAATTGATTAATTATAAATAATATTAATTAATTAATCATATAAATATATAAATATTATATAATTAATTATAAATAATAATAATATTAATTAATAATAAAATAAATAATAATTACATTATTAAATAATAATTATTATTATTATTAAGGGGCATGCATAAGTGCACCATCGTGCCTATCATCCCTGTCCTATTGTCCCCATTCGTACCTATTTCCTGTATTCTTTCTCATGTTTATACTTATACCTATTATCTTGTAAACGATTGACAAATCCAATACATAAATAAAAATAAATAAATTATTATTATTGATTCAGGTTGGGGAAGGTCTTTTTTTGAGGGGGGGTGGCTCTTTCACTCCAAGGTCTATGTGAACCTTGGTTTTTAAAAGATGGGACATCCGAGTTCATACTGCATTTTCAGGAATTGGGTGCATCTAACAGTAGTGAAAAGAAGGACTAGAGGTGACATGACAGCTGTCTTCTAGTTTTGGTCGCCGTATTATTAAGAATATATTGAGACACTGGAAAAATGCAGAAAAGAGCAATAAAGATGATTAGGGAACTAGAGGCTAAAACATATGAAAAACAGTTGCAGTATGATCAGTCTGGAGAAAAGGAGGAATAAGGGGACATGATAGCACTGTTCCAATATCTAAGGGGCTGTCACAAAGAAGAGGGGAGTCAAGCTAAAATAGAATTCTTTGTTGGCCAAGTGTGATTGGACACACAAGGAATTTGTCTTGGTGCAGATGCTCTCAGTGTATATGAAAAAAAGATACATTCGTCAAGAGTCAAGAATCCTAAGGTACAATACTTAATAATAGTCAGAGGGTACAATAAGTAATCAAATCATACTAGGAAACAGTCAATATAAATCCTAAGGATACAAGCAACAAACTTACAGTCCTACCGTCACAAGTGGGAGGGGATGGGTGATAAGGAGTGATGAGAAGATTAACAGTAATAGTAGTGCAGACTTTGTAAATAGTTGGACAGTGTTGAGGGAATTATTTGTTTAGCAGAGTGATGGCATTAGGGAAAAATCTGTCCTTGTGTCTAGTTGTTCTGATGTGCAGGCCTCTATAGCGTCATTTTGAGGGAGGGAGTTGAAACAGTTTATGTCCGGGATGTGAGGGGCCTGTAGATATTTTCACAGCTCTCTTTTTGACTCATGCAGTATGCAGGTCTTCAATGGAAGGCAGGGGGGTAGTAATTGTGGCAGGTTGGTAGTAATTGTTACTAGCTAGTAACAATTACTAGTGTCCAAAGCATCATAAGGCAGGACAAGAAATGATGGATGGAAACTTGAAATCTAGTTTAGGAAAACTGGAGATGCCACAAAATCTCTCTCAGAGTTCTGAGATCAACAGCAAGGAGTTCGATTCATGAGGATCTTCTGTCTCTTCTTTTTAGAGAAGAGAGTGCAACTCCAACTGTCTGCAAATTGTTGTCCATCAATTATCTCAGGGCTTTCATGATGCTCCAGAGAGAGGAAACATCTGGAGGTGGGCCAGCTGGAATCCTGCCCACCTCCCTCCATCTTGCAGAGATTTATAGGGCTGATGTAGTTTGGCTCCTACATATCAAACATTTCTTGAGCATTCTCATATTTGAGGTACAGGGACCCAGAAGGCAGAACAAGCTGCATATAGTAATTAGCGAACAAGACCACACCTGGAATATTGCATCCAGTTTAGGTCACCAGATTGTAAATAGAAGATGCTGAGACTCTGGAAAGAGGGCTGAGAAGAGCAACAAAGATGATTAAGAGCTTGGAAACTAAAACATATGATGATCAGTTGTAGGAATTGAGTATGGCTAGTCTAGTGAAAAGAAGGACTAGGGGTGACATGATAGCAGTGTTCCAGTATTTGAGGGGCTGCCACAAAGAAGAAGGAGTCAAGCTATTCTCCAAAGCACCTGAAGGCAGGGCAAGAAGCAATGGATGGAAACTAATCAAGGAGAGAAGCAACCTAGAACTAAGGAAAAATTTCCTGTCAGAACAATCAATCAATGGAATGACTTGCCTTCAGAAGGTGTAGGTATTCCATCACCGGAGGGTTTAAAGAAGAGACCGGACAGCAACTTGTTTGAAATGGTATAGGGACTCCTACTTGAGCAGGGGGTTGGATTAGAAGACCTCAAAGGTCCCTTCCAGCTTTGTTATACTGTTCTGCTATATCCTAATCAGCAATGGGAGTTCTCCATTCCTGCTTCCCTCAAGTCTATGAGAACGTCTCTTTTTCTCTGGACTAAAATGGACAATCTCCCTCCTTGCAAAGAGGTTAGTGCTCCTTTATTTAAATGGTTGGGGCCAAAAAAAAAAAGGCCTTCAGGGTATTTCTGACCCTAACCGTAACCCTTCACGGGTTCAGCCTCATGTCCACCTGTATCCACTTCAGAGGCCATTTGAGCCAAGAGTGTCTAGCATTCTTTTCACAGCCAGGACCATGACGTTAGAAGTGGTTGGAATGTGGTTTAAGCCCATTAAATTGTTCTTAGATATCATTCCATTCTCTCCTCTGTATAATTCAATGGACAAGAAACAAAACTTTCCCTCAACATTCTTATGTAAGTCAACTTAAGGGGGGGAAAATCCATTTCCTGTTATGATACCTCTGTCAATATTTTAAAATGTAAATGTTCCAAAAGATTATATATATATTTTCCTCCCCGGATTACCTCTGGAGGTTTACGTTCTGTCTGCTGTCATTTGTCAAAGAGGGTTATTTTTATTTATGACGTAGCCAAGAATGTCCCGCAAACTCAGTTGTCCAGGTGCTGCATCCTCTTACGTCCAGAAAGTCCTTTTATGGCATTGGCTGTTGATCTCCCTGATTGCAAAATGTCTTGTTCTTCAACCATCAGGATCTTCCTTTTTTTGAGGGAGAAAGAGAGTGTGTTTCCTTTTGGCTACTCGCAGATTGAAACACCCACTTAACATGTGAGCCAGAGGACATGTAGGCAGGTAAATTATAATGGAAATCCCACATTTCTTCCGCTGAGTCTGGGAGAAGAAGAAAAAAATACTACGTCTGTATTGGGCTGTCTAGCTTTCTTCGGTGTGATTCATACGATGCCCAAACCTCAGGGTAAAAGTAAATAGACACTGAGGATTTGCATCACGAGAAAATTGCTTTTAAATGTTTCCAGCTTACAAGATGTTTTGTGGTTTGATCTTTCATACCGATTCACTGCTACTAATTCGCTTAATCCACAGAAGGGAGAGATTTTAATGGTTGCTAAACTTGTTTGTCCTGCTGTGGCCAAACAATAAATCGCTTTGGTTAAACATGGGTAGAAGAGACAGAACAGAACAGAGTAACAGAGTTTGAAGGGAACTTTTAGGTCATCTAGTCCATCTTTATATCAAATGCAAAGAGAGGAAGGGTCAAGCTATTTTCCAAAGCACCAGACAAGGAATAATGGATGGAAATGATCAGGGAGAGATTCAACCTGGGAATAAGAAGAAATTCCCCGACTGTTAGAACAATTAAGCAATGGAATGACTTGCCTTCAGAAGTTCTGTGTGCTCCATTTCTGGAGGTTTTTAAAATGAGACTGGACAACCATTTGTCTCAAATGGGATAAAGAACATAACAGAGTTGGAAGGGACCTTGTAGGACATCCAGTCCAACCCCCTTCCCAAGCAGGAGACCCTACACCATTTCTGACAAATGGCAGTCCAGTCTTTTCTTGAAAGTTTCCAGTGATGAAACTCCCACAACTTCCAAAGGCAACTTCTGTTCCATGTGTTGATTGTTCTCACTGTCAGAAAATTTCTCCTTATTTCTAGGTTGAATCTCTTCCTTGTTCAGTTTCTATCCATTATTCCTTGTCTGGCCTCCCGGTGCTTTGGAAAATAAGTTGACCCCCTCCTCTCTTTATATTCCATATATTCCAAATATACTCCCAATGTGAAATAAACATTTTGTGAATTTTGTATCCATTTTTTTCATCCAGTTGCATAAAATGAGAATTGGGAGAGCCGGAAAATAAATTATTTTCAACAGACGGGATGAGCTTCTGCAGAAGGTGTACCCCAAAAGCCTTCCCTTGAAATCTTAACGTTCTGGGTCAGTCAGACTCCAATGTCTTGGTGCTAAGGTTAATGACATGCATCTTCCACCACTGATCGGGAATGTGTCTATCTGAAAATAAAATGGCTGAATTAATATGCACTAGCTTCTGTATAGTAAATGTCTATGGAGAGAATAGGAAGGTAGTTTAATCTGAATTCTCACCTTAGAATTTGACAGCCCTGATTCCTTTCTTGAATTTGAGACTTAGAGACGTATTTTCTTAGGAAATTAGAGTTGGCACCTCCTTCTGTTGGTGGACTAAGGTTTTAGGCTCTGGTAGAGACTGCAGTGATAAATTAAATATTTTTCAACCTTTCAACCTATTTTGACAGACTTTCAGCTTTGGGCTAAAGTAGGCCACTTCCATTTAATGAGCGCCATTACTTCTAATGTATGTGTTTTAGTTAACACATTCTAAACAATTCTTGTTAACATTACATTAACACTATGGAGATTCTCCATCATCCAGGTCATGGTTGTCCCAAAAGTGCTTTTTCGAGAGGCAACTGGACTTTCTGTTTTTTTCATTGAAGATGTTTCATTTCTCATTCAAGAAGCTTCTTCAGCTCTGACTAGATGGTGGGGAATAGAAGTATCGTGTTCTGACCCACGCCCTTTTCCAACAAATCAAACACAATCTACATAAAACAGAAACCTTGTAATGCTTTTGCAAAATAATTAGCTGTGATAAGTACAAGCCTTGCCAAACTGTGCAAGACTTGCCAAAAAATAACAGACAAGAATTAATGTGCAATACAAGAATTTTCAAATACAAACTCAGGATACTGGAATGTCCACGAGGTTGGAGTTTCAAAACGTCTTTGCCTTCTGCAAAGTAAGTTTGTTCACAGCTAGCTTTTATCTTCTTGAAGGAGGGGCCATTACCTTGCAGCCTTACTCCCGAGTCGCCCATGTTGTTGTAGCTGCTTTTTCCTCCAAGCAACCCTGCACGCATGCGCATTTGGCACAGGCTTCTTGGGAACCTCCTCATCACTGCTGCCAGCCCCCACAATCTCTGAAGGCAGCAGTCCACTCCCTAATGGTCCTGGCCCCTCATCTGAGTCCTCGCTCTCCTCAGCCATCCACACCTGCTGCCGGCTAACCACAACAGATTGAGGCCATCCAGTCAGAGCCAAAGAAACTTCTTGGATGAGAAGCAAAACGTCTTTGAAGAAAAATCAGAAAGTCCAATTGCCTCTCAAAAAAGCACCTTCGGGAAGCTTCTAATGTGTTTTAGCAGGAGCGGCCCCCAGAAAATAGGGGTTGTGGGGAGGGAATAAGGCAAAGAAGGCAAGTTAAAATATCTGTTGGGAAGCACCCAGCCTGGCAGGATAGAGGGATCAGGAGCAAAGCTGGGCCTGGAGTCAATGCGTAACTGCACAAAGGGCAAGAGGTGACACAATTCCCTTGGATCTAATTGGTGCCAAGGGAAGGCTAGTGGACTGGGGAGATTCCTGTAGTATAGCCCAAAATTAATAGAATAGTTAGCTCAAACTCTGCACCTGTGGTTGTTCAATTGAAGTTACAATTAGGAAAATAGGTGGCTTGTGGTGTATGCTGCTTGTTCTAAAATGTCTCAGACAGAGATTCACTCATTTGTTGTACTATCCCAATGAGTTATTGTCCGTGTTTGGGGTTTTCCTCCCCCCACAAAAAAGAAGAGCAATGAGTATTCCAGGAATTTTAAGGTAACCATAATGTCGAAGATCCACATACAGTCAGACTGTGGATTTGGCAACACCTGCATTGCAGGCTGATATTCAGTGATGGCTTCATCTGTTTCATGTTAGTTAGCAGAACCAGGAAGTCTGCTGTGTGTGGGTTGTGTGACAGAGACAAACTCCCCAAATACAGTCACTCCAGGATGTGAGATTTAACAACTCTTGGGCTAGGGAACAATCACCCCAGAGTACATGCGGTTGACTCCCACATGTAATTATGCCTAGAATATACCAGCTATAGAAAGGGCCCACCTTCACATCTTCACTTACTAACATACGGACTTCCTAGATCCTCTGTTTATGTCCATGCTAAAAAGAAAGTGTACAGACAGTGTTTGTTTGAATAGCACATTCTGTCAAAGGGGAACCTCAGGAAATATTTGTCATCCTTCCCTCGGCAAATATATTAACCTGCGGTCCATTGGTGTACGAAACAGTTCTGCTTATCTTTTTATATTTTTAGAACATGTCGTTAGCAGCTTTCATGAATAGTCACCGTTTCCGGGTTGGTCAGATTTGGAATTCAGCTCGTTTCTGTTTGTTTTAACTTCCGTTCTTGTTTGAACAAGTAGATCCTTCAGAATAAGGATAAAGTTCATGATCTATTACTGGGATGGCATGCTTTTTATGGTATAAAGAAAGTAAAACTCATGGTTATTGCAAGGGACATTATATACGAGATCCTTTATTGTTGATATGGGAAAAAATAAGAAAACAACATTATATGAAAATTCCAGTCTGGTTGTCAACTACAGAAGCATTTGCAAATAATGGAACACATGGTTAGATATGGTGAAATTTTAAATGAAAAGGGTGAACTGAAATCTAAACAAGAACTAGAGGAGCAAGAAATTAAGATGAGTTGGTATACATATATGCAAATACATTCTACGTATGACAAAGATTGTAAAACAGAGGGATTTTATAATGAACTTACAGAACTGGATGAAATCTTAACAGGTACTGATGAGAAAATGATTAAAAAGTTTTATGGTTACTTACTTGGAATTAAATTGGAGGAAGAACAAGTTAAACAAGCAATGATTGCCTGGGGGAGGAATTTTGGACATGGGATAGATGTAGATAAGTGGCAAAAACTATGGTCTCAAAATTATAAATTGACAATGTCGGTAGCGTATAAAGAGAATTTGTATAAGATGCTTTACAGGTGGCACTTACCCCCAGCACGAATAGGAAGGATGTTCAAAAACAAATCAGAGAGATGTTGGAAGTGTCATCAGATACCTGGATCATATTATCATATGTGGTGGACGTGTGTGGAAGCAAAGAGTTACTGGACTAAGATTCATACATGGCTTGAAAAAATGATAAAACAGCATATAGACTTGAAACCAGATATATTTTTATTGGGTATCTTGTCTGAAGGATACAATAGAGAATTGACGTATTTGATTATAAATGTGTTAACGGCGGCTAGAATTGTATTTGCTAGAAATTGGAAGAGTGAAAAAATTCCAATAGAGGAAGAAGTGATTAAGAAAATGATGGAATGTGCAGAAATGAGTAAATTGACATTAGCAATCAGAGAGCAAGAAGATAAAGAATATTATAAAATTTGGGATTTATTTTATCAATGGCTAGATAAGAAAATAGAGAAGTAAACTATGTTATGGAAAGGAATAGTATAATATGTAAGATAATATGATGCAATTATGTTATATAATTGAATATAAGGAAATGAATTGTAGGATCCCAGGTTTGTTAAAATAGAGATTTGCTGGATGAGAAATATATACATTTTTAGTTGGGTCTAATAATGATACAATAATAACAACACAATATAACATAATATGTATAGTTGACTTATGTAATATGAATGTATGTTTGGAAGGGAAGACCATTGATATTGTGACATTGCACGAAAGAAATATACCAACCTGTATATTTTGGAAGATGGTTTTATGTTGATGTTTTATGTTTGTGTTTGTTAGTGTTTGTCTTTGAAAAAAATAAAAAACTTTATAAAAAAAAAAGAATAAGGATAAAGTTCGGGACAAACCTGGAATTATTGAAGTAGATTGTTAAGAAAGGTTAGGTTTCTTTTTTTTCTTTTAGTATTAATTTTTTAAAATTAATTACATATCTTAGTGCTTAATAAACATCGTATTGCCTGGGTATTTAAATTGCTTAACAATACATATCCCATTCTTAATCACCATCCCTATTTTCCAACCACTGATCAAATAGATTCCATGTTTGATAATATTCTGCATCTTCTTTCTGTTTCATAGTCTTCTGAGCATGGAGCTCAAAGCAAGAATTTGGGGTTGGCGTCAGAACTGCATTTATCCTAATTTTGCCCTCTGTTTTCTCTTCCTTCTATCCTTCATCTCCTAAATGCTCCAGTTTTGAGAGACTGGTATATCTTCTGAAATCTTACCTTATCTGCTAAAACTGCACCACAAAGTCCTCAACTAACAACTGTAATTGAGCCCCAAGTGTTGCAGTTGCTAAGTTGGTCAGATGCAGGGGTGGGATTCAAAAATCCCGGCAACCGGTTCGCTGCCCAGTTGCTGGGTGGGCGTGGCCATGGTCAGTGTGGCCTACCGGAAATTCTGGGAGAGCTGGTTTTGTGCCTTCCCCAGGGTCTGGGGGCTTCCCCTGGGCCTCTGGGAGGGCGAAAACAGCCACCCCTGGGCTCTGGACGCCCTCCGGAGGCCGGAAACAAGCCTGCTTCTGGACTTCCAGAAGGCCCGTTTTTCCCCCTCCCAGAGCCTCCACGCAGACCCTGCACCGAAAATGGGCCGTGTGGAGACTCCTGGGAGGGGTGGGGTTGGATGGGCGGGGCCAGCCAGTCAGTTCAAATACCAGTTCAGCAAACCAGATGCAAATTTAACATGAACCGGCCCGAACCGGCTGAATCCCACCTCTGCGTTTATCCTAATTTTGCCCGCTGTTTTCTCTTTCCTTCTATCCTTCATCTCCCAAATGCTCCAGTTTCGAGAGTCTGGTATATCTTCTGAAATCTTACCTTATCTGTTAAAATTGCACTACAAAGTCCTCAACTAACAACTGCAATTGAGCCCCAAATGTTGCAGTTGTTAAGTTGGTCATATGGTTGTTAAGTGAATCTGGCTTCCCTGTTGACTTTGCTTGTCAGAAGGTTGCAAAAGGGGATCCCGTGACCCCAGGATACAGCAACCGTCATAAACGTGAACCAGTTGCCAAGTGTTTGAATTTTGATTACGTGACCATGGCGAGGCTGCAACGGTCATTAGTGTGAAACACGGTCATAAGCAGGGATGGGATTCAATCGGTATTACTACCGATTCGGTGACTACATTTTGTGTGTGCATGTGAAAGAGAAAGAAAGAGAGAGAGCGTGGAGGGAAAGAGAGGGGGAAGAGAGAGGGAGAAAGAGGGGAAGAGGGAAAGAGAGAGAGAGAGAGAGCAGGGGAAAGAAAGGGAAAGAGAGAGAGAGAAAGAGAGGGAGAGGGAAAGAGAAAGAAAGAGAGAGGGTGGGGGAAGAGAGAGGCGGGAAAGAGAGAGAAAGTGGGGGAAGAGAGAAAGAGAGAGAGGGAAAGAAAGAGAGAGGACGGAGGGAAATAGAGAGAAAGAGGGGGAAAGAGAGAGAAAGAGGGCGGAAAGAAAGAGAGGGGGAAGAGAGAGAAAGAGGGGGAAAGAGAAAGAGAGAGAGAGAAAGAGGGAGTGAGAAAGAGGGAAAGAGAAAGAGAGAGGGTGGAGGGAAAGGGGGGGAACAAAGAGGGAGAAAGAGAGAAGGGGAAAGAAAGAGAGAGAAAGAGGGGGAGAGAGAAAGAGAGAGAGGGTGGAGGGAAAAAGAAGGGGGAAAGAGAGAGGGA
This sequence comes from Notechis scutatus, assembly GCF_049901735.1. Classification (NCBI taxonomy): domain Eukaryota; kingdom Metazoa; phylum Chordata; class Lepidosauria; order Squamata; family Elapidae; genus Notechis; species Notechis scutatus. Next base: position 26,120,727 of record NC_142014.1, on the reverse strand, counting down.
GAGAAAGAGAAGGGGAAAGAAAGAGAGGGCCAATCACCAGGAGATGGCGAATTCTAGTTCTCCCTTAGGCATGAAATTGACTGGGTGATTTTGGGCCAATCACCAGAAGATGGCAAGTTCTAGTCCCGCCTTGGGCATGAAAGCCAATTAGGTGACTTTGGACCAATCGGCAGGAGATGGCGAATTCTAGTTCTCCCTTAGGCATGAAAGCTGACTGGGTGATTTTGGCCCAATCACCAGGAGATGGCGAGTTCTAGTTCTCCCTTAGGCATGAAAGCTAACTGGGTGACTATAGGCCAATCACCAGGTCATAGAGAATTCTAGTCCCACTTTAGGCAGGACAGGAAGTTGGGTGCCTTTGAGCCAGTCAATCTCTCTCAATCCAGCCCACCTCACAGGGTAGTTATTGGGGGGGGGGAGGACGAAGAATATTAGTTATGTTCACCACCCTGAGTTATTTATAAATATAATAAAAATGGAAAGAAATAACTAAATAAATAAATTTGCAAGCCACTTGTTCAGCCAAGATCTGCTGCCTTTCTGGAACATTGTTTGCAACACACATCCAACTTCAACTTCACAACTTCACATTCAGCTGATGTGGATATGATAACTCCTGCTCCATCATTAAAGTTACACAAAGGGTATTTCCTTTTGATCTCTAACTCTAACCCCTGAGGACGTCAGTGCTTCAGGCCATTCAGGGGCTGCAAAAGGCTACCAAGACGCTTTTAAAAGTTTTTTTTTTAGAGAAAAAACAGATGGAGGGGAGGAAATGGAGGAATAAGAATTTGATTTGAGTGACAAAAGTCATGGATAACTAAGAAAGGGGGAGACACCTGCATTCCTCAAGGTTGACTCAGCCTTCTGTCCTTCTGAGGTTGGTAAAATGAGGACCCATATTGTTGGGGGCGACATGCTGACTCTGTAAACTGCTTAGAGAGGCCTGTAAAAGCACTGTGAAGAGGTATATAAGTCTAAGTGTTATTGTCCTTCCTTCCTTCCTTCCTTCCTTCCCTTTCTTTCCCATTCACCTTCCTCGTGGCACAATGGTGAGAATACCATATTGTAGGCTGATTCTGCCCACTGCCAGCAGTTCAATCCTGACCAGCTCAAGGTTGACTCAGCCTTCCATCCTTCCAAGGTGGGTAAAATGAGGACCCAGATTGTTGGGGGCAAGAGGCTGACTCTGTAAACAGCTTAGAGAGGGCAGTAAAGCTCTGTGAAGTGGTATATAAGTCTTTTTTATTTTTTTAGTATAGATTTTTTAATTCATGTACATTTTGAATACAGTGTATTGTCAGGGCATATCATTTACGTAAATGACAAAGAAAGAACAAACAGGAGTAATAATACATACACCAGTAATAATAGTGATAATATAAGAATAATTTTAACTAGTTTTCTCTTTATATTAGCTTATTTGTAATTCTGTTGATTATATTAGCATATTCATAATAGTAAACCATCTTTATATTTAATTCTTACACAGCATTAATCTTTCTTCATCTCATTTCTATCTCTTGTCTCTAACTGCTCGTAAAATCTATTCCATGTTAAATAATATTCTGTGTTCTTCTTCATCCTTTATTGTTAATGTCAGTCTATCCATCCCTGCACAGTCTAATATTTTTCGAATTAATCTAATCTAATCATCTAATGGAGTGTCTAAAGTGGTATATAAGTCCAAGTGCTATTGCTCTCCTGCCTTCCTTCCGTTTTTTAAACAACCTGACAAAGTTTGATCAGTGCCTCCAAAAAGCTTATTTGGGAAAGTGCCTCCCCTTCCACTTCTTCCTGAGATCTGAGGGCGCTCCTAAAATATTGCCTCTGCTAAAAAAGAAAGAAAGAAAGAAGGGGGGGGGGGACCAACGGTGTCTCTTCCTTTCTCCCGCCCCCCTTCCACCCATTCCCCTCCCCCCCCCCCAGCTGTCCTGCATAAAGCCAGGGCCGAAGGACCAGGGCGCTCAGGATCAGCGAGTGGCCAGCAAAGGAGAAGAAGGACCAAAATCGCCTCTCGGCTCCTGCAACTTCCAAGCCAAGCGAGCAACCATGATGAGCCCCGTCCCGGCTCCAGCCTTTCTCCGCGCCTTCAGGCTCCTGCTGCCGCTGGCCGCCTGGGGCTTGGGGGGTCCCGCCGTCGCTTCCCCCATCTGGGGCAACGCCGACGAACTGGTGCACCTCTACACCTCCGGCTCCAGGAGGAGCTTCCACCTGCAGATCCATCCCGACGGACGCGTGGATGGCAGCCCGTCCCAGACCGTGCATAGTAAGTGCCCGGGAGGAGCTGCGAGGCTGGCTGATGCGGGAGGGATGGAAGGGGTGGGGAGCCTGTCCAGGAGCATCCCGGAGGCTCCAAAGTGTTAGGAATTCAATAACGGAGTTGAAGAATCCTTGGAGGTCTTCTACTGGCAGAACTTGAACTCAGTTTCCCACTTTCTTTCTTTTTTAAATATACTTTATTAATCTTTTATAATTTTAAAAAGTCAAACAACAACAAAATAGAACTTATATCAACAGTTTGTGACATTTGTCTTATCCTAATATTTTGTGCATTATTTACAAATATACAAAATTGTGCCAATATAAATCATTAACTTATCTAGTACTTATCTCTATTTATTTACAATCCATTTATCTATCTACCAATCTTCTTTGCTCAATCCAATCATACCATTTTCCCCACACCTTGTAGTAATCCTATGGACTCAAGGTTAATTTGTCCATCTCAGCACAACTCATTATTTTTTGAATGGTCAATTCCTCTGGTGGTATACATGTGTGTTTCCAACATTGGGCATAGCAATCCTGGCTGCAGTTAAAATGTGCAATATTAAATATTTTAAATTTCTCTCATATTTCTTTTTACAGTTTCCCACTTTCTAATCTGGTGCCTTAGCCAGGTTAAATTAAGGTCCACTTTATCCAAGTTTATTTTTAAGTATGGATAGATAAATAATAATAATTAGAGAAAAGTGGACCTCTATGCTACTAAAACTCTTGGTGTCTGAAACTTTTTAACTAAACAAAAATGATGCGTCGTAGGGCAAAATGTTTTGCAGCAAGATGCCTCAAATAGTAACTTAAAGAATGCATCCAAAATCCAGAACATTTACTCCCATGGAATTAAAATTTTGAAAATCTCTTCAAACATTTTGCGATCTAAAAATTATTGTAAATTACCATAATGCCCATGATGCACAATGCATTTCCTGCACTCAGCTCCTGAGGTTTGTCTGCATCATACTGTTCAATCTGGGCTATTTTCAAGCCAGATGCCTTGATTGAGACATATCTGAATATCTTCCTGAATTTTTAAGAGCTTTTCAAACACATTAGAAGCTCTGCTATTCTTGAAGGCATGGAGGAATTTGGCAAGGAAATATCTCCGAAATTATGACCCAATCAATCACAGATTATCTAGAATAGAATAGAATAGAATAGAATAGAATGGAATGGAATGGAATGGAATGGAATGGAATAGAATGGAATAGAATAGAATAGAATAGAATAGAATCAGAAACAATGGAATGGAATCAAATGGAATGGAATCAAATGGAACCAATTCGAATCAGAAACAATGGAATGGAATGGAATAGAATAAAAAAAATGTAGAATAGAATGGAATGGAGTTGAATGGAATGGAATAGAATAGAATAGAAAATATGAATGGAATGGGTTCCATGCAGTGGTGGTATTCAAATTTTTTACTACCGGTTCTGTCGGTGTGGCGTGGCTTGGTGGGCATGGCTTGGTGGGTGTGGCATGGGAAGAGGGATACTGCAAAATCTCCATTCCACCCCACTCCAGGGAGAAGGTTACTGCAAAATCCCCTTCCTTCCCCACCCCACTAACCACTGTTTTCCCCCTTGACTGATGTAGTGAAAATGCTCGCCTCCAACTCGGAAAGTTGAGAGTTCAATCCGAGATAGCGGCAGATATTTCTCTCCCAGGGTGCAAAGACAAGATATCTTTTGTGAACTCTGGGGTGGCGTCAGGAAGGGCTAGTAAATGTTCAACTCCATCCAGTTGCTTAAACTCTTCCCTGAATTAAAGGACTTAGGTAAAGGTTCCCCTCGCGCATACGTGCTAGTCGTTTTCGGCTCTAGGGGGCGGTGCTCATCTCCATTACAAAGCCAACGAGCCAGCGCTGTCCAAAGACGTCTCCGTGGTCATGTGGCCGGCATGACTAAACACCCGAAGGCGCACGGAACGCTGTTCCCTTCCCACCAAAGGGGTCCCTATTTTTCTCCTTGAATTTTTACATGGTTTCGAATGGCAAAAATCTGGGACAAATAACGGGAGCTCACTCCATTACACGACGGTAGGGATTCGAACTGCTGAACTGCCGACCTTTCTGATAGACAAGCTCAACGTCTTAGTTCAAAAGAGAGTTTTCCCATTTGACCGAGTCTTTGGGCAAATGTTTTGCCACCATTGGCCAGAATTTGGGAAGACCGAGAAGGCATCAAATCATATCATAATGTTCTGATATTTGAAGTTGCTATTTCTGCCTTAAGAAATGTACAAAGAGCTCTCCTAATATTTAAACTGTTCACTTCCAGGTGCTTTGACAATCAAAACAGAAAGTGCAGGGTATGCAGTGATCATTGGTGCGAAGAGTGGACTCCACCTTTGCATGGACATTAACGGAAATCTCTTTGGATCGGTGAGTCCTAATATTTATTTGGGGTTATTTGACTCCTTTCCCAGTGCAGCCAAGGCGTTAAGTCCTCATTTTACAACCCCAATGAAGTCCGTTTCTGTTGTTAAGTGAGTTTTGACCCATTTTCCAACCTTTCGTGCCACAATTGTTACATGAATCCCTGCAGTTGTCAAATTAATAACATGGTCATTAAGTCAATCTGGCTTTCCTCATTGACTTTGCTTGTTAAAAGGTCACAAAAGGGGTTCACACGACCCAGGGACACAGCAATTGTCATAAATGTGAGTCAGTTGCCAAGCATCTGAATTTTGATCATGTGACCATGTTGGGTGGGGTGGTGGTGCCATGGTCGTAAGTGTGAAAACTGGCCCTGTCATTTTTTTCAGTGCTGTTCTAACTTCTGTCAGTCATTAAACAAACAGTTGTAAGTTAAGGACTACCTGTAATTTAAAAAGTAGATAAATTTAAGAGGCTACCAAACTCTCTGGTTTATATTAAGAAATTGACCTTTACAAACTTTATCTAAAGTTTTTAAGGAAAAAAAAGATGAAAAAGATTTGGCTGGAGATAACATAATCATAAACAAGAAAATGGTGCTTTAAAACTACTTTTTTCCCCAACATGTTGAATGCAAATATTGAGGAAAAATATGCATTGACAATTCACTTTTTCTCAGTGTCATTGTAACTTGGAGCAGTCACTAAAAAAGGTCACTGTGACCTTTTGTGCCAAAGTTGTTAAGTGAATCACTGCAGTTGTGAAGTCAGGAACACCTGTTGTTGTTAAGTGAAACCTGGCTTCACCATTGCTTCTCAGTCTGGCTGGGCAGAGCAGGGGAGAGGTAGAGCAAGGCAGAGGGAATTGCGCACAGCAACTCGTGGGAAGCAAATCTCGTGAATTATCTTTTATGGTCGAGGCTCATCTGGGTTCCTGGCGTCTTCCCAACTATATGTGTTTTGTTGGCCTTTGAAGTCTGCAATTCCTTATCCTGTCCTGTCCAGTTAGTTGCTGTAGCATAGATTGTGTGGATTTTTATTTACAGTTTATATGTACTTTGTTTTTGGACTGAATTTCCTCCCCTGAAAGACTGTTCTTGGGAGAGTTTTTTTCTCCAGCCGACGGTAACTGGACATTGGGGGCAAAGTTGGAGGTATTAAAGGGACTTTTCTTACTTATGTGACTGTGTTGCTTTTGTGCCACACCTCTTTGGGTCATCACAAAATGTCTGGAAAATATTCGAGACCAAAATATGCTGCGGATGTTTTTTTTACGGCTTGATTTTTTTACGGCTTGATTTTTCACCTCTGTTCTTAACATTTCTGTGGTGTTTGTTTCTTTTAGAATGCCTTCGGCAACGAGGACTGCGTCTTTAAGCACACGATGCTGGAAAACGGCTACGATATTTACCAATCCCCCAAGTACAATTACCTGGTTAGCCTCGGGAGGGCCAAGCAACCGCTGTTCCCCAATATGAATCCTCCGGCTTTCTCTCAGTTTTTAACCAGGAGGAACGAAATCCCCTTAAGCCAGTTCATCACGCCAAGGCCTCAGGAGGAAGACACCAGGGACGACGATGGTGAGATCTGTGGGGGCATCTTGGCGGGAAAGATACCGGAAGAGAGCCCAGATGAGGTGGGCATCCACCCCTGCTTGATCAGCTCAAATTCTGAGGAGAGAGACCCAAACGGCGCCACATTGAGCCGAAGATTTCCAAGCCCCCGAACGAGTTTCTGAACCTGAGACGAGAACTGGACTTCTTCTCCTGAACCGTCAAAGAAAGCGAAATTCCTTTCCCCCCCCAGATGAATTGTTCAGAATAAGGAGGGGAGGGGGTCACAACTGTGTACAGGTAGTCCTCGACTTACAACGGGTTCATTTAGTGACCGTTCAAAGTTACAACGGCGCTTTAAAAAAGGGCCGTGGGGCATAGGAATGTTTTCCACACCTGCGACCATTGTGACGTTCCCGGGGGCCACGTGATCAAAATCGCTTGCCACTGACACGTCTTTGTACAGTTGCCTGGCTTAACGCAATGCCCCTTTTTGCGACCTTTAACAGATTTAACAGAGTTGGAAGGGACCTTGGAAGTCATCTAGTCCAACCCGCTTCTGACGAGCCACGTCAAAGGGGGAATCCAGGTTCCCTTAAGAACCCGTCTTACTAACTTCAACAGTGGCAGTTAAGATTCATTTAAACGACTCTGGCAGGAAAAGGCTTAAAATGGAGCTCACAACAAATGTTTCGCTGAGCAACATACATTTGGGGCTCAATCGTCGTTGTATCTCAAGGACTATCTTTAGGCCTCTTCCTGGTTCTATCCCATGGTCCTTACCAACCTGAATGACAAACATGGGTTATGAGGCGAGTTTTATATCTTTTTGTTCTATCGACGTTTCAATGTTTAAGCTTTGCCCCGTAATGCTGTACAGACAGTATATACCAGTGGTAGCTAATCTTTTTGGACTCCTGTGCCAAAAATTGTGTGCGCACTTGCATGCTCACGCTTGTGTGCCAGCACCCAGAAGGTAATGCACGCCCCCTAGGCCCCCTATGCATGCATGCACAATCCCCACCACCGCCCCGTTACCTGCACTGCGCCTCACAGCTGATTTTCGGCCGGTTTGAGGCTTTTTTCAGCCTCCCAGAGGCTTGAGGAAGGCTTCTGCAGGCTTTGCAGGCCGAAAACTAGCCCCGTTTCATCAGTATTGTCAGAAAAACAGGAAGTGATGAAACGGGGCTAGTTTTTGGCCTGCAAAGCCTGCAGAAGCCTTCCTCAAACAAGCCGAAAATCAGCTGTGAGGCATGCGCATGCGCAGTGAGGTAAGTTTGCCTGCAGCTCGTGTGCCGGCACAAATGGCTCTGTGTGCCACCTGTGGCACGTGTGCCATAGATTCGCCATCATGGATGTATACCAAGGGTCTTCAAAGCTTGGCAAGCTTAAGACTTTTGGACTTCAACTCCCAGAATTCCTGAACTAACATGACTGCAGGAAGAATCCTGGGAGTTGAAGTCCACAAATCTTAAAACTGTCAAGTTTGAAGACCCCTTCTTGTCATGCCACAGTCCACCCACAGAAGACTGGCCGAGATGGCAAAGTTGCCAACATGTTATTGGTTGAATCTTTGACTTGATTTGACTCTAAGTCAAAAAAGAATGCCCAGAATCTTTAAATAAGCAAAATCTGTGGGTCAACAGTGGCAGCAGGAGAAAAAAGGGTGAACACCCTCTATTATAGAGATGGACAATTAATTTTTTACAAGAGTCAACATGAGAAAGTGAGACTGTTGTGGAGGAGCAAATCAAAACAGTTCCAGACATGACATATCTCACAACATTGCAAAACGAGTCCAAGGAATCCGATTCCGCCAAGATCATCTCCATGAGTTTCTTCCTTTGGGTCTTAGCCAGACTCCCTCCTGACTAACCTTAGCTGGATTCAGGATGCTGACCCGTCCCAGCAACCCGTTGGCCAAAGGTAGGCTTTGTGCAGGACATGCCAAATCTCGGTATTTTGGCATGGGTTATCTACGACCCGATGGACTGGAATGGACAGATGAGGCTCCCTTCCCAGAGAACAGAGTTGAGATGCTCCATAAAGCAACTTTGTGGGCTGTTAAAAACATTAAACGGGCAGCCATCCCTCTGGGCTGGGGTTCAAATCCAGGTCATGCCCGACTCCTTCTAACCCGGGATGTCAAGATATGACAGGAAAGTTTGAAAGAGGCAGAAAACTCCTAGAAAAAAGTCTTTGGTGGGAATGGTGCACCAGATTAGGGCTAGATCCAATTCTCTTGGGAATTAATTATTTGTGCCTGATTCCCACTGGAACTGTTATACTATTGTTTTATTCTGCTGTACAGCATCTCATTTACTGGTATCTTTCTTTTTTGATTTCTTACGAACTTTATCCATGCTGAAAATGCAAAGTCACTATCAAAGCACTCATTTTTCTTCTACATCAAATGGAAACTCTGTAGGTAAAGATTAGTAAAAAGAATTATCAGCCCGAAGGGTAATAATTGTCAGTTTTGAAGTCTGGCCCAGTGAACAAGTAATCCTTGACTATTCAGCAGTGCTGAAAAGGTCCTGTGATCAAATATTTTGGGCTCTTGGCAAACCAACATGTATTTCCAATGCCTCCAATGTCTTGGAAGACGTTTCGCTTCTCATTCAAGAAGCTTCCTTCAGTTTTCATTGGCTGGGACGAGATCTACAACCGGTAGCTCTTCTGGTGCTACTGCAAAACTCAGTCCTTTGGCCAAACAGCTTCTTGGATGAGAAGAGAAATGTCTTCAAAGTATAAAGTCCAGTTGCCTCTTGAAAAAAAGTGCATCTTTGGGACAACCATGACCAGGATGACAGAGAATCTCCATAGACAAGCAGTTCTCTTCCAAAACAGTGCCCATGATCTCACAATATCCCAAAATGAGCAGAAGTTGTCCAAGTCAGCTAGGATGATCTTATTGGATCTCAGCAGAACCCTTTCAAGACTAACCGTAGCTGGATTCAGGATACTGACCCATCCTATCAACTTGTTGGTCAAAGGTAGGCTTTGTGCAGGAAATGCCAACTCTTGCCATGGGTTATCTTCAACCAGATAGAGGGTAATGGGTAGATGAGGCTCCTTTCTGGAACAATGGAGTTGAGATGCTTCATAAAGCAGCTTTGTGGCCTGTTAAAAGCATTAGGGGGCAGCCATCCTTCCAGGATGAGGTTCGAAACCAGGTCAAGCAAAGCTAAGAGAGGAAGCCACATTTACAACAACCACACAAATTACTTTACAGTAATTTGATAGGGAAAAAAAAGATTGTAAAATCCAGTGTGACTTACCTAAGGACCGCTTCGCTCAGCGACGGAAGTTCTAATTCCAACCTCAGCTGCCGAGTCCTTAAATGGAACCTGTTTTCAGGATGGGACAGAGCGATGGGTGTTCTTCATCCAAGGGTGTCCCCCCCCAAAGGCTAAACTGTGGTTAGTGGAATCGTGGTAGCACATTTCAGGCAGCAAATGAAATATTAATTGCTCAAATCTCACGGGCCAGGCAAAAATTATTTTTTAAAAAATAAAAAAAAAGTTTGAGGGGGAGAAAATGAGGGTAATATTTCTGCCCCCAAATCCATTAAGATTTGATAAAAGAGACGTGAGTGGAGAAAGGGAGGAGACAGTGCTGAACATGGAACATGGAACTCTGTAACGTTTTTATGGAAAGTCCCAATTGGGATGTATGTACCCTAAAGAAATAAGGGTGCTTTGATGGGAATTGTTCACAAGAACTTCCTGGAAAAGTATCTTCCTATTTTCCTATTTATTTATTTATTTGGATTATTTACATATTGAAGATGTATTTATGAGTATTTATGATGTTTCTTATTCTGTCCTCCAATTCTGTCTCTCGATGAAGACAAAATAAATGTTTCGTGTTTTTCAAGAAGGAAACGTGTCTTTATTAAACAGTAGCTCGATACCCGTGCTTCGCTATAAAACTATGTAGTCCGGGCTCAGTTTTTGGGGAAGAAAATAGGCGGGAGGGGATTCTACCTCTGCCTACCAGCATCCTTCGGTATTCCTCTGGCTAGCGTCCTGTCAAGCACACATTCCATTCCAATTCAATTCTATCATTAATATTCATTAAAATCTTAACATCTTTAACATTTCTTTTCAATTAAATATCATACTTCCTTGGGAACACTTATAAACTTTCCATAGTTAATTCTTTTGTTTCCATATTTCTCACTTATATTTTTATCAATCATTACTAATAATTAAAAATGTTCCCATTTAATTCTCTCAATCATTTTAATTCATTTATTTATTACCAAACATTCAACTACATTACAGTAAATATTTTATCCATCATTTTAATCATATTTTCTAAAATTATTTCTGTTTATAATATAACAATGCTATCTTATGTACCTTTGCAGAATCCCTTTTGCAATTAAATTTTCACCCATTATCTCTAAACAAGCTTATGGTTACAATCCTTATATCTTTTCCCTGTTTCTCCATTTCTTGTTTCTGTCTTTTACAACTTCTTTTCCTTGCCTTCTTCCCCCACTTCTTCTCCCTCCCCCTTTTACCCCCTCGTCTCTCTACTTCTAACTCTCTCATCTGTCATCCCCTCTTCTGTTGCTTTCTAATATTATACTTATCTTTCAAATTCTTCTTCTTCTTTTTGGTTGTTTTCTCTAGTCTTAAACCTTTCGCTCTCTTTCCCCCCTTTTCTTCCCCCCACCACTTAGAATTATTTGATCATTAAAGATGGCTTCTTCTTTGTCCCAATCTTCTTGTTCTGCAAGCGTTTCTTGTTGTTTCTCATAGTTCCAGATCTCCATTTCTAAAAATTGAAATACGAACCCAAAAGAACCTCTCCCTTCTTGTGCATCTTCTTTCCATTTTTTAAGTTCCATTTTCAGTTCTTCTAAGAGTGATACCATTTTAAAGACTTTTAAACAACCACCTGGTTAATTTTAGTCATCCAGATGCAAAAACCAAAAATCACCAAGTAATCCAAATAATCCAAGGCTGTTTCTTTCTGCTTCTTTTTTCCACTTTCTCTTCCTGGGGTTCTATTATTTTGTTACCAAGTTTCAATTAAGATGTATCTTTGAGGAATCTTGTTAAAATTTCACTGTAAGTTCCTTTTAGTTACAGTTCCATTCCTTAGTTCCAGGCAGTCTCCTCCATTTTTCCAGATCCTGCCCTTTTATTCTTTTTTTTCTCCTTTCCTGCTTTTAAAAACTTTTAAATATCTAGAAATCTTTATTATCCCTTTGACTTTTATTTTCAGCTTAGATGCCTATTAATGTCAAAGTGGATTTTTTTCAATTTCTTGCTTAAGTCTCTTAGCTGTCAATATAAGGAAGGGAAGAAAAAAAAAACCCTAATCCTTTCCCTTCTCTCTCTCCTTCGCAGCTTCAAAATCTTCTTTGGGAACAATATTATTAAATTTAAATTCCTTATTTGTTGCTTTTGCTGTTTGACCCGGTCAACCAAAACTTTCTCTTCTTATCTTCCTCCTGCACATTCTCTTCCGGTCGAGTTCTTCTTTGTGGTGGCCATTTCTGATCACCGCTACAATCGCCTTCGGGAAAGGGAGTAATGGCCAGCTGGGGAGGAGAGATGCGGCTCTCCTCAACCCTGCAGGCAGTCTCCCCCTTCTTCACCACCTCTACGGGGTGGCTTAGCCCCAAAACTAGCTGGCTCGGGGCACTCCAGCGGCGAGCACGGATCAAAGCCTTGCAGAGATGAGGTTTCGGTCTGTCGCCGAAGAAGCTCAAACCGAAAGCCTCAATAAGGAGAAAATTGTTGACAGTGGGAACAATTAATGTAGAATGGCTTGCCTATTGGGGTTGTGGGTGCTCCATCACTGGGATTTTTAAAAAATAGAGCAGACAACCAATTGTCTGGGATGGAATAAGGCTCCGGCCTTGAGCATGGATCTCAGTGTGTCTCTTGCCAGCCTTGTGTGTCTATGTTTTATGTTGTAATTTTAGCTGCGACGAATATTTCCCGTTCAGTCCTGACAAGATCTCCATATCTGAAATTAAGAATCACCGTGCATGCAAAGCAAAGATATTGGGAGGTATATATTTTCTACCTAGGAAAAGCTAGGTGTTGAATGTCAACGTTTGAGGCTCCTTTTGGCACAGCTCAGGATCCTTCCTCCAAACCAGGAGGCCCTTGACATTGGAAAAGAGGTGGAGAAAAATAGCTTGATTGATCTAATTGCACTTTCTACAAGCATCCCTTGGTGAAGTGTTACATCTTGTTTGTCTTTGACATGTCTGTTATACGACATCTAATACCCATAAACTTATATTTGAGTGTTCCAGTGGTGGGATTCAATTTTTTTTACTACCGGTTCTGTGGGCGTGGCTTGATGGGCGTGGCTTGGTGGGCGTGGCAGGGGAAGGATGCTACAAAATCCTCATTCCCTCCTCACCCCACTAACCTGCTTTCCAGCTCCGTTCTCCTGTGCAGGGCAACCAAAGAAGACCCAGCCAATCAGCTGGGACTCAATGGGAGGCAGAGAAGAGATGGGGGCGGGGCCAGTCACAGGTGGTTTTGGCCGGTTCGCCAAACTACTCAAAATTTCTGCTACCGGTTCTCCAGAACTGGTCAGAACCTGCTGAAGACCACCTCTGGAGTGTTCATATGTGACATAAAGACTCGTGCCTTCGGTCTCCATGTTACAGAGAAACATGTTCTCTTACCTCCATGAATAGTACAGATACAGATACAGATTAACAGAGTTGGAAGGGACCTTGTAGGTCATCTAGTCCAACCCCACACCCAAGCAGGAGACCCTACACCATTTCTAACAGATGGCTGTCCAGTCTCTTTTTTGAAAGCTTCCAGGGATGAAGCTCCCACAACTTCTGAAGGAAACTTCTGTTCCAATGGTTGATTGTTCTCACAATCAGAAAATGTCTCCTTATTTTTTGGTTGATTCTCTCCTGGATCAGTTTCTGTTGAGGTAATTCCCCGTTAGGAGAATGAGCGCATACAGGGAGACATATTTGAGAGTAGTGTTTGAATAATACACATACAGCACACAGATACACTGTACAGTAAATGTAGGTTTTTACTTCCAGAAACGTTAAGCAAAGTCCAAACAAGCAATCCAAAATCATTCACAGGTAAATCAGTCAGTTTTTCAATCCAGGGATAATCCAAATATCAAAGTCCAGTGTCAAAAAACAGTTCAGTATCAGACTTACATCAAATCCAGAAATATCAGTCAATTAGGAAAAATGGAGGAACGGCAATATTTTCCAACAGAAGGAAACAGAGATACACTCACACTCTCTTCTGAGACTAAGGCCTAAGATAAACCAGGTTTCTGGCTCCATCTTATGGCCATTTGAGAAACCACACCCAATTGCAGTTTTTAGCATGCTCTTAAAGATACAGTTTGAAAATGTTTATCCTGGTTTATATATTTCTAACCCAAATAGCTGTTAGGTGACTCATATTCCTAACAGTTTCCATCCATTATTCCTTGTCTGGCCTTCATGTGCCTTGGAAAATAGCTTGACCCCCTCCTCCTCTCTGTGGCAGTCCCTCAAATATTGGAAGACTGCTATCTTGTCTCCTCTGGTTCTTCTCTTTACTAGACTAGCCATGCCCAGATCCTGTAACCGTTCTTCATATATTTTAGTCTCCAGTCCCCTAATCATCCTGGTTGCTCTTCTCCGTACTCTTTCTAGAGTCTCAACATCTTTTTTATCAGTGAACTAGGTCTCACAACAGAATTATCACGGTACAAATCAAATGCCCACAAGCATCGGAACGCATCAATGATTCACATTAGAGCAAATAATTTTATTGGGCAACGCAAGGTGACCCAAGAGTGCACAATTGTTTTAATTCTCAGTAGCAACTGCAGAGCATTGGTTGAGAAACCATCATGAGTCCCTTCACGATCTGATGGTTTTGGAAGTGGGTGTAACCTTCCTCTCTCCCGCCTCCCCTTCCATCCGTCCATCCGCCCACCCCACAACCGTCCTGCATAAAACTAGGGCCAAAGGGGCAAGGCTCCCAGCACTGGCAAGTGGTCAGCAAAGGAGAAGAACCAGGATCGCCTTTCAGGTGCTGCATCTTCCAAGCCAAGAACTATGTGCCCCATCCTGGATCCAGCGCTTCTACGCGTCCTCAAGCTCCTGCTGCCCTTGGCTGCCTGTGGCTGGGGTCCTGCGGTCGCCTTCCCCAACTGGTCCAACTCCGATGACCTGGTGCACCTCTACACCTCCAGCCAGACAATGGGCTTGCACCTGCAGATCCATCCTGATGGGCGTGTGGATGGCAGTACATCCCAGACCGCGGAGAGTAAGTCCCCGGAGGAGCTGTTGAGTTGGCTGGTGCGGGAGGGAGGGAAGTGGGGGGGCACATCCAGGATCACCCCTGGAGGCTCCAGAGTGCTAGGAATTCAATAACAGAGTTGCAAGGGACCTTGGAGGTCTTCTAGTCCAACCCCATGCTCAGGCAGGAAACCTTAGACCATTTCAGACAAAGGGTTGTCCAATCACTTCTTAAAAGCCTCCAGGGCTGGAGCAAAAACAACTTCTGGGGGCAAGTCATCCCACGGATTAGTTGCCGAGTAGTGAAAATGCTCGCCTCCAACTCGGGAAGTTGAGAGTTTGATCCTAGATAGCAGCAGGTATTTCTCTCCTAGGATGCAAAAGAAGATATCTGTTGTGAACTCTGGGCTGGCGTCAGGAAGGGCATCCGGCCAGTAAATGCTCAACTCCATCCAGTTGCTCCAACTCTTCCCTGAATTAAGGGATTTCCAGGGTCATTAAAAAGAGAGTTTTCTTGTTTGACCGAATCTATGGGCAAACGTTTTGCCACCATTGGCCAGAATTTGGGAAGACTGGGAAGGCATCACATAATAATATTCTGTTATGGGAGGCTGCTATTTCTGGCTTCAGGTATGTATGAAGAGCACTTCTAATATTTAACCCATTCGCTTCCAGGTGCTTTGATAATCAAAGCTGTAAGTGCACGCCATGTAAGGATCACTGGTGCGAAGAGCGGACTCAACCTTTGTATGGACAGTAAAGGACATCTCTTTGGATCGGTGAGTCCTAATATTTATTTGGGATTATTTGGATTCCTTTCCTAGTGCAGCCAAGCCATTAAGAACTTGTGTTATGAGAGTTGAAGTAGGTTTCTTGGTCTAGCAAGTGGAAGAAGAAAATTCTATCATA
Source organism: Notechis scutatus (assembly GCF_049901735.1). NCBI lineage: Eukaryota > Metazoa > Chordata > Lepidosauria > Squamata > Elapidae > Notechis > Notechis scutatus. Next base: position 26,105,349 of record NC_142014.1, on the reverse strand, counting down.
CTCAATTCCTTTCGATTTGGGACTGGGGCATGTTTGTTCCTTTCCCTGGAGATACGGTGACATAACATGAGGTGAATTGGTGCTCACACTTTCCTCCTAGGACAGGGGTGTCAAAGTGGGTTTCTTCAAGGGCTGGATCAGCATTGTAGTTCTATGTGGGCCAGTGGCGGGGGTGGTGGCTGGGGGAGGGATAGGTGCCTCATGCAGCACCCTCTGGCCAAAACGGGGCACGGGGCACTGCTGGCTGTTTTCGGCCTGTTTTACGGCCTGTTTTCGGGGTGGTTTTTCTGGCCATTTTGTGAAAACGAGGAGCAGGGGTGGGCTGATTCTGCCCCGCAGGCCTTGAGTTTGACACCCCCGTCCTAGGACATCCGCAGCATGTTGTCATTATTCTATGGAGAACTTGGACGTCTGGCACAAAGGATGGGGACCCAAGGGTAAGTGATAGTTTAGAAAATGTATTTATATTTGGGAAATATTCGACACCCAAGTGCGTCGTCGGAATTTTTCCACTGTAAGATGTGGCTGATTTTTACCTCGGGCTTGACCTTTGGTTTGTCTTTTGGTGTTTTCTGTTTGTGTCTCCTTTAGTCTTCCTTCAGAGAAGAGGATTGCGTCTTTAAACACACGCTGCTCGAAAACGCCTTCGACGTTTACGAGTCCCCCACGCACCGTTTCCTGGTCAGCCTAGGAAGGGTTAAGAAACCCTTGCTTCCCAATAGGAACGTACCGTATTTTTCTCAGTTTTTAACCAGAAGGAATGAAATCCCCTTAAGCGAGTTCAGTGCAACAAGGCCTCGGGAGGAAGAGACCTTTGACGGTTATTTCGAGCCCTGTGTGCCCCCCTCGTTTGGAGGGGTACGTGAAGAAAGCCTAGGTGAGGCGGGGATCGACCCCTGCTTCCCCATTGGTGAATAGAGAGGGCCAAACGACACCATGCTGAGGGGATGGTTTTCTAGCCTTCAAACGGATTCCTGAACCCGAGACGAGAATTGGACTTCTCACCTGAACCATCAAAAAAAAGCTAAATTCCTTTTTCCCCCCAGATGAATTCTTCAGAATCAGGAGTAGGGGGGGAGTCACGGCTGTGTACAGGTAGTCCTCGACTTACGACAGTCCATTTAGTGACCGTTCAAAGTTACAACGGCGCTAAAACGGGGGGGATTAGGAACCTTTTTCAGCCTTACCAGCATCCCCGTGGTCAAGTGATTAAAATTCAGATGCTTGGCCACTGACTCACCTTTATGATGATTGCCATCTTGGGATCCCCTTTTTGAAACCTTTAACAGATATAACAGGTTAACAGAGTTGGAAGGGACCTTGGAGGTCATCTAGCCCAGCCCCCTTCTGACGGGCCAAGTCAGTGGGGAAGCCAGGCTCCCTTCACAACCCGTCTTACTAACTTTAACAGCTGCAATGATTCACTTAACAACTCTGGCAGGAAAGGACTTAAAATGGGGCAAAAGCTCACTTAACAAATGTTTCGCTGAACAACATAAAATTTGGGGCTCAATCACAGTTGTAACTCAAGGACTATCTTTAGGCATCTTCCTAGTTCTATCCCAGGTCCTTACTGACCTGAATGACAAATGTGAATTATGAGGCGAGTTTTACATATTTTTACATATTTTTTACATTTCAATGTTTAAGCTTCGCCCCTGTAATGCTGTACAGATAGTATATAGAATTCTTGTCATGCCACAGTCCACCCACAGCTGACTGGCAGAGATGGCAAAGTTGCCAATATCGGTTGAATCTTTGACTTGATTTGACTCTAAGCCACAAAAAGAATGCCCAGAACCTTTAAATAAGCAAAATCTGTGTATCAGCAGCGGTAGGAAAAGAAAAAAGGGTGAACACCCTCTATTATAGAGATGGACAATTAAGTTTTTACAAGGGTCAACATGAGAAAGTGAGACTGTTGTGGAGGAGCAAATCAAAACAGTTCCAGACATGACATATCTCACAACATTGCAAAACGAGTCCAAGGAATCCGATTCAGCCAAGATCATCTCCATGAGTTTCTTCCTTTGGGTCTTAGCCAGACTCCCTCCTGACTAACCTTAGCTGGATTCAGGATGCTGACCCATCCTATCAGCTTGTTGGTCAAAGGTAGGCTTTGTGCAGGAAATGCCAAATCTCGGTATTTTGGCATGGGTTATCTACGACCCGATGGACTGGAATGGACAGATGAGGCTCCCTTCCCGGAGAACAGAGTTGAGATGCTCCATAAAGCAACTTTGTGGGCTGTTAAAAAGCATTAAGCGTGCAGCCATCCTTCTGGGCTGGGGTTCAAATCCAGGTCATGCCCGACTCCTTCCAACCCGGGATGTCAAGATATGAGAGGAGAGTTTGGAAGAGGCAGAAAACTGCTAGAAAAAGTCTTCAGTGGGAACAATGCACCAGATTAGGGCTAGATCCAATTCTCTTGGGAATTAATTATTTGTGCCTGATTCCCACTGCAACTATTTTTTTATTCTGCTGTATCACATTGCGTTTACTGGTATCCTTCTGGGCTGGGGTTCCAGGTCATACCCAGGTCATGCCAAATCCAGGTCATGCCCAGCTTCTCCAGGATGCCAGGATATGAGACGAGTTTGGAAGAGGCAGTATTTGAAGCAGAAAATTCCTAGTAAAGATCTTCGGTGGGAATGGTGCACCATTTAGGAAGCTGGTTAGTTGTGTTAGCTGGATCCTCATCCAATTCTCCAATTGGGAATTATTTGTCCCCGATTCCCACTGCAACAATTACACTGTTGTTTTATTCTGCTGTACAACATCACATTTACTGGTATCTTTGCTTCTAGATTTGTTATGAGCTTTGTCTTATGCTGAAAATGCAAGTCAGTATCAAAGCACTAATTTTTCTTCTACATCAGCAAAAAATCTGTAGGTCAGGGATGTCAAACTCAAGGCCCGAGAGCCAGATCTTGCCCATGGGGTTGTCATGCCCCTGTTGAAGGCTGACTTCGAGGGAGAGGAGGAACAGCCGACAGGGAGTGGGAGTGTGGCTCCAGAGGTTGTGGAGGAAGCTGGGGAAAGGCACAGGCTGGCTGGGCAGTCAGAGGAGGACCGAAGTTCCAGGGCACGGAGGGAGGAGAGGATAAGGGAGAAACGTGAATGGCGTGATCTACAGGGGAGGAAAGGGCCTTGATCCCCTTCATGGGCTGCAGCTGTGAGGACTGTTTAAAAGAACGGACTACGCATGAGCCAGTGCTGGAAAGAAAGCGTGGAAATATTCTTATCTGAGTTCTGCCGTCCTTTCCAGTGTGTATTCCGATATCTGTGGACATCTTCAAGTCCTTATCTTGCCTGGTTCCCTTAATTGCTTCAGTGTGGTTTGTGTTGTTTTTTGATTGATAATTTATAGGTATTTTTAGTTTAAACGGCATTTCCTCCTTTTTTTGCAACTGTTTGTGGGAGAGTTTTTTTTGTCTCCAGTCAAGAATATTTGGAGCTTGGAAGCCAAGTTGAAAGAATTAAAGGGGCTTCACCTGTTTTTGTGACTTTATTTTGTATCCCATCCTGGGTCATCACAGGGTGCTTAGATCTGTCCCACGGGGCCATCTTGGAAACAGCGAAGGATTGGCCTGCAGTGCCTCTGCCAGCGAAAACAGAGCTCGGGATGGCTGCCCACAGCCCTCCTGAGCTCCGTTTTCGCCGGCAGAGGTTTGCAGGAGGCCATTGCGGCCAAAAACAGAACTCGGGAGCCCAGTTTCGCTGACAGAGTGCTCGGGCTGCCACAGGCGCCCTGATCTGAGGGACATCGAGTTGGCCACGCCCCGTGCCCCCCCGAGGTCAAACACAACCCTGATTTTTGCCCTCAAAGAAATCGAGTTTGACACCCCTGTTTTAGAGAGATCCTCACTCTCCTACAGGCTGGCTTGGGGTATTCTGGATTGTTGCACATCCCGCAGGCTCTGAGCACTAAACCAATAGACAGGACCTCACAAGAGGGGGTTACCTGGTTTCATTGATCTGCATTACGAATATGTACGACCCTGCCAGTTGCTTTCATAGGTAACCCTCTTCCCAAACAATGCCTGACCTGACCTAATACCTCACAATATCCCAAAATGAGTAGAAGGAATCCGATTCAGCTAGGACAGGGGTCGGCAACCTTAAACACTCAAAGCGCCACCAAGGTCCTAACCGGAAGCCCCCCATTCAATTCTGCAGCCGACAGGAAATCCAGTTCCCCCATCATAGAGTCTCCTCCTAGCACAGCGTCCTTTTCCCTCTACCTGCCCTAACTGAAAACCCTATCCATTGTGGAGCTGACCGACGACAGGGAGCCACAGCAGAGGGATGAAAGAGCCACATGCAGCTCCAGAGCCACGGATTGCTGACCCTTGCGCTAGGATCATCTCCGTGAGTTTCTTCCTTTGGGTCTCAGCTGGACTCTCCCAGGACTAACCTTAGCTGGATTCATGATATTGACCCATCCTATCAACCTCTAGGCTTTGTGCAGGAAATGTCAAATCTTGGTATCTTGGCATGGTTTATCTACGACCCGATGGAGGAGAACAGGCAGATAAGGCTCCTTTCAGGGAGAACGGAATTGAGATGCTCCATAAAGCAGACAATGAGAAGGCAATGTATGTATTTTTCTATTCCCATGTTTGTTTGTTTATTTGGATTATTTACATATATGACTATTTATGTTTGTTATTCTGCCCCTCCATTCTGTCTCTCCATGAAGACAAATTAAACGTTTTCAAGAAAGAAAGAAAAATCTTTATTAAAAGTTCCTGTTTCAATTCAGTGCAGTAATTCCGGTGTTCCTCGGGCACTCCCATACTCTCCTTCTAACAGGCATGATATTCCCCTCTGAAAAAAAAATCTGAAAAGTAGCCAAGCTCTTTTTTTTTTCCTCCGCGCGATTTCCCGCAGGGGAATTTTCCGGTAAATGAACATTGCTTTCGCTCTCCGGAGGGAGCTGCAGCCGTCTGGCTCTTTCCACACCTCCGCATCCCCGGCCCATGCCACCCCCGTCTTCTTCCCTTCTCCCGCCTTTCCCTGCCTCACAAGGTAGGTAGCCAAGCCGCTGTTCGGCTCGTCCGCTTGCCAAGCCAGCCTGCCCGCCACAGGGATGGTTTTGCCTCTAAAGTATCCATGGACCGAAAGGTGCCAGGAGGAAGAAACCCGGGAGCCGCTGCGCCTCCTCCGGTGCTGTTGCAAAGCGCACAACGGCTCTTCCTTTTTGCCTTTCCCTTCCCGAGGCAATGCGGGACTGGAGCCGCGCAGAGGCGCGCCGGCGGTAGCAACTCCTGACTCGGGGCCTCCGAGGGGAGGGGAAGAAGAAGAAAGGAGGAAGGCGATTCCCAACCGGCAAAGCTGAAAAAATCGGAATTCCGATTTTAGTCGGAAGACTATCATGTATGTCCTAAATTAACCACATCCCCTCCCGTTCTGACGTTCTGCCATTCTCCATCTCTCATTTATGTAGCCATAGTTTTGGTTTGTTTGGTGTTTTTTTTTTTAACAAAAAAACTCCCAGACTTTTGTGGCTGACTCAAAAGTTATATTTTAATGAACTCGAAAGTAACATTATTAGAAGGAATAACAAAAACAACATCTGAAGGCTCAATAAATATAAACACAGCAAGTGTTTTGCATATGTTAAAATACGGAGCAGTTGATAATTTAACAAAGGGAACCATAAACTTTTAGGACGTGGGCTTGAGGTCAAACACAAAGAAAGCCATCTGACCGAAAATTATGCATCTTAAATACACACACACACACACACACACAAACCCAAGACCTCAGGTCCTTCATTTCTGAAATGAAGAGTCAACAGCGCATGCAAGGCAAGGATATTTGGAGGTATATATTTTCTATCTAGAAATAGCTAAGATTTTGAATGTCAAGGCATGATGCTCCTCCTGGCACATCTCAAGACCCTTCCTCAAAAGAGGTGAGGCCACTGGCTCTTTTAATGCCATCTAGGAAAGGAAGCGGAGAAAAAGAACTTGACTGACATAATTGCACTTTCCACAAATATGACTCGGTGAATAGTTACGTCTTCATCGTCTTTGGCATGTGGGGGGAATAGAACATCTAAAACCCATAATAGCCATAAACCAATTTCTGAGTGTTTGTATGCAGCATAAAGACTTGTGCGTTTGGTCTCCATGTGACAAGAGAAATATGTTATCTTACCTCCATGAATAAGGGACCGGGCCTCACAACAAAACCATTCACAACCCAAGTTTAATGCCCACGAGTATCAGAATGTTTCAGAATAATTCACATTAGAGCGACAGCTTTACTGGCCAACACAAGGTGACAAAACAACAACAGCGCACGATTATTTTAATTCTCAGTAGCGACCACAGAGTAGTGGTTGAAGAAACCATCGCCAGTCTCTCAGTTCTCTGATGGCTTTTTGAGTATGTTGCCAAAAATGACATGGAAGGCCCAACTTCATCTTGCTTATTCTTAGAATATGGTTTGGCTCTATAGCATTTGTATCTTTTTCTAAAGAAAAAAACCGGATATGTATTTACTGCATGATTATTTCCAGGGAATTTCTTGCAATGAACTTAAGGCAAATTCCACCAGGGAGCTCCCTTGTGCAAATTCTCCTAAAGCAAACTAAGTCCTAATAGGAGACCAGTGTGCATTAGCACACAGTTGGACTGAGAGAGAGGAGTTGTTTGCAGGATCAGATCTGGTTTTGTCTCCTATTTTTTTTTATTAATACAGTTACTGAAGGATTCTAAAGGTGTTTTTTTTTTCAGGAGGCAACTGGACTATTTTGTCTTTTCCTTTGAAAATGTTTCACTTCTCATCCAAGAAGCTTCTTTAGCTCTGACTGAATGGTGGAGATTGGAAGGATTTATATTCCTTGCAGACAGCTGGTCATTTGCATCCTTTTCAGACAGTCCTTGAGGCCACCCGGAGGACACACATAAACCACCAAGTGGCCTCAACAACCCTCTAAAAGGATGCAAATGATCAGCTGTCTGCAAGGAGTATCAATCCTTCCATTCCCTGCCATCCAGTCAGAGCTGAAGAAGCTTCTTGGATGAGAAGCGAAAGGTCTTCAAAGAAAAACAAGTCCAGTTGCCCCCTGAAAAAAGCACCATGACCTGGATGACTGAGAATCTCTACAGACCTAAAGGATTCTAAGTTGTCCAAGTTATTTAAAATAATTAAAACAAAAGACAGGGGTTTATTTACTTTTTTAACTTTCTTAGCCATAGCTACTCTGCATTTAAGCTTTCTAATGGGATCATCCCACACCGCATTCGGTCCAGCAGAAATCCAGTTCCACCCTTGTAGAGGCCATGCTCTTAAAAAGGGAAGCTAGATTACACTCTGGTTCGCGGTCTGATCCTAATTAAATCATCTAAAAGAGGGGTTCCCAGCTCCTGGTTCATGGCACCTTTGAAACTGGGCTGTGGGAGTGGTGGGTGAATGCACAGGTGTGCGCCTGCGCACAGCTGCATTTGTAAAACCCCAACCTTTCGGGACTGGCAGAGACGGTGGCAGGGAGGAAGAGGGGATACATTACGTGCACAGCTACATTTGTGAAAGCAGCACACGTGCCCCCCAATAATCCTCTCTCCTCCCCCTGCTGCTGCCACCACCTCACCCGACAGGTTGGGGGGGGGGAGAACGCTGATCTAAAGATCACTGGTTAATTTATACGGCAGTATTATTCAAATTCTGCCCTTTCCTGGATGGCTCCCAGGTGGGAGAGCATTTAGAACAGCAATCAGTTCCAGAAGCTTCTCCTGGAAGATCACCTTTCCCACCAGGCAATGCTGTTTTCTTCTCTCTCCCCCTCACTTTCAACAAGGGCAAACTAGTAAAGAAAGTCGGACGCAAAATGGAGGTTCACATCCCTTAGCAGAAAATTCTTTCTGGTAAGCTAACGTTTTCCAAACATAATTGAGAAGATAATATGGCGATTCCACGCGGGGCATAAATAATTTCCTTCCTGGGTTAAACGTCGCACATCTACCTGCCTCTTAGCTGTCACTCATGTCACGTAAGTGGTCGCTTCTATTGAGAGAAAGGCAGAGGATTCTAGGGGGAAGGAGGCTCTCCTTCATTTCCAGTTTGACAATGAAGCGGCTGATCCCGGTATTGGGAGTCACCGAGGACAACTCGGCCTTTGTCAACGTGGCCGGCAAACTACACTGCAGGTCTGACATGAAGTAGCCAATCCAGTTTCTCATGTAGGCTCCATGACTCACAACCAGGATGTTGGCTGCCAGCCCTCCTCCTGCAGCTCCTTCAGAGTTAGAACCGCTCTCCGGTTCACCGTGGTGGTTTGGCAATGAAGTGGCAGGACTTCCTTCTGCCGTTTCCGCATCGGCTTCTGTCCCCAGAGAAACCCGTTTTTCTAGACGTGCCTCCTGGGCAACCAGATTGCAAAGGTATTCAAAGAAATCCTTGACGCGGGCTTTTACCTGAAGGGAGAGGGGAAAAAAAAAATCAGATGGAAAGCTTTGCAAAGGTATTGCAGGATAGGTTTTATCAGGGGGACCTCTGAAATTCCTGCTTGGTTTCTGTGCTAACACCTTTTTTTTTAGTTTCTTGGGATGGCTCCGCTGAACTTTCCACAAACTTGACTTAATGCCCCTGTTTTCCACATTCGTGGAAGTAAACCTGGACTTTCCAAGGCCAACTTGGTTCATATTCATCCACTATGGTGGCCCTCAGCACTTCCTACTCCTGTTCTTCCATGAGGCAAGTTCTCTTCCCTCAATCTGTGACTAGAAGTGTCCACTGAGGATGGAGTAGAACCAAAGGATTAATTCTACTGTGAGAATTAATCCCAGTCTACTATAATCATACATGGTATTGAAGGCCTGTAAGAGATCTACAGAACCAAGAGAGGAATACAGGGAGTCCTTGACAAACGACCACATTAAACCCAAAATTTCTGTCACTTTTGCCTCACTTTATGGCCTTCTTTGCCACCGCTGTTAAGCAAATCACTGCATTTGTTAAGTGAATCATGCCGTCATTAAAGAAATCTGGCTTCCCCCATTGACTTGCTTATTGGAAGCTGTGTGGGGAATGGTGAACTACAAAAGGTGAAGGCATGAACCCAGGTCACTGCAAAATATATGCCGGTTGGCAGCGCCCGGGTGCCATCAAAACACAGCATGAATTTTGCAGATTTCTCTTTGGGGAGGAATGGGTCCCAAATCGGGGCCACAGAACAGCATTTTAAAAAGTGGCAACAATGTGCTGTCTGCACTGTACTTGGAAGCAGGGAATGATGTGTAGATGGGTGTCATGAAATTGTGTAGTGGAACAGTGTTTATATCATCCATCCATTCACTATCATCTCTCTCTCTCTCTCTCTCCCTCCCTCCTCTCTCTCATATCTATCTATAATCTATCTATCATTTATCTATCTATCTATCTATCTATCTATCTATCTATCTATCTATCTATCTATCTATCTATCATCCATCTATCTATCATCTATCCATCAATCTATCATCTATCCATCAATCTATCATCTATCCATCAATCTATCATCTATCCATCAATCTATCATCTATATATCATTTATCCATCATCTATCCATCAATCTATCATCTATCAATCGATCTATCAATCATCTATCCATCAACCTGTCATCTATCTATCATCTATCTATCTATCTATCTATCTATCTATCTATCTATCTATCTATCTATCTATCTATCTATATCATTTATCCATCCATCATCTATCAATCATCTATCTATCATCTATCCATCTATCATCTATTAATCTATCATCTATCCATCATCTATCCATCATCTATCCATCCACCCACCCACCTACCAGCAACCATCCTTCCTACCTCCAAAGCTGGAGCCTAACAATTTATGTTGGGTTGTTGCTGGGGTGCCAACATTAGATCCCTGCAGTTTGATGCATTCTTAGCCGAGAGATAAACTGAGTGATCTCTAAAAGCATCTCTAAATATTTGTATTTGAGTTAGCAGACTATATATGTAGGCATTTTAGGAGCCATGGTGCCGCAGTGGATAGAATGCAGTATTGCAAGCTAATTCTGCTGACTGCTTGGAGTTCGATCCTGACCAGCTCAAGGTTGACTCAGCCTTCCATCCTTCTGAGGTGGGTAAAATGAGAACCCAGATTGTGGGGGGCAATAGGATGACTCTGTAAACCGCTTAGAGAGACCTGTAAAAGCACTGTGAGGCAGTATATAAATCTAAGTGCTATTGCAATTGTTTTTGAGTGTGCTTAATGTACCAAGGAGTAAATTATCCCTGTTTCTGAATGATGTGTACTTGTATGTTGCTTCTGTGGAGGTGTATACGAGAGAGAGAGAGAGAGATGTGGCTGTATGGCTGCACAGTGTAAAGAATGTAAAGATGTACTTGTGGGTACAGTGTGCATATCCATCAAGGAGGAGTGGGTGTGAACCTTTTGCACTTGTACCTGCAAATCCTGCATGTATGAAGGACCTATTTTGACTGATACCTGTCAAAAAGCTTTGCACACATGGCTACCTACTATGGCTGTGCAAGTACATAGGCATCTTAGCTGCCTCTTCTTTTCCTCTGCTGCTTATCTTCTCCAGTTCAGCTTCAGTTTCTCTGCCTGCTGGAGATATTTTAGCGAGACCCTGGCTGCCCTGGGGAGTTAGCCCTCTCAGCCATTCACAAGTGCATAAAGGTTCAGTCAGTCGCTCTCCAATGGACCCCAAACCCCAAAAGAATCCTTACTTCATCCAGGGTTTCTCCTTCAGGGGGGGTAAAAGAGAGATATGGTTCCCCAGCTTCCTTGGCCATGGCTTTAAGATCAGTGAGAGGCCTCCCTTCCGCCACTCCATATTTCTGCCAAGACAGGAGGGAGAATTATGTGGTGAGTGTTGTGGCAAGGATGCAACTCGCATTCCCACGTTGAAGGGCAGCCTGCTGCAGACCACATTTTCCTTCTCCTTTGGAGAAGAACACATGTGATGACCCAAAGGGGCGTGGCACAAAGGCAACACAGGCAGATAGTCAATAAGTGCCCCTTTATTATCTCCAACTTTCCCCCCAATGTCCAGGTTACCTTCTGGCTAGAGAAAAACTCTCCCAAGAACAGCCCTTGACTGCAGAAAATTCAGTCCAAAACAGGGTAAACACAAACTGTAACTTAAAAGTCCAAACAAGCCAAACTGAAGTAATTAGTTGGCAGGGTAGGAGCAGGAATTTTAGATGTGAAGGCACGGCAAAACTCACACAGTTGGGAAGACGCCAGGAACACAGATAAGACTCGACCATAAAAGATAACTCACAATTTGCTTCCCAGGAGTTGCCGTGTGCAATCTCTCTTTTAAAACACAGTGTTCCCAGCTGCAGCTAATGAAGGGAATCAGGGCCCTTTCCTCTCCCGTAAGCCACGCAACCCACGTTGCTCTCTTCTCCGTTCCTCCCTGCGTGCCCTAGGATGAAGAAGGGGTGGGCCTGGGTCTTCCTCTGAATTCCCTCTCCCTTGTCCTACCTCTCCCTTGCTCTACCTCTCCCCTGCTCTGCCCAGCCAGACTTTATCCTTCCCCAGTTTCCTCCACAGCCAACAGAACCACACTCCCGCTCCCTGACAGCTGTCTGACTTCCTCTTCGGATTCAGACTCCGACAGGGGCATGACAGAACTGAAGCAAAGCAACTTTCCTGAAGCAGCTCCTGTAGCCCCCCACCCACCCAAAGGAACTTATTTGTCCTCTGTCTCTCCTTGGCTTCACCCACCATTCTTGCCTCTGATTAGAATCTGCCTTCCTGCAATCCCAGCCCCTGGTTTCCCACCTGCAACTAAAAGACTTGGGGGAGTTGTGTGATAAAAAAATGTATTCATTTAATATCGCTCTCTATCGCTTCTGTTCAATGGCAAACATCTCCCATGGCTGGTAATCAGCCGAGGTTTGTTGAGTCAGGAGTTTATTTTGATGACAAATGAATTCATTTGCTTACAACACTGATACACCCGTCCATCAACTCTAGGATGCCCCCCAATCAAAGATTAAAATTCCTATTAAATTATTTTAAAAGGATAAAACAGATCAGAAGTTTAGAAACAAAACTGGTGTCAATCAGTTTGACAGTGCTAATCTTCTAATCTTCTGTCAGTGGCTTGGGGGGAAGATCAGGGTCTTCTGTGGTTTTCAGAAGGCTAGGAGGGTGGAGGTCAGCCTTGAATTTCATGGGGAAGGGTCTTCCATAGGGCAGGGGCTGCCAAGGAAAAGGCATGCTTTCTAGCTCCCGCAAAATTTAGGGGAAGAATCCAGGAGAGTATCCTTCCCCTAAATTTACAAGACAACCATAGTGCCCTGTTGCACTATATGGCACTGAAAGCTGGGCAGCAATAACAGGAACAGCTCTCTCCGTGCCATGGAAATGCAAATGCTCCATTGGATATCGGGCATCTCCCTTCTTGACCACATCACAAAGGACACAATACAACAGCATTTTGATGTGGCACCACAGAGAAGACCGGCTCCGCAGGTATGGACATGTCCAGAGAGCAGCACCTTCCACCGTGGCCAAGACTGCCTACCAACTAGAAGTCAATGGCCAACGACCTCACAGGCGTCCAAGGCACCATCATCAAAGATATGCAAGCCGTGGGCCTGTGCCCAAGAGAACGCAGCTGACCATGCAAAGTGGTGTTCAGTGATCTGAAAAGTGGACCCTGGACCTGTGGGAATATGCTAGGAAGAAAAAGAAGAGTCTAGAAGAGTGCACAACCCATTTGACTGGGTAAGATGGATAGATGCCTTAGGGCAGTGATGGCTAACCTTTTTGGCACCGAGTGCCCAAAGTGTGCATGCACATGCACGAATGCGCATGTGCAAAACCCCCAAAATGCAATGTGTACATGTTCCCCGCACATATATCCTGCCCCCCGTGCATACACTCCATGCATGCCCATGTGTTCCCATGCATGCCACCTGCTCCCCACTGCCCACGTATGCGTGGCAGAAACCCAAAGACCAGCTGGCTGGTGGGAGGCATGCACACATGCGTAGCAGAACTGAACTGGGGTGATGGCTCGTGTGTCCGCAGAGGAGGGCTCCGCGTGCCACCTATGGCATGCATGCCATAGGTTTGCCATCACGGCCTTAGGGAAAGGCATTCCCATGGAGATAGCCTGGCTCTGGGCCATACAGGGCTTTAAAGGTAATGACCTTGAATTGCACCTGGAAAGAACCTGGAAGCTGATGCATTTAAGACGATGCCCTCTTCAACACCCGTGAACAGGGTTTCTGAGTTTATTACTAATGTTTTACCACCTCTTCCCTGGTGGATTGGGGGAAAGTTTATTACAGTCTGGGGGGAAAGTTGCTGGGGGAAAGTGTATTTCAGTCAGTTTCTGGTTTATTCATTGGACCCAACATTTGTCAGCCATCAAAACTTTAACAGCAACATTATCTAAACAGATAATGGAAGAAGCTGCTCTCCTCTGGAAAACTACAGAACTTCCTGCTTAGGTATTGAAAAGGCACTTAATTGTTTCACAATAACAGTGAACTGTTTATCTCTTTTGTTTAGAGATGGATTATTTTATTTTGCTTTCCCTCTTTTTACCCCCCTTTCTCTCTCAGTTCTCAACCACCCAATCATAGCTCTCAAACGTCCCTCTCCTGCCCCCATAAGGAAGTGCCCAGTTAGGTTTTTCACAGCCTTGGTGGAATGCCAGCCATCTGCCCTGCCATCATGCTGCACACACCATCAAAATAAAACAAAGTGTTTTGATTCAAGCGATTAACATTTGAAAGGCATCTATCCCAAAAAATGCAGCGGGGGGGTGAGGGGGGTGAGAAGAGATCAGATCTGGGTAAAGAAATGGGTTTTTATTATGAACCTAATCTCAATTGCTGACTCCTGCAAGTCCTGGTTATGTAGATTATTTCAAAGATATAATGCAGGCCATCAAGTGTCTTTTATCACTTCTTATGTTTAATCCTGGCTAGACCTCTCCGACACTGCTGTACAGGAAGACTATCCTCTTGACAAGGACTGGATTGGGTTGGCTGAGGCCCCTCTTTTTTTCGGGGGAAAGAGATGAACAGCTGCCCTACCTGGTAACAGTGGTCCCTGCACATGTACAGAACTGCACTCTGCAAACCAAGGCAGCCAACTATCCATGGAGGTTCTCAGTCATCCAGATCATGGTTGTCCCAAAGGTGCTTTTTTCAAGAGGCAACTGGACTTTCTGGTTTTTCTTTGAAGACATTTCGCTTCTCATCCAAGAAGCTTCTTCAGCTCTGATTGGATGGAGGGGAATGGAAGGATTTATACTCCTTGCAGACAGCTGGTCATTTGCATTCTTTTTAGACAGTCCTTGAGGCGACCTGGAGGTTTATCTGTGTCCTCAGGGTCACCCAAATAGTGCAAATAGGGTCACCCGAGTAGTGCAAGTGGATGTGGAGTCTTCTTGGAACTGCTGAAAGGACTGTGTTGTAGACTGGAATTAGTTATCATATCCCTCCTCCCTGTTGAGGGAGGGCTGTTCAATTTTGACACAGATTGGCCTCTTTGACCTCACTTTCAAACCAGTGGTCCTCTCTTTCCAAAATGTGGACTTTGCTGTTTTCAAAAGAGTGGCCTCTATCCATATTTTGGAGAGGATGTCAGGTTTGAAAGAGAGGTCAAAGTGGCCATCTTTGTCAAAATTGAACAGCCCCCTCTCCACAGAGAGGGAGGGATAGAACATCCTCTATCTCCAGTCTACAACACAATTCCTTTCAACAGTTCCGAGAAGGCTCCACACCCATTTGCAACACTCAGCTGACCCTATTTGCACTACTCAGGTGACCCTGAGGTCACAGAAAAACCTCCAAGTGGCCTCAATAACTTTCTAAAAGGATGCAAATGACCAGCTGTCTGCAAGGAATAGAAACCCTTCCATTTCCAGTCAGAGCGGAAGAAGCTTCTTGGATGAGAGGTGAAACGTCTTTCAAAGAAAAACCAGAAAGTCCAGTTGCCTCTTGAAAAAGCACCTTTGGGACAAAGTAGACAACCAAAGCAAGAGTGGCCCAGCACCTGCCCTGCGGAGTTTAGGATGTAGCCGTTGGGAACCTGGCATTGATCTTCTCTAGGGGCAAGGAAATACTTACCCGTTCTCGAAGGCGGGCGTCACATTTTACAGGAATCTCTTTGCAGTGCTGGCTATTTCTAAGAATTGAGGCTGTGGTCTGAAATGTTAAAAATGAACATTGAAAAAGATTGTTATTTTATTTATTTTTTAAAAAATGTGTTTATTAGATGTCAAGGCTTGACTCCTTAATAACTTACACATTAAAAAAAAATGGAAATACATGTAGTCCTCGACTTGTGACCACAATGGAGCCCGAAATTTCTGTTGTTGAGTGAGACGTCGGTTGAGTTTTGCCCTTTCTTACGTTACCTTTCTTGCCATAGTTGTTAGGTGAATCACTGCAGCTGGTAAGTTAGTAACGAATCTGGCTTCCCCGTTGATTTTGCTTGTCAAAAGATCCCAAAAGGGGATTAGGGGACATGACAACTCTCTTAAATATGAGAGAATTGCCAAGCGTCTGAATGTTGATCACATGACCATCTCCCCCGTGCCATTGTAACTTTGAACAGTCATTAAATGAACTGCTGTAAGTCAAGGACTACTTGCATACATGTCCCAGGATAATGGTGCAAGACTGAATCTGGGTTGGCCATTGGTACCAGAGGTTTACTCTCCTGAGCCTTTGATCTCGTGTTGGAGTCCACTTTCGGGGAACTCCTCTCTACTGGAATATGTGCTTTGGCCTATTCTGTGGGTGGTATTTATGTGGTGCCTTCCTATTGGCTGATTGGTGTGTTGATGGCTGGTGATTGGCTGTCATTTCCTTGTACTGCCAAGCGCTCAGCTCCCAAGTATGTGATAAGCTGGTGGTAAATCAGCACCCCTGTTGATTGACAGGTGGGGCATTTCCCAGGCTCCAATAATTTCCCTGGCTGTTTTTGTACCTGCCCAGCCAACTTAGTAGCTGCAAAACTGAATGTGTGTGTATGTGTATATGTGGCGCAGTGGTTAGAGTGCAGTACTGCAAGCTATTTCTGCTGCAGCCAGCTGCCTACAATTTGGCAGTTCAAATCTCACCAGGCTCAAGGTTGACTCAGCCTTCCATCCTTCCAAGGTGGGTAAAATGAGGACCTAAATTGTTGGGGGCAATATGCTGACTCTGTACACTACTTAGAGAGGGCTGTAAAGCACTATAAAGCGGAATATAAGTCTAAGTGCTATTGCTATTTTTATAAATAACTTAAGGGGGTGAACATACCTAATGTCTATAAAATAGAAAACAATGGTTACAAATTAAAGAGTAGGCAAACTAATTAAAAATGGAACATATGTTCATTTTACTATTATTACAACTTTACAAGTACTTATCCCACACACAAAAATGAACTCCAAAAACAAACTCCTAGAATTATTACTGTTTATTAAATTTCTATGTCTCCCAACAAGTCAGAACATTTATTTGTGCACAATTTCACCTACAAGTTACTTGCCTGCTTTGCTCGAATCAGGTCACTGGTGAAGACATGAGTAAATCTGATATGACTGAGATACATCCCAGCTGCATCGGCTTGCCTGAATCCGGTGTCTGAGAGAGGCTCGTCCACACCCTGACCTGCAAGAGCCACCATGGGAATGAGTCCAATAGTTAGAACAAGCATGTTTTAGCCATCATCAGCTGATACTCTCCAAAGATCAGGGACTAGCGTTCAGCTACAAAGGAAGGCTCTCCTGAAAGAGCCCAGGCCATCTCTGAAAAAGTCAACATTTAGGTAGCTAAATGCCTTTTCCTTTCTTTTGTGTTATGTGGTCCTAACTTAAAAAGATCAGTTTGTCAGGGTTTTGATGGATGCCCTAATTAATTCATGAGCCTCGAGCCAAGTTTCAAAAGAAATCCAATTATTTATTAGGAGCAACATGTCGGCAAATTCCCATGTGCAGTCAGCTCTACCCGACATAATTTACTGCCCACCTATGACCCTGTTTTCCCCCTTCTCCCAGGGTGTGTCATAAATCACATTCTCCAACGGAGCACTTTCCCGGGCTGTAGAAAAAAACATGCCTCCCCAGCTGGCTCTAGTAACCTGGGATACAATCTGGAGAAAGATATGCGTGGAATGTGCTTCTGGTCATGGCAACCGAGCTGCTCCATCAGTTCTTCCCCCACCTCCTGCCTATGGCAACTCAGGAGCAGGCCAGGAATGCTTTACTAGTTGACAAAGTTTTTGTCACATAGTCTTGTGAAGGGCCACGTATGTCACTGGCTCAAGACACAGAATGGAATAAGATACATAAGATATCCCTATGTTTTGCTTTTGCAAGCTTGTGGTCAAGTCTAAAGTGTTAGAACCCCAACTGTAGAATTGTGAAGGTGTTAAATTGTCACAACTAAGCTTAGATGAATCTGAGAAACTGCCTGTATACACTTAGAAACTACAGGTAGTCCTCGACTCATGACCACGATTGAGCCCAAAATTTCTGTTGTTAAGTAAGACGGTTGAGTTTTGCCCCATTTTACTTTTCTTCCACTGTCGTTAAGTGAATCTCTATACTTGTTAAGTTAGTAATTTAGGTTGTCAAACAAATCTGACTTCCCATCGACTTGGTCCATCAGGTCACAAAAGGGGACCACATTACCCTGGGATATTGCAACCATCATAAATATGAAGCAGATGCCAAGTGTCCAAATTTTGATCACGTGACCATGGGATTGCCGCATCAGTCACTTTTTTCAGTGCCGTTGTAATTAACGGTCATTCAATGAACGGTTGTAAGTTGAGGACTACTTCAACTTACCTGTACTGTACTTTACCTATATGTACTGTAATTAATCAACCCGCTTGGACAATTTTTTTTAAGGCAACAATTCCTCCTCTAATACAGGAGTTGGTGACTAAACTCAACAGCAAATCCACATCCATGGTTACACCTGCAGTGGGACCTTGAAATCAGCTGTGTTGAGGTCAGACAGAAAACTGAGGGGCAGGAGAATCTGTTCTCCTGGCAGACACCCCATCTGTCACCACCTAGGACAATGTGTAGTGGCTTGTTGGCTGCCGGCCCCTCCAGCAACCAAATCAGAAGAGGCGGCGGCGTGGGAATCAGCGTCAGCATCAAGGCAACCTGGGAGCTCCGAGGGGGAAAAGGGAATGGAGCTGGCAGAGAGGGAGAGACAGAGGCAGAGCCTGGGCCGTTCGTCAGCCCTCAGATGGGGAGTCAACATTCCCAGGACTGGAGGTGGCTGATGAGGAAGAGAAGGAACAGCTGGGTCCAGTGCCTGACTCACGAATGCGCAGAAGGCAGAGGAGAGGAGAGAGCAGTGGAAATCTATGAGCCAGTCCTTGGGACGGAAGAGCCGCCGCTGCTAGCGAAGCCCCACTCTAGCTCTGGGGATAAAAGCCAGGGGGTGGAGATCTCCCTGCTGGACAGACTTGTTAGCCTGCTGTGTGTGTGTGGGGGGAAGGAGGCGAGGGAGGGAGAGGCAGAGACTTTTTGCCGGGGCTGCTGGTGCTCTTAATAAAGGAATCATTGGTTTAACTACAGAGGGTTTGTTGTGTTTGGGGAGCTGGGTCACAACACAATGCCAACCAGGGAAACCTCAAAAGAGATGCTTTGGAGCATGTGAAAGAACTCATTCTTCACACTGTGGAAGCAGGAAAATCTGCCCCCAGCTGTCTCAGATATATGTAGTACAGGTGGTCCTCAACTTACAACCACAACTGAGCCCAACATTTCTGTTGCTAAGTGAAACAATTGTACAACTTTATGACCTTTCTTGCCACAGCTGTTAAGTGAATCGCTCCCATTGTTAAATGAATCTGGCTTCCCCATTGGCTTCACTTTTAGAAAGGTGGAAAAAGTTGATCACATGACCCTGGGACAGTTGCAACTGTCATAAATACATGCCAGTTGCCAAGCACGGAATTTTTGATCACATGACCGTGGGAATGCTGCAACTTTTTCCAGTGCCTTTGCAACTTTGAATAATCGCTAAAGGAACTGTTTCAAGTCAAGGACTACCTGTAATAATGGTACAAATCCAGTATTTAATATCCAAATAAAAGTAAAGGGCACTGAGATATAATAACCACCAGTTGAGACAAACCTTGCATTATCTTCTCTTTGTTGTATCTTGTTTGTCCACTGTGGAAAAAAACAAAACAAACAGAAACCAGCAACTTAAAATAGGAGAAAAACCAATTCTGAATGAAAACCTTTAGCCATTAGCATTTTTAATGTTACTCAGCCCTTACACCGCTGACTCAGCTGAGCTATCCCAGCCTTTCCCTGCTAACAAAATGCACAATTTTGTTACACGCACAAACACCAACATTGCTGGTGGGGATGCTTACTGTGTAACGAAGAGGCACTGGCACATGTTCCCTGCCCCTTCTTGAGGTACAGGCATCGCTCCAGGAATCTACCAATGACTCCTCAACCCTGACTTGATCACAGGGACTCACGTCACTAAAATGACCAGGAGAATTGTGAGAGATTAAGCAGTGAAAACTAATCATTTTCCTAGCTGGAAAGATTGGCATGAATCTGTATTTGAGTTAGATACAGTGTTATATGATCAGTGAGGAAGGGATATAGGATCAGGGGGAAAGATTGGAATTACCAAGGCCTGCCAGCACCAATGCAAACAATGAGAAAAGGGTCTAAGAGGAAAGATACGACATCTATATACAAACCCCCCACCACCACCCCCCACCCCAAAAATGGAGCTCCAACAGGATGAGAATATACTACATGTGATTCATTTCAAGAAAGATTTTTCCTCTTTGGTCTGAACTTAGACAAGAGGGTTGTGTTGTTGTCTTATATATTAAGACAATATATATATTAAGGAATAATGGATGGAAACTGAACAAGAAGAGATTCAACCTAGAAATAAGGAGAAATTTTCTGACAGAGAAAACTATCAACCCATGGAAAAGCTGGCCTTCAGAAGTTGTAGGAGCTTCATCACTGGAAGCTTTGAAGAAGAGACGGGACTGCCATCTGTCAGAAATGGGGTATGGTCTCTTGCTTGGGCAAGGGGTTGGACTAGATGCCCTACAAGGTCCCTTCCAACTCCTGTTCTGTTCTATTTTATTCTTTATCATTAATGCTAATGAAAAGTGGATTGTGTTTATTAAGACGACTGACGAATAAATGTATAGAGCTATAAACAAGAAAAAGAGACATACCAATTAAAGCAATCAATACTTAATTTAACAATATGCACAGTCAATTTCATTAGAGAAGAGGAAAGCAGCCCAGGTTCACTCTGGCTGAGAGATACCTACTTAGCTCTCAATGTTTGTTATCCCTGTCTTTCTCCATCAGAATTCAATAGTGTAGAGATGGTCAATAGGTAGCCTTCTGCTTGTACTGGTATCAGCCAGTCGAAATTAAACTTTCAGATTAAGTCTGGATTTTTTTCTTTTGCTTTACGAAACAATTTGATACAATAGTCAAATTAATCAATTGCACAAGCAAAGCAAGAGTTTTGCAATGTTCATACCAAGGTATTTAAATTGTAACACTTAGTTTAGAAAATGCTCTTAATGCTTGAGACAAAAATCACAATTGTCCTTTTCATTTTCACTGCTGTTGATTTAAAAATCTGTAATTACAAGAACATAATTTTTAAAATCTTTAATACATTAGAATTTTCCTCAGCCTCACAAGATGCTAGCTTTGGAAGGAAGTTTACTGCTTTCAATATAAGCCAATATAAATTATTTTTTACTGTTGGCAGTCTCTATACTATTCAGCAGCATTTCTACATAATTATGGAAAATAAGCATTCTGGAACAGCAGAGTTTCTCATTTTTGAATTAACTAGAAAAGCCGAATGAAGTGCCTGCTACACTTGAGGGGAAGAAAATGTCAAAGATTTTGATCCAATAGTTTGTATTATCATCATTGTGTGCTTTTAGAGGCCATTATTCACACTTGCTCTTGAAATAGACATAATGAAATCCTAACATTAGACTTGGAGCGAATACAGGATCTGCAATCTCTACTTCAATCTTCAACTTTTGCTTTATAATATACTTCACACACAAATGATTGAGAGGGAGTGAATTTACAGAGTGATTTACATAATCCATAATAATCAGGTCTCCCCAAGGACACAGGTCATTAGGAATCCTTCCCACAACCACCCTGACTACAAGAACAGGAAGTGGAAAATACGATTAAAGAAAACCTAAATGGTGTCTTTAATGTAATGGGATACTGATAAGCCAGTGATCTACATATGTAAATAATCAGGATTATATTATCATCTTGGGGGACCAACGGGATGACCTTCTGTGGGCCACATAGGCTTGGCCAAACACTTAAAAATTCCCTCAAGTCTTATCTGGTAATACGTTGCCTCAAATGTGTGAAGACAATGGCCTGCTGTGATGCATTTTAAGGCCTGAACAGAATCCCTACCAAAAAAAAGGTGTCTCGTTTTCCAAAGACAGACGACCGTGATAAAGTTGTATGTATGTATATATATTTATATTTATAAATAATTCAACCCTTTTTTATGAGCCACGGTGGCACAGTAGTTAGAGTGCAGTACTGCAGGCTCCTTCTTCTGCCTGCCAGCTGCCTGCAATTTGGCAGTTCAAATCTGACCAGGCTCAAGGTTGACTCAGCCTTCCGTCCTTCCAAGGTGGGTAAAATGAGGACCCAGATCGTTGGGGGCAACATGCTGACTCTGTAAACTGGTTAGAAAGGTCTGCAAA
This sequence comes from Notechis scutatus, assembly GCF_049901735.1. Classification (NCBI taxonomy): domain Eukaryota; kingdom Metazoa; phylum Chordata; class Lepidosauria; order Squamata; family Elapidae; genus Notechis; species Notechis scutatus. Next base: position 26,083,615 of record NC_142014.1, on the reverse strand, counting down.
GCACTGTAAAGTGGTATATAAGTCTAAGTGCTATAACTATTATTATTTTTATAAATAAGTCACGGCCGTGAACATATCCCAACACACCTTCCTCCTATTTTCCTTCAACTCTGTTGTTGTTCTAACAACAACCCCGTAAGGTGGGTCGGGCTAAAAGAGAGAGAGAGAGACTAATTTCAATTTTTATAAATAACTGAAGGCTGTGAATATACCTAACACACCTTCCTCATCCTATTTCCCCTACAACAGCAGCCCTGTGAGGTAGGTTAGGCCAAAAAAGAGAGGGGGCAAGCCCTTTATTATTTTAGTAAATAACTCAAGGCCGTGAAACCCTAACCAACACACCTTCCTCCTCCTATTTTCCACACAATTACCCTGTGAGGTGGGTTGGCTAAGAGAGAAGGGGGGAGGGAGGCTGGCTCAGGGTCACTTAGCTGGCTTTCATGGCTAAGGTGGGAATTGAACTCAGGGATCTCCTGCTTTCCAGCCTGGTGCTTTAACCACTAGGCCCCAAACCGACTCGATTATACAAGACACCCGCCTTCGTCCCTCTATGAGGTAACATCCACCCCGGGCTCAGGGCTTCTTTAGCGGGCTTGGGCAAACGGCTGGGTCGCCCTCTTCCCTCGGGCCAAGGAGGCTCCCCTGCGCCCGTGCACCACCCACAGGGCCCGGCGGAAGAGCCGCGAAGGAGGCTGAACTCCGCGAGGGCCCTATCCCTTCTGCGGCCCCACATAGCAGCTCCCCCGGGGCCCAGATACTCACTGCCGGATGACCGTTAAGCCGAAGGCGGCCATGCCTCTCTCTATCGATGCTGCCTGCACGAATGACGTCATGCCGGCGCGCAGCGCTTGGGCCAATGGCGGACGGCTGGGGAAACGCGGTGGAATCTCGCGAGAAGTGGGGGCAGAGAGAGGACACCCCCTCCCGGACGAGGTCCCCGCCCTCCTTAGGCATCGAGCGGGGGAGGGGAGGGGTTTTGCGCGCGAGCGCTTTCGTTATTTGGATGGTGGTTGCGGTTTCCTCTTGGGGTGGCTCGCCTTGGGGCTGAGAGGGGAAAGGAGGAATGGAAAGAGATGGCAGAAGTAGATGAGAGGAAGGATGGGACGAAAGAAGGGGAAAAGGAGAGGAAAGGAAGAAATAATAGAAGGAAGAAATTGGCAGGAGGAAGGAATGGGGAAAGAAAAGGAAAGGAAGAAATAGAAGAAAAGAAAGGAAGAAATTGGCAGAAGGAAGGAATGGGGAAAGAAAAGGAAAGGAAGAAATAGAAGAAAAGAAAGGAAGAAATAGGCAGAAGGAAGGAATGGGGAAAGAAAAGGAAAGGAAGAAATTGGAGGAAGAAATAGGCAGAAGGAAGGAAGGGGGTAAGGAAAGGATGGGAATAAATAGGCGAAAGGAGGGAGGAAAGGAAATAGAAGGAAGGAAGGAAAAGGAAAGGAAGAAGAAATAGGTAGAAGAAAGAGTGAATGAAAGGAAGAAATAAATGGAAGAAGAAAGGAAAAAATGGAAGAAAGGAATGGGTAGGAAGAACTAGGTGGAAGGAAGGCAGAAAGGAAGAAATTGGCAGAAGAAAGGAAGGGGAAAGGAAAGAAAAAGAAGAAATAGGTAGAAGGGGGAAAGGTAAGGGGAGGAAGGAAGGAGATTGAAGGAAAGGAAGAGATAGATGGAAGGAGCAAAAGAAAAAAAGAAATGGAAGAAAGAAAAGGACAGAAGAAATAGGTGGAAGAAAAGAAGAAAGGAAAGGAAGAACTAGACGGAAGGAAGGAAGTGGTGAAAGAAAGAAGAATTGTGTGGCAGGCTGGGCAGGGTTGCCCATAGGTTGCAGGGTACAATGGATTGGAGCAGGACTGTGCCATGCTTCCTTGGCCTTGCCAGGGGATGGGCAAGGATGGAGACAAAAGAGGAGGGAAGGTTGCAGACTGGGCACTAAAAAGTTAGATTTAGGAAGGGCAACACACGTGTGGAATGAAGCAAGAGGATACTGGAACAAGCACTGGGGTAGAGAAAAGATAACTTAGGACTGGCAATGCTGAACATAAAAAGCTTAAAAAGAAAAGGAAAATTATGCTATGTAAGGAGCCCAGCCCTGTTCAGTCAAGAAGCACCGTTTATTCTTGAATAAGTGCGCCTGCACGATGATATTCTGACTCCTATGAGAGCTGGCATGTGTCCTGCCTGGCTCTTTTACCGCTCACAACCCACAACAGTCCTTGTTCATACCAATGGGCCTTCCAGCCCGCAAAGTATCCGATGTGAAACATTTGCACTTAAATCCCTGCCAGTGAACAAATCGCTGTCAGGTCTGAATAAACAGTAAAAACAAATGCTAAAAATAGGATAAAACAAGACCAATTGACAATTGAAAAAAGGCAAAATAATATGTGATGAGTTCCTAGAATGGAATGCATTTTTGCAATTTAAGGAGATCATCTGTCACGTAAAAAACAAAAGATGAAATGGGTGTCCTGGAGACTGACGTAAAAGGAGATTTCTAAGTGTCGTGGGAACATCATTTTAAAATCCTTTGATAATCCAAATATTGCTCAGTTCTTAATGGATCTTTTCCTCTCCCCATAATTGTCAGTATCAAAGTTGCTTTATAACCCTTCACAACTAAACATCAGCAATGCAATTCTGGGGGGGTTTCAGAGAGAGCTTTGTGTTTTTACCAGTTCAACTTGTCCAAAAATTATTCTTAATTACATGACAGCCAGGTTGAAACTTTCTCTTACAAACTGGGAAATGCTTGTCATCCGGTGGACAAGTTAACAGAGTAACAGAGTTGCAAGGGACCTTGTAGGTCATCTAGTCCAGGGGTCTTCAACCTTGTCAATTTTAAGCCTGGAGGACTTCAACTCCCAGAATTCTGGGAGTTGAAGTCCTATAGGCTTAAAGTTGACAAGGTTGGAGACCCCTGATCTAGTCCAACCCCCACCCAAGCAGGAGACCCTACACCATTTCTGACAAATGGCAGTCCAATCTCTTCTTGAAAGCTTCTGGTGAGGAAGTTGATTTCCTTCTGCATCTGTGCTTTCTAATTTATAGAATAGACCTCGTCCCCCACTTTTCATAATTTGGAGTACAGGTAATCTTCGACTTATGACCACAATTGAGCCCAAAATTCTGTTGCTAAGCAAGACAGGTGTTAAGTGAGTTTTGCCCCATTTTGTAACCGTTCTGGCCACAGTTGCAGTTAATGTTAGTAACATGATTGTAAGTGAATCTGGCTTTCCCATTGACTGCTTGTTAGAAGATCACAAAAAGTGATCAGGTGATCCTGGGATGCTAACTGTCATAAATATGGGTCAGTTACCAAGCGTTTGAATTTTAATCCTGGGAATGCCGCAATGGTCTTAAATATGAAAAATGTTCATAAGTCTTTTTCAGTGCTGTTGTAACTTGGAACCGTCATTAAATGAACTGTTGTAATTTGAGGACTACCTGTAGAAGATTTCTACCTGGACTGAGAATAACAGAGTAGGAAGGGGCCTTTGGAGGTCTTCTAGTCCAACCCTCTGTTCAAAGAGGAGACCCTATACCATTTCAGGTGAATGACTGCCCAGTCTCTTCTTAAAAGCATCCAGTGATGAAACACCCACAACTTCTGAATGCAAGCTCTTCTACTGGTTAATTGTTCTCACTATTAGGACATTTCTCCTTAGTTCTAGGTTGCTTCTCACCTTGATTAGTCTCCATCTATTGATAGTTGTCTTGCCTTTGGGTGCTTTGGAAAATAGCCTGACCCCCTCTTCTTTGTGGCAGCCCCTCAGATATTGGAACATCACTATCATGTCGTCCCAGTCCTCCTTTTCACTAGACTAGACATCCCCCAGCTCTTACTTGAATAGAACAGGATGGAATACTTTATTGGCCAAGTGTGATTGGACACACAAGGAATTTGTCTTGGTGTAAATACTCTCAGTATACATAAGATACATTTGTCAAGAGTCAAGAATCATAAGGTACAACAACACTTAATAATAGTCATAGGGTACAATAAGCAATCAAATCATACTAGGAAACAGTCAATAACAATCATTAGGATACAAGTGACAAAGTTACAGTCATACAGTCACAAGTGGGAGGGGATGGATGATAGGAGTGATGAGAAGATTAATAGTAATAGTAATGCAGACTTTGTAAATAGTTGGACAGTGTTGAGGGAATTATTTGTTTAGCAGAGTGATGGCTTTTGGGAAAAAACTGTCCTTGTGTCTAGTCGTTCTGTGTGCAGTGCTCTATAGCATCGTTTTGAGGGAAGGAGTTGAAACAGTTTATGACCGGGATGTGAGGGGTCTGTAAATATTTTCACAGCCCTCTTTTTGACTCGTGCAGTGTACAGGTCCTCCATGGAAGGCAGGTTGGTAACAATTGTTGACTTGTTAAACAAGACATCCCCAATTACTCTTAAATTGTTGGTATTAAATCCTGGCTCACTGTGTTAGTGCCTATCCTGTATTTTGGGGTAGATCCATTAAATGCCCTGTAAAAAATTTTTTAATTAGCCGAGATTCTTAAGTTTCTCTAACTTAACGGCTCTTCCTCCAGCATTGCTACAGCTCTAGAAAACACACACTGGGAGACACACTCATGCATATAGGCATATTGACAGGACTTAAAAGGAGGTAGAACTGGTTAGACTCGCTCCCCTTCCGCCCACCGTTGCCTTTCTCAGCCCTGCGTGTTGATTGAGCAAGGCACCGAGTCCTCTTCTATGCTCTTCCTTCTTCCTTTTCAGTGTCCCTATGCTCAGGTAGACCAAAAGATCAGGCTTAAAACTGTAGCTTTGACTGCAGGAGGCATCAGCCAATACGAGAGAGAGGTAAGTAAGTTCCCTCATCTCATAGGGTACTTTTTCTTTCTTTCTTTTAAGTCTTTAAGTGCAGGCAGGGCTGCATCAAAGGAAAGAAAAATACTCAGAAACAAAAAGAAATCCAACTCCCAAGTAGCCATTTTAGGAGTGTTTAAGAGAGGAGCGTGCCTACTTTTACTTCCTCTGCATTTTATATATTGGAATGCAGCCAGTAATGCTTTTTGTATTTTAAACAACCAGCGCTATGCCCTTCCATTTGCCGATGCTGTTCAGAACGCTTACATGTAGCTGAGAACTAGTAGCAAGAAGAAGCAGGTTTTCTTTGAGGGAGATTTTTAAGGTTTTATAATTATGAATCCAGAGTACAGTATTTCAAAACAATTTTTTTTTCCCTGCAGGCATTTTCAAAATATTCTTTAAAAAGTTGCATAATCTTGTCACTTTTCTCTTTTTTTAAAGAAAAGGAATGCACACTTGATATGCACTTTAGATTGGATAAACAGAGTTGGAAGGGACTTTGTAGGTCATCTAGTTCAACCCCCCACCCCACCCAAGCAGGAAACCCCACACCATCCCTGACAAATGGCAGTCCAGTCTCCCTTGAAAGCCTCCAGTGAGGAAGCTCCCATAACTTCCCGAAGGCAACTTCTGTTCCATTGGTTGATTGCTCTCCTTAACCTGGGAAAAGCAAAAAACCAATTCCACTGACCAAATCCAACTCCATATTTTCATGAGGGCAACCCTGTTATTAGGTGAATCAAAAGTTTACAAAAGAGACACAAAACTTTCAAGGCATCTTCGTCAGACAATATGGTTATTATGCAGTAGAAAGAGGAGGGTTACAACCGGTGTTCAATTCTGTCTTATCATTTGATAAGCAACTGTGCCACCTGATATAAATATAACCTGAGAAACACACACATTTCCCACTTTTAACTACCTTCTTATCAGATGGGCAGCTATTAGGTGATGAATCAGGAGGAAAAAAATGACAGATGTCACAGGAACCACCCATAGTTATAGCCTATTAAAGAATGAATGTGTGAAAACTATTTCTTTATTGCCACGGCTAATACGTTTGCTAGGGTCTTGAGCTGTAAAAACAGTGCCCAGTTACTTTTATCAAAAGGATAATAATCACGTGGTTCATAATTATAAGCATAAACCTAAATATTACTTACAATCGCCCATTCTATCAAGAAGTTTTCGTTTGTAGGTGTACTGTTGGTATGGGGGAATCTCACCCGAATTCAGTCTGCAGATTTTTCAGCGGGTTAGATAACAGATAGTCCTCGACTTATGACCACAAATGTATGTTGCTAAGTGAGTTCGGCCACATTTTGCGACCTTTCTTGCCATGTTTGTTAAGTGAATCACTGTAGTTGTTAAGTTAGTGACATGGTTGTTAGGTGAATCTGGCTCCCCCGTTGGCTTTGCTTGTTAGAAGGTCATACAAGGGGAATCCCATGACCCTGTAGATGCTGCAACCGTCATAAATATGAATCAGTTGCCAAGCGCCTGAATTTTGATCACGTGTCCATGGGGATGCTTCAATGGTTGTTAAGTGTGAAAAACGCTCCTGAGTCACTTTTTTCAGTGCTTTTGTAACTTTGAAAGGTCATTAAGCGACCTGTTGTAAGTTGAGGACTAGCTGTAATAGTTTAGTTTACTTTATTGTCGTTGCACCTCGTACAACGAAATCAAACACCATCTTCAGTGCACATTGTGACCATGACAATAAACACAAACACACATCCTTCACACTCCACACATTGAACTGAAAACCCGCAACACCGCACTAACATTACACTATACAGTAGAATTCAAAAGAGCTACTGCCCTGGGATAGAAGCTGTTTTTCAGCCTATTTGTCTTTGTTTTTATTATCCTGTACCGTCTTCCAGATGGTAATAGTTCAAAAAAAGGGTGCCCAGGATGAGATGGATCTTTAATAAGAATGTTTGGAACTTTCTTAAGGCAGCGGGAGCTATAAAGCTCTTCCAAAGAGGGGAGAGGGCAACCAATGATCCTCTGGGCAATGACGTTAACCCTCTGGAGTGCTGTTCTATCTGCCACTATGCAATTGGCAAACCATACAGAGGTGCAGTAAGTTAAAATACTCTCTATGGTGTAGCGGTTGAAGGTCACCAGCAGTTTTTTATTCAGTTGTTGTTCTAGTCCAAGGGTCTGCAACCTTAAACACTCAAAGAGCCATTTTGACCCATTTCCCACAGAAAAGAAAACACCGGGAGCCAATAATTTAACAACCGATGTGACTGGGTGGGTCTGGCCAACTCAACGTCACTCACTCCCACCCAGTCACCTCCTGCTCTGAAATATGGAGCGAGTCTCCATCCCCCGCCATCACCCTTGCCTTCTCAGGCCAGGTGAGGAGTGATGGGGAGGGGAGGGGAGGGGCCAGCCAGTGGTGGGATCAACCGACAGGGAGCCGAGGGCCAAAAGAGCCGCATGTGGCTCCAGAGCCTCAGGTTGCAGACCCCTGGTCTAGTCTTACAAAGAAAAGGATTGGGGGTGACATGATAGCATGTTCCAATATCTCAGGGGCTGCCTCAAAAAAGAGGGTTTCAAGCTATTCTCCAAAGCACCTGAGGGCAGGACAAGAAACAATGGATGGAAACTTATCAAAGAGAAAAGCAACCTAGAACCAAGGAGACACTTCCTGACAGTAAGAACAATTGACCAGTGAAACAACTTGCCTCCAGAAATTGTTTCATCACTGGAGGTTTTTAAGAAGAGATTGGACAGTCATTTGTCCAGAATGGTATAGGATCTCCTGCTTGAGCAAGAGGAAGACTTCCAAGGTGAACTGGAAGACTTCCAAAGTTCCATCCAACTCTGTTATTCTGTTACTTTCTTGAGGTGAAAAGTCTTCACTCAAATTTATTTTAAAAAATGCAATAACAGTGCTAACCTGCTAGCCAGGTGGTGAACCTACATTCTTTAACTGCTTTACACTCCAGGTGTGTCTCCTGAATACATATTGGCATATTTGCAAGCTGTGCTCCTCTCCTTGGAATAGTGTGTGATACATCGAGTTTGCTCAGGGGTTATTATGCCGGATGATAATGCTTCGGATCCCTCATACTTAACTACTAGGTAGAGAGGACTACATCATTCTTGACATGAAAGTAATTTGGGAACACCGGAGTCCCAGAATATTATTACATCGTCTCTCCCTGCTGTCTGCTTTTGATAAGTGTGTGTGTGTGTGATTTAGAACTGAATTACTGTTGCACATGCAGAGTTCATATCTCTTGAGTCTGCTTAGGGTTTGCATGAGAGGCAATTCATTCTCTCTCTCTCTCTCTCTCTCTCTCTCTCTCTCTCTCTCTCTCTCACTCCCTCCCTCCCTCCCTCCATTCCCCCTCTCTCTCTGTATGTGTGTGTGTGTGTTTATAAAATTTATTTGCTGCCCATCTTGTATCCAATCAGTCTGGCTGGCTTACACATAAGGATTTGTCTTTTATTATTTTCTATAGTTAGCTCAAGGCAGCAAACATGTATTTATTGTTTATTTCTTTATTTGTATCCTGCTTTTCTTATTTTTACAACAACCCAGAGCGGCAAACATATCAGACACACCTTCCTCCTCCTATTTTTCCCCAAAACAACAACCCTTTGAGGTGAGTCAACTGGCCCAAAGTCACCCAGCTGGCTTTCATGGCGAAAGCAGGACTAGAATTCACTGTCTCCCGCTGTCTAGCCCGGTGCCTTAATCATTAGACCAAACTGGCCCAAATTCACCTGACATCAGGGCTAGTTTTGAGAAACCCGAGATCCAAATTCTTTTCTAAATCTGCCTGCTCAGAATTTTCTAAGACCTCAGCCTATATAATCTCTGGCTTAGTCAACAATGTGTGAAAGTCCTGATCGGCGGTGTTTTTTTTCTCTAGCAAGCACAAAGAAAACTTAGACTTTGGATGTCTTTATTGTCACTTTGAATGTACACCAATTGGCATACATTAAAATGAAAATTCGTTGCATATGTTTCAAGCATGACATACTTGAAATGACTGTTATGTTTCCTGTGGTTACGTGGATTTCCTCACCACCCCTATTAAACTCAGCTAGGACAAGCAGATGCAAATTTCTCAACACTACAGTAGTAAGCATTCTTGGCGTCACAGATACACGGTACTTCCTGTACAAATGTGAAAGGGAAGGCATGGCTGCGCTCTCCTGATCTTGGCCACAGTGCTGCATTCATTCTTATAAGGTAAAGATATAACAAACTGAGTTAAACAGAGACAGACCTTTATAGGTTGAACAGATAGTTAGGTTGCCTTTGTTATCATTCTAGACCTGATTAATCTCTTCCCTCAAGAGAAATCCAAAGGCTTTCTGCATAATTATTTTAAGATCTTTCAGAATCTACCAGGCATGTGCTTAATAAGCCCAAATAACTGAATATACATACACAAGAGGCTCTTAATTCTGCTCCTGTTTCCACTTGAGATGTTACTCAACTCCTTCAGGGTCCAATCTGGGGCTTCAAAAATGCCCAGATTGCTGGGAGATTGTCAAGTTGCTTTTAACTTTGTTCCCTGGACCAAAAGCAACTTCAGGAGAAAACACTGGGCTGGACCCGAGAAAGTTAGATCTTTAGGAGTGGATATCAAGCAGGCCAGATATCTCCCAAGTTGCAATCCTTTAAAATCTATTTTTAATAGCGCACATCAGTTGAAGTGGGTATCTTTTATAGAAATAGTACACCCTTGCATTGTGATGTATGGAAAGCAGGTGGAGGACAACTATTGGTGGAATCCACAGCTTTGTTCTCCTCCGACCCACCAAACAGCAGGAGGGGGAAAAACTACTGATTATTCTCTTGGCTTTGGAAACGAGGCACTTTGTGGGACAGATCAAGGATCTGGGCCCGCTTAGCTTGCTAAAGGGAAGACACAGGGAGGTCCTGTGACTGGAATCGGCCAACCTTTAAAAGATTATCACGCAGAGGTAGCTCTGTTTAAGAGAGTAAGATAGTTGGAGGTCTTCTAGTCCAACCCCTTGCTCAACCAGGCAACCCTGTATCATTTCAGACAAGTGGCTGTCCAGTCTCTTCTTAAAAACCTCCAGTGTTGGAGCATTCACAACCTCTGGAGGCAAATTGTCCCACTGGTTAATTGTTTTCACTGTCAGGAAATTTCTCCTTGGTTCTAGGTTGCTCCTCTCCTTGATTAGTTTCCACCCATTGCTTCTTGTTTTGTCTTCAGGTCTTTTGGAGAATAGCTTGGCTCCCTCTTCTTTGTGGCAGTCCCTCAAATATTGGAAAACTGTCGCCTGTGGTCCTTCTTTTCACTAGATTAGACTAGACATACCCAATTCCTGCAACCATCCTTCATATGTTTTAGCCTCCAGTCCCCTAATCAACTTCTCGTCTCTGGTCTGCTCTGTTCTCTGTTGTATAAGGAGAAAAGGCTTGGAACCCAAGAAAGGAGATTCAGGCTGAATTTCTATTAAATCATGAAACAACTGCCTAGGAAAGCGATGGCATCACATGATCCCCCCAGGACTGGATGGTTATATTGTATTTAGAAACATTTGGCAATAAACTTTGGTTCTTAATTTTCATGTGGCTTTTCAATTTTTTAAAATAGATATTCTGTGATGATGCAATGTAACAGTTCTGTTGCTAATAGCTGGTATATACTATTTTTTTTTAGCTACCCTAAAATGTTTATTGTAGCAAAATGACTAGAAACATCTTTTCTTGAATCAATGATATTTAGAGACTTATTGAAAATAGCTTTGGCAGGAAAAAAACAACTAACTTGCAAATTATAGAACAACTCTTTTAATTAAGGAATACTTTATACAAATCTGATTTCTGATTTTTAAGTGCATCAGCAAATTATTTCCTAATAGATTATCCTCATTTATTGAACTGTTGCTGAGCACTGAGTACAGTTTTAGTGCGAGCTATGGATCTCCCCACAATCTTCTACTAAGTCCACACTTTGCTAGCTTGCTCATCATTGGTAGAAGAGCAGCAAATAAATCATTTCCAGTTGGTATGATGTAACTCAGGGCCATCAAACTCCTGGCCCAGGGAGGGACTGGATGCATCACGTGCTGGCCACACCCATGTCCATTTTAGAGAAGGAGGAAAAAAAGTCCTGATACGTCATGTGATGCTGCCGTGATGATATGAGTTTGAGACCCCTGATGTAACTGATGATATGATGGCATGATGTAACTTTCACCAGAAGGCAAGACAAGAAATAATGGATGGAAACTAAACAAGGAAAGAAGCAACCTAGAACTAAGGAGAAATTTCCTGATAGTGAGAACAATCAACCAACGGAATAGGTGGCCTTCAGAAGTTGTGCGGGATCCATCACTGGAGGCTTTCAAAAAGAGACTGGACAACCATTAATTCAAAATGATATAGGCTCTCCTGCTCAAGCTGGAGTTGGACTAAAAGACCTCCAAGGGCTTTTCCAGCTCTATTCTGATTGATTGATTGATTGAGTTTTTAGCTTAATGGTCTACATCCTCAAGGAGTTTTGGTGGGCTTGGTGAATAACACATTCTAGAGATTCAGCACATCCTTACATAAAATACATGAAACAACAATGTTAACTCATCTAGCTTAATGAGAATGTCAAACAGGCTGCATGTTTACCTTTTAGGCAGTTCTTTGGTGCTTCAGAAGCTATTTATAGGAGTGGTTACAAAAAAAAAGTTATCACCAAGAACTTCAAAGCAGGACTCTTTATTTCCCTTCTCTTCTTTCGCTGTTCAGCTCATGGGCTGCGTTTTGAGGCTAACGAAAGGGCAACTTCATGAAAATCTGTGAAGATGGAGAGACAGAAAAGACGCGTTGCACATCCCCAGCTACAGGAAGATCCAGAAAGCAGCAAAGTAGCAGGTGACTCAGGAAGCCAATTGGATGTGTTAGCCAAAGCGCACGAATTCTTCCAGATCTGTGATGTAGAAAGGAAGGGGTTTATTGCTCGCCATGACATGCAGGTAAATTGCAAAAGGTAGATTTATAAGTATTTGTTCTTTTTTTTTTTTTCAAGGAACCATTTATCTCTCCTGCTTGAAGTTACCTTGGGTGTCAGCCAGCAAGAATGAATAGCTCTTTTATTCTCACGTGGTTTTTTTTTTTTTTTTAAAGTATTCCATTCAATCATGTCAGATTCTTGGAGATTGCCTGGACATGTCCCTACAGTTTACTTGGCAAGGTTTTCCAGAAATATTTTGCCATTGCCTCCTTCCTAGGGTTGAGAGAAAGTGACTGGCCCAAGGTCGCCCTGCTGGCTTTGTGCCTAAAGTGGGACTAGGACTCGGGGTCTTCTGGTTTCTAGCCTAATACCTTAATCATCACACCAAACTGGCTCTACCGCTTTATTACTTGTCTGTGAATTAGTTCAACACAGGAAAGATAACACACACGGGATGAAGGATATAAATCTGTCAGAAAGTCCCTTATGGGTATTGGCTTACGTATTGTTTAAGAGAGTCCCAATGAGTAGATCTATATAGAGAGGGCTGAGTCGGAATTTTAGGGTCATTAGACCTGCGTTAAAGGTCCTGGGACAATGGACCTCATGGGAGTTAATTCAAGATTAGATGCCAATGATATGTCCGTATGATAAGGAACCAGAAAATTTAGGAATACGGAAAGAAGCAGGAAGGCTGTTTACAGGAAAGGGATACTCCAGCCATGCATCATGGCTGGAATTGATGTCCTTTCCTTAGAAGGAGTCACGGGGAACTTTGCACACCCTAGGGGATAGAGTTAGATTCATTCATTCATTTATTTATTCATTCATTAATTCAGTTTGTATAGCTGTCCAGTGTTTCATCATTATAACTACAAGGACTGTCTTACGGTGGAGCTTAGAATCAATGTTCTTTATAGAACAAATATCTAGGATCCTCCAAATCAGGTCTCTGCTAGCCAAAGGATAAATCACCATGACAAGAATGTGAAGCTCAATCCTGATTAAAAGGAGGATAATGATGACCAAAAGAGTTGAAAAACTACAGGCGGTCCCCAACTTACCATCATAAGGGAGCCCAATATTTCTGTTGCTAAATGAGACAGTTCTCTGAATTGTGCCCTGTTTTACAGCCTCTCTTGCCACAGTTCTTAAGTGAATCACTGCAGTTGTTAAGCTGGTAATATGGCTGTAGAGTGAATCTAGCTTCCCCATTGATTTTGCTGGTCAGATGGTCACATAAGGTGTTCGCAATCACATGACCCCAGGACATTGCAACTGTCATAAATACGAACCAATTGCCAAGCATCTGAATTTTGATCACATGACCATGGGGATGCTACAGAGGTCAAAAGTGTGAAAAATGGTCATAAGTCACTTTTTTCAGTGCAATAGTAACTTCAAACAGTCCCGAAATGAACTGTTGTAAGAAGAGGTCTACTTGTAGTGTGAAAGGAATTGTCCTTTATCGTATCTACGGAATTTTGTGTCACTGATGGCTATTTAATTTAGACATTGCATAGATTTCAAATTTCTTTGGTGCCCTTCTAATCCAGACCATTACCTTAGTAAGCCACAGGCTGAAGTCCTCATGAGTCAATGAGGCTTATTTCTTACTATAGATAGTTGCAATCCCACTGGGTAAAAAGAAAAGCAATCTTCCATTCACCTAAATTATTTGTCCGTTTTGTTTTCAAGATCTTTTCAAAACTAACCTTTTAATTTACACGTAACGCCTGTGTAACTGAGGAAAACACTGTCCTTTTAGAGACTCCATGGGGAGTTACCTCTTGTCCCCGAAGAGCTGGAGAAAGTATTTGACACTCTGGATGCAGACGGCAACGGCTCTCTTACTCTAGAAGAATTCACCACCGGATTCAGTGAGTTCTCAGTCCACATTGTGCTTTACAAGTAATTCACCTAACAGTCAATTCCTATTCTGGTGGTTCTTTTATGCGTTCATTTACATTACTTGATTTCTCATTTTTCTGTAGCATAACATGATCTAGAGGAAAGCCAATAGCAATAGCATTTAGACTTATATACCGCTTCACAGTGCTTTACAGCCCTCTCTAAGTGGTTTATAGAGTCAGCCTCTTGCCCCCAACAATCTAGGTCCTCATTTTACTGACCTCGGAAGGATGGAAGGTTGAGTCAATCTTGAGACGGTCAGAATCGAACTGCTGGCAGTGGGCAGAATCAGCCTGCAGTACTGCATTCTGACCACTGCGCCACAAGGAAAGAGAATGAGAAAAGGAATGAGGGGGGGAGGGAGGGAGGGAGGGAGGAAGGAATAGCAAGAGCACTTAGACTTACATACCGCTTTATAGTGCTTTACAGCCCTCTCTAAGCGGTTTACAGAGTCAGCCTATTGTCCCCAACAATCTGGGTCCTCATTTTGCCCACCTCGGAAGGATGGAAGGCTGAGTCAACCTTTGAGCCTGGTGGGATTCGAACTGTCAAATTGCAGGCAGACAGCAGTTAGCAGAAGTAGCCTGCAGTACAGCACTCTAACCACTGTGCCACCGAGGCTCATGGGGTCCTTTAATTGGGACATTTCTTTCTTTGGGTTGTTCCATTGATTAATTGTTGTCGCTGTCAGGAAATTTCTCCTTAATTCTGTTTCTTCTTCTTACTTAACAAATTTCCACCCATTACTTCTTGTCCTCTGGTGCTTTGGAGAATAAATTGACCCCCTCTTCTCTGCGACAGCCCCTCAAATACTGGAAGATAGCCATCAGGTCAACCCCCCCCCCCCCAATCCTTCTCTTTGGTAGGCTAGGCTTACCTAGTTCCCTCAGTCATTCGTCATGCGATTCTCTCTATTTACTCACCTGTGTTTAACATTTAAGACTCTGTGTGGATTCAGTTCCTTCCTATATCCTGGATGACTAATCCCATAGCCTTGCTTGAGAAGGCTTAGTTTTCTTTCTTTCTTTCTTTCTTTCTTTCTTTCTTTCTTTCTTTCTTTCTTTCTTTCTTTCTTTCTTTCTTTCTTTCTTTCTTCCTTCCTTCCTTCCTTCCTTCCTTCCTTCCTTCCTTCCTTCCTTCCTTCCTTCCTTTCCTTCCTTCCTTCCTTTCTTTCTTTCTTTCCTTTCCTTCCTTCCTTCCTTCCTTCCTTCCTTCCTTCCTTCCTTTCTTCCCTTTCTTTCTTTTCCTTCCTTCCTTCCTTTCTTCCTTCCTTTCTTTTCCCACAGCCAGTTGCCTATCTCAGTAGAAATCCCAAAGGAGAAAAGCATTCAGCAGTGCTTTCCTTTGCTATCCAACCTCAAGGGGAGATGTCCATCTTAGTACAGGGGTGTCAAACTCGATTTCATTGAGGGCCACATCAGGGTTGTGTTTGACCTCGGGGATGGGCGTGGGTGGGGTGGGCATGGCCATCTCAATGTCACTTGTATTTATCCAGAATGGGGGCACTGTGGTGATCAAGCGCTAAGGCAGGACTTCCCTCTCTCTCATAATCTTCCTTCCTTCCTTCTTTCCTTCCTTCCTTCCTTTTCTTCTTTTTCCTTCCCCTTTCTTTCTTTTTCCTCTCTTGCTCTCTTCCCATCTTCCCTTCTTTTTCTTTGTCTTTCCTCTTTCCCTTTCTCCATTCCTGCTGCTCCTTCTTTTTCCTTCCTTCTTCATTCTCCTTCCTTCCTTCCTTCCTTCCTTCCTTCCTTCCTTCCTTCCTTCCTTCCTTCCTTCCTTCCTTCCTTCCTTCCTTCCCCTTTCCTTATTTTTCCTCCCTTGCTCTCTTCCCCTCTTCCCTTTTTTTCTTTGCCTTTCTTCTTTCCCTTTCTCCATTCCTGCCGCTCCTTCTTTTTCCTTCCTTCTTCCTTCTCCTTCCTTCCTTCCTTCCTTCCTTCCTTCCTTCCTTCCTTCCTTCCTTCCTTCCTTCCTTCCTTCCTTCCTTCCTTCCTTCCTTCCTTCCTTCCTTCCTTCCTTCCTTCCTTCCCCTTCTATTTTTCCTCCCTTGCTCTCTTCCCCTCTTTTTCTTTGCCTTTCCTCTTTTCCTTTCTCCATTCCTGCCCCTTCTTGCATGCTGAATGCAAAAGGGGGAAACATTTATCCTTTTGTTTTGCTTTTAGTTTGTTTTGCTAGGTCTCCATCAGCGAAAATGGAGCTCAGCAGGGCCACGCATGGCAGAGGGCTGCATGTGATTGAAAAAGGGCCCGGGGGGGGGGGCACATCCCTCCCGGGCTCCATTTTTGCTGGCAGAGGCACCACAGGCTGTTCCTTCACTGTTTCCAGGGCAGCCCTGCAGGCCAGATCTAAGCCCTCCAGCCCGCGGGCCTTGAGTTTGACACCCCTGCCTTAGTAGATACTTAGTCTGCAGCTCAGTTATAAGTATTTTGGTGATTTAATGGAGACTTAAACAGTGATTGGTGATTTAATGGAGACTTTAATTGAGCTTCTGTTGCTAGAAGGGCTCAATAAAATGTTCACGGCATGAGAAACTGCCAGGCCATTTACTGGACCTGATTATCTATTTGTCATTCAGTATATTGAAACTTAAAGTCCTTCTGCTCTTAATGTACAGGTAGTTCTTGACTTACGACCACAATTGAGCCCAAATTTCCATTGCTGAGCGAGACAGTCTTTAAGTCAGCTTTGGCCCATTTTACAGGCAGCCCTCAACTTCCGACCACAATTGAGCCCAAAATGTCTGCTGTAAAAGTCAGAAATTTGTTAAGTGAGCTTTGGCCCATTTTATGACTTTCCTTGTTTGAGTGAATCACTGAAGTTGTTAAAATAGCACAGTCTGGCTTCCCCATGGACTTTGCTTGTCAGAAGGTCGCAAAAGGGGATCACATGACCCCAGGGACACTGCAATTGTGAGTCAGTTATCAAGCATCCAAATGCAAATCACGTAACCATAGGGATGCTGCAACGGTCACAAATGGTGTGAAAAATGGTCATAAGCAGGGGTGGGATTCAAATTTTTTAACAACCGATTCTGTGGGCATGGCTTAGGTGGTGGGCGTGGCTTGGTGGTCATGTGACTGGGTAGACATGGCTTCGTGGTCATGTTATTGGCTGGGCGTGGCCAACTCAATATCACTCACATTGAGGCACACATCTCCTTGCCTGGCCTCTCATGACTGTGGGGATGCTGCAACAGTCGTAAGTGTGAAAAATGGTCATAAGTCACTTTTTTCAGTGCCATTGTAACTTTAAATGGTCACTCCACATAAGCAAAGTACCAGCAAAGGAGGGGAAAAAATACCTCCAGAGACGTTCCTGAGACAGGAAGTCTAGTCCTGCCAAGAATGTAATAAGGGTTAACGGAGAGGCAGTTTCTGTAAGCAACACCAGAATGTTTCCTTCCTGCCTTCCTTACAGGATTAGGCCAGTAATTTCTTCTAACAACTGGGTCTCCGAACTGCTTAGAATGTTAACAACCGGTTCTAATGAATAGGTGCAAACTGGTAGAATCCCACCCCTGGTCGTAAGTCACTTTTTCCAGTGCTGTGGTAACTTTGAACAATCACTAAACAAACTCTTGTAAGTCACGGTCTATCTGTACAATCCTTTTTATTAAGTGCCACCGTTACTAAGTGAATCATTGGAGTTGTTAAGTTATGGCCAGGGCTTCTTAAGAGGAGCTTCTTCATCAACTTTGCTTTCACAAAGTGATCGTATGACCCTGGGAGAGTGCAATGGTCATAAATATGAATCAGTTGTCAAGAGGCTGGATTTTGATCATTTGGCCACTGGAAATGCTGAAATGGTCATAAACATGAAACAGTCATAAGTAATTTTCAAGGCCGTTGCAACTTTGAACAGTCATTAAACCAACTCTTGTAAGTCAAGCATTATCCTGAAACAGTTTAATGAATGTTGTAGAATTTTGATGCTCTTCTGTTGTAATCTTTATCAGAAAATGACATCTTTTTTTCTTCCAGATTACAGGAGCTAATTTAATATGATTTATTCTTCACGGTGTTTCAACTAGATTTTTTTCTTTCTCATTTTATTGCAAACACCTCGAGGGCCAATAAAAGCAAATCTTTTAAAACCTGCAGGCCAGTTTTTGTCGGGGAGGAAGGAACCTTTTGCTGAGGTCTGTGAAACTGGCTTTCATCCTAAACCGAAAGAAAGCGTCGCAGCGGGGAATGAAGAAGAAGAGCAGTTTTCAAATCTCATGGAACAACTTGGAGCCGAGAATATCTTGAAGGAGTAAGTATTGCCACTGAAGCAATGAAGGAGAAGAAGCACAAAAACACCATCGTTCTGGTTTGTGCTATTTTGACCTGGAAAAAGGTCAGGTGTACGAAGGCTGCTTTATATCAAGGTTGAAAAAATATGTCCACCTGTGCAACAAAACCCGCTTCAAAACTTTTTTTTTTTTTTTTTAAAAAAAACTTATTTTACAATTTCCATCTGTTAATGCACTTATTTTTCAGTCTCCCAAGAGGGTAGATCCAAAGTGAGTTTCTGTGGTTCTATACTTTTTCCAGAGAACATAGAATAATAGAGTTGGAAGGGACCTTGGAGGTCTTCTAGTCCAACCCCCTGCTGAAGCAGGAGACCCTTATACTATTCTGGATAAATGGTTTTCCAGTCTCTTCTTGAAACCTTCAAGTGATGAAGCTCCCTCAACTTCTGAAAGCAACTTCTGTTCCATGGGTTGATTGTTCTCACTGTCAGTAAATTTCTCCTTAGTTCTAGTCTGTAAGATAGATTTCTTAAAAATTATTTCAAGTTCAGTTTTCTTACTGTAATGGAGAGCAGATTTGATGGGAGTCGCTAGTGCATATTTTAGGTGGGAACTTTTAACTATAATTGTATTGGGAAATTGGGAAATTCAGTCATTCTAAAATAGAAACTGGGCCTCAGCTTGTACCTATTACAAATGTGCCTCAAGGGACGTGCTTGATATTATGAATTCTAAATACCTTTAAGCTGTTGCAACATCCTTGTCATCAGGTAATTAAAATTTGGAAGCTTGGCCACTGGCTCATATTTATGACAGTTGCAGTGTCATGGGGTCAGATCAATGGGGAAGCCAGATTCACTTAACAATCGTGTGACTAACTTAACAACTACTCTGATTCGCTTAACAACTGTGGCAAGAAAGGTCATAAAATGGGGCTCAGCTCACTTAACAACTGTCTGGCTTAGCAACAGAAATTTTGGGCTCAATTATGATCTTAAGTCAAAGATCACCTGGATTTACTTTTATGAGGTTTTTATCTTGTTTTTATTCTCCATTGGCTGCCCACAGCCATAGATTTAAGATGGAAGACCATGTAAGTTCAATAAATAAATAAAATCAGAATTGGAAGGGGGAAAAAAACCAGGAAAAAGCCACTGATTCGTTCATCTATCCTCAGGATTCTTACTTTGTGGTACCAGAATGCTAAAATTATATTTTCTCCTGAAACTTCTGAGAATTAGATCCTAACCTGCATTTATTTTCTTTTTCTTTTCCTCCAGTGAAAATGACATGAAGAAACTCTGGCTGCACTTGAAGAAACATGAGCCTCACCTCCTTTCCAATTTTGAAGAGTTCCTGACGAAAATCTTCTCTCAGCTCCACGAAGCTGACGATGAAAAGAACACCTTGGAGTGCGCCCTGCAAAAGTAAACACTTCTTTTTATGAGAGCTTTCTCGGGGGATTTACCTCAGCTTTCTTTCATCGGGATTCTTTTGGGGCAGAAACCTCCGCAAGAATGTGTAAAATGCATGTTGAAAGCTACAGCGGCAGGTTTGATGGGATCCACACAAGGTTTTGGGCCCTGCGAGTATAAAATCCATTCCATTAACTGTGCCGTGCGCTTCCTTCGGCCATCCTGTATGGCAAGTATAAAAGGATGCCATTGAAGGAAAGACTCTGTTCCTGCGGCTCAGGAGAGGTGGAGGCCGTGGGTCACATGCTCCATAGATGTTCCTTTTACAGAGAGATTAGGATAAAAACATATTCTGCCAATAACTGCTAGGTATCCTGTCCATTCTGACACTGCTTACCTTCAGTGGCTGAACAGTCCATAACTACAGCGCAGGTGGCTAGATTTTGCATAGCAGCACTGGGGATTCCTCAGAAACATGTGTCTTCTATAGTTATATTACCGTATATACTCGAGTATAAGTCGACCCGAATATAAGCCGAGGCACCTAATTTTACACACACAAAAAATGGGAAAACTTATTGACTCGAGTATAAGCCGAGGGTGGGAAATGCAGCAGCTACTGGTAAATTTCAAAAATAAAAATAATTAATTTGGGAAACGATCTCACTATCTCACGTTGCCTCGGGAAGGGAAAGGCAAAATGCTTTTTGCCTTTCCCTTCCCGGCTGGGGCTGTTGGGAGTCGCTGCCCGGCGCGGCCCCAGTCCCGCCGCTCGGGAAGGGAAAGGCAAAGCGCTTTTTGCCTTTCCCTTCCTGGCTGGGGCTGTTGGGAGTCGCTGCCGCTGGTGCGGCCCCAGTCCCGTCGCCTCGGGAAGGGAAAGGCCATGGCTTGGAAGGCCGCCGCTGGAGCGAAGCTGCAGCGCAGCCGCTGCGCTAGCATCGGATCGGGCGCGCCGGACGGTTCCGACCGAGCCCGAGGCGTCGTCTTTGGCGCCCGCCCAGCGCCGCGGAGCTCCTGTACCGGGAGAAGGGAAGACCCCGGGCGGGGCAGGGAGAGAGCTTCTCCCGCCCGCCCTCTTTCGCGCCCACCGGTGTCCCCGCAGGATGACCCCAGCCCGCAGTCGCCGCCGCTTGAAAGAGACGGGCCGGGGTGGGTAGAAAGCGCCCGGGCGCCCTTGGAGGAGAAGGTCCCGCTCGCCTGTCTGCCCGCGGATGTCAGCGGAGCAGCCGCTGCTACGGGAACAGTTTACTGCCATCGCCCTCAAAAGGGGGGCAACCGGACAGGGAATCCAAGGGCAGCACTCGTTGCATGCCGGAGGCGACAAGCCCCGCTCGGGTGGACGTGTTTGCCCAGAGACCCCGGACGAAGCAGCGGCAAAGCTCCGCTAACATCCGCGGGCAGACAGGCGAACGCGGGACCTTCTCCTCCAAGGGCGCCCGGCGCTTTCTTCCCACCCCCGGCCCGTCTCTTTCAAGCGGCGGCGACTGCGGGCGGGGGTCGCCCTGCGGGGACACCGGTGGGCATGGAAAGAGGGGCGGGTGGGAGAAGCTCTCTCCCTGCCCCGCCCGGGGCCTTCCCTTCTCCGGCACAGGGAGCTCCACGGCGCTGGGCGGGCGCCAAAGATGATGCTCGGGCTCGGTCGGAACCGTCCGGCGCGCCCGATCCGATGCTAGCGCAGCGGCTGCGCGCAGCTTCGCTCCAGCGGCGGCCTTCCAAGCCGTGGCCTTCCCTTCCCGAGGCGACGCGGACTGGGGCCGCACCGGCGGCAGCAACTCCCAACAGCCTCTGCCTGGAAGGGAAAGGCAAAAGCGCTTTGCCTTTCCCTTCCCGAGGCGGCGGGATTGGGGCGCGCCGCGCGGCAGCGACTCCCAACAGCCAGCCGGGAAGGGAAAGGCAAAAGCGCTTGCCTTTCCCTTCCCGAGGCGGCGGGACTGGGCGCGCCGGCGGCAGCGACTCCCAACAGCCCCAGCCGGGAAGGGAAAGTCAAAAAGCGCTTTGCCTTTCCCTTCCCGAGGCGGCGGGACTGGGGCCGCGCCGGCGGCAGCGACTCCCAACAGCCAGCCGGGAAGGGAAAGGCAAAAGCGCTTTGCCTTTCCCTTCCCGAGGCGGCGGGACTGGGGCGCCCGGCGGCAGCGACTCCACACCATTTTTTTTCAGAGGGAATTGACTCGAGTATAAGCCGAGGGGGATTTTTTCAGCACAAAAAATGGGCTGAAAAACTCGGCTTATACTCGAGTATATACGGTATATAACAGTGCTGGCAAACCTTTTCGGCACCAAGTGCCCAAATCGGAATGCGCATGCATGAGCATGCATGAGCACATGCTGGAGCACCAGAAAACTGAAGACTAGCTGGCCAGTGCACGCATGCCTGATTTTTGGTTGTTTTGGGGGCTGTTTTTGGCCTGAAAATGGCCCGAAAAATGGCCTGTTTTTTGGCCATTTTTCGGGCTGTTTTCAGGTTGCTTTTCAGGTCATTTTCCAAAACATGTGCGCCAAAAAATGGCCTGAAAACAGCCCAGAAAATGGTCAGAAAATGGCCCAGAAAACAGCCTGAAAAATGGCCTCAAAACGGCCCAGAAAATGGCCTGCTTTTTGGTTGTTTTTTGGGCTGTTTTCGGGCTGTTTTTGGGTGCGAAGACCAGCTGGCCAATGCCAGAAACCAGAAGAGCAGCTGGCAATGCCACACATGCCACTGAGAGAGCTCTGCTTGCCACCTTTGGCACGTGTGCCATAGGTTTGCCATCAGGGTTATATAACAAATGTGGCAAACCCTTTGCACTGCTTAGTCTTTTCCCTTTGAGCGTTGAACCTACAATGGGCCGCAGAGTTTATGGGTCGTAATTTTAGAATGGTCAGACCATCTGTAATTGGCAAATTGGATTTTATCATAGATTTTATCTGTTTTTTATTATTTTATTCTAGAGTTTTTAATTGTTCATTTACTGAGTATTTTTATTTTGTTCTGGTCTCTGGTCTAAGACTGTAATCATAAATGGATTGATTGGATTGAATCCCATTAACCGCTCGTAGAATCTGCATCTAGGATGTAAAGCTAGTCCTCAATTTATAGTCCACAATTGAATCCCAACATTTCTGTTGCTAAGCGAGAAAGTTACTAAGTGAATTTTGACCCATTTTGTGACCTCTGTTGCCACAGTTCTCTATAGTTGATATGTTAGTAACACAGTTGTTATGTGAATTTGGCTTCCTCCATTGATTTTACTTGTTGGAAGGTCGCAAAAAGGGATCCCATGACACCCCGGACACAGCAGCCGTCACAAATGTGAGTCAGTTGCCAAGCACCTGAATTTTGATCATTTGACCACAGGGATGCTGCAACAGTCACAAATGTGAAAAATAGAATAGAATAGAATTCCTTTATTGGCCAAGTGTGGTTGGACACACAAGGAATTTGTCTTTGGTGCAAATGCTCTCAGTGTACATAAAAGAAAAGATACATTCGTCAAGAGTCAAGAATCATCAGGTAACAACACTTAACAATAGTCATAGAGTACAATAAGCAATCAAACCATACCAGGAAACAATAAATAAAATTTGTAAGGATACAAGCGACAAGGTTACAATCCTACAATCACAAGTGGGAGTGGATGGGTGATAAGGAGTGATGAGAAGATTAACAGTAATAGTAGTGCAGACTTTGTAAATAATTGAACAGCGTTGAGGGAATGTTTGTTTAGCAGAGTGATGGCCTTCGAGGAAAAAACTGTCCTTGTGTCTAGTTGTTCTGGTGTGCAGGGCTCTATAGTATCGTTTTGAGGGAAGGAGTTGAAACAGTTTATGGCCGGGGATGTGAGGGGTCTATGGATATTTTCACAGCCCTCTTTTTCACTCATGCAGTATACAGGTCCTTGATTGGAGGCAGGTTGGGCCATTGTTTTTTCTGCAGACCTAAAAATAACTTTTTTCCAGTGCTTGGTAGCTTTGAACGGTCGCTAAACAAACTGTTGTAAGTTGAGGACTACCTGTACTGAAATGTTGCTTGAGCATGACTTGCACAGCAGCTGTAGGGGTTTATCTGGGACATTTGCCTGTCTAGCCACATTGCACTTTGCCACTATTGCAAACTGGACTTTCTTTCAAAAGGGAGATTATACGGCTTCTCATCTCTAATATTTTTGCTGGTGCTCCAATTGTAATTTATTGTATTTTTTAAAATCCCACATCAGCAAAATGTCTGCTTACGATGATGAAATCCAGTATCTGTATGAAGAAATGGAACAGCAGATCAAAACTGAGAAAGAAAAAGTCATTTTGGAGGCAAGTATCTTTTTAACATGGATGTTGAAGAACAGATGGACGTAGGATATGAGTATAGAGTTATTCCCACGCTATAGTAGTAATAGCAGCAAAATAATTGGTTTGTTTAAGATACGAGTTAAAATGCTGAAATCGTTCCCTTTGTCTTTAAATCCTACCACTTAGCCAGCAGCTTCAGGCTCTCTTTTCCATCAGGTTCTGCCTTCCTTGATGCAATGCACTCTGGTTAACAATCAGGTAGTCCTCAACTTATGACCATAATGGAGCCCAATTACGAGTCGTGACAGCCATAAAGCAGGTGATCATGTGACCAACCTGATTTTATGACCCTTGTTATGCCAGTGGTTAACCAAAACTTGCTGTTACACTTGGGCCTTTAAGTTTGACACCCCTGAATCTAAAATCATAGCACTGGAAGGAACCTTGGTGGTCCTGTAGTCCAATTCCCCCAGTCTAAGGCAGGAAACTTTTACCATTTTGGACATATGGTTGTCCACTCCCTTCTTGAAAACCTCCAGCTATGGAGCACTCATAATTCCTGGGGGCAAGCTGTTCTACTAACTAATACAGGTAGCCCTCGACCTACGATAGTTTGTTTAGTGGAACATTCGAAGTTACAAGGGCACCGAAAAAAGGGACTCATGGCCGTTTTTCACACTTACGACCGTTGAAGCATTCCCCACGGTCATGTGGTTTACACACTCGGATGCTTGGCGATTGGTTCATATTTATGACGGTCGCAGCGTCCTGGGGTCTTTTTTTTTGCAAACTTCTGACCACCCAAACCAATGGAGAAGGCTGTTAACAGCCGTGAAACAACTGCAGTGATTCACTTAATGTGAGGGGAAAAAACGGGACTTAAATTTCTGAACACATTTCTTACTTAATGACATACATTTTGGGTTCAGTTTTGGTTATATGTTGAAGACCACCCGTAGTTCTTGCTGTCGGGAAATTGCTCCTTAGTTCCAGGTTGGATCTCCCTCTGATGAGCTTCTACCTATTGTTTCTTTTCCTGCCTTCAGGCGCTTTAGTGACTCCTTCCTCTCTATGACAGCCCCTCAAATATTGGAAGACTGCTATCATGTCTCCCCTAGTCCTTCTCTTCGTTAAAGTAGCTATACTTGGTCCCCTCAATTGTTCATTGTACGGTTTAGCCTCCGGATCTCTTATTATCTTTTTTTAACTTGTACAAAGCAAACTTGAAAGCTCTTTGTGTGTGTCTGTGTGTGCATATGTGTGTTCGTGTGTGTGATTTTTTTTTCTATGTATGCATTGCAAAGCAGCAACAACCCACCACTGGTCTATTCTTACAATTTGTGTTGTGGTTCGCCGGCAGCTGGTGCAGCCAGCAGTGGAATCAGACAGTGGGGAAGAATGGGACCAGTCAGGGAGTCTGGAGAGGACTCGGATGAGGGTCCTGTGTCCAATGCAGAGATGGGGCCAGGACTATCTGGGAGTTATGTGCTGACCCCGGAGCCTCCGGAGTCTGGCAGCAGCGAGACAGAGGACCCAGGGGAGCCTGTTCCCAGTGCACATGTGTGCAGAGCTGCTAGAAGGCGAGAGCAGCTGAAACAAAAGGGGCAACTCGGGAGTAATGATGGGAGGTTTTATCCCTCCCATAAGGGATAAAAGTCAGACCTCAATGACGAACTCTTTGCAGGAAGCAAAGCAGTTCGATAGATTCCAAGTCCTCATTGAAGCTCTGGTTGTTTTTTCTGGTATTTCAGTTGGTTTCTGTTATAATTGGTTACTTCTCTTTTTGGCAACATTCCACAACACTGAAAGACGTGTGCTTATCTTGGGGAACTGTTTATCATTAGTTTTGCTTTTAAAATAAGTTTGTGTTTAAGTACATTTGACAAAGCCTGGGTCAGAACAATTTGTTGTTTTATTTTGTTTTTTAACCCTAATCAGTTCTTTTAACTAAAACCCTCTGCTCTTTTTATTATTCTTTTCTTCTTTTTATTATTTGTTATTATTTCCTGCGTACTTTATAGGCTAATTAATTAATGCTCTTGCTAGATCTTACATTTGAGGCTGATTTTAACCCTGTTATTGTAATGTAGGTATTGATGAGTCAATATGAAATGCACTTGCATCTACCTCTGTTCCCATTTTTGACCGTATTGTTTAAATTATTAAAAGGAACTAATTGTTTTAAACTTACTGTTGTCCAATTTTGCAGGGCGCTGAGAGGTTCCAGTCCCGACAGCAGGAACTGGAACAAAAACTTGTTGAAAAGGAGGAGGAATTTGAGCAACTGTCTCAGAAGCAGAAAACAGTACGTGGAAATTATGGTGTTATAATAACAACAAATTTTTAAGCTTAGCCATACGGTGGCAGTCTGCTATATCATTTTAGCTGCACTTAAGCCTTGAACCAAGTCCTAAATTGGTCATGCTTGTACAGGTATTCCTTGATTTACAACAGTTCATTGAGTGACTGTTCAAAACTACGACAGCACTGAAAAAAGTGACATATGATAGTTTTTCACTCACAACCATTGCACCGTCCCCATGGACACATGATCAAAATTTCGACAACTGACTCATATTTATGACGGTTGCAGACGGAGTCCTGTGATTCCCCTTTTGCGACCTTCTTGACAAGCAAAGTCAATGGGGACGTCAGATTTACTTAACTGCGTTACTGACTTGACGACCTCAGTGATTCACTTAACAATTGTTCAAGAGAGGTCGTAAAATGGGTGGCAAAATTTACTTAACTTCGTTCTCGCTTAGCAACAGAAAATTTTGGGCTCAATGGTGGTCATAGTCAAGGACTACCTGTATTTTGTGGTGGTTTGCTTCAGAGGTGGTCTTCAACAGGTTCTGGCCAGTTCTGGAGAACCGGTAGAGGAAATTTTGAGTAGTTCGGAGAACCAGCAAATCCCACCTCTGACTGGCCCCGCCCACATCTATGCTCTGCCTCCCATTGAGTCCCAGCTGATGGGCTGGGTCTTCTTTGGTTGCCCTGCATAGGAGAATGGAGCTGGAAAGCAGGTTAGTGGGGTGGGGAGGGAATGGGGATTTTGCAGTATCCTTCCCCTGCCACGCCCACCAAGCCATGCCCACAGAACTGGTAGTAAAAATTTTTGAATCCCACCACTGGTTTGCTTGCTTTCTGGAATACTCCACTGGACGAAAAGTCTAAAAAGCAGAGAATTTCATTTCTTCTGCTGCTTCGTCTGATAGGAAAGAAATTGGGAGCTTAAAAGCCACCACACTGCCTGACTGATAGGACCTCTGGAACAAATCCTTTTAAACAAAGATCAGCCCCTCAGACTGCATTGCCCTCTGCTCATTTTTCAAATGTGATATAGTGAATTTAACTTCTTTAGCCGGCTGGCCAGTTGATCTGTATCACATAAATATCAGCCTGACCTCCATGGAACTGACTCAACCAAGCTCTTCTTGAGACATTGACTGGAAGCTGTAAATAACCCCAAATGTTTCTTATTGGTCTTTGAAGGTTCAAATGTAGGTAAACTAGAAGTTTGCATGGTCTGAAATATCACATGTCCAGGCGATTGGCTTGTTGTCACTGTTCTTTGAGGATTTATGGGCCGTTCCTGCTACTTCCCCTCTAACCTGTTTAAGGCCACGTTCATTTTATTTGTGCTCTGTCAAAAAAGTGCCAGTTTCAGCCATCAGCTGCCTTATTACACTGTTGTCATGGTAATGCTGGTTTAAGCCTAGATGATAATTACATTTTGCAAAAAAAAGGAAGAAAAAAGACATTTTCTTTTATTGAGAAAGATTGTTTATTTATTTAGTGCAAGTGGTTCTGTAATTGATTGAATGTAATCAGATTGTGTGTGTATGTGTGGTATACATACATGTAGTATATATACATGTTATATATATATACATGATATATATATATATATATATATATATATATATATATATATATATATATATATATATATATATATACATGTTATATATATACATGTATGGCATTCGGCTTTGTTCGGGTATTTTATACAATGACGTGGGAAAATACCCGAACAAAGCCGAATCATATATATATATATATATATATATATATATATATATATATATATATATATATATATATATATATATATATATATTGGATCTTTGGTTATTCGGGTTTTCTCCCGTAAGATTGGAAGTATCTAGGCAACGTTTCGATGAAGTCTCATTCATCATCTTCAGGCTTGTGTCTTCCGCTCTGTGCTTCTCTGTGATGTGAACTTGCAGCTGCTTCTTCCTTTTAACTGCTAGTGGGGGTGTGACTTGATTGGGTGGGGGCTTGGCTGTGTTCTGATTGGGTGGGGGTCTGTTCTCATAGGTTGGGGGGTTGGCTGTGTTCTGATTGGTTGGGGGGTTGGCTGTGTTCTGATTGGCTGGAGGTGTGTTCTGTTCAGGTGGGGGCTTGGTTGTGCTCAGGTTAGTCTTAGTTGCTGGGGGATTTGAGCTGGTGAGCTATGATCTTGCTGTTTGGCTTTGAGTTCGTGGTCGTGCTGCATCTTCATGGTGGGGGTCAGTTCGCTTCATGTATGGCTCGGAGGGGTTTGAAGTGGGTAGTGATGCAGCTGCAGTGCGGCTTCTGGTCCGTGGTCGTGTCTCATCTTCTGTGTGGGTGTGAGTCTGCTTTTTACGTGGAAGTGTGGTGGTGGCATCTTGTGTGGCTCTGGTGGGTGTGGGTCTGGTGTCATTCTTCATGTTAGGTACTCGTCTGTTCATGAGGGCGGGTTTCCAAATGGCTGGTAGGCGGGAGGTGTCATCTCTTTTATTCATGCTGTGTGGGCGTTTTTCTATCTCTATGGCTTCTCTGATTATTCTGTTGTTGAAGTGTTCGGTTTTGGCAATAGTTCTGGTATTTTTAAAGTCAATCTCATGTCCTGTGGCTTTGAGGTGTTGGACCAGGGAAGAGGTCGGTTCTTCTTTTTTGATTGAGTTCTTATGTTCTTCAACGCGTGCACTTATTCTTCTGTTAGTTTGTCCAATGTATGTGGTGGGGCAGGCGGTGCATGGGATTTCGTATACTCCTTGGTTTTCTAACTCGATTTTGTCTTTAGGGTTTCTTAGGATGGTGGATATTTTTCTGTTTGTGCAGAATGCTGTTTTAATGTTGTGTTTTTGGAGGATCTTGCTGATTTTGTCTGTAGTGCCTTTTATATATGGGAGGAGGGCTTTGCCATTCTCTTGTTCTCTGTCTTTTATTTTGGTTGGGGTTTCTTTTTGGATTAGGTGGGTAATCTTCTTTCTTTGGAATCCATTGGCTGTTAGTACGTTGGTGAGAGTGTGTAGTTCAGTTTTTAGGTGTTGTTCGTCAGCTAAGCATTTTGTTCTGGAGATGAGTGTCTCGGCTACGGAATTGATCTGTGCTGGGTGGTGGTGTGAGAGTGCGTGTAGATAGCGGTTTGTATGTGTTTTCTTCTGGTAGATGGTGTGTCCTAGGGAGCCATTGGATTTTTTGTATACCAAGACATCTAGGAAGGGAAGTTGATTGTTAGCTTCTGTTTCCATGGTGAATTGTATTTTGGGGTGTAGGCTGTTGAGGTGTGTGAGGAAGTTGTTCAGTTTTTCTTTCCCGTGTGGCCAGATTATGAAGGTGTCATCTACGTATCTGAGCCAGAGTTTGGGTTTGTGATCATATTTTTCTAGAGCTTGTGTTTCAAAGTGTTCCATGTAGAGGTTTGCGATGACAGGTGAGAGGGGTGATCCCATGGGTGCTCCTTCTATTTGTTTGTATTTTTGTCCATTGTAGG
The DNA here is from genome assembly GCF_049901735.1 of Notechis scutatus. Lineage (NCBI taxonomy): Eukaryota > Metazoa > Chordata > Lepidosauria > Squamata > Elapidae > Notechis > Notechis scutatus. Next base: position 26,054,247 of record NC_142014.1, on the reverse strand, counting down.
TGAAGTATGTATTGGATAGGCAGTGGTTGGTCAGATCTAGGATGTGCTTGGGGGGGTTGTATTTGTTTTGGATGGCTGTCAAGGCTTCTTTTATTGGCACTTGGGTGAAGAGGGATATGACATCAAAGCTCACTAGTAGGTCGCTGGGTTGTAAATTTTGTTTCTTTATGATCTCGATGAACTGGAATGAGTTTCTTACATGTGAGTTGATGGATTCTGCATAGGGCTGTAGTTGTTTGGCGAGAAATTTGGCTAGGTTTTGTAGAGGTGAGCCTATGGAGCTGACTATTGGTCTAAGTGGGGTTCCTTCTTTGTGTATCTTGGGGAGACCATAAAGCTTAGGGCATCTGGATGATTTCTTTCTGGGTATGATTCTTTGCTGGATTTCTTCACTGATGGGGGAGGCTTTTATTTTGGATCTGGTGGTTTTTTCTAGGTAGGTGGTGGGGTCTGTCTTTAGGGGTTTGTATGTGGGGTCTTGGAGTAGGTTGGTTAACTTGGTTTGGTAGTCAGATGTGTTCATAACCACTGTCGCGTTGCCCTTGTCTGCTGGTAGGATTATTATGCTGGTGTCTTCTTTCAGGTTAAGTAGTGCAGTTTGTTCTTCTTTGGATAAGTTGCTTTTGGGTGGTTTGCTAGTGCAGAGGATGTTGGTGATTTCGAGTCTGATTCTATTAGCATCATCAGGGTTGGTTTTGGTCAGGCTGGTTTCAACTCCGCATATGATGGTTTCTGTGGGGATGTGTTTGGGAGCGACAGCAAAGTTGAATCCTTTTGAAAGGACCTTGGTTTCGGCTTCTGTGAGGATCTTGTCTGAGATGTTGTGCACTGTTTGTTTCATGTGTGGCTGTGAGGGAGGAGGAGTTGGTTTCTGGCGTTGTTGTAGTTTTCTGAGTTTGTTGGTGTGTGTGTCTGTCTTGAGGGTGGTCTGTGTTTCGGCTCTCCAGACAGCGAGTTGTTTGGATTTGTCCCAAAGTAAGGGGTGAATCTTGTTGCTGAGTTTGAGGTGAAGTGTGAGGAGATCTTTGTTGATTTGGTCTAGGAGGAATCTTTTTGTGTGAAGTTCATTTCTAATTAGGGCCAATTCTGTTCTTTTTAGGATGCGTTTGGTGGCTGCTGTGTTGGTGTGGAATTTCAATTGGAAGCTTGTGGGAATTAAATTTTGATCTCGGCAGTTGCATAGGAATGCGAGGTCACATAAAATGGAAGCTCTTTGGACTTCAAGTTTTTCATAAGTCCTGGTCAGATGGTGGGTTTCCTCCCCGTAGAGGTGCAATATTTGTTTTCTGAGGTTCTCACGGGTATTTGTATGTGGATCTTTGGTTATTCGGGTTTTCTCCCGCGTAAGATTGGAAGTATCTAGGCAACGTTTCGATGAAGTCTCATTCATCATCTTCAGGCTTATGTCTTCCGCTCTGTGCTTCTCAGAGTGATGTGAACTTGCAGCTGCTTCTTCCTTTTAACTGCTAGTGGGGGTGTGACTTGATTGGGTGGGGGCTTGGCTGTGTTCTGATTGGGTGGGGGTCTGTTCTCATGAGAAGCAGCTGCAAGTTCACATCACTCTGAGAAGCACAGAGCGGAAGACACAAGCCTGAAGATGATGAATGAGACTTCATCGAAACGTTGCCTAGATACTTCCAATCTTACGCGGGAGAAAACCCGAATAACCAAAGATCCACATACAAATACCCGCGAGAACCTCAGAAAACACTATATATATATATATATATATATATATATATATATATATATATATATATATATATATATATATATATATATATATATATATGGTGTTCGGCTTGGTTCGGGTATTTTCCCACGTCATTGTAGTTCTTTTAAAGTTGTAGCAACGTTTCAGCAGAATCTCATCTGCCATCATCAGGCTTCTGTATTGTGTCCGTCTGTGAGTCAGACTTTACAGTAGTTTCAGATTTGAATTTGGGGCAGCCTATTGCTGTGCCAGAATGGTTTTTTCTTCATCCTGATTGGTTGGGAGTCTTGGTCTGTGTTTATTGGTCTCGGAGTTTGCTGTGTTCTGCTTGATTGGTGTCTCTAATATCTTCTGTCTGTTTTTGGCTCTTTTTGTATCTTGATTGGCTGGCAGCATTGTGTTGCTTTAATGGAGGCCTTTAGTGCAGCTTGGCTTCGGGTAAATGGACGGCTATCATTAGTTAGGAAGCTGGGTTTCATCTGGGTGCCTGGTTGGGGTGTGTTTGAGCTGGAGGTATCAGGGGGATCTGTTTGTGCCCAGGTGTTTGCCTGGCTTGTGGTGTGGAGATTTTTTGTTTGTGAGTGCAGGCTTCCAAATGATTGACAGCCTGGTGGAATCATCTCTTCTGTTCATGCTTTCTGGTCTTTTTCAATCTCTATGGCTTCTCTGATGATTCTGTGATTAGGGTTTTCTATAGTGGCCAGGGTTTTGGTGCCATTGAAGTTGATGCTATGACCTGTGGCTTCCATGTGTTGGACTAGTGAGGAAGTGTGTTCCAGCTTTTTGACTGCATTTTTGTGTTCATCCAGGCGGGTGCTTATTCTTCTATTAGTCTGTCCAATGTATGTGGCCGGGCATGATGCACAGGGGACTTCGTATATGCCTTGGTTTTCCAGGTCAATTTTATCTTTGGGGTTGCTAAGGATGGCTGCTATTTTTCTGTCTGTTTTGAAGGCAGTCCTGATGTGATGTCTGTGTAGTACCTTACTAATTTTGTCTGTAGTACCTCTTATGTAGGGCAGGACAGCTGTTCCATAGGTCTGTTCATCTTCTGGGTCTCTATTATGTTTCAGTGTGTTTTTGTGGATCAAGCTGGTGATTTTGCTTTTGTGGAAGCCGTTGGCTGTCAGTACTTTAGTCAGGGTGCATAGTTCAGTCTTAATGTGTGTCTTGTCTGCCAGGCGTTTGGTTCTGGTAATTAGTGTTTTAGCCACGGAGTTTATCTGTGCTGGGTGGTGGTGGGATTGGGCGTTGAGGTAGCGGTTGGTGTGGGTTTTCTTCTGGTATATGGTGTGTCCTAGTGTGCCATCTGTTTTTTTGTAGATTAGTACATCTAGGAATGGTAGTTGTTTGTTTGTTTCTGTTTCCATGGTGAACTTGATTTTGGGGTGTGCGCTGTTTAGGTGTGTTAGGAAATTGTTTAGGTTTTCTTGTCCATGGGGCCAAATCACGAATGTGTCATCGATGTATCTTAACCATAGTTTGGGTTTGAGGGTGGCATTGGCCAGGGCTCTGGATTCGAATTCTTCCATGAACAGGTTTGCCGCATAATCATCCTCCCAGCAGACAAAGGGAATGCCACTGTAGTAATGGACAGAAAAGACTACGAAACAAAATTGACAGACCTACTCCAAGACTCCACATACAAACCCATAAACACTGACCCAACCACATATCTGGAAAAAATTAACCAAGAAGAAAATTATAACCAGCCACATAAGCAAAGAGATCCAACACATGATCATACCCAGAGAGAAATCTTCCAGATGCCCCAAACTATACGGCCTCCCAAAAATACACAAAGAAGGCATACCTCTCAGACCCATAGTCAGCTCCAGAGGAGCACCACTACAAAACCTAGCTAAACACCTAGCAAAAGAGCTACAGCCCCATGCTGAAACAGCAGCTTCTCATGTAAAAACTCATACCACTTCTTGGAAATGATCAAAGATCTACACGTGGAGCAAGAAGATCTGCTTGTAAGTTTTGACGTGGTTTCACTATTCACTCAAGTCCCGATAAAAGAGACCCTTGAAATCATCAAAATAAATACCAACCAGCTAAACACCTCATGGAACTAACAGAACACTGCTTAACCAACACATATTTCATATACAAAGGACAAAGATACAAACAAATAGAAGGAGCTCCCATGGGATCACCACTGTCACCTGTCATTGCAAACCTGTTCATGGAAGAATTCGAATCCAGAGCCCTGGCCAATGCCACCCTCAAACCCAAACTATGGTTAAGATACATCGATGACACATTCGTGATTTGGCCCCATGGACAAGAAAACCTAAACAATTTCCTAACACACCTAAACAGCGCACACCCCAAAATCAAGTTCACCATGGAAACAGAAACAAACAAACAACTACCATTCCTAGATGTACTAATCTACAAAAAACAGATGGCACACTAGGACACACCATATACCAGAAGAAAACCCACACCAACCGCTACCTCAACGCCCAATCCCACCACCACCCAGCACAGATAAACTCCGTGGCTAAAACACTAATTACCAGAACCAAACGCCTGGCAGACAAGACACACATTAAGACTGAACTATGCACCCTGACTAAAGTACTGACAGCCAACGGCTTCCACAAAAGCAAAATCACCAGCTTGATCCACAAAAACACACTGAAACATAATAGAGACCCAGAAGATGAACAGACCTATGGAACAGCTGTCCTGCCCTACATAAGAGGTACTACAGACAAAATTAGTAAGGTACTACACAGACATCACATCAGGACTGCCTTCAAAACAGACAGAAAAATAGCAGCCATCCTTAGCAACCCCAAAGATAAAATTGACCTGGAAAACCAAGGCATATACGAAGTCCCCTGTGCATCATGCCCGCCACATACATTGGACAGACTAATAGAAGAATAAGCACCCGCCTGGATGAACACAAAAATGCAGTCAAAAAGCTGGAACACACTTCCTCACTAGTCCAACACATGGAAGCCACAGGTCATAGCATCAACTTCAATGGCACCAAAACCCTGGCCACTATAGAAAACCCTAATCACAGAATCATCAGAGAAGCCATAGAGATTGAAAAAAGACCAGAAAGCATGAACAGAAGAGATGATTCCACCAGGCTGTCAATCATTTAGGAAGCCTGCACTTGGCACTTGGGTGAAGAGGGATATGACATCAAAGCTCACTAGTAGGTCGCTGGGTTGTAAATTTTGTTTCTTTATGATCTCGATGAACTGGAATGAGTTTCTTACATGTGAGTTGATGGATTCTGCATAGGGCTGTAGTTGTTTGGCGAGAATTTGGCTAGGTTTTGTAGAGGTGAGCCTATGGAGCTGACTATTGGTCTAAGTGGGGTTCCTTCTTTGTGTATCTTGGGAGACCATAAAGCTTAGGGCATCTGGATGATTTCTCTCTGGGTATGATTCTTTGCTGGATTTCTTCACTGATGGGGAGGCTTTTATTTTGGATCTGGTGGTTTTTTCTAGGTAGGTGGTGGGGTCTGTCTTTAGGGGTTTGTATGTGGGGTCTTGGAGTAGGTTGGTTAACTTGGTTTGGTAGTCAGATGTGTTCATAACCACTGTCGCGCTGCCCTTGTCTGCTGGTAGGATTATTATGCTGGTGTCTTCTTTCAGGTTAAGTAGTGCAGTTTGTTCTTCTTTGGATAAGTTGCTTTTGGGTGGTTTGCTAGTGCAGAGGATGTTGGTGATTTCGAGTCTGATTCTATTAGCATCATCAGGGTTGGTTTTGGTCAGGCTGGTTTCAACTCCGCATATGATGGTTTCTGTGGGGATGTGTTTGGGAGCGACAGCAAAGTTGAATCCTTTTGAAAGGACCTTGGTTTCGGCTTCGGTGAGGATCTTGTCTGAGATGTTGTGCACTGTTTGTTTCATGTGTGGCTGTGAGGAGGAGGAGTTGGTTTCTGGCGTTGTTGTAGTTTTCTGAGTTTGTTGGTGTGTGTCTGTCTTGAGGGTGGTCTGTGTTTCGCTCTCCAGACAGCGAGTTGTTTGGATTTGTCCCAAAGTAAGGGGTGAATCTTGTTGCTGAGTTTGAGGTGAAGTGTGAGGAGATCTTTGTTGATTTGGTCTAGGAGGAATCTTTTTGTGTGAAGTTCATTTCTAATTAGGGCCAATTCTGTTCTTTTTAGGATGCGTTTGGTGGCTGCTGTGTTGGTGTGGAATTTCAATTGGAAGCTTGTGGGAATTAAATTTTGATCTCGGCAGTTGCATAGGAATGCGAGGTCACATAAAATGGAAGCTCTTTGGACTTCAAGTTTTTCATAAGTCCTGGTCAGATGGTGGGTTTCCTCCCGTAGAGGTGCAATATTTGTTTTCTGAGGTTCTCACGGGTATTTGTATGTGGATCTTTGGTTATTCGGTTTTCTCCCGCGTAAGATTGGAAGTATCTAGGCAACGTTTCGATGAAGTCTCATTCATCATCTTCAGGCTTATGTCTTCCGCTCTGTGCTTCTCAGAGTGATGTGAACTTGCAGCTGCTTCTTCCTTTTAACTGCTAGTGGGGGTGTGACTTGATTGGGTGGGGGCTTGGCTGTGTTCTGATTGGGTGGGGGTCTGTTCTCATGAGAAGCAGCTGCAAGTTCACATCACTCTGAGAAGCACAGAGCGGAAGACACAAGCCTGAAGATGATGAATGAGACTTCATCGAAACGTTGCCTAGATACTTCCAATCTTACGCGGGAGAAAACCCGAATAACCAAAGATCCACATACAAATACCGCGAGAACCTCAGAAAACACTATATATATATATATATATATATATATATATATATATATATATATATATATTCGTTATATATATATATTATATGTCTTTCTTGAAAATGTTTCGCTCCTCATCCAACAAGCTTCTTCAGCTCTGAAGAAGCTTCTTGGATGAGGAGCAAAACATCTTCAAAGAAAAACAAGAAAGTCCTGTTGCCTCTTGAAAAAAACACCTTTGGGACGTTTCAAATGGATATTAAAATGAAAATCACTAACATTTTTTAAAATTGATTTGACTTTGGGGCATCTAGAGGTCTTCGCTAAATCTTTATATATAGATTTCTTTTTCCTTAAAAATGTATGTCTTTGCATTATAGCTATGTGTTTTTCTTCTTTTTTCTGCCATAGTTTTAAAAACAATAAGAATAAATTAAAAAGAAACCCACTCTGGAGGTGTTTTATGGACTAAAAATCCATTCCGCTCATTTTTTTAAAAAAAATATGGTTGTTCTATTTATACAGTTGGACAAACAATGCAAAGAGCTACGTAACGTTAAGTATGACACTACGACGGAAAATACCAAATTGAGGGTTACTAACCAAGAGCTTCTGAATTCACTGGAGAGAACCTCTGAGGAGTTAATTACTGCTCAACAGCAATTGGAAATACTTCAGGATGAAGCTAGAAAACTGCAGGAGGAAAAGGAAATGTGCGTAATTCTAGAAAAGAGGAATTAATATAAGGAGATTGATTTTATAAAAGGATAGATACTTTATTACACAAATAAAATCACACCGATCAGAGAGTGGCCAATGGAAGGAAAAAGTCTGCGGGTGGCCTGGAAATTTGCCCAAATAAGGTTTTATTAATTGCAACTGAGCATCTTTGTAATGTGAACTAGACAAAAAAAAATGTGGGTGAGTGTTGCGGTAACTCTACTACAGGTAGTCCTTGACTTATAACCACAATTGAGCCCAAAATTTCTGTTGCTACGCAACACATTTGTTGACTAAGTTTTGCCCCATTTTATGACCTTCCTTGCCAAAGTTGTTAAGTGAATCTCTGCAGTTAATAACACAAATGTCAAGTGAATCTGGCTTCTCCATTGACTTTGCTCCATTGACACGACCCCGGGGCACTGCAACCGTCATAACTATGAGCCAGCTTCCAAAGGTGTGAATTTCAATTGCCTGAGTATGGGGATGCCGCAAGAGCCGTAAATGTGACGAATGGTCATAAACCAGCACCGTTGTAACTTTGAATGGTAACTCAATGTGACTAAATGAACGGTTGCAAGTTCAAGGACTACCTTGTACAGGAGCAAAATGTTGTGAAATTCAGATATGTGGTAACTCCCCTCCAGAATAGCTGTTGTGAAGGCATTACATTCTGAATTGGTAAACTGTTATTTGCTTTATATCTCTGGATGGTTTGAAAAAATGGTGAATGACCAGAGGTGGTATTCAGGCGGTTCGGACCGGTTCTGGCATACCGGTAGCGTAAATTTTGACTAGTTCAGAGAACCGGCAAATGCTACCTCTGATTGGCTCCGCCCATCTGCCCCTGCTGTTACCTCTCCTATATTCCCTTGTTTTTTACCTCAGCTGATTCGCGCGGCAGAGCGATTGCCGCGCCTCAGCTGAGCTAAAAACAGCTCAGCTTACTAGCGTTAAGCCCTCCAAAGCGTGCGTGCATAGGTAGGAAACAATTTGGAAACCCACCACTATGAATGATTGTCCAAGGATGCATCTTTGAGTAGGAAAGCCATACCTGTTTCGGTTTCCAAATCCTCAGTGCCCGATTTAAGGGCTCTGCTTGCTCACAGCCCATCTTTGGGATTGCATCAAGTGCAAAACCACAGCACACACTTTCTCTCCCCTAGATATGAAAAGATAGTTCATCACTCTGTTAGAACACAAATAACACTTTTTCCGGTGGCTTTCAAGAGCACTGTGTTTTTTGTGCTGGGCATTCTTCTCATTTGTTTTTATTTTCATGGAATTTTAGTCCATGATTTTTTTTTAAAAAAAGTCTCTTTTTATTATGACAGAAGAGATTTAAACGACACTTATTACAAGCAGCATTAATTGTATTACATCACTGCAGATTCTTTTATTAGATTATGATTTGGATCATCTGGGAGAGAGAATAAACAATAAGTCGAACAGACAAACGTTCAGCAAGACATGGTATAAAATTTGCTGATTTCGCTTCATTAAAATTGAGGAGGGTCTCCAGAGCTTCATTGAACTAATGCTGCATCTGTAAAATTGTGGATTCCCGCCCCCCATAAAAATGAAAGTTTAACAATCTTCCCACACTGGAAGATTTTACTTTTATTGTGTCTCAAGAGCAATTTTCTGACCAGATTTAGATTAAAAGTAGCCATTAACAGTAAATAAACTGGAGTAATTAGGAATTTGGACCATTTCTGTAGTTATTAGTGCAATACTTAACAAGAGAGGGTAAATCACAGCTCTATTGGTATTTCGTCTAAGTAGGTTGAACTGGATTTTGCATAACTCTTGTTTTATTTTTTCTCCAGTGAGGTTTGCCGAGTGACAGAAATATTAGAGAGGGAGAAATTAGGACTCCTTAAACAATTGGATTTTTTGAGGTAAGAAGATTTCCAAAACAAGCTTTGTGTCTCTTTGTGTGTGTGTGTGTGTGTGTGTGTGTGTGTGTGTGTGTCTTTGTGTGGAAGTCATCTTCCTTTTTGATGAATGTGCTCTTTGTGGCATTGTGTAAAGAGGACAGAGCTGTTTGTTGAAATAAAAACAGGTCAGGGATTGCATCCATATACATATTTTTCCCAGTAAAATTGAAGCATTTATTATAAATTCTAGGTTGGATCATTCTAGATGGGCCTGTGAGACAGGGAGGCCACTGGTGCTTCCATTAATGACAAAAATTAAGTAGCACCTCCTAATCATGAGCCAGTATTTTCAAAAAGAACAAAATCATTTTGAGAACTGACAAATGGTTCATCCCTGCTCCAGTAGTACCTCTGTTGTATTCATTAATTTTTAGGTCCTGAGAAACACCAGTCCGGGAAGGACAGTACGTTAATTCAAGTTCCTGAAACAACAGGATCATGTACAGGTAGTCCTCCACTTACGACCACAATGGAGCCCAAGATTTATGTTGCTCAGTGAAACGTTTGTTAAGTGAGTTTCGCCCCATTTTACGACCTCTCTTGCAGCAGCCGTTAAGTGAATCACAGCAGTTGTTAAGTTAGTAACATGGTTGTTAAGCGAATCTGGCTTCCCCATTGATTTTCTTTGTCAGAAGGTCACCAAAGGGGATGTCGTGACCCTGGGAGGCTGCGACAGTCATAAATATGAGTTGGTTGCCAAGCATCTGAATTTTGATCAGGTGACCACTGCAATGGTCGTAAGGGTGAAAAAACGGTCATGAGTCACTTTTTTCAGTGCCGTTGTAACTTTGAACAGTGATTATATGAACTGTTGTAAGCTGAGGACTACCTGTATTGGTTGGTGTAGGAGAAAGGATGGCAGCATCTAGGGGTGGAATTAAAAGAGGAATCAGCCTAGGATCCCTACGTAGTCACAAGAGAACTAAGTTCAACTTCCCTTGAATTCAATGGACCTTTATCTAAAATTTAAGCTGGTGCTAAGAGCTCATTGAGAAGATTCCTGTGCACAGGCATTTTAGCAATAAATCACTTTAATTCACGGGTGTCAAACTCGATTTCATTGAGGGCTGCATCAGGGTTGTGTTTTACCTTGTGGGGGGGTGGGATGGGCGTGGCCTGGGTGGGTGTGGCCGGCTTGACATCACTCATGTTGGGGGCATCTGTGGTGGCCTCCTGCCAGCAAAAACAGGCTCCCAAGCTCCGTTTTTGGTCGTGACGGCCTCCTGCCACCCTCTGCCAGTGAAAATGGAGAAAATGGGAGGAAGGGGAGCCTCCATTCTCCTTCCTCTTCTATGGGACCAGAGCAGCTGGCAGCAGATTCAAGCTGAAGGCTGTCTACCTTTGGATTCTAGGAGGACGGTATTTGGGGAGGCCCTCCAGGAACCGAATTGAATACGGAACAAACCAAACTGTTTTCTGGCCAATTTTCTTAATAGTTTAATTTGTACAAGGCTAACCCAGACCCTCCTTTGATCATACCTCATTTGTCTTGATTTAGTTGTGCATGGAATAGTTTTCGACTTAGAGCTGCTCAGAACTGGTTCTGTCTTCTTCTGCTTGGCTCCATCCTTCATTAGTCACTCTGTAATTGACCAGCAGAAGAAACATATCAAATTCTAATATTCAGAACCTACTTTTTAAAAATGACATCCCAGAATTTCCCCACAAAACAAAACAGGAATAAAGTACAACCATTTGACCAGGATAAATACCCTGCCCCCAAATTGGAAAAGTGGAGTACAATAGAATAGAAGAAGTAGATAGAGGCAGATATTTCTCTCTCTCTGGGCACAATGAGAATATATCTGCTGAACAAAACTCCGCATTGGTGACAGGAAAGGCATCCGGCCAGTAAACACTCTATTAGCTCTATTCAGTTGCCCAGATTCCACCCCGCAAGGGATTATGGGGTCATTAAAAAAAGATGATGATGATGATTTCTCCAGGATAAATACTCTCCCCCCAAAGTGGAAAAGTTTACTGGTAAATGGGAAATCATGAAAGATATCCTTTAATTTTGGTATTTTTCCTTCCTTCCTTCCTTCCTTCCTTCCTTCCTTCCTTCCTTCCTTCCTTCCTTCCTTCCTTCCTTCCTTCCTTCCTTCCTTCCTTCCCTTCCCTTCCCTTCCTTCCCTTCCCTTCCCTTCCCTTCCCTTCCCTTCCCTTCCCTTCCTTCCCTTCCTTCCTTCCTTCCTTCCCCCCTCCTTTTCTTCCTGTCATTTCCATCTCCTCCCTCCCTCCCTTTTCACAGAGAAAGGAACAAATATCTGAGTGATGAACGGGACGTGTGTCTTCAGCGGGTACGTTCATAGCTTTTTGGAATACACACACACACGAAAACTTTAGACAAAACCCGTTAACTGTAGCTTCACAATTAAAACTTCAAATTCCACCCCATTTAAACAATGCAGGCTCTGTGCTCTACGGTAGAATTTGGGAGTCTTAATTTGAGCAGGACATGTCTTGCAGCAGCCATTATTATGAACAATATGGATGCTGTGATTACAATTACGATTGTAATTCAGGTGGTCCTTAACTTACGACCACAACTGAGCTCAGAATTACAGTCATTAAGTTGTTGCTGTCATTAAACAAAGCATCCCATCCCAGCTCTTCCCATTGCAGTCCTTATGCAGAGCATAAGGGCGCCTCAGGAGGCCCGGAGCTGCTGAGGGAATGGTTAAAAATTGAGGACTGCTTGTATTCATTTAACTTCATCATATATCTGTCTTCTTTCTATTTAATGCCTTTAAAGAGAAGACACAAAATGCAACAGGAGAAAGGAAATTGCCACTCTCTCGTTCAGGTCACTCAGAGCAGGGATGGGGAAAACGCTGGCCCTTTTACGATCTGTGAACTTCAACTCCCATAATTCCCTGAGCCAGGTATGCTGACTAGGAGCCATGTTGGCTCAAGGAATTCTGGGAGCTGAAGTCCACAAGTCATAAAAGGGCCGTCATTCCCCATAGGAGAACAAAAGATTCAGCTTTCTGGATGGCCAGAGGGTCCCCTGTCAGAATGACAGATGATGAAACGATTTATTGGTCATTATAAGCCCCTTGTCTTGAAACCAGGAGCAGCACACTGACTGACCATGTCCTTTTGATTCAGTGTGATATCCTCCATACCAAAATATGTATTTATTACTTTTTGATAATGATTCCATCAGAGACTAGAAACTCTGGAGCTTAATTGTCCGGCACTCGGCTTATGTAGCAATCCCACCTGGATCATCTGAGGATTTTTTGAAATTCAGATCTCAATTACAAGGCTGCCTCCAACTCCCAGAATTCCTCAGCCAGCCATGCTGACTAGGAACCATGCTGGCTCAGGAACTCTGGGAGTTGAAGTCTATAAGTCATAAAAGGGCCATCGTTCCCCACCTCACACTTAGAAGATCCATGTCTTGAGACCAGATATTTCATCCTACTCATGCCCTGATCAATACCCGTTGTCTAATCCAGGGGTCTTCAAACTTGACAGCTTTAAGACTTGAGGACTTCAACTCTCAGAATTCCTTCTCCAGTGATATTACCTCAGGAATTCTGGGAGTTGAGGTCCATAAGTCTTAAGCTTGCCAAGTTTGAAGACCTTTGGTCTAATCCCATGATGGCGAACCTATGGCACGCCTGCCACAGGTGGCACACAGAGCCATTTATGTCTGCATGAGAGCTGCAGGCAAACTTACGTCACTACGCATGCACACGCTTCACAGCTGATTTTTGGCCAGTTTGAGGCCTTTTTTGGCCTCCCAAAAGCTTGAGGAAGGCTTCTGCAGGCCGAAAGCTAGCCCCGTTTTGTCACTTCCTGTTTTTCTGAAAATATCAGAAGTGACGAAACAGGCCTAGTTTTCGGCCTGCAAAGCATGCAGAAGCCTGCAAAAGCCTTCCTCAAGCCTCTGGGAGGCCGAAAAAGACCTTAAACCGGCTGAAAATCAGTTGTGAGGTGCAGTGCAGGTAAGGGGGCAGCGGGAGGGAGGATTATGCGCGCATGCATGGGGGGCATGGTGTGTGCGCATTGCCTTCTGGATGCTGGCGCGCGAGCATGCAAGCGCACGCACAATTTTTGGCACAAGAGCCCAAAAAGGTTAGCCACCACTGGTCTAATCAATGACCCAAAGCGGGATGAAGGATTTTTCTAGAAGCTGATGGACACTGGAGACAGAGCCTAGAGCTGTTGAAAGAGAAAATTCTCATGTATTAGAAATCATTAACAACTTAAAATGCTACAGGTAGTCCTCGCTTTACAACCGTTTGTTTAGTGACCTTTCGAAGTTACCACAACACTGAAAAAAGTGACAATTTTTCACCTTTATGACTGTTGCAGCATCCCCACCGTCATGTGATTTACAATTGGATGCTTAACAAATGACTCATATTTATGACAGTTAAAGTGTCCCGGGAGTCATATGACATGATCCCCTTTTGTGACCTTCTGACAAGCAGAATGGGGAAGCCAGATTCACTTAACAACCATGTCACTAACTTAACAACTCCAATGATTCACTTAACAACCATGAGAAGAAAGGTCATAAAATGGGGCAAAATTCACTGAACAAATGTCTCATTTAGCAACAGAAATTTTGGGCTCCATTGTGGTTGTAAGTCGAGGACTACCTGATAGAAACAAGCCTATGGATATAATTTTGACGTTCCGGCATAACCTCTATCATTTTATGAAGTATATTTTGACATTTTAAAACAATTTTTCTACAGAAATCTGGCTATGAGGCCCCTGTCAGTCAGAAGCAAAGGTCAGGCTCAATTATTGGCAAATATATCGAGAGAAGAAGTTCACTGAAGAGGTAAGTCTTCCTTTTTGTATTATTATTATTATTATTATTATTATTATTATTATTATTATTATTATTATTATTAGTAGTAGTAGTAGTAGTAGTAGTAGTAGTAGTAGTAGTAGATAACTTACAGAATTGGACAGTATTCACAGTACAGCAAGAAAAACGCTGTACTATTTTTTCCCCAATATATTGTTTTTATTTAAAGGCATTTTTTACAATTTGCTGGAAATATCCCTTGACTAGAAACTTCACATGGAATATCTTATACAGGTAGTCCTCAACTTACGAGCACAATTGAGCCCAAAATTCATGTTGCTAAGTGAGAAAATTGCTAAGTGAGTTTTGCCTGCTTTTACGACTTTTTTGGCCACATTTGTTAAGTGAATCCCTGCAGTTGTTAAATTAGTAACCCGGTTGTTAAATAAATCATTGCTTGTCAGAAGGTCACAAAAGGGGATCACAGGAGCCTGGGACACTGCAACCGTCATAAATGTGAGTCAGTTGTCAAGCACCCGAATGTAAATTTCATGGTGATGCTGCAACGGTCATAAGTGTGAAAAGTGGTCATGTTACTGTAACTTTGAATGGTTACTAAGCAAACCATTGTAAAGGACTACCTGTAGTACGTTAAGTTGTTAATGATTTATTAAAATACATTAGCCATTTAAAGCATGGGTCACCAACCTTTTAGACCTCAGAGACCACCAAACTCATAATTTTAAATCCCGTGGACCACTAATATGAATTTTGACTAACGGTGGCTTGCTGATGTTGGTGGGAGAGAGAGAGAGAGAGAGAGAGAGAGAGAGACTTTGGGCTTCATGCAAGGAAAGCAGCAGAAGCAGCAAAAGTCTTTCTCTCCCCCAAACTCCGCCAGAAATGAGTCTTTGTGAGACTTGTCACACCAGCACAGCCTCTTGGAGCAGGATGCCTTGCAGGGTCCCAAAGACTCATTTCTGGCAGAGTTTGGAGGAGAGAAAGAAAGACTTTTGCTGTTTTCCTTGCAGAAGAAGAAAGAAGTGGAAAGAAGCAGACCAGTGGCCAGCCAGGGTGTGAGGGACGCGTGGGGCAAGTTCCCCCTTTCCCCCCTCCCTTCACTACCTCGTGCAAGCGACACAAGCCTTGTGTTCCCACAGACCATATGGACGGCACAGCCTTGTGTTCCCGTGCAGCCTGGCTTAATTGTTTTGGGGGTGACATTTCTCTGCGGACCACCAAAATGTTCTCGCGGACCACCAGTGGTCCCCGGCCCACTGGTTGACGACCACTGATCTAAAGGAGCACGAACGCTGGGATGGAGATTAGCAAGCCTGCATTCAAGATCCGCGTTCTGGCGTTGGATAGGGTTGAGCTCCTGTCCTTCGCTCCAGCTCCTGCCAGGGACTTGAAAGGAGCCCCCAACTGGGTATCCCATTATTAATGGTGATGTCACCTGCTAAATAATCCTTTCAACCCGGAAGTGCCTCAGTGCTTCTGACACGAGTGCAATTAGCCATATGCTATTTTCAATCTGCTGGGTTATTCCTCATTTGTTGGCTATCTACGTACATCCTATTGCTTGCATTGTTTTTTCTTCTTTACTGTATTATTCCCTTTTCCTTGAAAATAATAATAAATTAAAAAGAAGTTTAAAAATTAAATTTCTGAGGATAAAATTTAACTTGAGGAATAAGTTCTATATATAAAAAGTCGCAGGACAAGAGCTTCAATTTCTCATATTTTCTGAAATGTCCTAGACAGATGGTCAGCCATAGACATCTTTCCCTAAAGGAACCAATGGTTATAGAAACCATGGAAGTGATGGTGAGAAGCAGATTTTCCCTAACACATTCTAAAAAGTAAACGTGGCTCTATTGATTGGTGCTTAATAGTTGCATTTCATTGAAATAAAAGATAATATATAATTTTGAATTAGAGCGAAAAGGCGCTGACTTGCAAAGGTTTGAATGTTCTTCCAATATTTTGAAAATTGTTCATGTACTGGATATTCCTCAACTATGTTTGAGTTCAGGTCAGTGGTGGGTTTCAATTTTTTTTACTACTGGTTCTGTGGGCGTGGCAGGGGAAGGATACTGTAAAATCTCCAGTCAGAGGTGGTATTTGCTGGTTCTCCATCCAGAACTGGTCAGAACCTGCTGAATATACCAACTCTGGTTGAATACCTATTTCTGTGTATTATTCATTCAGCCATCATTGATTCATTTAAAACAGGGGTCTACAACCGTGGCAACTTTAGGACTTGTGGACTTCAGCTCCCAGAATTCCTTAGCCATCAAAACTGGCTGAGGAATTCTGGGAGTTGAAGTCTACAAGTCTTAAAGTTGCCAAGGTTGGAGACCCGTGGTGGGATTCAATTTTTTTTACTACCGGTTCTGTGGGCATGGCATGGTGGGCGTGGCAGGGGAAGGCTATACTGCAAAATCCCCAGTCAGAGGTGGTATTTGCCGGTTCTCCGAACTATTCCAAATTTCCACTACTGGTTCTCCAGAACCGGTCAGAACCTGCTGAATACCCACCTCTGGTTCAGGTATGAAAAATATGATGCAACGTTCAAATTTCCACTAGGTTAGAAATTACTGAGTTGTGTGTTTTTCCTCATCCCTTTGCAGCGAGCCTTCAGAAGATGAGACGTTTAGTGCATCCCAAATAAGAAGTTCCCTTAGTATGAATGTGGATTTTTCATTAGATTCTGAGCCCCCTAAGCCTGTGGGGCTGACCCAGAGGAAGCACTTCAGGAGGCTAATATCCATTGAAGAAGACCATCTACCACATCTTCTCAATAGGACAGAGAGGCAACTAATACGGTGGTCCGAAGTAGATGAAGACGAACGAGGACCAGACGTGAATGGAGTCCAACAGCAGTCACAGGTTGAACAAGCTCACGCCTCACCTAGGGAAGAGCCCATAGGAAAAGAAAACTTGACAAATGTAAGGAGCAAAACTACTATTTAGATTTTACAGAAGAGAATATTTGTAGCTCAGGGTTGAACTGTGAGGTCCTTGGTGTTCTCGGAAGTGGGTTGTTTTCTTGCAGATTTTATTTTTAGATTTTATTTTGGATGAAGTGCATTTTTGGCAAAATCAACAGACTAGTAGAATAACAAGAGTTGGCAGGGACTTTGGAGGTCTTCTAGTCCAACCCCCTTCTCAGGCAGGAAGCCCTATACCATTTCAGACAAATGGTTGCCCAGTCTCTTCTTAAAAACTTCCACTGTTGGAGCATTTACAACTTCTGGAGGCAAGTTGTTCCACTGGTTAATTGTTCTAACTGTCAGGAAATTTCTCCTTAGTTCTAAGTTGCTTCTCTCCTTGATTAGTTTTCACCCATTGCCTCTTGTCCTGCCTTCTGGTGCTTTGGAGAATAGCTTGACTCCCTCTTCTTTGGGGCAGCCCAAAGACTGCTATCATGTCACCCCTAATCCTTCTTTTCACTAGACTAGACAAAAACCAATTCCTGCAGCCGTTCTTCGTATGTTTAGCCTCCATCCCCCTAATCATCTTTGTTGCTTTTCTTTGCACTCTTTCTAGAGTCTCAACATTTTTTTTATATTGTGGTGACCAAAGCTGGATGCACTATTCCAAGAGAAGTCTTACCAAGGCATTATTAATACATTTCTAAAAATTCACAATGAGATTATACCTATCTGGGTATAAAGTTAGGTAAAGAAGGCAACAGCAGTACATAAGCTCTTTCATTATTAGTTCTGAATCAAATTGTCATAAATACTTTGGTCTCATTTGCAAAAAGTTTAAACCACATGTGAATAGATTCCAACGGTCACGTTTATATATAACGAGGAAAAATGTAAAGAAAGGTGTACTTTCCTTATTCAATCTGAGGTTACATTAATATTATAAAGAGGTAAAATGAGAAATGTTGTACTCTTGCTTCTATTTGAAGAACAAGAAATGTAAAACTCAGGAGTAGAAATGATCAAGAAAGCAGTAGTGAGATTTCCTACTGTAAGCAAGGGTTAAAACTATATTGCATTGTTCTTTTAATTTAACTTTTTTAATGCTTTATGTAATTATACATCCTGTATTTTAATATTTGATCATTGTTATTATGGTTCATTGCAGTTAGCCCGATATTCAGGCTGGATTTGGCATTTTTGTCTACCTACTAAGACTTTCTCAAGGATTTGGGATAGGCAAAAGTGGATGTTTGATGGTGTTACATATATTATCGCAGGATGTAAGCTATTCTGAGTAAACCCACCTTTTGCAATTGACCGATGAGGAATTTTGTCAATGCCACTGGTATCCAAGTGGTGCTCCAGTTGTTTTGGGATTTTACGCAAGGCAAAAATACTATCATCTTTATCATGATCAATCTGTGATGACCCGGGGCGTGACACAAAAATAACAGTCACCAAAGTAGAATAAATTCCCTTTAATACCCCCAATTTAGCCCCCAATGTCCAGTTATCCTCGCTGGAGATCAAACTGTTCCAAAAACAGTCTACAAAGGGAAGAAATGCAGTACAGATAAAGTAGAAATAAAAAAAGCAACACAAACCACACTGAAGTAATTAGCACTGCAGGCCAGGATGATAAATTGCAGACTTCCACAAGATAATGCAGCAACCACAGTTGGGAGGACACCAAAACCCAGATAAGCCTGACAAAGATAATGCACACTTTGCTTCCAGCAAGGAGCTGTGTAAAACGCCTCACTTATATCCTGTTCTCCCAGCTGCAACTAATGAAAGGGATCAGGGCCTTTTTCTCCCCCTTAAGCCACATTGCTCCCTTCTCCGTTCCTCCCTGCGTGCCCTAGGATGAAGAAGGGATAGCCCTGGGTCTTCCTCTGAATGCTCAGCCGGACTGTACCCTTCCCCCGTTTCTTCCACAGCCACCAGAGCCACACTCCCACTCCCTGTCAGCTGTTCCACCTCTCCCTCGGAATCAGACTCCAACGAGGGCATGACACAATCATTGTCTTATCAATCCTACATAAAAGAATCGCCCAGCCATTTCTCATTTACATATTGCGTTCTTTTTTATCCTAAGCCTCACAAGGCAACCCCAAACACCTAATATTTGTGCTTGTGTGAAGGAGGAAGCATTCCGCATGGCTCCGGATCGTATATTCAAGATAGTTCTGGTGGGGAATTCAGCTGTGGGAAAAACGTCCTTTTTAAAGCAATTCTGCGAAGAACGGTTTTACCCAGGCACAGCTGCTACAGTCGGTAAGTAAAAGAGAACGGACATAGCTATGATGGACACCTGCCACTTATACCTGTGCAGGTATCTGGAATTTGGTAACTGCCAACATCCCTAAATTTTATGAATGTCTTTTTTTCCTTTTTTTAAACTCAAAAAGAAAACAATAACTACACAGGTGAATCCTTGGCTTACAACCACAATCGAGGCCAAAATTTTCATTGCTAAATAACACAGTTGCTAAGCGAGTTTTGTCCCATATTATGTCCTTCCTTGCCACAGTTGTTAAAATGAATCACTGCAGCTGTTAAGTTAGCAACCCGGTTGTTAACTGAATTGGGCTTTTTCCCCATTGACTTTGCTTGACAGAAGGTCGCAAAATAGAATCCCACTGCAACCGTCATAAATTTGAGTCAGTTTCCAAGTGGCTGAATTTTGGTTGTGTGACCATGGTGGGGGGGATGCTGCTATGGCCGTAAGTGTGAAAACTGGTCCTAAGTCACTTTTTTCTGTGTGTGTAGAAAACTGGTCAGAACCGGCTGAATACCACCTCTGCTCCCCACCCCACTAACCTGCTTTGCAGCTCCATTCTCCTGTACAGGGCAACAAAAGAAGACCCAGCCGATCAGTTGGGACTCAATGGGAGGCAGAGAATAGATGGGGGCGGGGCCAGACAGAGGTGGGATTTGCTGATTCTCCGGACGACTCAAAATTTCCACTACCGGTTCTCAAGAACTGGTCAGAACCGGCTGAAGACCACCTCTGAGCCAGTCCCCCCCTCTCTCCCAGCCAAAGGAAGAAGGCAAGGGCAAACTACTTCTTAGGAAATCTTGCCAAGAAGATTTAGTAGAAGAACTTCTAGAAAAAACTGTGTTATTAATGGAGAAATGTATCAGAGTCCAGGAAGCCTATCAACACAGTTATCCTATTTAACTTACTCCTAGGGTAATTAAGACAGAATTACCCTGAGCCTCCTTCCCTCTCCTGAGCTTAGGTGGCCCTTTGGACCAACAATCCTTCTTCCTTCCCTCCTTTCTCAGAGCCTGTTAGACATCCTGTCACATTCTGG
Organism: Notechis scutatus; assembly: GCF_049901735.1. Classification (NCBI taxonomy): domain Eukaryota; kingdom Metazoa; phylum Chordata; class Lepidosauria; order Squamata; family Elapidae; genus Notechis; species Notechis scutatus. The sequence continues at coordinate 26,034,126 of NC_142014.1, read as the reverse complement.
CCTTTTAAATGAGAGTAATAATAGCCACCATTTTCCAAAAGAGCAGTTCCTGGTCGTCAGGTCAATCATATCAGACAGGTCTCGGCTAAAGAGTCAGACTAAATCTGTTCCAAGCAAAGCCATTCAATATCATGAGAGTACACCATTTGAATTTCATGTCGGATTGATTGTCGCCCCGATTAACATGGGTCACGTTGAAAGCTATGGCTTCTGGGCACTCATGGAAATAAATGTGTTAACAGAGTCCAGCTCCCTCTGCTCGGCAAACCAAGGCATGGAGCTGACAGGCAATCAAAAGTGAATAATTTGATCAAAGGTAAAAAAAAAAAAAACAAACCCTTCTTGTTATGGAATGTTTTTACCAACCGGAGCCATCGGAACGAAGATTTCAAAAATGAAAGTACCAGCTTTGAGAAAAAGAAAACCTGGATTTAGATGTTAACGAGCAGAGGCTTTATGGACCAAAGGAGTGTAATCTTGAAAGACGAGTTCTGAACTGGAAGCAATTGGATTAGAGAACTATAGAATAACAGAGTTGAAAGGGACTTTGGAGGTCTTCTAGTCCAGGGGTCGCCAACCTTTTGGACCTCAGGGACCACCAAACTCATAATTTTAAATCCCGCGGACCAGAGACCCTGGGAAAATCCCAAAAAGTGTGCAGGAAAATTCCCCACCCCGTTTTCCTACCGATTGATCATTCTTTATTTGGGATTGCAGGATACCGTCTCCAGCTCCATTCTCAGGGGAGAGAGAGAGAGAGAGACAGAGAGAGAGAGACTTTTGGCTTCATGCAAGGAAAGCAGCAGAAGCAGCAGAAGTCTTTCTTTCTCTCCCCCAAACTCTCCAGAAATAAGTCTTTGCTGGCGCAGCTTCTTGGAGCAGGATGCCTTGCGGGGTCCCAAAGACTCATTTCTGGCAGAGTTTGGGGAGAGAAAGAGAGACTTTGCTGCTTTCCTTGCGTGCAGCCAAAAGCAGAAGAAGAAAGAAGCGGAAAGAAGCAGCCCAGCGACACAAGCCTTGTCTTCCCCTGGGCCATGTGGGTGGTGCAGCCTTGTGTTCCCACACAGCCTGGATTAATTGCTTTGCGGGGTGATTTGGGGTGACATTTCTCTGTGGACCACCAAAATGTTCTTGCGGACCACCAGTGGTCCCCGGCCCACTGGTTGGCGACCACTGTTCTAGTCCAACTCTCTGCTCAATCAGCAAACCCTACATCATTCTGAACAAATGGCTGTCCAATCTTTTCTTAAAACCTCCGGGGATGGAGCCCCCACAACTTCGGAAGGCAATCCATTCCACTGATTAATTGTTCTCACTTTTAGGAAGTTTCTCCTTAATTTCAGGTTGCTTCTCTCCTTGATTAGTTTCCATCCATTGTTTCTTGTCCTGCCTTCTGGTGTTTTGGACAACAAATTGACACCCCCCTCTTCTTTGTGGCAGCTTCTCAAATACTAGAATATTGTTATCATTTCCCTCCTAGTCCTTCTAGTCCCTCTAGACCCGTGATGGCGAACCTATGGCATGCGTGCCACAGGTGACATGCTGAGCCATTTGTGCCAGCATGCGAGCTGCAGACAAACTTACCTTCAGCATGTGTGCGCCTCACAGCTGATTTTCAGCCAGTTTGAGGCCTTTTTTGGCCTCCCAAGGGCTTGAGGAAGGCTTCTGCAGGCTTCTGCAGGCCGGAAACTAGCCCCGTTTCATCACTTCCTGTTTTTCCAAAAATATCGGAAGTGACAAAATGGGGCTAGTTTTCGGCCTGCAAAGCCTGCAGAAGCCTTCCTCAAGCCTTTGGGAGGCCGAAAAAGGCCTCAAACCAGCTGTGAAGTGCAGTGCAGGTAAGAGGGTGGGGGTGGGATTGCGTGAGCATGCGTACGGGGTGTCGAGGGTGCACATTGCCTTCTGGGTGCTGGCACGTGAGCACGAGCGTGCAAGCGCGTGCACAATTTTTGGCACAGGAGCCCAAAAAGGTTAGCCACCACTGCTCTAGACTCTTAGTTGTTCTTCTTTGCACTGAAACTAGATTGACTATGCAATCATCAATGGTCCAGTTCAGTCCTTGGTGTTGAGACATACCTGGTTCAGATCATGAATTGCTGGTAGCTAAGGATTAAATTCCATTACTTGTCTCACCTTCAGGTGCTTTGGTGAATAGATTAGCCCCCTTTTCTCCATGACCACCCTTCAAATATTGGAAAAACTGCTAGCATATAACATGGGGTTATTATTATCTTTTTATGATTTTATTTCTGACCGTTCTGAACATAACTACTTTTTTTCCAGTGAGTTTGATTGCATGACATTGCTGGAATGTTGTGATTTTTGACTTCCAGTGACACGCGTGGTTTTATGCGCTCCAACACTTGCTTGTGTGTCATCTTCTCTATCCAAGGAATGTGCAGGAGCCTTTTCCAAGGCCACAGCTCAAATGAATCGATTTTCCTCCTGTCTGGTTTTTTTCATGGTCCGACTTTCAAAATCGTAGGTAGTGATGGGGAACACAATAGTGCAGACTAATCTCCATTTAGTTGCGAGGCTGATGTCCCTTTTTATTTTTTCATACTCAATTCACACTAATTATTGCTGCGTAGCCCAGTACAATTTTGACACTTTTTTTTTCTGGATTGCATTAGCTGCTTTAATCAATCGGCAATGTTAGGGAAATATACGCTCCATAATTCACACTAATTATTGCTGCTTAACCTGGTTCAATTTTGACATTATTTTTTTTTTGCTGGATTGCATTCGCTGTTTTGATTGATCAATCTGCAATGCTAGGAAAATAAATTCTTGTGGGCTTTTGATCTCATTACTGTCAATTGTTATTTTGGCAGTTCCATTCCTTGACGTGGTTATGAGCTTGGCTCGTTTGATGTTCAAGAAGAGGTGAAAATTCTCACTTTCTTCTTTAATCCTTTTGATCAGATGTTATCAGGTTTGTTTCTGATACATTGGGTTTTTTTGAAGAGAAGAATTTTATCCTCAGCTTACAGGTAATCTTTGACTCATGACCATAGTTGAGCCCAGAGGTTATGTTGCTAAGTGAGAAATTTAGTGAGTTTTGCCTCATTTTATGACTTTTTGTCAGAGTGCGCGCAATGTGACTAGGTGAGACAACCTAGGAGCAAATACAGCACACAGAGGTTTGTATTTACATATAGTGGTTTTATCCCTACAAAAACATATATACATAGAAGTACTTTGATACAGGCCTTGAACAAACAGCAATGAGTAATCAGCTACACCATGGAAGCACACATGGAGAGAGAGAGAGATACGGCCCTCATAGGGTCTCTCTCATATTACAGCCTCTTAAAGAAGTAGCAGTTAAATAACCCTGTTGACTCATTGCTACTATTGCATCATCATTACATTATTACAGTATTACAGCATTACAACCTTACAGCAGCTGGTCAGCTATTAAATCATCATTACCCTGACACTTTTCTTGCCATATTTGTTAAGTGAATCGCTGCCGTTGTTAAATCCGTAACACGGTTGTTAAGTGAATCTGGCTTCCCCATTGACTTTGCTTGTCAGAAGGTCACAAAATAGAATCCCATGACCCCCGGGATACTGTTACCGTCATAAATGTGAGTCAGTTGTCAAGCAATATTACTTTCTAACCACTGCGCCATACAGATAGATGATAGATAGATAGCAATAGCACTTACACTCACATACTTCATCATGCTTTACAGCACTCTCCAAGCATTTTATAGAGTCAGTCTGTTGCCCCCAACAATCTGGGGTTCTCATTTTACCACCCTCAGAAGGATGGAAGTCAACCTTGAGCTGGTGAGACTCGAACTGCTGGCAGTCGGCAGTCAGCAGAATTAGCATGCAGTACAGCATGCACCATCACGGCTCAGAGGAGGCTGAGAGTTCTAGTCCTGCCTTGGGCAGAAAGATAGCTGGGTAACCTTGGGCCAGTCCATCTCACTCAGCCCTAAGAAGAAGGCGAGGATAAAACACTTCTTAGAAAATCTTGCCAAGAAGATTTAGTAAAAGAACTAGGATCGAACTGGTGGCAGTGAGCAGTGAGTTAGCCTGCAATACTGCATTCTAGCCACTGCTCCACCACGGTTCTTCATGCTAATAAGAGGGAAATTGTGTGACAATTGGAGCAATCCTTGGTGTCTCCACCCCACCCACCCCCTTTTTTTTTGACAAACACAGATCATTTCCAAGCCTGTAGCCATTGTTTGTTTCCAGATTTTTCCGGCACAAGTCTTTGACGGTTGTGGGCAGTACAGGCCTCAGCAATTCTCCCAGGATGGTATCAACACCTGGGGCTTTGTTGTTTGACAGCTGCCTCATTGCCCACATGCCTTCTTCCTGAAGGATACCCAGTTCTATTTCTGCTTCCCTTTTCTCATTATCTTGAGGAGGCCTGGGTTTCTTCGTTGCTAGCATTGTTGTGGTTTGCTGGCAGCAGGTGCAGATGGCTGAGGAGAGCCAGGACTCAGATGAGGGGCCAGGACCATTAGGGAGTGGACTGCTGCCTTCAGAGATTGTGGGAGCTGGCAGCAGCAATGAGGAGGTTCCCAAGGAGCCTGTGCTAAGTGCGTGTGCACGAAGGATTGCTTGGAGGAAAGAACAGTTACAACAGCACGGGCGACTCAGAGTAAGGCTGCAAGGTAATGGCCCCTCCTTCAAGAAGATAAAAGCCAGCTATGAAATTAACCTGCTTTGCAGAAGGCAAAGACGTTTTGAAACTCCAGCCTCGTGGACATTCCAGTATCCTGAGTTTGTAGTTGAAGATTCTTGTATTGCAAATTATTTCTTGTCTGTTATCTTTTGGCAAGTCTTGCACAGTTTGGCAACATTTGTGCTTATCACAGCTAATTATTTTGTAAAAGCATTACAAGGTTTCTGTTCCTTTTGGATTGTGTTTGATTTGTTGGAAAAGGGCGTGGGTCAGAACAAGCATTCAGCTCTTCTCTATATTATTTTTGTCGTCTATGAGGGGTCCTTGGTATTCTCTGAGCTAGGTTGACATGATGGAAGACATGATGACAACTCTTTAATTTAATATATGGACAGACTTAACCATAGTTCCAACTGGGAAACTAGACCAAGGCAAATCCAAAAAATGTTAGAGAATTCCCGGAAGCCTGGAATTCTCTAGCATTTCAATAGACACATAGATGTAAATAAATATCCGCATAATGAGACAACAAGCCAAAAGAGGAATAAAAAGACCAAAAACACATCCTTACCAGCAATCAACACCCAGATGGGCATAGATTAACTTCACGATTAACATCAGACCAACAATCAAGAAATAAACAATACTCCAATCAAGGAACTCCCAAACAAGCTAACAGTAAACAGCCCACCAAAGACCATTCCCACCAATACTGGCAGGGCAAGCCTCTAGAATATAAACTGAGAGCAAACTCCATTCCTCAATAACACTGATGGTGTTACCTAGTATGGTAATGAAATGTCTGGAAGAAAACAACCAAACTCAGAGAGCAGTAAGGACCCTTCATTACAATCCTGAGCTGCAAATATTATCCTTTGTTGAGCCAGCTGTTCTTGGCACCTTGTTGGTCAGAAATTCTTTCCCTTGTTTTGATGATGCTTTCATGAGCAGTCAATTTATATTGACTGTTTCCTAGTATGATTTGATTGCTTATTGTACCCTATGACTATTATTAAGTGTTGTACCTTATGGTTCTTGATTCTTGACTAATGTATCTTTTCTATTATGTACACTGAGAGCATTTGCACCAAGACAAATTCCTTGTGTGTCCAACCACACTTGGCCAATAAACCTATTCTATTCTATTCTATTCTATTCTATTCTATTCTATTCTATTCTATTCTATTCTATTCTATTGTGCTGGAATCCTTTTGATTTGCACAAATGTATTCCTGATGAGTCCCTTCCTGCAAGTCTCTTCTAACTGCTTGAAATGCTGGTGCTAGCAAAACTTATTGTCTTTCGTTGGAAGACAAAGAAAGTTCTCTTTGGAAAGCAAAGAAACTGCTCTTTAGACATCTGCATTCAATCTCCTTCCTTCCATTTTGCCTTCTGCACTGGCTGTTTTTCTGTTTCTTCTCAGCTATTTTGGTGGTTTCATCTGAAAGCTATTTGTGCTTTTTTCCCCTCTGGTTTCTTGCATGGGAGGTGTTCAACCACAGTTTCTGTGATGGCCGATCAAATTTCTGGCCACAGTGCATTAGGCATCTTCTGAGCCATATCTAGCAGTTTAAACCTATTTTTTTTTCCACCTCAATTGCATGGAAAGGGATTTTGATGGGTGTTGATTTTGGTAAGGTCAAACTTCTGTGGCGGTGCTGCCTCTTTGACGTTGCAAAATTTAACTCTGTTCTTAGGCCCCAGCAATTCATGATCTGAACCAGGTATGTCTCAACACACAGGGGACTGAGGTGGACATAGTCAATTGAGTTTCAGTGCAAAGAAGAGAAACTAAGATGATTAAAGGCCTGGAGACTAAAACATACAAAGAACGATTGCAGGATTTGGGTATGGCCAGTCTAGAGAAAAGAAGGACTAGCGGAAACATGATAGCAATATTCAGTATTTAAGTGGCTGCCACAAAGAGGAGGGTGGGTCAAGCTATTCCCCAGAGCACCTGAGGACAGGACAAGAAACAATGGATGGAAACTAATCAAGGAGAGAAGCAACTTAGAACTAAGGAGAAATTTCCTAACAGTGAGAATTAATCAGTGGAATGGCTTGTTTTCAGAAATTCTGGGTGCTCCATCACTGGAGGCTTTTAAGACGAGATTGGACAGCCATTTGTTTGAAGCTGTACAGGGCCTGCAGCTTCAGCAGGGGGTTGGACAAGATCAGTGGTCGCCAACCACATGGCCCACGGGAACACAAGGCTTGTGTCATTTGCATTGCAAACATGAGGTAGTGAGGGGAGGGGGAAAGGGCGGAGGGGGGAACTTGCCCCACTCACCCCATGTGCCTCGCCTTCTTTCCGCTTCTTTCTTCTTCTGCTTTTGGCTGCACGCAAGGAAAGCAGCAAAAGTCTTTCTTTCTCTCCGCCAAACTCTGCCAGAAATGAGTCTTTGGGACCCTGCAAGGCCTCCTGCTCCAAGAGGCTGTGCTGGCGTGACAAGTCTCACAAAGACTCATTTCTGGCAGAGTTTGGGGGAGAGAAAGAAAGACTTCTGCCGCTTCTGCTGCTTTCCTTGCATGAAGCCAAAAGTCTCTCCCCCCGAGAACAGAACTGGAGACAGTATCCTGTGATCCCAAATAAAGAATGATCGATTGGTAGGAAAATGGGGTGGGGAATTTTCCTGCAGACTTTTTTGGGATTTTCCCAGGGTCTCTGATCCGCGGGATTTAAAATTATGAGTTTGGTGGTCCCTGAGGTCCAAAAGGTTGGCGAGCCCTGGATCAGAAGACTGCCGAGGTTCTTTCCAGCTCTCTTCTGATTGATTGATACAATTTGAGCTATTTGTCTTCTGCAGGTGTGGATTATTCTATGAAAACCGTGAACTTGGATGGCAGCCAGGTGGTGCTGCAACTCTGGGACACTGCTGGGCAAGAAAGGTAATCCAAGACCTTCTTATCCGCTGGCTGAGATCTTGGTTGGAAATGCCCGCAATGTGTAGTTCAGCCCAATTCCTGTGGAAGGTGTGTCCGTCCTCAAGGTAGATCAGAGTAAGAAACCACTGCTCTGTGAATGGCAAATCATCAAAGATCCACCGGCTTCCCTCACCTGTTTTGACCTGTCTGCTGAGACGGTTTACTGGGGTGTGGCTGATGAACATGTTACAACTACTTGGAGGCACAGGTGAGGGCTGAGCACCGGGTGAGAACCAACGGTGAATCAACGGCCCTAAAATGGGCACGGCAGGCAGGGCCCTCAACCAGAGGTGCTAGTCCTCATACACACTTATCAATTTAGGACTACAACAAACAGCTACAATGACAGAGAGTGGGGTGCAATGGTTCAGTGGTTAAAGATGCTGAGCTTGTCCGCTGGAAAGCTGGGAGCTCAGGTTCGAGACCCAAGCACCATGTGACGGATGAGCGTCCGTTACTTGCCTTGGCTCCTATCTGCCTAGCAATTCGAAAGCATGCATATGTGAGTAGATAAATGGGTACCACTTCGGTGGGAAGGTAACAGCATTCTGTGCCCCTTGGCGTATAATCATTCTGACCACGTGACCGCACAAGTCTTTTTGGACTCTCTAGGCTAGGAAACAGAGATAAGTCGGACACTCCTGGAGAGGGGAAACCTTTACTTTTAGTTTCTACAATGACAAACTCTTGCAAGGCTGTATGTGCTCCCTTTATTTTCATGTAATCTAGGAAGGGACTGGTCTGAAACATTTTCTCAAGTTAATTTTGTGGTGTTCACTCAGGCCAGTGGTGGGATTCAAATTTTTTTACTACCGGTTCTGTGGCTTGGTAGGCATGGCGTGGCTTGGTGGGTGTGGCTTGGTGAGCATGGCAGGGGAAGGATACTGTAAAATCCCCCTTTCCACCCCACTCCTGGGGGAAGGTTACTGCAAAATCTCCATCTCCACCCCACTAACCTGCTTTGCAGCTCCGTTCTCCTGTGCAGGGCAACCAAAGACGACGCAGCCGATCAGCTGGGACTCAATGGGAGGCAGAGAAGAGATGGGGGCAGGGCCAGACAGAGGCGGTATTTTCCGCTTCTCCGAACTGCTCAAGATTTCCGCTACTGGTTTTCCAGAACTGGTCAGAACCTGCTGAATACCACCTCTGACTCAGTCTCCTGTAAGAGGGCTATTGCCTCGGCAGCAGTTCTTCCTCCTGTCTGTCAAGGCCATTCCCGTTCCCCTCTGCTTTTTGAACCAGCTGTGGTTTTTCTTCTTTCTTTTCTTAAACTAGGAATCCTGAAAGAGTTTTTTGCCCATTAGCTTTTTACAAGAATTAGGTACCAGCATATAACTTTTCAAATTCGGCTCCTGTGCCAAGAGTCAGGGTTAAAGGCCGAAGACTGGAGGAACTCAACGGACATACCAAGAAAACAAGATTTCTGATGGAGAAGCTGTTTCTTACTGGCAATTCAGCCTAATGACCGCCACCTTAAATGTGGACCTTAAATCTTAGAAATTCAGTTTGGTTATGGGTGTTATTTTCTTTAGCTGCCGTTTCCCAGTTGAAGAGCGGTTAAGGAGCGATTAAAAAACAAAAGGGAATTCTGACTGAATATTTAAAAAGAAAACTTTTCTCAACAGTAAAAGCAATTTGAATTACCAGCCAAAAGAGGTGGTGGGCTTCTCTGTGCCAGGTGTGTTCAAACACAGACTAGAGCATGGGTCACCAACCTTTCAGACCCCAGGGACCACTAAATTCATAATTTTAAATCCCGCGGACCACCAGTATGATCTGCCTAATGACCAGCTGGGTGGGCGTGGCTAGGTGGTCATGTGACTGGGTGGGCGTGGCCAACTCAATGTCACTCACCTAGAGAGGCGCCTCCCAGCCTCTATTCGGCCCTCCCCTCCCAGCCATTCCTCGCCTGCCCGTCTGGGCTCCTTAGGGGCCCCAACAGGAAGCAGTTGTTGGAGCTAAGCAGCCTCCATGAGAAAGAGTTTGCAAAACATCTGGATCAGTTCAAATGGGATCTAATCGAGAAGGAGGCTCAGCAGAAGCCCCTCCCTGAGGATTACGAGCATAGGCTTTCCGAGCAGAGGGAAGGCCTGCGGGAGTGCAAGGCCAGGTCAGGGGTGGGATGCAAATATTTTTACTACAGGTTCTGTGGGCGTGGCTAGGTGGGCGTGGCCATGTGACTGGGTGGGCGTGGCTTCTTTTGTGTAGCAGCAAAAAAAAATCCCCCCATGCTCTGTTTGTTTGCTTTTTTGCCTCCTGGGCCTCAGGGAAGCCTCCTGGGCGAAGCAGTACGACAGTGGTGGGGATCCTGGCACAGCTGATTGTCAGAACAGCTGATCATCAGGAGGGAAGGAAAAAAAAGGAAATCCCGGTTCGGCCGAACTGGTAGCTGTTTTTATTACTACCGGTTTGGCTGAACTGTAACATTTGTTTACTACTGATTCACAAGAACTGGGCCAGAAGAATCCCACCTGTGGGCCAAGTACTGGCGCCTGGAAGCTCAGCGGACTGAGATGGTCATCCAGTTCCAGGCCATGATGCCATCCCACTGGAACGAGGCCAAGTCTTGCAAATAATTTTTCTGCGGACCACCAAAATTTTCTCGTGGACCACCAGCTATAGAATGTTCTAAATGGAATTCTACCAGGTGTTGAATGTTCTAAATGGAATTGAGGTTGAACTGAGCAGGGAAGACGGCCGGATTTGATGGCTCCTTTGTGTTCCCGTTCTGTAAAACCGTTAATTTGCAGGTATCGCAGCATCACGAAGCAATTCTTCCGGAAAGCTGACGGGGTTGTTGTGATGTATGACGTAACAGCACAAGACACTTTTGTGGCTGTGAAGCAATGGTTGGTGAGCGTGGAAGTAAGTCTGATTTGATTTAAATTCTCCAGCATTTTGTCTTTCTTTCTTTCTTTCTTTCTTTCTTTCTTTCTTTTTCTTTCTTTCTTTCTTTCTTTCTTTCTTTCTTTCTTTCTTTCTTTTTTCTTTTTTCTTTCTTTCTTTCTTTCTTTCTTTCTTTTCTTTTCTTTTTCTTTCTTTCTTTCTTTCTTTCTTTCTTTCTTTCTTTCTTTTCTTTCTTTCTCTCTCTCTCTCTCTCCCTCCTTCCTTCCTTCCTTCCTTCCTTCCTTCCTTCCTTCCTTCCTTCCTTCCTTCCTTCTTTCTTTCTTTCTTTCTTTCTTTCTTTCTTTCTTTCTTTCTTTCTTTCTTTCTTTCTTTCTTCTTTTTTCCCAAGTGGCTCTGAGTTCCATCGGTCTTCTTAGGCCAGGGGTCTCCAACCTTAGCAACTTTCAGACTTGTAGACTTCAACTCCCAGAATTCCTCAGCCAGACCATTTGACTAAAAAAGGCTGGGAGAGAATCTCTAAGCTGAAGCAGTTTTTGAACCCAAAACAAATATACATGATGATGGAATTACAGTACCTAGCTTTAAATTTTCCTCCTTAATTCAAAACTCCGTCTTTTTCATAATATCATTCAGGGTATCCTAATAAATGTTTCTGTTTGTCAGTTTGTGGATTGCTTTCTTCATATATTCCTGTCCTTCAATTGTTTTTCCCTATTTCCTAGGAGGCAGCTGGAGAGAACATCCCCATCCTTCTGCTGGGCAATAAAGTCGATAAGGAAAAAGAACGAGAGGTTCCTAAGAGATTGGGGGAACATCTAGCCAAGGTATAGTAAGAAGAGAGAGAGAGAGCGAGCATCGGATAATCTAGGCATAAAATAAATATTCCGTTAACACATAGCCCTAGAAATGACTTCTTAAAAAGAATTTATTCAGTGATATCTATCTTCCTTCTGTTATTGAGGTTAGGGATAGCCTTAGAAATATGGAACCCCACTGTTTCTGTGATTGTTAAAAGTAAAAATGCTTATTCTGTTACATCTGGAAAAAGATATCCCTTGATTCAGGAGCTTGTTTCAACAAAAGCCTCGGGAGCTGTTAATAGATAGAATAGAGTAGAATTCTTTATTGGCCAAATGTGATTGGACACACAGGGAATTTATCTTGGTGCAAATGCTCAGTGTACATAAAAGAAAAGATACATTCGTCAAGAGTCGAGAATCATCAGGTACAACACTTAATAATAGTCACAGGGTACAATAAGCAATCAAATCATACCAAGAAACAATAAATAAAAATTGTAAGGATACAAGCGACAAGGTTACAATCCTACAGTCACAAGTGGGAGGGGATGGGTGATAAGGAATGATGAGAAGATTAACAGTAATAGTAGTGCAGACTTTGTAAATAGTTGAACAGCGTTGAGGGAATGTTTGTTTGGCCTTCGAGGAAAACACTGTCCTTGTGTATAGTTGTTCTGGTATACAGGGCTCTATAGTATCGTTTTGAGGGAAGGAGTTGAAACAGTTTATGTCCAGGATGTGAGGGGTCTGTAGATAATTTCACAGGCATCTTTTTGACTCGTGCAGTATACAGGTCCTCGATGGAAGGCAGGTGGGTAGCAATTGTTTTGTCTGCAGTCCTAATTACTCTCTGGAGTCTGTGTCTGTCCTGTTGGGTTGCAGAGCCAAACCAGACAGTTATAGAGGTGCAGATGACAGACTCAATCATTCCTCTGTAGAACTGGATCAGCAGCTCCTTGGGCAGTTTGAGCTTTCTGAGTTGGCGCAGAAAGAACATTCTTTATTGTGCTTTTTTGATGACATTTTTGATGTTGACATTTTAGGTCTTGTGATATGGTAGAACCTAGAAATTTGAAGGTCTCTTCTGTTGATACTGTGTTGTCTAGTATTGTAAGAGGTGGTAGTATGGGAGGGTTTCTTCTAAAGTCTACCACCATTTCTATGGTTTTGAGTGTGTTCAGTTCCAGATTGTTCCGGTTACACCACGAGGCAAGTTATATAACCTACTGTCTGTCTGCAGATTTGTCGTTGTCTCAAACATTGTCTTAACTTCCTGATAAAGGAATTTTGGAGGTCTCCTTTCCTTCCTGTCTACTTTAGAGCAGATTCTCATGTTCCTAAAAGTACTGTAATTACAGAATAGAAATAGAAATAGAGCTGGAAGGGACCTTGGAGGTCTTCTAGTCCAGCCCCCTGTTCAAGCAGGAGAACCTATATTATTTCAGACAAATGGCCTGTCCAGTCTCTTCCTAAAAGCCTCCAGTGATGCCCACAATTCCTGAAGGCAAGTTGTTCCACTGGTTAATTGTCCCCACTGTTAGGAAGTTTCTCCTTAATTCCAGGTTGCTTCTCTTCTTGATTAGTTTCCATCCGTTGTTTCTTATCTTGTCCTCTGGTGCTTTGAATAGCTTGACCCCCTCTTCTTTGTGGCAGCCCCTCAAATACTTGGAATACTGCTATCATGTCACTCCTAATTCTTCTTTTCTTTACACTAGCCAGACCCAAATCCTGCAGTTTTTCTTCATATGGTTTAGTCTCCAAGCCGTTGATCACCTTAGTTACTCTTCTCTGAACTTTTTCCAAAGTCTCAACAATAGATACAAACTCAAGGTAAACCACACCAAACTTGATTGCAGGAAATACTTCAGCAACAGAGTGGTCAATGTCTGGAATACTCTACCTGACTCTGTGGTTTCTTCCCCAAACCCCAAAAACTTTAACCTTAGACTGTCTACTATTGACCTCACCCCTTTCCTAAGAGGTCTGTAGGGGGCGTGCATAAGCGCACTAATGTGCCTACTGTCCCTGTCCTATTGTTTCTTTCTTTTTTCTTATTCATATCCATTTCATGTATTCATAACTATGTTTATACTTATACCTGTTATCTTATTATCGCTTGACAAAATAAATAAATAAATAAATTATAGCCACATCTTTACTTTCTCCTTCAGGTTTTTCTTTTTCCATGCTCCTCATGATTCCAATGACCTTTTATCTGTTCTCTCTCTCTCTATAAAACTATACAGTATATACAGTATCTTTATTGTCTTTATTGTGATTCACTGCTTTGAGGCTGTCAAAGTCAGCTGGTCTGCAGCTGTAGAGGAAGTCCAAATTGTCTCTCAAGGTCCCCCTAAACAGAATAACAGAGTTGGAAGGGAGCTTGAAGTCCCTTCTGCTCAATAGAGTAGAGTAGAGTAGAGTAGAGGAGAGGAGAGGAGAGGAGAGTAGAGTAGAGTAGAGTAGAGTAGAGTAGAGTAGAATAGAATAGAATAGAATAGAATAGAATAGAATAGAATAGAATAGAATAGAATAGAATAGAATAGAATTAGAATAGGGTAGGGTAGGGTAGAGTAGAGTAGAGTAGAGTAGAGTAGAGTAGAGTAGAATAGAATAGAATAAAATAGGAAATTGAATGAGAATAGAATAGGATAGAATAGAATAGAATAGAATAGAATAGAATATAGTAGAGTAGAGTAGAGTAGAGTAGAATAAAATAGGAAATTGAATGAGAATAGAATAGAATAGAATAGAATAGAATAGAATAGAATAGAATAGAATAGAATAGAATAGAATAGAATTCTTTTATTGGTCATGTGATTGGACACACAAGAATTTTTCTTGGTCAAGCAGGAGAACCTCTACCATTCCAGACAAATGGCTGTCCAGTCTCTTCTTAAAAGCCTCCAGTGATGGAGCACCCACAGCATCTGGAGGCAAGCAGTTCCACCGGTTGGTTATTCTCACTGTCAGTTACTTATAGTGAAGTCACATTGATTCTCCACACAGAATATGCTCCTTCAAGAGTTCTCGAGCAACACAGAAGGAAAAGGATGGGAAGTGGAACCTGAAAAAGGAGGTTCTGTAACCCCTCTAATAGTCTTGTCAATCTAATTCTACCCTATGGAGTTGTTAGACCGTGAATTCACCTGGCTGCATCTTCCATGTTTGAATTGTAGGGCCCATGTGGTGTCTTGCTTCTGGTTCCTTCGTCTTTGCTGAAAAACTATTAGGAATCTTTTACTTTTAGACAATCTTCTTTTTTTTCTCCTCTGCTCTGTTCTAGGATTACAGTATAATTTTTTATGAATGCAGTGCCTTGACGGGGGAGAACATCAAAGCACCTATACTTCACTTGGCCAGGTAAGGAAAAGAGGGCTTGAGTTAAGTAAATTCCAGAAAGTGATAGAAGGGCAATCTTCTATCTATCTATCTATCTATCTATCTATCTATCTATCTATCTATCTATCTATCTATCTATCTATCTATCTATCCATCCATCATTTGCCTGCCTGCCTGCCTGCCCCCTCATCCACCCATCATCTATCTACCTATCCTTCCACCCATCATTGATCTCTATCTATCTACCTACCCATCCATCCATCCATCCATCATTTATCCACCTGCCTGCCTGCCCCCCATCCATCCATCATCTATCTACCCATCCATCCATCCTTTATCATCTATCTGTCTGTCTGTCTGTCTGTCTGTCTGTCTGTTTATCTATCTATCTATCTATCTATCTATCTATCTATCTATCTATCTATCTATCTATCTATCTACTCTACCTATCCATCCATCCATCATTTGCCTGCATGCCTGCCTGCCCCCTCATCCACCCATCATCTATCTATCTACCAATCCATCCACCCATCATTTATCTCTATCTATCTACCTACCCATCCATCCATACATCCATCATTTATCCACCTGCCTGCCTGCCCCCATCCATCCATCATCTATCTACCCATCCATCCATCCTTTATCATCTGTCTATCTATCTATCTATCTATCTATCTATCTATCTATCTATCTATCTATCTATCTATCATCTATCTATCTATCTTCTATCTATCTATCTCATCTTCCTGCCTGCCTTCCCATCTGTCTGTGTCTGTCTGTCTACCAACCTACCTACTGACCTACCTACCTATCATCTCATCTGCCTGCCTGCCTTCCCCCCCATCTGTCTGTCCATCCGTCCATCCATCCATCCATCCATCCATCCATCCATCCATCTATCTCCATCTCAGACTGAGCTCTCAGTACAGCAGGAAAAGATTCATGTTAACATCCGATGGCATGAATTCTTAGCACCCATAGTGAAAGTCTTTCCATCATTTTCT
The DNA here is from genome assembly GCF_049901735.1 of Notechis scutatus. Classification (NCBI taxonomy): domain Eukaryota; kingdom Metazoa; phylum Chordata; class Lepidosauria; order Squamata; family Elapidae; genus Notechis; species Notechis scutatus. Next base: position 26,018,557 of record NC_142014.1, on the reverse strand, counting down.
ACTTTTAACGCCCTCATGCATAATTGATTGGTGAAATCGTTTCTCTCGGAGGGCTCCGGCGTTTCATGGGAAACCTGTCTCTGAATGATCCCGAGCTCCCGTCAAGGAGCCAAGCTCCTTGATTGGGAGCTGCCTGGGGTTGGCTGAAAGCCATATGAATGTTTTAAGTAAAGTAAATAATAAATAAAGGGGCCTTGTGGTATTTCTGCATCAGAGACGCTCTGTCTCTGAATTCAAAATGCTGGAGAGAAGCAAGAGTGTTCACGCATGTTTCCAAAGAGGCATGTAGAGAGCTGCTGCTGGAAAAGAGAATAGAATAGATGGTCCAGATTGGAAAACAGCAACAATTCGCCTCTAACTGCTTTTGTCTCCCATAGGATTTTAAAAGAGCAGGAAGACAACGCGAAAGAAAAAACCGTTCAGCTTCAACAACAGCCTAAAAAAACAATTTGCTGTTCCAGGCAATAAAGCACACGCAGAACTCCCTTTAATAAATAAACACACAATCATTTTCATCTTCCCTACACTACGGAGTCCTGGATTATATTGTCAGGCATTGTTTATGGCTTTCACAGGACCAGTAAAGACATTTTGCCTCTAGTTTGATTGGAATTTTAGAATGGATTACAGAATAACAGAGCTGGAAGGGACCTTAGAGGTCTTCTAGTCCAACCCGCCTGCTCAAGACAAGAGTCCTTATTTCATTCCGGATAAATGACTGTCCAGTCTCCTCTTAAAAATCTCCAGTGATGAAGCACCCACAACTTCTGGAGCTGTTCCACTGGTTAATTGTTCTGTCAGGAAATTTCTCCTTATTTCCAGGTTAAATCTTTCCTTGTTCAGTTTCCATCCATTGCTTCTTGTTCTGCATTCAGGTGCTTTGGAGAATAGCTTAACTCCCTCTTCTTTTGTTCTGACCCAAACCCTTTTCAAATAAGACAAACAATGATCAAAGGGAACAGAAACTTTTTAATGAGTCTTACGAATCCCCGGTTAAAAAGCTGCTGCAAACTAATTAACTTTGATAAGCACAAACCTTGCAAAAACTTTACAAGACTGCCAAAAATCACAGATAAGAAATATTTCACAACACAAGGGTCTTCAAATACCAATTTAAGATACTGTAATGTCCATGAGGCTGAGTTTCAAAACGTTTTTGCTTCCTGCAAAGAACATTCGCTTCACAGCTGGCTTTTATCTTCTTGAAGGAGGGGCCATTACCTTGCAGCCTTACTCCTGAGTCGCCCATGCTGTTGCAGCTGCTCTTTCCTGCGAGCAACCCTGCACGTACGCACACTTGGCACAGGCTCCTCATCGCTGATGAGTAGATCACACCTTCTCATCACTGCTGCCAGCCCCCACAATCTCCGAAGGCAGCATTCCACCCCCTAATGGTCCTGGCCCATCATCTGAGTCCTCGCTCTCCTTAGCCATCCGTACTTGCTGCAGGCTAACGACATCATCTTTGTGGCAGCCCCTCAGATATTGGAACACTGCTATCACGTCACCCCAGTCCTCCTTTTCATCAGATTAGACATGCCCAGTTCCTGCAACTGTTCTTCCTATGTTTTAGCCTCCAGTCCCCTGATCCTCTGTGTTGCTCTTCTCTGCGTTACAAAATCTAGGATGCAAATATGGAAGAGGATTGGTAATCAACTGTTACTAAGAACACTGCCTCAAGTGAAGAAGGAATCAGGAGCGTGTCGGACTGCAGCCTGCCTTCCCTTCCTTGTCCATTGACCTGCATTCATAAATTTGCAATGTAATGTTATGGTAAACTCACCTGCCACCAAACTATGTAATTAACCGTGACTTGGAAAGCAGGGACGGCTGAACTAGCAATATATGATCTCTTTTCCCATCATAAATATTTAGGAAGAAAGGGAAATATGTGAGGACATCCAAATTTCACCGGACTTTAACCTGCAGGAGGTCTTGTAGTCAAACTCCCTGCTCAAGCAGGAGACACTATACCAGTAGTGGCAAACCTTTTTGGGCTCCTGTGCCAAAAATTGTGGACATGCTTGCACACTCGTGCTCGTGTGCCAGCACCCAGAAGGCAATGCCTCCCCATGCCCCCTACGTATGTGTACGCAATCCCCCCACCCCCTGCCGTGCCCCCTTACCTGCACTACACCTCACAGCTGATTTTCGGCTGGTTTGAGGCCTTTTTTGGCCTCCCAGAGGCTTGAGGAAGGCTTCTGCAGGCTTTGCAGGCCAAAAACTAGCCCCATTTCGTGACTTCCGGTATTTTTGGAAAAACAGGAAGTGACAAAACAGGGCTAGTTTTCGGCCTGTAAAGCCTGCAGAAGCTTTCCTCAAGCCTTTGGGAGGCTGAAAAAGGCCTCAAACTTGCCAAAAATGAGTTATGAGGCACGCGCATGTGCAGTGAGGTAAGTTTGCCTGCAGCTCGCGTGCTGGCACAAATGGCTCTCGTGCCACTTGTGGCACGCGTGCCATAGGTTCGCCATCACAGCCCTATACCATTTCAGACAAATGGTTGTCCAATCTCTTCTTAAAAACCTGTAGACATTTCTCCTTAGATGCTTTTCTCCTTGGTTAGTTTCCATCCACTGCTTCTTGTCTTGCCTTCAGGTGCTTTGAAGAATAGATTGACCTGTTCTTTGTAGTAGCCCCTCAAATATTGGAACACTGCTATCATGTCATCCCGAGTTTTTCTTTTAATTAAACTAGACATGCCCAATTCCTGCAATCATTTTAGCCTCCAGCCCCCTAAACATCCTTATTGCTTTCCAGAGTCTCAACATCCTTTTTTCATTGTTCCGACCAAAACTGGATGTAGGATTCCAAGTGTGGCTTTACCAAGGCATTATAAAATGGCACTAACTCTTCATATGAACTTGATTCCATTCCTCTGTTAATGCAGCCTAGAACTGTGTTGGCTTTTTTGGCAGCTGCAGCACATGGCTGGCTCACATTTAAATGATATGTTAAGTGAGAACTGGATTGTGTCCACTTCTGAGCTCAGCTCTTTAAACAAGCCCCGGAAAGACTGCATCAGGTTCAGAAGTGGCTTGTTTGTACGAAACCTGCAATCCAAGCCGAATAATGAACAATTACCCATGTCTGGCTTGCAAAAGAGAACAGTGAAATGAGATACAATAGGCACAGGCAGCTCCATGTAAAAGAGGCAGATATATTCCCAGTTGAAATGGTGAGCAGGGCGAGAAGACCTGGTTCAAAGATTCAGGAGGATTTGGAAGCTGAGACATACTGGAACCTTCTGCCTCTAGAAGAACAAAGACTCAGCTTGCTGGAATGGCTGTAGGGCCACCTGTCAGATAATTTAGTGGATTCTTGCCCTGAGCAGGAAGAATGACTACATGTCCACTAGATTTTTTATTCTAATCCATAAGGAAGGCTGAGCACCAAAGAATGGAGGCCTTTGAACTCTGGTGCTGGAGAAGACTCCTGCGAGTCCCTTGGACTGCAAGGCGATCCAACCGGTCAGTCCTAGAGGAGATCAGCCCTGACTGCTATTTAGAAGGCCAGATCCTGAAGATGAAACCCAAAATGGCCACCTCATGAGAAGGAAGGATTCACTGGAGAAGAACCTAATGCTGGGAACGATTGAGGGACAAAGAAGAAGAAGGGGACGGCAGAGAAAGAGGTGGATGGATGGAGTCACTGAAGCAGTCGGCATGACCTTAAATGGACTCCAGAAGATGGTGGAGGACAGGAAGGTCTGGAGGAACGTTATCCATCAGGTCGCGATGGGTCAGACATGACTTCACAACTAACATCCATTCAGTGACCAAAGCAATCAAAGCTGTTTCATTGGGTTCACATCTGGAAAAATAAAGTACAGTTGACCATTACTTATGGATCAAGGCAGGTTTCTTCTGAAGGAACTTTTTGAATTCCTCTTTAAGAAAGTTAAGCATTATTACCTCATGTAATAAATAGCAGGTTCTTAATCTGGATCAACCAGATTCAAAAGCCACCTAGACAGGAATCAAAGCAGATAGCTGTCCACATTCCAAGGCTGCAGTGACTGAAAATGATCCTTCAAAATCGCAGCTGATGCCACTTGGTGCTAACCAATCTGTGTGAACTCAACATCCAGGTCAGCAAATTCTTAGTCATCCAAATAGAATTGGTTGAAAGTTGTCTGAAGGTTGAATTTTTAAAAAAAAATAATAATCCAGTTGCAATGATTCAGAGAACTTCAGACAACCTTCATCCAGGTCATCAGGGAAATAAATAAATTCAATCTGAAAACGCAAGCGCATTATTATCCCAAGTTAGCAGTTACTCACAATGTTAACAACTCCAGATCTAGCTAAAAAACAAAATCACTGGAAAATGATTTGTGAATGTTGCATGTACAGAGTAATACTTTCATGCCATCAGGATAATTACTGTATAATTTGGGAAGGTAATGAATGCTGTTTGAGCTTGAAGGGATAGTTAGGTGATGCTGATTGGTGCAACCGATTGTTCTTGTAATTTTTTTAAAAATATTTATGATTTTATACAAGCTGCCTGGAATGTGTCAAATCAGGCAGGACATAACTTATGTAAATAAATATTAAATGCTCTGATTGGGCTTAAGCTGATTATTTGATGGATTCTGTCCCGCTTCCAGTTTATACACTCACACAGACAGTTGCTGCGGTGAATTAGCAGATAACAGCAGATAAGGAATGCAATCCAAAAACGGTCCCTAAACAACACCTGCTCACCAGAGTGGTTTTGCTTTTAACAGGAGGGTACAGAATAGTCCAAATCCAATCCAAAGCTCTGAGAGCCAGGTCAAGGTTGTGAGACAATCCATAGGTCACAATTTCATGAGCAGAATCCACACAAATGTCACACAAGAGCTGGAGATCAGAGAGTGGATTCCAACAAGGGGTACAGGGAAGTGGAATGGGACAACTCGCCATGACCAATTCTCTGTGGCCAGCTCAGCGCTAAGTTTGAAGACCCTTGTTCTAAAACCATATATGAATAAATACACGGTAGTCCTAGGCTTACAACAGTTCGCATAGTGACCGAAGTTACACACAATGCTAAAAATGTGACTTATGACCATTTTTCAGACTTATGACCATTACAGCATTTCCACGCTCTTGTTACATTCAGATGCTTGACAACTGACTCACGTTTACGATGGCAGTGTCCCCTTTGCGACCTTCTGACCGGCCGAATCAACAGGGAAGAAGCCTGATTCACTTAACAAACGGGTGACTAATTTAAGAACTGCAGCGATTCACTTAACATACGCATCAAGGAAAGTTGTAAAATGGGGCAAAAAACTCCCTGAACACGTGTCTCCCTTAGCAACAGAAATGCTGGGCTCACTTGTGGTTGTATGTCGAGGATTACCTTACTTCTCTCTCTGCCTCTTTAGATCTTCCACATACAGGCAGTTGTCAACTCAATTGACCATAATTCAGCCTGGAATTATGCTCGTTAAATTGTGCCGGTTGTTAAATGGGTCATTATAGCATTGTGCCCGATTTGACCATCGTTTCTGTGGTCGTTGTTACATAAATACCACCGTTGCTAAGCAAAACACCGCAGTCATTTAAGCAAACCCACTGTACATTGTTGGAGTTTCTTTTTTTTGCCAGAAACCAGAATTAAGCACTGGTTTCCAGGAAAACAGCGAAATAAATGTGGGATCCTGTAAAATTCAGCCCACAATGTGATCACATAACCATAAAGGGAAGGAGGGGCAGCCATCAGACCTTTGAAACTGGGACATAAAATAGCTCTGGGGGAAGTTTGTCATAACTCTGGACGGTTGCTAAGCAACAGGTCATAAGTCAAGGAGTAGCTAAGTATTTGGCTTTTCACCTCAAATGAGCACCCAAGGTAGTTATTAGCAATTATCTGGGAGCCACCCTGTGCAACGAAGAAAAAAAAAAGTCCTATTTTTGGTGAAATAAAATTTGGCCTGAGGAACTGGTTCCCGCCATTTTGGCGGGAAGGGAATGAGGGCAGCAAATGGGAGTTTCTCCTTTTTAGCTTTGCGACCCTCGAATTTGATCCTGCCAATTTCTGCCCAATTTGCTCAACCTATAAACTCCATTTCTACTTTCTAGAGCATGAATGATTTATTTAAGAGCAGGCTGCCTGCTGAGGAAGGCTGGGTAGAAGGAGCAAAAAAATGTTTTAAATTGCTGGAGAAAATCAGCAGAAAAATCAGATATGCTGATGATACCACTCAGATGAATAGAGGGAAACTTTAAGAAGCAACGGATGGAAATTGAACAAAGATGATTAAGGGACTGGAGGATAAAACAAAGAAAGAACGGTTGCAGGAACTGGCTTTGGCTAGTCTAGTGAAGAGAAGGACCAGGGGAGACAGGATAGCAGTCTTCCAATATTTGAGGGGCTGCCACAGAGAGGAGGGGGTCAAGCTATTCTCCAAGGCACCTGAAGGCCAGACAAGGAACAATGGATGGAAGCTGAACAAGGAGAGATTCAACCTGGAAATAAGGAGACATTTTCTGACAGTGAGAACAATCAACCGATGGAATAGAAGTTGCCTTCAGAAGTTGTGAGAGCTTCATCACTGGAAGCTTTCAAGAAGTGACTGGATTGTCATCTGTCAGAAATGGTGTAGGGTCTGCTTGGGCAGGGGGGGTTGGACTAGATGACCTACAAGGCCCCTTCCAACTCTGTTAATCTGTATCTGTATCTAGAACTAAGGAGAAACTTCCTGACAGTGTGAACAATTAACCAGTGGAACAACCTGCCACCAGAAGTTGTGGATGCTCCATCACTGCAGGCTTTTAAGAAGAGACTGGACAGCCATTTGTCTGGAATAGTATAGGGTCGGCTGCTTGAGTGGAGGGTTGGGCTAGAAGACCTCTGAGGTCCCTTCCATTATTCTAAAGTGAAAGAAGAGAGTGGCAATGCCACTGCTTTGTATTAAAAAAATAAATAAGATTGTGCTATCAGGGCTAACGTGCAGGAAAGTTGCACCGGGAGTCCTCGACTTGTGACCACAATTGAGCCCAAGATTTAAGTTCCTAAGTGAGACATTTATTAAGTGACTTTATGCCCTGTTTTATGACTTTCCTTGCCCCCAGCGGATACCCGCAGTCAATAAAGTTACAAATGAACTTTCGTTGCATCCAGCTCTCAAAGGATCACCACCTCCAACGTACACTTCACAAACCTGACAAAATAAATCAATGCAAAATTATGTATATACCCACATATATGAGACGACACAGAGAAACAACACAAGTCTAGTTTGGACAGTCTAGATCAGGGGTCCCCAAACTTGGCCACTTTAAATACTTGTGGACTTCAACTCCCAGAATAGAATAGAAGCCACCAATTTCCACTGTCAAAGAAACAGCCTGAGCATGCTTTACATGAAAAGGCAGCCTTTTATTTCATGCACGAGCAGAGAAAACTCTGTCGGAAAAGCATCTCCAAATTGTCATAAGTTTTGAAGATGCTTTTGATCAGTCCGTAGAATTTAAGAAGCTAAACTGATTTTTTTTTTGCCATGTTTGGGGATCAATGTTAATAGCTCCTCTTCTGCCTGAAACACGACTTACTTAAATACAGATAGTCCTCGAGTTATGACCACAACTGAGCCCCAAATTAATGTTGGATGCTGCAACAGTCGTAAGTGTGAGCATAAGGTGTCATAAGTCACCTTTTTTCAGTGCCGTTGTAACTTTGAATTCTGGGAGTTGAAGTCCTCAAGTCTTAAAGTGGCCAAGTTTGGAAGACCTCTGGTCTAGATAGAAGGTTCACTTAACAACCAGGTTGCTCATTTAACGTCAGGAATTCCCTTAACCAAAGTGGCTAGAAAAGCCATAAAACTGGGCAAAAGCACACTTAAACCAATTGTCTCGCTCAACAACATCCATTTGGGGCTCAGTTGGGGTGGTGGTGTCGTAAGTGGAGGACGACCAAACCATCCCCTCGGGAGAGGCGAAAGGACCGAGCGGAGGACCTTTTAGGAGCCCCCCCGCCCCCACTCGGGAAGGACGGCATCGAACGCAGCCAAGGCTGGGACTCAGCCCCGAGCGGAGGGGAGGCGCCGAGCCCTGCGCGCAGCTGGGTTGGCTCCGCCCGGCCCCCGCCTCCGTCCCTCCCTCCTTCCCCGCCTGGCCGTCCCGGCGCCGCCTGCCCCGCCCCGGTTTCCGCTGGCAGCCGTGCCGAGCCGTGCCGAACCGTGCCAAGCCAGTAGACCGGTACCCGGACCGCAAGGCGGTAAGTGCGCTGGGGGGCGGTGGTGGTGGAGGAAAGCCGCGGCTTAACCGGCCGCTCGTCACCCTGCAGCAGCCAGGCCGGAGGAGCCAGCTGGATCGGGGCTGCGGGCTGGGAGGTGGAAAGGGTTCGGTCCCGGGGTTGGGGCGGCTCCGGAGGGGGGGCTCGCTCCCATGGCGGCGCGGCGCGGGAAGGCTCTGGGTTTGGGGAGGGGCGGGCCCGGGGGATTCGCCCAGCGCCCCTCTTCCCCTCGCCCGCGAAACTCCGTTTGCAACTTCGGGGTTGTTTGTTCCCCCTCCCCGCCCGTCAAGCGCGCTTCGTTCCCCCCACGCCGCCCCCCGGTCCTCCGTGGCTGCGGGCCGGGCCGGGCCGGAGGGCTGAATCTCCCATCCCGAAGGGCGGGCCCGAGAGTGGGGTTGGGTTTGGCCGGGTCCCCCACTCCCCTCTCCGGGCGCTCTTGCTCCGAATTGCGAGGCGGGAGGAGCTTGAATGGGCGCAACTTCGGTCCCGGTTTGGGGAACTCGCGGTTCGGCTCTCGCGGCGCCTGGAAGTTTATGCATGCATGTATGTAGTCAGTCAGTCAATCAGTCAGTCTATTCCCTCCTGTCCCATCCCTCCATTCCTCCATCTATCACCTATCAATCTCTCTGTCTAGCTCTATCTATCTAATCTAATCTATCATCTATCATAATCTAATCTAGTCTATCATCTATATCTATCAATCAATCTATCATCTATCAATCTAATCTAATCTAATCTAGTCCATCATCTATCATCAATCAATCAATCTATCATTTATCAATCTAATATAATCTATAGTCTAGTCTATATCATCAATCAATCAATCAATCATCTATCAATCTATCTATCTAATCTTCTAGTCTATCATCTATCTATCTATCTATCTATCTATCTATCTATCTATCTATCTCCTATTTATCTATCTATCTATCTATCTATCTATCTATCTATCATCTATCTATCTTTTCTGTCTGTCTCTGTCTGTCTATCTATCTACTCTACTCTACTCTACTCTACTCTACTCTACTCTACTCTACTCTACTCTACTCTACTCTACTCTCTATATGTCTGTCTATTCCATTTCACCCACCCACCCACCCACCCATCCATCCATCCATCCATCCATCCATCCATCTATCTATCTCTATTTATTGGCAGCTTCTGCGCTAGGAAAAAAAAAAAGGATCAAGCAGACGGGGAGAGCAAGTTATCTCTGAAATGTGTGAAGAGCTCTTCCTTCTCGGGTGAAAGGTAACTGAGGCTGTTGCATGGAGGAGGGCGAACGGTGGAGGGCGAGTCTGGGACTTTGGAGCGGTTCTGAAAGGAGAAAAGTGCAAGTCAGAAATATGGCATCGCCTCTGAGTTGGGGGTGGGGTCATCTCCCCTTTTAAACCTTTCCTCTCCCCAAATGTTGAGTTAAATGTTGAGTTAAATGTTGAGTTATCTGAAAAGGCCAAGGGGTGCTGCCTTCCTAAGTCTTTTCGTTCCATTCACCCTAATTTTTGTAGGTTGGTCGCATTATTCTGTTGTTGCGTTATTCTGTTATTCCATTACTCTGTTATGAATAGGATAGGATAGGATAGAACAGAAAAGAACAGAACAGAACAGTATTCTTTATTGGCCAAGTGTGATTGGACACACAAGGAATTTGTCTTGGTGCAGATGCTCTCAGTGTACATAAAAGAAAAGATACATTCATCAAGAATCATCAGGCACAACACTTAATAATAGTCATAGGGTACAATAAGCAATAAAATCATACTAGGAAAGAATCAATATAAATCGTTAGGGTACAAGTGACAAAGTTATAGTCATACAGTCACAAGTGGGAGGGGATGGGTGATAAGGAGTGATGAGAAGATTAATAGCAATAGTAGTGCAGACTTTGTAAATAGTAGGACAGTGTTGAGGGAATTCTTTGTTTAGCAGAGTGATGGCGGTCGGGAAAAAACTGTCCTTGTGTCTAGTTGTTCTGGTGTGCAGTGCTCTATAGCGTCGTTTTGAGGGTGGGAGTTGAAACAGTTTATGTCCAGGATGTGAGGGGTCTGTAGATAATTTCACAGGCCTCTTTTTGACTCGTGCAGTATGCAGGTCCTCAATGGAAGGCAGGTTGGTAGTAATTGTTTTTTCTGCAGTCCTAATTACTCTCTGGAGTCTGTGTCTGCCCTGTTGGGTTGCAGAACCAAACCAGACAATTATAGAGGTGCAGATGACAGACTCCATCATTCCTCTGTAGAACTGGATCAGCAGCTCCTTAGGCAGTTTGAGCTTTCTGAAGTTGGTGCAGAAAGAACATTCTTTGTTGTGCTTTTTGATAACGTTATTGATGTTAGGTGTCCATTTTAGATACACATAGTTGTGCACATAGCTCTCCGTCTACAACTATTCATTTAGTGACTGTTCAAAGTTACAGAGGTGCTGAAAAAGCAACTGAGGCTCGTGTTTCACACTTAATGACTGTTGCAGTACCCCTATGGTCAGGTGATCAAAATTCAGGCGCTTGACAACTGGCATGTACTTAATGACGGTGGCAGTCTCCTGGGGATCGTGTGATCCCTTTTTATGACCTTCAGACAAGTAAAATCAAAGATTCACTTAACCACCTTGTTAACTAACTTAGCGATGGCGGCAAGAAAGGTAGTAAAAGGGGGGGGGGAAGCGTCCCGTTTAGCAACAGAAATTTTGGACTCAGTTGGGGTCGTAAGTAGAGGACGACCCTGGACCAGGTATTTCTTATGCTACCTATCATCCAGCCTTCAGAGGTGGCCTTCAGCAGGTTCTGACCAGTTCTGGAGAACCGGTAGTGGAAATTTTGAGCAGTTCGGAGAACCGGCCAATCCCACCTCTGACTGGCCCCGCCCCCATCTATTCTCCACCTCCCATTGAGTCCCAGTTGATTGGCTGGCTCTTCTTTTGTTGCCCTGCACAGGAGAACGGAGCTGGAAAGCAGGTTAGTGGGGTGGGGAGGGAATGGGGATTTTGCTATATCCTTCCCCTGCCATGCACACCAAGCCATGCGCACCGAGCAACACCCACCAAGCCACGCCCACAGAACCGGTAGTAAAAAAAAATTGAATCCCACCACTGTAAAGCACACGTGGACTGTGCATTATCTATTCTGTAGGGCTATATACAGAATTTCTAAAAAAATCACAGTGGAAAGAGAGTGTGTTGGTTTGTTGCTATTCCTTAACAGTACAGTAGTGCACTTTATTCAGAAAATGATGCAGAATTTCTGTTAGCAATGTTTCTAGTCAGAGGTGGCATTCAGCAGGTTCTGAACAGTTCTGGAGAACCAGTAGTGGAAGTTTTGAGTAGTTCGGAGAACCGGCAAATCCCACCTCTGACTGGCCCCACCCCTATCTCTTCTCTGCCTCCCATTGAGTCCCAGCTGATCGGCTGGGTCTTCTTTGGTTGCCCTGCACAGGAGAACGGAGCTGGAAAGCAGGTTAGTGGGGTGGGGAGGGAATGGAGAGTTTGCAGTAATCTTCCCCCAGAAGTGGGGAGGGAATGGAGATTTTGCAGTATCCTTCTCCTGCTACGCTCACCAAGCCACATCATGCCCACCAAGCCATGCCCACAGAACCCATAGTAACATTTTTTGAATCCCACTGCTGATTCAGCTGTGCCATGGCTTGATTCCTCTGGAACCATCTTCTGGATGGGAAGGGCTGTTTTGCCTCCTCCATTCCTGGGCTCCAGTCACATGGCTTGGCCACTGGACCGGAGCACAGAACGCCTGCGGAAATTTAATCATTGACTGTGCTTTCTGCCCTGTTCTTTTTTAGTTCAATGACTCGTTTCCTTTTTCAGAATTGTAACTCAAGTATTTCTGGAGGCCAAAAAACAACAACGCAGCGGTCTTCAGCTAAGCTAAACTGAATTTAAATGTGTGGCACTCAAGAGATGTTTTATATCTTGCGGCTTCTACGCTCCTCTAACTTTGGGTGATGCTGAACAAGCATCTCTGTTCAACCCAATTTGTCAGCTCTGTTTCATCCTCTGGGTCTGTACACCTTTCTCCCCATCAATATTTCCGTTTTCACCAGGAAGTTCCTGTCCCTGTACGGTCAATCTGTTTAGGATATCCTGTTAGATGTCTATGGAGATTGTCAGTCATCCAAGTCATGGTTGTCCCAAAGGTGTTTTTCCCAGAGGCAACTGGACTTTCTGGTTTTTCTTTAAAGACGTTTTGCTTCTCATCTAAGAAACTTCTTCTGCCCTGACTGGATGGTGGGGAATGGAAGGATTGATATTCCTTGCAGATAGCTGGTCATTTGCATCCTTTTAGAGGGTGGTTGAGGCCACTTGAGGGTTTGTCTGTGTTCTCAGGGTCACCTCTGTCCTTTCACTGCAGAAAACATCCTGCAGAAAAGTACATCTCCATAACAGTCCTTTCAGCAGTTCCAAGAAGGCTCCACACCCATTTGCACCACTCAGGTGACCCTGAGGACACAGACAAATCTCCAAGTGGCCTCAACGACTCTCCAAAAGAACACAAATGACCAGCTCTCTGCAAGGAATATCAATCCTTCCATTCCCCACCATCCACTAAGAGCTGAAGAAACTTCTTGGATGAGAAGGGAAACGTCTTCAAAAGGAAAAACAAAAAACAAAAACAGAAAGTCCAGTTGCCTCTTGAAAAAGCATCTTTGGGATGTCCTGTTAGCCTCCCAACCCAGCCCAGGGGTGACCAAATCTGAATCTGCTTAGCTTTCCAAGATCAACCAAGGTCAGCTAAGGATCATAGTACTAAAAACATGAGGCTGGAAATCACAGATTTGCATGTGTGAATACATCAGTAAATGAATAGTGAACATGCCATTGTTGTATTAATTTAATCCACCGGTGTCATTCAGATACGGTTTAAGGAAATCTGTGAAAATACCAATAATTGCTATTTGTTGTTATTTATTTTTATCCATGTTTATTATTTTTATATATCATTCACAGTGGCGAACATATCTAATATTCCTTCCTCTTTCTATTTTCCCAACAACAACAACCCTGTGAGGTGGATTGTGCTGAGAGAGTGATAGGTGCATGGTCACCCAGCTGGCTTTCATGCCTAACATGGGACTTTGAACTCACCATCTCCTGGTGATTGGCCCAAAGTTAACCAGCCAACTTTCATGCTTAAAGAAGGACTAGAACTCACCATCTCCTGGTGATTGGCCCAAAGTCACCCAGCCAGCTTTCATGCCTAACATGGGACTATAACTCACCAGCTCCTAGTGATTGACCCAAAGTTACCTAGCCAACTTTCATGCTTAAGGAAGGACTAGAACTCACCATCTCCTGGTGATTGGCCCAAAGTCACCCAGCCAACTTTCATGCTTAAGGAAGGACTAGAAGTCACCGTTTCCTGGTGATTGGCCCTGCTTAAGGAAGGACTAAAACTCACCCTCTCCTGGTGATTGGCCCAAAGTCACACAGCCGGCTTTCATGCCTAACATGGAACTATAACTCACCAACTGCTAGTGATTGGCCCAAAGTTACCTAGCCAACTTTCATGCTTAAGGAAGGACTAGAACTCACGGTCTCCTGGTGATTGGCCCAAAGTCACCCAGCCGGCTTTCCTGCTTAGAATTAGAACTCTACCTCCCAATTTCTAGCTTGGTGCCTTAATCACTAGACCAAGATGGCTGCACATTTCATTGGCTAAAAACTTGCAATTTTGCTCATTTATTTTGCACCAAAAGCAGATGTTAAATATTAAAAAGAAGCTTTATCTAAAAAAAATAATAATAAAGTGTGCCTCTCCCTCACCCTAACTCGCCAAAGCCATCTTCGTTGTATCTCCCTTGATCTGACTACTGAACAAATTAAAGACAGATTGCCCTCCCAAAGAGTGGGTGTTCCGAGCGCAGAGTCCAACACTCCTTCAGGCGAGAGCAAGGCAAGGCGTGTGGCATTTGGCTCCCAGAGATGGAGAACCGTACATCTGCAAAACAGCTGTGCCCCTCCCCCCCATCCCTACAGCCTGTATATATCAAACCAGCTTTTTTTTTTTTTTTTTTTGTTGGTCAAATGCTTTCCTGAAATCAAAGCATGTGACGTCTCTGGCATTCCTGCTATTTATGAGAGACGTCGTGCCATCCAAAGCACGGAATAAGGTTTGTCTTCCAGGAATCACTGCTTTATTTTTCAGAATAATGGACAGATTTCTTTGTACTTGGCTCTAGGATTTGTTCAAGTATAGGTAGTCCTTGACTTTCAAGTTTGTATACTGAAGTTACCATTTGAAGTTACAATGGCATTGAAAAACGTGACTTATGAACACTTTTTTTTCATGCCTACAAACATTTGCAGCATTTCCCTGATCAAAATTCAGAGGCTTGGCAACTGGTTCCTATTTAGTTTAGTTTTAGGTTTAGGTTTAGGTTTAGGTTTAGTTTTAGCTTTAGTTTTAGTTTTAGCTTTAGTTTTAGGTTTATTTTACTTTACTTTTATTTTACTTTATTTTACTTTACTTTAACTTTAACTTTAACTTTAACTTTAACTTTAACTTTACTTTACTTTATTTACTTTACTTTACTTTACTTGATTATCATTGCATCTCGTACAATGAAATCAAACACCATCTTCAGTGCATATCATGACCATGAAAATAAACACAAACACACATCCTTCACACTCCACACATTGAATTGAAAACTCCTGATATTGCATTCGTATTGCACTATACAGTAGAATTCAATAGAGTTACCGCCCTGGGATAGAAGCTGTTTTTCAGCCTATTTGTCCTTGTTTTTATTATCCTGTACCGTCTGCCAGAGGGTAATAGTTCAAAAAAAGGGTTCCCAGGATGAGATGAATCTTTGAGAAAGTTTTGAACTTCCTTGAGGCAGCGGGAGCTATAACCGGCTCCAGCTATTCTTTTGCCCCACTGATCTCTAAAGGCAGCTGATAACTGTCGGGCAGCCCTGGCTCCATCTCTGCCTCCGATGCAGAGCCCTTGTCCGAGCCTTCTTCAGCCTCCAGGACTGGCCCAGGTCCCTCCCCAACCTCCTCACTGCCTGATTCTGCTGCCAGCTCCGCTAGTTGCAAGGCTAGCCACAACAGAAATATTCAACTAAAAATACAAATACTTGAAAACTTGATGAGTTGTGATAGGTTCTTGGAAAGTTATCTGTAGTGAATTTAAATTCCTTTTAAGAGGCTCCGATAAGGGTGGGGGGAGAAAGAAATCTAATTTGGCACTCTCTCAAATTATTAGAACTAGATAAATTTTGCTTCCAGCCATTATTTGTTTTAACTGAA
Source organism: Notechis scutatus (assembly GCF_049901735.1). Lineage (NCBI taxonomy): Eukaryota > Metazoa > Chordata > Lepidosauria > Squamata > Elapidae > Notechis > Notechis scutatus. The sequence continues at coordinate 26,003,068 of NC_142014.1, read as the reverse complement.
GTTCGTAGATTAAAACCCGGAAGAAGCTCCTGGCAAGTTATTTTTCTTCTAAAGGCCACAAAACTGTTTTTAGGGTAATTGAAGAGTTTTCCAAGCAAAAGAATGAACGGCCGTCATCATGCTGAAGTCATCGTGTAAGTGGATGGCTCAGTTAGTTGAAAATTCTTCTTTATTAGGCCGCAACCATTCCAATAATTTAATTATCCAATGTTCATTCTGAAGCTCAAATTTTACAAATAGTCCTTGACTTATGACCATAATTGAGCCTGGAAGATATGGTTGTAAGGTGTGCCAGTCATTAAGCAGAACACCATGTGGCCACGCCCGATTTTACAACCGTCCTTGTAGCGTGAACACGGCAGTCATTAAGCAAACTCATTGTTTCTTTGCTGAAACTGGAAGTAAATTAGAATGAATTTAGAATTAGGATTCTTTATTGGCCAAGTGTGATTGGACACACAAGGAATTTATCTCCGGTGCATAAGCTCTCAGTGTATATACAAGCAATAAATAATCAATCATGAACAGGGGTGGGTTTCTACCGGTTCTGTCCACCTCTGTAGAACCGTTAGCTCTGAAGAGCAGCAGACATAGAACCGGTTCTATGTCTGCTGATGTTTTTGCCCACCTGCCCACCTGGGCTCTTACTTGAAAAAAAGGGCTTTTTGAAAGGCTGCTTCTCTGCACGCGGCATGCTGATGACGATTTACAGGTGCGCGCCGGCAGCGTGCAGGGAAGCACATCGTAAATCACTGAACCTCATAAATGACCGAACTGGTAGTTAACCCTGTCGGATCCCACCCCTGATCATGAACATAGTCATTGTAAAAATATAATAAATACGTTTCTGGTTTTTGAAAAACAGCAACATTTTAAATCACAGTTACGTGATTGTAAGATGTCACAAATGGGCAGGGGTTCGGGAGAGATCCTAGCTAAGATTCTGTGCTGTTTGGAGAACCCCCAAATCCCACTTCTGGCTGGCCCTGCCCACCCAACCCCACCCCTCCCAAGAGTCCCCATGCGGCCCGTTTTGGATGCAGGTAAGTGCAGGACGCACACGGAGGCTCGGGGAGGGCGAAAAACGGCCCTCCCGGAAGTTCGGGAAGGCTGGAAATGGGCCCGTTTCGGCTTCCAGAGAGCCTCAGGAGCCCGGGGGAGGCCATTTTCACCCTCCCAGAGGCTCAAGGGAAGCCTCTGGAGCCCAGGGAGGAAAAACTATTCGGAGTTTTGCAGCGTTAATTCAGTGTCAGAAAAATAAACACAGGTGGCTGGTGCTTCATTTAACGTCTTTATAAACATAATAAGTAAGTTTTACAAACCAGTTGTAGATTTCTCCAACATGGAGCAAACTCAGACAGAAACATGTTACAAGCAACTTCAGCAGCACGAGCAAAGCAGAGACAGAAGCAGTTTCATTTTCAATAGACAGACTCAGAGCTTAGCATAGCTGCAGAGTTGCAGAGCTTAATATAGAGCCACGCCTAGGCCACTTCTAGTTTCAGTTTCCATCCTAGGCTACCTCTGGTTTCAATTTCCAAAACAGTCCTCATTGGCTGACTTAGTTGCTATGCCTATTCATTGGCTGACCTTGTTATCAAGCTCTATTCCAGTTCATGAATATACTCTGACAACCTCCTGCCTTGGTGCAGGAGGCCGACTAGGCCACGCCCACCATGGCCACGCCCACCCAGCAGCCAGACAGAGAACCTGTTGCTAAAATTTTTGAAGCTCACCCCTGCAAACGGTCGTAAATGGGCCTTAGTTGTTGGGCACCCAAAATGCAATCACATGACCATGGGGAGATGGGAGTGGCCATTGAAACTTCACATCTGGGTTATAAGTGGCCCTGGGGAGGTCTATTGAAACTTCGAAGGACCGGTCATAAGTCAAGGACTAGTTGTTTCTACCTTATTCATAAATGTGTTACTGGACCTGTACAGACAAGGAGGGGTAGATTTCGGTCCAGCCAACTTTGGCTGTTGAAAGGAACAGCCAGCCTGTCAGGGTTCCAACTAATATGCCCATAGCAAACAGAACTCCGAGGCAGGTGGGTTCCTCAAATAATAGTTCTATTGGACATATCATATTGGCACAAGCTTGTGAAAACTGAATGTTCCTGCGGTTTTCACCTAATCAAAAGTAAGAGTTTCCCCCCTTTTTCCAAACACTCAGTCACATCATCCAATCAGGATGCCATCCGGTTGCCTGGTAACATCGCTCCTCCCCTCTCTGACCATCTGTGGGAATGTCCTTGGTTCCCAGGAGAATGTATTTTGTTTTGGCTACAAAACCCCAGCTACCTCAATTCCCTATCCCTCAGCTCCAGTGTGGCAACCAAGAAGCCTCAAAATGGCTCCGGCCAGGTCAGCTTTAGGGTTGACACAGTCTCTTTAGTTGCGGTATCACGACAACCTTGGGTCTGATCCACTACTGATACTTCTCAACTTATAACCATTCATTTAGTGATTGCCTGAACTTACAACGGCACTGGAAAGAGTGACTTTAGACCATTTGCGGCTATTTCAAGAGCTGTGGTGGCATACTGGTGAGAATGCAGCATTGCAGGCTAATTCTGCTGACAGCCAGCAGTTCGATTCTGACCGGTTCAAGTCTAAGTCCTATTGCTATTCCTTCCTCCCTCCCTCCTTCCCTCCCTCTCTTATTTCCTTTCTCATTCTCCTGGCGCAGTGGTTAGAGTGCAGTGTTGCAGGCTGACTCTGCCCACTGCCAGCAGTTTGATTCTGATCAGTTCAAGGTTGACTCAGCCTTTCATCCTTCCCAGGTTGGTAAAACGAGGACCCAGATTGTTGGGGGCAATAGGCTGACTCTGTCAACTGCTTAGAGAGGGCTATAAAGCACTGTAAAGCGGTATATAAGTCTAAGTGCTTCCTTCCTCCCTTATTCCTTTTCTCATTCTCCTTCCTGGTGGTGCAGTGGTTAGGATGCAGTATTACAGGGAAACTCTGCCCACTGCCTGGAGTTCGATCCTGACCAACTCCAGGTTGACTCAGACTTCTATCCTTCTGAGGAGGGTAAAATGAAGACCCAGATTGTGGGGGCAAGAGGCTGACTCTGCAAACCGCTTAGAGAGGGCTGTAAAGCACCGTAAAGCGGTATATAAGTCTAAGTGCTATGGCTATTGCAACATCCTTTCAGCCATGTGATCCAAATCTGGATGCTTAGCCACTGGCACGTATTTATGACAGAGTCCTGGGATCACGTGATCACCTTTTGCGACCCTCTGACAAGCAAGGTTGGTGGGGAAGCCAGATTCACTTAACCACCGTGTTATTAACTTCATGACACCAGTGGCCCGACTGCGGCAAGAAGGGTTGTAAAATGAGGCAGAACTCATTTAACCAACTGTCTTGCTTAGCGATGGCAGTTTTGGCTCGAATAGTGATCTAAATAGAGGACTCGCCTGTATTCAGCGTGTCTAAATCTTTGGGCGCCTGTAAAGGATCCCTTTTGATTCTTTAATCGCATTCTTGGGAATCCTCTACTGCAGCTTCCCCATGGTGTGCTGTGCTTTGTAGATGTATTTGGTGGGCAAGTGTCAGATTGCGGGAATTCTTTATTACTTCATTTTGATGCGAAGCTGACCCCTCCGGCTGCCTTAATGTGTCCCTGAAGGTTAAGGATAAAGCTGGAAAGGGAAATACTATATACCCACCTGGACCGTTTGTCAGGAAATGCGGGATATATAAATCAAAAGGAAAAACAAAATAGCTTGCTCATTCATCCCAGCCATTCTCTGATGGGAAATGACAGCTGTACCACTCACGGACTTCTGCTCAATTACTGTGCAAAACCAGGAGGTGGAAATAAATATATACGCTGTCAGATGTTATCAGATTGATATCCTTCGGGAGACCCTTCTGGGCAGGGATACGGCTGGGTAACCAAGGCCTACATTTTCTCTCACTGGTAAGAGCAATGAGAAAAATGCTTCCTCGGAGCGCTCCAAAGAGACATTCCCCTACTCCGTCCAGGGTGTTAAAAACGTAATAAACACACTTTTCTTTAGAACAGAAACGCTGGGGATTGACAGCCGTGGAACACGGCTGCTTTTCAGTGGCTTAAACCAGGGGTGCAGTTCAACTGGTGTAACAACCGATTCGGCGAGCGTGTGCTTCACGAATGTGCGCACCAAACATGCATGTGATGATCCAGGGCGTGGCACAAAGTCAGCACAGTCAGATAATCAGTAGGAGTCCCTTTATTAGCTCCAACTTTGCCCCCAATGTCCTGGTTACCTTCTGGCTGGAGAAAAACTCTCCAAGGAACAGCCTTTGGCTGCAGAGAATCAAGTCCAAAATGTGGTCAACAAAAACTGTAATTATAAGTCCAATCAAAGCAAAATGAGGTAATTAGTTTGATAGGGCAGGAGAAGGAATTCCAGACTTGAAGGAACAGCTGTAATTCAACATGGTTGGGAGGATGCCAGGAATGTAGATAGCCTGCCGCACTCAGCATGCATCTCTTTTAAATTCTCTTCCTTGGTTAATGAAGGAAATCAGGGCCCTTTCCTCCCCAGTAAGCCACGCAACCCACATTGCTCTCTTCTCCATTCCTTCCTCCGTGCCCCCAGGATGAAGAGGGGTGGGCCTGGGTCTTCCTCTGAACTCCTTCTCCCTTGTTCTACCTCTTCCCTGCTCTGCCCAGCCGGACTTTGCCCTTCCCCAGTTTCCTCCACAGCCAACAGAGCCACACTCCCACCCCCTGTCAGCTGTTCATCTTCCTCCTTGGATTCAGACTCCGACAGAGGCATGGCAGCGCACTTCACGCACACGCAGAGCGTTTGCTACTGACCCTCTCCTGCAATCCCTGTGTCAAACAGCTAACATATGGCAATCTGATGTGTCGCGCGAATTAGCTGAGCTTGAAAACCAGGATATGAAGCACAGGCTAGAGTCCAGGCGGATGGGTGGACACAACAGCTGATCGTTGGAGCGAACCGGTTTGCTCCCAGCAGATGTTTGGAGCAACCGGTTCGCTCGAACCGGGCCGAACCAGTAGAGTCCTGCCGCTGGCTTAAACACTTTTATATCAGTACATTTCAACCAAGAGTAAGCTACAGGTAGTCCTTGAGTTACAAACATTCATTTAGTGATCATTCGAAGTTACAACGGCACTGAAAAAAGTGACTTATGGACCGTTTTTCATATTTATGACCATTGCAGCCTGCCCAGGGTCACGTGATCGAAATTTGGATGCTTGGCCACCGTCTCATATTTATGATGGTTACAACATCCTGGGATTCATGTCATCCCCTTTTGCGACCTTTGGACGAGCAAAGACCACTGTATCTTCTTTGTCCTTTATTTTGAATGTCAATCTATCCATCTCTGCACAGTCTAGTATTTATCGAATTACATCCTCATCTGATGGGGTGTTCTCATTTTTCCAATATTGTGCAAATACAATCTTTCCTGCTGTCAATCATGCAAAACTAGATATATAATCCCTTTATCATAGCCTTCTGGCATTATACCCAACAAAAATATTTCTGGTTTCATATCTATATGTTGTTTGATCATCTTTTCCAACCACGTATGTATTTTTGTCCAATATTTTCTTGCTTTCATACAAGTCCACCACATATAATAAATACCTGGGGTCTGATTATACTTCCAACACTTGGCGGACATGTTGCTAAACATTTTTGCTAATCTTGCCAGTGGCAAGTTCCACCTATAAAACAGCCATGCATCATTGATGGCCCTGTGTCCACTGAAGTCTCTGAGTTACAGCTTTTATGGGTTGTAAAACAAACATTTTTTATTTGTTTTGCAATCTCATCTTTTAAACAAAAAAGGGACAATAATAGCCAGGCGACTTTGGCTTACAGAGAGCAACAAACAACAGTGGAGATCTTTGTAAACTTGTAAACATGGGTTTAGGACGAGATCTTCAGCAAACACAGTTTCTATTCCTGACCACGATCACATGCGGTTTAATAATGCTCTTTCTTTTCTTTTGCTGTGAGCCTTTCCTTTGATAGCAACTGAAGAAGGCTTGATTGACTGGACGATTCAGATGATTTAACAATAGATGCTTGTCCACAGATCATGGCTTAGAGTCAGCTGGTACCGGGCATTTATAAGGGAGGAGAAAACTTCAGGAAACGCAGCCATCAAACCTTGTTTAATCGGGAAAGCCTCCACTGCGTTCCCATTGCTGAACACAGCTTAAAAAATGGAGAGGCATAACTTCTGAGCAGCTTCGACATTTCTTAGGAATTTATGGCTTTACACGTTGAAATGCACAATCTGCAGTTTCAATCTTTTAAAGTAACAGTTACAGTACAGCATTAGGCACAAGAAAAAGGTACAGATAATCCTCAACTTATGATCACCATCAAGCCCAAATTTTCTGTTGTTAAAGTGAGATATTCATTAAGCGCCCTTTTAGAATAGAATAGAATAGAATAGAATAGAATAGAATAGAATAGAATAGAATAGAATAGAATAGAATAGAATTCTTTATTGGCCAAGTGTGATTGGACACACAAGGAATTTGTCTTGGTGCAAATGCTCTCAGTGTACATAAAAGAAAAGATACATTCGTCAAGAGTCAAGAATCATAAGGTACAACACTTAATAATAGTCATAGGGTACAATAAGCAATCAAATCATACGAGGAAACAGTCAATATAAATCCTAAGGATACAAGCGACAAAGTTACAGTCATACAGTCACAAGTGGAAGGGGATGGGTGATAAGGAGTGGTGAGAAGATTAAATAGTAATAGTAGTGCAGACTTTGTAAATAGTTGGACAATGCTGAGGGAATTATTTGTTTAGCAGAGTGATGGCATTGGGGGAAAAACTGTCCTTGTGTCTAGTTGTTCTGATGTGCAATGCTCTACAGCGTTGTTCTGAGGGTAGGAGTTGAAAAGTTTATGTCCGGGATGTGAGGGGTCTGTAGATATTTTCACAGCCCTCTTTTTGACTCGTGCAGTATACAGGTCCTCAATGGAAGGCAGGTGGGTAGTAATTGTTTTTTCTGCAGTCCTAATTACTTTCTGAAGTCTGTGTCTGTCCTGTTGGGTTGCAGAACCAAACCAGACAGTTATAGAGGTGCAGATGACAGACTCAATAATTCCTCTGTAGAACTGGATCAGCAGCTCCTTAGGCAGTTTGAGCTTTCTGAAGTTGGCGCAGAAAGAACATTCTTTGTTGTGCTTTTTTGACAATGTTTTTGATGTTAGGTGTCCATTTTAGGTCATTATGACTTTCCTTGCCTCGGTTCTTATGTGAATCACTGCAGCTGATAAGTTACTAACCCGGTTGTTAAGCGAATCAGGCTTCCCCATTGACTTTGCTGGCCAGATGGTTGCAAAAGGTGACCTCGGGACACCGTGGCGGTCATAAGTACGAGCGAATGGCCAAGCCATCTGAATTTAGATCACACGATCATGGGGATGTTACAGCGGTTATAACTGTGAAAAACGGCCATAAGTCACTTTTTTTCTGGGCCCCTGTAATGTCGAACAGTCACTAAATGAACTATTGTAAGTCGAGGACTACCCATATGCATAGTTGAAAATGTGTAAAAGACTCTGACGTTTGAAGGTTGGCTGAATTTATGAAGGGGAAAAAATGGAAAATGAGAACAATATAGACCAGTGGCCACCAACCGGTGGGCCGGGGACCACTGTTGGTCCACGAGAAAATTTTGGTGGTCTGCAGAGTAATGTCCCCCCTAAAGCAATTAATCTAGGCTGCGAGGGAACACAAGGCTGCGCTGCCCACATGGCTCACCCACTCGCTGGCCCCCACCCTTCGGCTGAGCACAAACCTTACCTTGAGAATAGCCACGCAAGCTGGAACTGGAAAATAAGACCAACAGCAGGGGAGGGAAATCTGCCCCGGGGTGACTTACTGACGTTGGTGGGAAAGTCGATGCCACGTTCCAGAGCTGCAGTAGTCACAGGACTGGCCCTTTGGTCATCCCGGAGCTACTCCTCCGGTCCATGGCAGGCTGGTTCACCTGGATGGAGGAGCAGCTGCTCCGGGATGACCAAAGGGCCAGTCCTGTGACTACTGCAGCTCTGGAATATGGCACCGATTTTCCCACCAACGTCAGCAAGCCACCGTCAGTCAAAATTCATATTAGCGGTCCGTGGGATTTGAAACTATGAGTTTGGTGGTCCCTGAGGTCCAAAAGGTTGGTGACCCTTGGTACAGACATGTTGCAAAATATGACTGCAGTAGACTTAAAGCACCACTGAATTAATCCTTTCCATTATTACAACTTGGCTAGCCATCACACGAGCCTTTTAAAGTAACGCATATTATGCCACCCGTAGTAAAGGACAGGAAGCAAAAGAAATTGGAGAAGGGGATAAAGATAAAACACAGACTCACTAAAATTAATTTATATCCACCCCGCTCCTATAAGCATCCCCTGTTTACTATTTGGCACACAGCTGTGTTTTAATGACCTCCATACTACACCAATTCACAACTGTCTTTCCCACCCCCTCTTTTTAAAGAATCTTCTCAGCTTCCTTTCCATTCATATTCAGGTCCTCGCTTCTCTTGGCATTGCAAATCTTTCATCTCTCACCAACGGCGCAGTGTCAGATGCACCCACGTTCAAATCCCTACCCAACATGCTTCTGTCACCATTAGCATCTTTCCACGTGTATCATAAATACATTAAACAGCCAAGAGGACGTAGATTCTTGCCTGACACCCTGTACCAGTCATTAAGCATTCTCTTTATTCTTGCACAAAGTTTATTCTGCACACGGCGGAAGGCAGGACATGGAGTGATGGATGGAAACGAATCAAGGAGAGAAGCGATCTAGAACTAAGGAGAAATTTCCCAACAGTGAGAATAATTTAAGTAGTGGAACACTTAGGCAAGAAAAAACCAAAAGTACACATACAGACTGGGTGAAGCCAGGCTCAATAGCAGGAACTGGGAGAGGGATCTTGGAGTCTTAGTGGACAACCAGCTAAATAGGAGCCAGCAGTGTGCAGCAGCAGCAGCCAAAACAGCTAATGCAATCCTAAGTTGCATCAAAAGAGGGATATAAAATCGAGATCAAGTGAGGTATTAATACCATTCTATAAAGCCTTAGTAAGACCACAGCTAGAATACTGCATCCAGTTTTAGTCACCACACTATAAAAAAGATGTTGAGACTCTAGAAAAAGTACAAAGAAGAGCAACCAGGATGATTAGGAAGCTGGAGACTAAAACATACGATGAACGATTGCAGGAAATGGGCTTGGCTAGTCTAGTAAAGAGAAGGACCAGGGGAAACATGATAGCGGTCTTCCAATATTTGAGGAGCTGCCATAGAGAGGAGGAAGGGGTCAAGCTATTCTCCAAAGCACCTGAAGGCCAGACAAGGAATAATGGATGGAAACTGAACAAGGAGAGATTCAATCTGGAAATAAGGAGAAACTTTCTGACAGTCTAGAACAATCAACCCATGGAACAGAAGTTGTGGGAGCGCCATCACTTGAGACCTTCAAGAAGAGATTGGACTGCCATTTGTCAGAAATGGTATAGGATCTCCCGCTTGGGCGGGGGGTTGGACTAGATGACCTACAAGCTCCCCTCCAACTCTGATTATCTGTTATCTGTCCCTTCCAACTCTGTTATTCTGTTATTTAAGGCTTCTCGTATAAAGTGAGACTAGAAAAAACTTGATTTCCCCCTCCCCCCACATTGCCCTCCTCCCCTCCAAATACAGATGGCCAAATTGCACACTAGATGGCAGCGGAGACAAATCCGGAGCTTGAAACAACAATCAACCCATGGAACAGAAGCTGTCTTCGGAAGTTGTGAGAGCGCCATCACTTGAGACTTTCAAGAAGGATTGGACTGCCATCTGTCAGAAATGGTGTAGGGTCTCCCGCTTGGGCGGGGGATAGGACTAGATGACCTACAAGGTCCCTGCCAACTCTGATTATCTGTTTTCTGTTAGAAGTTGTGTCTGCTCCATCAGATCCGTTGAAGTCTGTGTCTGTCTTGTTGGGTTGCAGAACCAAACCAGACAGTTATAGAGGTGCAGATGACAGACTCAATAATTCCTCTAGAACTGGATCAGCAGCTCCTTGGGCAGTCTGAGCTAGATGCAGTATTCCAGGTGTGGTCTTACTAAGACATTATAGAGCAGTATTATTACGTCATGTGATCTTGATTCTATGTCTCTGTTCATGCATCCTAGGATTGCATTGGCTTTTTTGACTGCCGCCGCACACTGCTGGCTCTTATTTAAATGATTGTCTACTAGGACTCCAAGATCCCTCTCACAGATACTACTGTTGAGCCTGGTTTCACCTACCTGTACTTTTGGTTTTTCTTGTCTAAGTGCAAGATCTTAGTTTTCTCTACATTGAATTTTATTTTGTTGGATAAAGCCCAGCGTTCAAGTCAGTTGAGATCCATCTGGATATTTGAGCCTATCTTCTGGGGTGTTGGCTATTTCTGCCAGCTTAGTGCCATCTGCAAATTTGATGAGTTCTCCTTCTGTTCCCTCATCTAAATGGTTTACAAAAATATTGAAGAGTATTGGGTCTAAGACAGAACCTTGTGGTACCCCACTGCTTTCTTCTCTCCATGTAGATGTAATTCCATCAAAGACTACACATTGAGCTCAGTTCGTCAGCCAGTTACAAATCCATCTGGTGGTGATGCTGTCTATCCCAGTGGTCGCCAACTGGTGGGCCGGGGACCACTGATAGTCCACGAGAAAATTTTGATGGTCTGCAGAGAAATGTTCCCCCCAAAGCAATTAATCCAGGCTGCATGGGAACACAAGGCTGTGCTGCCCACATGGCCTGCCCACCCGTTGGCCCCCACCCTTCAGCCGAGCACAAACCATACCCTGAGTAGAGCCACGTGAAGTGGAACTGGAAGGTAAGACCAACAGTGGAGGAGGGAAATCCTCCCCAGGGTGGCTTGCTGACGTTGGTGGGAAAGTCGGTCCCATATTCCAGAGCTGCAGTAGTCACAGGACTGGACCTTTGGTCATCCCAGAGTAGCTCCTCCAGTCCATGGCAGGCCGGTGCACCTGGGATGCTGCTCCGGGATGACCAAAGGGCCAGTCCTGTGACTACTCTGGAATATGGGACCGACTTTCCCAAAAACCTCATTGGTGGTCCGCGGGATTTTAAAATTATGAGTTTGGTGGTCCCTGAGGTCCAAAAGGTTGGTGACCCCTGGAGTATCCCACATTTTTCTAGTTTACCCAGAAGGAAGTGGTGGTCTATTTTGTCAAATGCCTTACTGAAATCCAGGTATATTATGCTCACTGCAATTTCGCAGGTCCGCTAATTTAGTCACTTTGTCAAAGAATGAAATATGATTTCTGTTTTTGACAAACCCATGTTGGCTTCGGTTAGCAAACCATTGTGGGAGAGGCTTACACCTAATGCAGCAAAATGTTGCTACTTTTAGCCAGATTACCGTAATTCATTTTTATTAGTTGACAGATATTGCAGAGTGCTCCAGAAATTTAAATCAAAGAGAACTAATCAACTGGTGGTGAATGTCCCTGTATAACTGGCAATACAGAAAAACATGGCTTGTGGTTTCTATGGCATCCATACCACAAGGGCACTATCGGGTTTCGTATGGGGTTTGCCTATATTTCTGTTCCAGGACAGCTGTGGGGTGATCATTAAATCCAGCTAAGGATAAAGCTGTCCTAAATTTGGGGACTGTGACATGATACAAGTATGAGGCTGGTTTAGAAACTAAATTCCACTCTGCGTTTTCTCTGCTCCTTTTAATTCTGATGTCCTTGTTGTCTTTGACCAGATTTCAGGAGATCAAGGAGACAAATTCCTCGTGTGTCCAACCATACTTGGCCAATAAACCTATTCTGTTCTGTTCCATTCCTGTCCATTACATTCCATATTTTCTATTCTGTTCTGTTCCATTTGTTCCATTGTGTTCCCCCCATTCTGTTCCATCCCATCCCATTTCATATTTTCTATTCCATTCCATCCCATCCCATATTTTCTATTCCATTCCATATTTTCCATCCCTTTCCATATTTTCTATTCTGTTCTATTCCATTTGTTCCATTCTGTTCCATCTATTCTTGATCCATCCCATCCCATCCCATCCCATCCCAACCCATTCCATATTTTCTATTCCATTCCATATTTTCCATTTCATCCCATCTTTTCTATTCCATTCCATATTTCCCATCCCATCCCATTCTATATTTTTTGTTCTGTTCTGTTCCGTTTGTTCCATTCTGTTACATCCATTCTGTTCCGTTCTGTCCTGTCCCGTCCTGTCCCGTCCCATTCCATCCCATCCCATTCCATATTTTCTTTCATCCCATCCCATTCCATATTTTCCATTCCATTCTATTCCATATTTTCCATCCCACCCCATCCTCTGTATTCCATTCCATATTTCCCATCCCATCCCATCCCATTCTATATTTTCTGTTCTGTTCTGTTCCATCCATTCTGTTCTGTTCCGTTCCATCCCATCCCGTCTGGTCCCATCCCATCCCATTCCATATTTTCCATTCCATTCCATTCCATATTTTCCATCCCATCCCATCCCATTCCATTCTATATTTTCTGTTCTGTTCTGTTCCATCCATTCTGTTCTGTTCCGTTCCATCCCATCCCGTTTGGTCCCATCCCATTCCATATTTTCTATTCCATTCCATCCCATCCTTTGTATTCCATTCCATATTTCCCATCCCATTTTATTCTATATTTTCTGTTCTGTTCTGTTCCATCCATTCTGTTCTGTTCCATTCCGTTCCATCCCATCCCGTCCGATCCCATCCCATTCCATATTTTCCATTCCATTCCATTCCATTCCATATTTTCCATCCCACCCCATCCCATTTTTTATATTCCATTCCATATTTCCCATCCCATCCCATTCCATTGTATATTTTCTGTTCTGTTCTATCCATTCTGTTCTGTTCCATTCTGTTCCATCCCATCCCGTCTGTTCCCATCCCATTCCATATTTTCCATTCCATTCCATATTTTCCATCCCATCCCATCCCATTTTTAATATTCCATTCCATATTTCCCATCCCATTCCATATTTTCTGTTTTGTTCTGTTCTGTTCCATTCTTCTGAACAGAATGCACAATCTTGCTCTCATCTTCAATTTTTTTGCAGGTCTCCTTATCTGATCTTTCTCATCTATCCCTTTCTGCCCTTCATCCTCACAACCCACCTCCTGCCTCTCGTAGTTATCTTTCATCTCCCATCCAAATTCTAACCCAACCCAATCCTGCTTAGCTTTCTCGGGATTTAGCCCAATTCGCTTGCGGTGAAAAAAGAAGAAATATCTGTTTCCGTCGGCTCGCTACCATTTCTGTGATTGTTCAGTTCAAATCCTCAACAGCAGAAAGCATCGTGTAAAAACCTTAAATATTAACATAATGTAATATTAACTAATTTATAAGATAATATTGTATGATATATTATTACTATTTTATCATTTTATTATATGATTCTCTCTTCTATTAGTTTTATTTTAATATGAGGTTTTTATATTCTTGTAAGCCGCCTTGAATCCCCATCTGCAAATAGACAGCAATATAAATCTCCTAAATAAACAAATAAATAAAATAACAGTCATTTGTGTGGAATGGTATGGGGTCTTCTGCTTGAACAGGGGTGGGATTAGAAGACCTCAGAGAAAAGTAAAGTCCTACACTTAGGCAAGAAAAACCAAAAGGACACATATAGACTGGGTGAAACCAGGCTCAATAGCAGTAACTGTGAGAGGGATCTTGGAGTCTTAGTGGACAACCAGCTAAATAGGAGCCAGCAGTGTGCAGCAGCAGTCAAAAAAGCTAATGCAATCCTAAATTGCATTAACAGAGGGATACAATCAAGATCAAGGGAGGTACTAATGCCACTCTATAAAGCCTTAGTAAGACCACAGCTAGAGTACTGCATCCAGTTTTGGTCATCACATTATAAAAAAGATGTTGAGACTAGAAAAAGTGCAGAGAAGAGTAACCAAGATGATTAGGGGACTGGAGGCTAAAACATACGATGAACGGTTGCAGGAACTGGGCCTGGCTAGTCTAGTGAAGAGGAGGACCAGGGGAGACAGGATAGCGGTCTTCCAATATTTGAGGGGCTGCCACAGAGAGGAGGAAGGGGTCAAGCTATTCTCCAAAGCACCTGAAGGCCAGACAAGGAATAATGGATGGAAACTGAACAAGGAGAGACTCAACCTGGAAATAAGGAGATACTTTCTGACAGTCTAGAACAATCAACCCATGGAACAGAAGCTGTGGGAGCGCCATCACTTGAGACCTTCAAGAAGAGACTGGACTGCCATTTGTCAGAAATGGTGTAGGATCTCCCGCTTGGGCGGGGGGTTGGACTAGATGACCTACAAGGTCCCTTCCAACTCTGATCATCTTTTATCTGTCCCTTCCAATTCTGTTATTCTGTTATTTAAGGCTTCTCGTATAAAGCGAGATTAGAAAAAACTTGATTCCCCCCCCATTGCCCTCCTCCCCTCCAAATACAGATGGCCAAATTGCACACTAGATGGCAGCGGAGACAAATCCGGAGCTTGAAACAGCAGGAACAAAAATGCAGGCGAAGCTGTCACAATCAAAATTTGCACTATTTCATATTTATGAAAGTCTGCCAGGGAAATCCGAGACCCCCAGGGGGAATTGATGAGTTCTCTATCTCAGCCGGCCGACGACAAAGATTGAAGGCTGGTCAGGGGCTTCGAACCAGGCTGCTTCACGGGGCCTCATGACGGGATTCGAAACGGTGGCCATCCTTTGGTGTGGCCTCCCGCAGGCTACTACCCACCCCCAGCCTCTCACCTCCCAACCTCCCCGTTTTCTGTCCATCCATGCGTGTGTGCTCGCATTAGGAGCTGCAGCGAAGTAAGCAGGCTGCACACTCACACACACACACACACACACACACACCCTCCCAAGCTGGTGGGGGTCTCCTTGGACAGCTGCCAGAGCCTTCCCATACAGACAGTTCCCTGGATGCTTCCTGCAGTCCTCCATCAATGGTTTTTTTAATTGAATGATAAAGTATTATAAAACACAAAATGAAAAATAAATAGAAAAGCAACGGGGAGTTAAGGGCAAAGAGAAGTGAGGAAAGATAAGAAAGAAAGAAAAAAGAAGCATTGACTTTAGACTCTCTCTGTTACGCTAAAACAAGGCATTGACATCAAATCGCAACTTTTTGCTTTTCCTTAATACTACAAACAAGCCATTTCTAGAAAGATCTATCCGTCTAATAGGTAAAACCCAAAGTCAGAGTTTCATTCTTCTCCACATCAAGCACGAAGTTCAGAAGCAGTTTCCAAGTGGAAACAAAAGTACTTATGTTTCTTTTCCTTAATTAAAATAATCAATTTTGCCATTTCGGCCAGCTCCATCCACTTCTGCAACCATTCGTCCAGTGTCCTTCCATTTTTGAGCATACAATAGTCCTGCTGCGGTCAACTTATATAATAACAATGTTCCAAGTTTCCCCCCCAATTCTTTTTCCATTAAACCCAAGAGGAAAAAGTTCTGGTTTCATCTTTATCTCCATTTTCAAGGTGCTTCCAGCAGTCCTGACTTCTCGAGCCACGCGAGAAGTTTTTATATCCAAAATATATATTTTATTCTTTTGACTGTTTTCCATCTCCCCTTGAAACATAAACAGAATCCACAATGGTCCGAAGAAATCGGTGTCTCCGCTAGATAATTGTGCAGTCAAGCTGAAACTAAATTAATCAAGCAAAAATACCCTGTTTCTGCAAAAATATGACCTACCTTGAACGTAAGTCCTAGCTTGATTTTTACATGTGCGCCCAATATAAACCCTACCCCCAAAATAAGCCCTAATTAAGATCCTGCCCACTCCAGAGCACACGGGTAAAAATTAAGCTAGGGTGGGGATGGAGGGGTGGTGGTGGTGGAGCTGCCCTACTACTTACCTTTGGACAGTTGTAACCAGGCCTTGAACACCCCAACACCTGCCTTGCCAGCCCATTTCTTCTGTAGCCAGCAAGGCTGGCAAGGCTTTCCTGAAGGCCTCTGTAGCTCATAACAAAGCTCAGGATCGATCCAGAGCTCAGTTATTGGCTGCAGAGGCCTTCAGGAAAGCTTTGCCGGCCACAGAAAAAGAAATTCCTGAAGGCCTCTGACAGCGAAAAGGAGGCCAGAGGTGATGCACGCAAGTGAGGTTAGTCAGTGGATGACATCCCCTGAAAATAAGACCTGGTGTCTTTTTTTGGTGGCAAAAAAATATACGGCAGGGTCTTATTTTCGGGGAAACAAGGAAGCAAATGGAAAATGCTTTACTGAAACTTCCTCAAACTCACCAAATAAGTTACCCAGACCTAATTCATACATCAAAGGAGAAGGTCTGCAAACACAAATAGAGTTAATGAAATTAGGTCTCCCGACGGAACTGCATGTTCACAAGGATAAACACACACACACACACCCCTCTTAAGTGTTACCCTAGAATCAACACGTAGACACTTCCACACCCTGGACAAATTCTACCTATAAAAGTCTGCCTCTGTACCCCATTTTTCTGCAGCTGCCCCTAAAAAGCGAATGGTTTTGCTTTTGGGAATAAATAGCTGTTCGTTCCTCACAGCTGCCTGGATCTCATTTTTATTTACTCTTGCGCAGCCCTGGCTTGAGCCAGAACCCCAAGTTATTCTTCTCACAGCCAGGAGTGGATTTTTGCAAAATTGTATAAAAAGAGGAAGGCTAACTAACCCCCTTTTCATCCCAGAGGTGCTTTTTCCAAAAGGCAGAACGACTTTCTTGATTTTTTTTTCCTTTGAAAACGCCTTGCTTCTCAAAGAAAAGCTTCCGAGATAAAACCCAAGAAAGTCCAGTTGCCTTTAAAAAAACAACAACACTTTGGGGACAATTATGACTTGGATGATTGAGAATCTCCATAGATATATATCCGTGATGGCGAACCTATGGCACATGTACCACAGGTGGCATACAGAGCCATTTGTGTGGGCACATGCGCCCCAGCCAAACTTACCTGCACTACGCATGCATGCGCCTCCCAGCTGGTTTTCGGCCTGTTTGAGGACTTTTTCGCCCTCCTGGGGGCTCAAGGGAAGCCTCTGCAGCCTTTGGAGGCCGAAAAACAGACTTTCTGGAAATACCGGAAGTGCCAAAACCGGAAGTGCCAAAAACCGGAAGTGCCGAAATGGGCCCATTTTTGGGCTTCCAAAGGCTGCAGAGGGTGAAAACAGCCTCAAAAGGCTGAAAACCAGCTGGGAGTTGTGTGCATGCATAGTCCAGGTAAGGGGATGGGTTGTGCGGGGGGACGCATTGCATTGTGGGTGCTGGCATGTGTGCATGCGCTTTCGACACACTACAACATAGAGGTTCACCATCACTGATATATATCCTCCTCTTCCTTTTACTATTTTTTTTATCGGTGATAGGCTGCTGCTGGTTCAGACTGGTTCGCCCGTACTGGTAGTTCCGACCATGGTGCTATCCCATCCTATATATCTGGCTTACTTGCCCCATCCATGCAGCCCGGCTGATTTCTACACCTCATTCACTCTACTCACTGCAGCTGCCGCGCGCAGGAAATCTCCATGTTTTTTCAGCCATGCACATTTTCAGTTCTGCGCTAGGTGAACCAGTTGTTACGTTATATGCAGCCCACCTCTGTTTTTGTTCTGACCCGGGCTTCGTAAACTGCAATCACGCACAAACTTATTTTAAAAACAAGACTTATTTTATTGCAACGCTGGGAATTGTTTTCATTCTCAGCCGGAATTAATCTCAACTAGTCCCCCAAGATAAGCACACACCTTTCAGTTCTGTGAAGTGCTGCCAAAAACAGTAGTATCAAATTAACTAGAAAAGAAACCAACCGAAGTACAAAAAAACCCAACCAAAGTACAAAGAGCTTCAAGAATGACTCTGAACCGATCAAACTACTTTGCTTCCTGCAAAGGTTTCGTCATCTTGGACTGACTTTTATTCCTTATGGGAGGGGCAATCACCTCCTAGCCTTATTCCCGAGTCGCCCCGTTGTGTCAGCTGCTCTCGCCTTCTAGCAGCTCTGTACATATGCACACTGGGAACAGGTTCCCCTGGCTCCTCTGCCTCTCTGCTGCCAGATTCCGAAGGCTCTGGAGTTGGCACACAACTCCCAGATTGTCCTGGCCCCATCCCTGCATCGGATGCAGGATCCTTGCCCGAATCCTCTCCAGACTACCTGACTGGCCCCCGTTCTTCCCCACTGTCTGATTCTGCTGCCATCTGCACCAGCTGCTGGCTAACCACAATAATTTTTAACCCTTTTGCTTAGTTTTTGGCTGAGTTTGCACAACATGCCAACCTAGTTTAAAACAAGTCTGCAGTATCCGGGGTTCACGATGTTGTGGGAATGCAACTTTCAACTAGCAGGATGGACACAGAGGAAACCAACCAGCCCTTTTGATTCCTGTGGCTTAGCTTAGGGCATTGTCACCACATGTGTCCGTGCTAGACTCAGAGTTTGTCTGTGTGGTACTTAACTTTTGTGTGTGGGCCTCTGTGTTGCAGGAGAAAGAGAGAAAAGCTACAGCCCATTGATAAGCTCCATCCAGCTAGAGATCAGAAGTGACGTTGCAGGAGGTATGTTCCCATATTTGCTATTTTTAAAGGGTGCATTTGTAGTTTTGGGTGCAGGAACTGTTGCGGGCTCTGACCGCTTTCCTTTTTGGGGGTGCTTCTCTGCTGCATAGCATTGAACCCCTTTCTAAGCCTGTTGGGTTCCATTTTTAAACACGCCAAAAACACCGAAGGTGTTTTTCCAAAAAGCATAGGACTTTTAATGTTTTTTTTTCCTGTTGAAAACATTTCACATCTCATCCAAGACGCTTCTTCCATTCTGTCTGAACAATGGGGAATGGAAAGAACGAGCCCAAAATTTATGCTGTTAAATGAGACATTTGTGAAGTGAGTTTTTGCCCCATTTTCTCGCCAGGTTTGTGAAGTGAATCCCTGCAATTCTTAAATTAGTAACCTGGTTGTTAAGTGAATCTGGTTTCCCCCAATGACTTTGCTTGTCAGAAGGTTGCCAAGGGTGCGGGGGTTGCATGATCATGGGAGACTGCAACTGTCATAAGTGTGAGTCCATTGTCAAGCATCTGAATGTAAATCACATGAGCATGAGGATACTGCAATGGTCACAAGTGTGAGAAACGGTCCCTTTTTTCAGTGCCGTTGTAACTTGGAACCACTAAATGAATGGTTGGAAGTTGAGGAACAGTCTGTATTCTTTGCAATAGACACAAGGAAGGTTGCTTCTTCTGCTGGTTGACTCAGATGCCTTCAGGCTTGACTTCTCCGGTCAACGTCGGTGTCATGCCCCTGTTGGAATCTGATTCTGAGGGGGAGGTCAAACAGTTGACAGGGCATGGGAGTGTGGCTCTGGTGGGTGTGGAAGGGCACAGTCCGGCTGGGCATTCAGAGGAAGACCCAGGCCCACCCTTTCTTCATCCTAGGGCATGCAGGGAGGAACGGATAAGGGAGCAACGTGGGTTACGGGGGAGAAAAAGGCCCTGATTCCCTTCATTATCTGCAGCTGGGAAAACAGGATATAAAGGGTGTTTGCGCACAGCACCTTGCTGGAAGCAAAGCATGCATTATCTTTGTTTGTCAAGTCTTATCTGGGTTCTGGCGTCCTCCCAACTGTGTGTGTTTCGTTGTCTTTTGAAGTCTGCAATTCCTTATCCTGCCCTGTCTCGTTAATTGCTGCAGCGTGGTTTGTGTTGGTTTTTACTTATAACCTATATGTACTTTGGGGTCGGAATGAATTTCTTCCCTTTCAAAACTGTTCTTGGGAGAATTTCTTCTCCAGCCGATGATAACTGGACATTGGGGGCCAAGTTGGAGGAATTAAAAGGACTTTACCTACTTTTGTGACTTTGTTGCTTTTGTGCCATGTCCCGGGTCATCACAATCGGCATTTTCCTGCTTGGAAGGCACAAAGAGGGGAGAACATCCAGGGAATCTTAGCTCAATTGTGGTGCTTTTAGCCTAGAAGAAATGCAGAGAGGGAAGTCTGTAGAGTGTAAGGATTCCGTCAACCAGTTTCATGGTTGTCTCAAAGGTGCTTTTTCAGGAGGCAACTGTACTTTCTGGTTTTTCTTTGAAGACGTTTTGCTGAGGTGGGATGCTGCCGGTATAACAACCAGTTCGGGTGATCTTGCACTTCAACAGAATGGAAAAGTGACTGTGTGCGCATCAACAAAATGCAAAAGTCCTTACCTACTACATTACTTCGGGGGAGTAACACAGCTGAGGAACGGCAATCTGCTCTTCCGTGCTGATCAGCTGGGACGATATAGGTCAGCAATGTGTTTTCCCGAACTGGTCCGAGCCGGCAGAATCCCACCCCTTGGTTTCGCTTCTCATCCAAGAAGCTTCTTCAGCTCTGACCAGAAGGTGGGGAAGGATTTATATTCCTTGCAGACAGCTGGTCATTTGCATTCTTTTTAGACATTCCTTGAGGCTACTTGGAGGACACAGAAAAACCTCCAAGTGGCCTCAAGGACTCTCTAAAAGGATGCAAATGACCAGCTGTCTGCAAGGAATATAAATCCTTCATTCCCCACTGTCCTGTCAGAGCTGAAGAAGCTTGTGTGATGACCCAGGGTGGGATACAAAATAAACACAGTCACAAAAAACAGGTGAAGCCCCTTTTATTCCTTCACTTTGCTTCCAAGCTCCAAATATCCTTGACTGGAGACAAAAAAACTCCCACACAAACTCTTTAAATTATAAAGAGTAAAAAACAATACAAATCAGGCAAGATAAGGAGATGAAGACGTACACAGATAACAGAACATACACTGGGAAGGACATCAAACTCAGAAACAATAAACTAGAGATATTTCCATGTTTTGTTTTCAGCACTGGCCCGTACGCATGTCCGTCCTCTTATCCAGTTGTCACAGCTACAGCCCATGAAGAGGATCAAGGCCCTCTCCTCCCAAGTAGACCACGTCTCTCCCTTATCCTCTCCTCCTTGCGTGCCCTAAGACGGAGAGGGGATGGGCCTGGGTCCTCCTCTGACTGCCCAGCCGGCCTCTGCCCTTCCCCAGCCTCCTCCACAACCTCCGGAGCCACACTTCCACTCCCTGTCGGCTGTTCCTCCTCTCCCTCAGAGTCAGTCTCCACCAGGGGCATGACCAAAGGGAAGAAATTCAGTCTGAACCCAAAGTACATATAAATTATAAAAATCAACACAAACCACACTGTAGCAATTAATGAGACAAAGCAGGATAAGGAATTGCAGACTTCAAAAGATAACCAAACACACACAGTTGGAAGGACGCCAGAACCCAGATAAGCCTCGACAAACAAATATAATTCACGCTTTGCTTCCAGAAAGGTGCTGTGCACAAATGCCCTTTTAAAACCCTGTGTTCCCAGCTGCAGCTAATAAAGGGAATCAGGGCCTTTTCCTCCCCCGTAAACTCATGTTGCTCCCTAATCTGTTCCTCCCTGTGTGTCCTAGGATGAGGAGGGGATGGGCCTGGGTCCTCCTCTGACTGCCCAGCCGGCCTCTGCCCTTCCCCAGCCTCCTCCACAACCTCCGGAGCCACACTTCCACTCCCTGTTGGCTGTTCCTCCTCTCCCTCGGAGTCAGTCTCCACCAGGGGCCCTGACAAGGATGAGAAGCAAAACATCTTCCAAAGAAAAAAAACAAGAAACTCCAGTTGCCTCCTGAAGAAAAGCCACCTTTGGGGCCGAGAGAGAAGGTTGCAGATGTTGCCGGACACAGGAAGGAGTCAGAGGGGAATTGCACTCTGGTGCAGAGAGCCTTTAAAAAAAGGGCCCCAGTCTCAGCTGCAATACTCAGGGGTTACTTCGGAGCCCGGCTACAGCCGCCAGTCTTCCCTCCGGCCCCGTCCTCCTCTTCCCCTTGCTCCGATGCCTTCTTGGCTGGGGAAGGGACAAAAATCACAGGCCACCCGTTGAAAGACGTCCACCTTCAGCGAAAAGCATCGGTTACAATCCCTTCCCTATCCAAGCCCCCCCCCCCCACTTCTCTATCCCTGTCGGTGGAGGAGTTTGAACAGCTGGAAAGGAGGGTGTCAGAGGTGTGAATTTCCAAGTGGGGGAGGGAAGGGTGGTATAAGCCACCGACAGCTCTCTCGACTGTCTGTCTTTCTGAGGAGATCGGCTGCCCCCCCCCCCCCCACTCCATCTGTGGCAGAATTTTCATCCTACTAACAGGCATAAAAAGGATGTTGCACACGGACCAAGTTTTGTGCTGGTTCTTTTTGTTGTTGTTGCCATCTTTCTTTTGTGGGTTGTTGAATGCATGTCTTCATGCACGTCTGGCATTAAGTGTCAGGAAACTATCTGTCTCTGATTTCCAAATTCATGGTGAACAGCGGTCCCGGGGCGGGCAGGCGGGGTTTATTGTCTGTTTTTAAACCAAGAATAAGATTCCAGGCCGCATTTGTATGCAGAGCACTCTTTATGTAGCATCCAGATAATCTTTGCCCCACATTTCAGGATACCAAAAGAAGCCAAAAAAAAGAAAAGAAAGAAAGAGAAGAATATTCCTAGCTCAGGGTTGAAAGGAGGAATCCTTGGGGCTCTCTGGGCATGCTTGTTTTCTTGCAGATGTTTCATTACCCTGCTAGGCAACATCATCAGTGCTAGATAGTAGATAGTAAATAGAGATAAATAGGTAATGGTAGATGATACAAGTGGATGGATGGATGGATGGAAGGAAAGGATGGAAGGAAAGGAAGGAAGGAAGGAAGGAAGGAAGGAAGGAAGGAAGGAAGGAAGGAAGGAAGGAAGGAAGGAAGGAAGGAGAGAGAGAGAGAAGCAGTAAAGCAGAATATTTGTAGCTCAGGGTTGAAATGAGGTGTGCTTGGTGCTCTCTGACCTTGGCTGTTTTCTTGCAGTTGTTTCATTACCATACTAGATATCATCAGTGCTAGATAGTAAATATAGATAGGTGATGGATAGATGATACATGGGTAGGAAAGTAGATAGATGGAAGGAAGGAAGAAAAGAAAGATGGATGGATGGATGGATGGATGGATGGATGGATGGATGGATAGATAGATAGATAGATAGATAGATAGATAGATGATAGATAGATAGATAGATAGATAGATAGACAGATAGACAGATAGACAGACAGATAGATATAGAAGCAATAAAGGAGAATATTTGTAGCTCAGGGTTGACATGAGGTGTGCTTGGTGCTCTCTGAGCTTGGCGGTTTTCTTGCAGACGTTTCATTACCATACTAGGTATCACCAGTGCTAGATAGTAGATCGATAGTAAATAGTAGAGATTGATAGGTGATGGATAGATGATAAATGGGTGGGTAGGTAATGTAGGTAGATAGATGTAGATAGACAGACAGAGAGGCGCAATAAAGGATAATAGTTATAGCTCAGGGTAGAAATGAGGTGTGTTGGTGCTTTCTGAGGTTACTTGTTTTCTTGCAGACGTTTCATTACCATACTAGGTGACATCATCAGTGTTAGTAAGGAGTGCGGTTTATATTCTGGGGACGTCTGGATTGTGTGGGTGAAAAATTTGCCTAGAGATGATCAAAAGATACTCTAGGGTAACAATTTGTTGCTCTTGAAGATTAACTCACTCAGACCGAAAAAGTCTTCCCTGAGTGTACTTCTCTTAGCCTCAGTCGACAGCAGATCCGGTGGCCTAGAGGTGGAGCTGTGAGTTTGATCCTAGATAGAGGCTAATATTTGGAGTAGACTCTCCTGCTCGAGCAGGGAGTTGGACTAGATGACCTCTAAGGTCCCTTCCAACTCTTGTTATTCTATGATACTCTGTGCTTTCCTCTCTCACTTCAGAGTTACCTAGTGAAACACCTGTGATCCTGCCTTTTCTTTTGTTACCTGTTTAGGAGTGTTGCTGTGTTCATGAAGTAGGTGGTTTGTGAATTTCTTTCTCCTCCCTCTCTTTTATTTTCAACATAAGTGAAGAAATGGTTGGAATGGTTCTCAGCTTCTTTATCAGGCTCAATTTATTCTCACTGTTATCCTTTCTGACAGCATCTTGGCTATTATGGATTGTGTATATTTGCCCTTGTTGACTTCTCCTACTTTCTATGGATTAGAAAGTCTTTTCTTTTGTTTCAGAACTTCACTAAGCGTTTTTTCCATCCCTTCCTGATTGTGCTTTTAGTACCTTCTTTTTTTAAATAAAATAAAATAACAGCCCCCTGATCTTACGCTGCTCTTCCCATTACTTTCTCCAGCTGTAGAAACCTACTTAGCATAATTCTTCTGAGTTTGCTAAAATCCGTTTCGTTGTAGTCCAAAATGTGCATTGGACAGCAACTTTCAGCTTCTCTTTAATACTAACATATCAACGAATGCTGGCTTTTTTTTGCCAACAGAGATTGTCAGTCATCCAGGTCATGGTTGTCCCAGAGGTGGTTTTTCAAGAGGCAACTGGACTTTAGTTTTCCTTGAAGGCATTTCTCTTCTCATTCAAGAAGCTTCTTCAGTTCCAGAGGTGGCATTCAGCAAGTTCTGACCAGTTCTGGAGAACCTGTAGCGGAAATTTGAAGTAGTTCAGAGAACCGGCAAATCCCACCTCTGACTGGCCCCACCCCATCTATTCTCTGCCTCCCATTGAGTCCCAGCTGATCGGCTGGGTCTCCTTTGGTTGCCCTGCAGAGGAGAATGGAGCTGGAAAGCAGGTTAGTGGGGTGGGGATTTTGCAGTAACCTTCCCCCAGGAATGGGGAGGGAATGGAGATTTTGCAGTATCCTTCCCCTGCCACGCCCACAGAACCGGTAGTAAAAATGTTCTAACACCAGCTGAACTCAATACTTAAACTCGACTTAGAATGCGAGGGACTTAAAATCAGAGGGACTTCAAATTCTAATAGTTTATTTGACGTATTTAATTTAATTGATGAGACTTGTATGCCAACCCTCTCGCTTAGAAGTCTTTGCTTCCAATGCAAAGTGCGTTGCTGCTAGGGACTTCCTCCACTCACGCTTCCTTATCTACAAACTCAGGAATGTCCACAGCGTCTCCCCTTGACACACTTGGGCGTGGTTCTCCAGCAATTGAACCTTATGGAGTCCACCCTGCCACCATTGGGAGCCCAGGGCTGTGTTTTTGGCACGTTCTTCTTCGGCTATAGCTTCTTCAGGCTCCACTCCAGTTCTTCTGGTGCTGGGTGGATCCCCTCACTTGCGGCTCTCCCATTTTCTGCCGCTGACTATTCCTCCAGCAGCATCTACTAAATGATCTAGAATGATCCTCACTCCTTCCCTCTATCTTCTCTGGCTTCTTTTATAGTTCTGAGAAAGGCTCAGTGGTGACACTAGATAAACTCTCAGCTTTTGAATGAGGAGATGAATACTGATGAAGCCGCGTTGAATGTGTTAGCTGGCAACACGGAGAGTAGCTGGTGTGAATTTCAAACAGGGAACTCTGTTTCTTGCAGAGGTCTCAAAAGTGCTTTCTCAAAAGGCAACCGGACTTTCTTTTTTTCCTTGAAGGTGTTTCGCTTCTCATCCAAGAAGCTTCCTCAGTTCTGACTGGAGAAGCTTCCTGGATGAGAAGTGAAACATTTTCAGGGAAAACCCAAGAAAGTCCAGTTGCCTCGTGAAAACCTGAAGATGCTTCTTGGATGAGAAGCGAAATGTCTTCAGGGAAAAACCAAACAAGTCCAATTTGCCTCTTGAAAAAAAAATCACTTTTGAGACAAAACCATGCCTTGGTTGACTGAGAATCTCCATAGACATTTCTTGCAGAGGGGGCTGCTTTAGACAGATTTAAAAGGTGTTAGGTATGACATTGATACCAAATATGGTTTGGGTGAATAAATATATAAAACTTAGATATCATGGTTTAAGTGCTTATCACTTTAAGCACAATGCAGCAGGCAATTAGCCGATTAAGGGTGCGGTTAGAAGTTACTATATAAGGAAGCATTAGAAGCTGGAAAGCTGACTGTAACTGTAACTGTGTGCTGCTGCGAGTAACTGTGTGTTACTGTGACTAACTGTGATTACTGACTGTGAGTGCCTGTGACTGAACTGTTATTGTTTGCTACTGTTTACTGAATATCCAGCGTTTGTTTCTCTGGAGAGTGAAACCGGAGGAGGAGAAGATATCTTTATCGGCTGATAAAGATATTGCAAGGACTCTTAACTTGGACTATACTAGTGAGTCTTACTAGATGGAAATACTGTGAATGACTTAATGGACTGAATGACAATGCTTTAAACTCTAACTGGATTAAAAACTATTTAAACTACAAACAGTGTTTGTGTTCAGTGTGTGTATACTCTGGGGCCCTTCCTGGTTTGACTACTGCTGCAATACTTTTCTAGGGGTTAATCCTCAAACCCTAACATTGGTTATGGGCCCAGCAGCATAGTCTAAATAACCAGGATATAGCAGAGAGAGTTGGTGTGAGTTGCACATTACTGTAAAAAACAAACTGTTTTAATTAGTTTAAAATAGTCAAAATATCTGAAGAGTAATGGCACAAGTAAATTTGTCACAACTGTCCATGATATCCAGGCTGGATGGAACAAACTATGTTTCATGGTCAATGAAATGTAGTTTACTTCTACGCAGAGAAGGATTGTGGGACATTATAGCAAACCCACCAGATGTGAGTAGCTGGGATCCTGCTAATGATGATGATAACGAAAAGTTACAAGACTTTAAACTGAAGAATGAGCAGGCTTTATGCATCATAGGACTGACTCTCTGTGATCAGCAGCTTGTCCATATTCGTGGAGAAGAAAATGCTGCAAACTGCTGGGAGAACCTCAGGAAGATTTATGTTCGGGACAGTGTAGGAGCACATATAAATCTTACACGGAAGCTTTTTTCGAACGCATCTTCAGAGGAATGGAGATATGTTAGTTCATTTAAACTGTATGAAGAGCATTTTTCAAGATTTGCAAGAAAAAGAGCTTATATTTAATGAACTGCAAAAAGTCTACATAATATTATCTTCATTAGATCAAAGCTATGATGACTATGTGACTTCGTTGGAAGTATTGCCAAAAGAAAGCCTCTCATTAACCGAGATTACAGGCAGGCTACTAGAAGAAGCCAGAAGAAGGCGTGAGCGTGACGAGCTGAGAGAAGATAAGAAAGAAGAGAAATTATCTTCAAAGCTTGAAAGAAACCAGCAAAGCAAAGTAAAGCACCTGGAAGAAGAGAATTTATCTTCAACGGCATACACAATTAAAAAGTGTTTTAATTGTGGAGGCAGAGGACATTTGGCAAGATTCTGCAAAAAGAGAAAAAGCCAGAATGTAAAAAAGCCAAAGAAAGCATTTGAACTAGCCACGTTTAGCAACTCTGATGTGAAAAATAATTTATGGGTGGTTGACAGTGGCGCATCCAACTGCATCACAAGAGATAAGACAAAATTTATAAAAATGTCTACAAGCTCTCAACATATATCTCTTGCTAACGGCTGGAACCTGAAAGCGAAAGGTCAAGGTTTTGCACGTTGACCGTACATAAACCAGGATATAAAAATGTTGTATGTACCGCAACTAAAGTTTAATTTGCTTTCAGTAAGGGTATTAGATAAATTAGGTTATGTAATTACTTTTAAAGATAATAATTGCATAATTGAAAAAGATAACAAAAGGGTAACTGCAGCTTTAAATGGAACATTATATGTCTTAGATAATAGTAAGAAAGGGGAGGCTCAGACTGTATTTAATAATATAAAGCCTCATGATGAATGTATCCATTTATTGCATAGGCGTTTGGGGCATGTAAATTTTAAAATGCTAAAACGTACAGTTGAGTTATCTGAAGGAATAAGGTTAAAACATTGTGATAAATATTTGCGTTGTAATGTTTGCTGTGAAGATAAGAGCAAGGTATTGCCTGCAAATAGGCTAAATGGTTTCAAAACAAAAGAACCTTTAGAAGTAGTATTTGCAGACATAATAGGTCCAAAGAAACCCAGTATGGGGGTGCTAGATATATACTGAGCATTATGGACCATTATTCTAGATATGGGTTTTGCTATTTAATGAAAAGCAAAACTGAAACATATCAACATTTTTTCAATTGGCTTAGGTTTGCTGAAAGAAAGTCTAAACGACAACTGATAACCCTGGTGACAGATAATGGTACGGAATTTATTAATAACAAATTCCAGAACAGACTTAAGATAGCTGGAATAGAGCATAAGAAGTCTGCTCCATACAGGCCAGAACATAACGCTTTTATTGAAAGAAGAGGCCAAACACTACAGGCAATGGTTAGAACAATGTTAAATGATTCTGGGTTACCTGATTCTTTGTGGGGGGAGGCTACAATGTGTGCTAATAACATATTGAACAACGTTGTTAATACAACAACAGGTGAAATTCCATTCACCAGATGGCATGGCAGGAAACCTGACCTAAGTTACCTGCACACATTTGGTGCACCAGCATGGGTGCATATTCCTGCACAACTCAGAAAAAAAGGGCAACATAGAGCTAAAAGATTTTTCTTCGTTGGTTATCAGGCAAACCATAGGGCATATAGATTTTGGGAGAAAGGCACATCTAAAGTGTTATGTAGTGCTAGTGCCCAATTTCTAGAACATGAAGGATGGGAGAAATTAGAACAGGATGCCAATAAAGATATAATTATTGAATCCTATAGAAATCCCATTAGTTATCCCTGTAACTTTAAAAATAAAGTAAAGAGAAAAATACAGGATGAGATAGTGCCCATAAAGGAAGAAACAGATTCAATAGCTGAACAGGATGAGGAAGATGAACAGGTAGTAGTTCAACAAAGTCCTCCTGTAAGCCCTGTAATTCCCAGAAGAACTACACGTATATCTAGACCGCCTGATAGGTACCAGGCTAATACAGTGTGTCAGATTAATCAAGTTCATAATTCTGTAGAAGAAATTAAAAAGTATCCTACTAAGGTAAAAGAAAGATGGTATGCAGCAGTGAATAAGGAACTGAATTCATTAAGTGATATGAAAGTGTATGAGAATGCCAAATTACCTGTAGGAAAGAAATCCATTGGCTGCAAATGGATATTTAAGGTAAAAATAGATAAAGATGGTAATTTAATCCATAAGGCAAGGTTAGTAGCCCAAGGTTTTAGGCAGAATGCTAATGACTACGATGAGGTGTTTGCACCTAGTCTTAAGGCAGCAACCTTGAGGGCAGCTTTAGTGTGGGCAGCTAGTAAAAACTATATAGTTAACCATTTAGATGTGGAAACTGCTTACTTGCACGCCCCATTAAAACATATTATTTATATGAAAAAACCTGTTAGTATTAAAAGTGAAAATAAGGATAATAATGATTGTTGGTTGTTAAAGAAAAGCCTCTATGGTCTAAAACAATCAGGCTATGAATGGAACCAGTATATTGTAAAGGAACTAGACAATATAGGATTTAAAGCTGGTTTAGCCGATCCATGTCTGTTTAAGAGGGAGACAAATGGGAAAGTATCATTATTATTACTATTCACAGATGATATTGCATTGATTACTGAAACTAATGATGAAGCAAATAAAATAATAGCATCATTAGGAAAGAGAATAAAGATCAAGCAATTAGGGGAGATAAAGAAGTATCTCGGTTTGAATATAAAGAAAACACGGAAAGGTTTTAAGATATCTCAGGAAGATAAGATAAGCAAATTGCTAAAAGATTACAAGATGGAGCTTTGTAAGCCAGCTAAGACTCCAATGAGTCAGGAGTTTAGCAACACTGATGAACAAGGCCCGGAGTTTGATAAGGTGATTTATCAATCTTTAATTGGTAGTTTGAGTTATATTAGTAATTGGTCTAGACCAGATATATCGTACTGCGTGAATCAGTTGGCTAGATTCAATTCTGCACCATGTGAAAGACACTGGAATGCAGCTAAGAGGATATTAAGATATCTTAAAAAGACAATGAATTATTCATTGTATTTAGAACCAAAGGGTGATTTAATTTTGAGTGCTTATGCAGATGCTAGCTTTGCATCAGAAAGAGATACTAGAAAGTCGACTTCAGGAACAGCCATAATGCTGGGTAAGACATTAATAGGCTGGAAGTCAATAAGACAACAGCATATAAGTTTGTCTACTATGGAGGCAGAATTCTCCTGTTTATCATTGTTATGTACAGAATTAATAATGTATAAACAAATGTTAATTGATATAGGTATAACTGTAGATTATCCTATAATTATACATGAAGATAATCAGGCAGCAATTCAAATGGCCACAAATATTGGAGTAAAAACAAGGAGCAAGCATACAGATCTAAGATACCTAAACGTGAGACAATCTGTAAGAAGTAAGATGATTCAGCTAGAGTACTGTATGTCGGAGGACAATTTAGCTGATAATTTTACTAAAGCCCAAGGTGCCAGTAAGCACCAGGAGAGTTGTGAAAAATATGGGATTAGATTGTAAAGGTATTATATATTTATTTCACCCAAAAGGGAGTATGTTAGGTATAACATTGATACCAAATATGGTTTGGGTGAATAAATATATAAAACTTAGATATCATGGTTTAAGTGCTTATCACTTTAAGCACAATGCAGCAGGCAATTAGCCGATTAAGGGTGCGGTTAGAAGTTACTATATAAGGAAGCATTAGAAGCTGGAAAGCTGACTGTAACTGTAACTGTGTGCTGCTGCGAGTAACTGTGTGTTACTGTGACTAACTGTGATTACTGACTGTGAGTGCCTGTGACTGAACTGTTATTGTTTGCTACTGTTTACTGAATATCCAGCGTTTGTTTCTCTGGAGAGTGAAACCGGAGGAGGAGAAGATATCTTTATCGGCTGATAAAGATATTGCAAGGACTCTTAACTTGGACTATACTAGTGAGTCTTACTAGATGGAAATACTGTGAATGACTTAATGGACTGAATGACAATGCTTTAAACTCTAACTGGATTAAAAACTATTTAAACTACAAACAGTGTTTGTGTTCAGTGTGTGTATACTCTGGGGCCCTTCCTGGTTTGACTACTGCTGCAATACTTTTCTAGGGGTTAATCCTCAAACCCTAACAGGTTAGCTGGCAACACGGAGAGTAGCTGGTGTGAATTTCAAACAGGGAACTCTACTAAATGATCTAGAATGATCCTCACTCCTTCCCTCTATCTTCTCTGGCTTCTTTTATAGTTCTGAGAAAGGCTCAGTGGTGACACTAGATAAACTCTCAGCTTTTGAATGAGGAGATGAATACTGATGAAGCCGCGTTGAATGTGTTAGCTGGCAACACGGAGAGTAGCTGGTGTGAATTTCAAACAGGGAACTCTGTTTCTTGCAGAGGTCTCAAAAGTGCTTTCTCAAAAGGCAACCGGACTTTCTTTTTTTCCTTGAAGGTGTTTCGCTTCTCATCCAAGAAGCTTCCTCAGTTCTGACTGGAGAAGCTTCCTGGATGAGAAGTGAAACATTTTCAGGGAAAACCCAAGAAAGTCCAGTTGCCTCGTGAAAACCTGAAGATGCTTCTTGGATGAGAAGCGAAATGTCTTCAGGGAAAAACCAAACAAGTCCAATTTGCCTCTTGAAAAAAAAATCACTTTTGAGACAAAACCATGCCTTGGTTGACTGAGAATCTCCATAGACATTTCTTGCAGAGGGGGCTGCTTTAGACAGATTTAAAAGGAGCTATTTTGGCCAGCCCAGGGCAGCGTATTATTATTTCTTTTGTTCCGGAGCACACAATTAGCCGAGGGCGTCTGGGAGCCCCCCTGGCTGTCTCTCTGAATTTGGATCGCTCTGGCTGCCCTGTTCATTCAAGTGGGGATCCTGCCTCTGAGTGAGGGATGCCAAATAAGGAAGTCTAACCGTATTTAGAAATGAACTTCAGGAGCTCTTAAAAGGTTCGCTGCTTCAGAAGATCGTATTAAACTTCCAGAGCTGTGAACTCTTCTTGTCTGTCAGATGCTCTCCTGTGTCCTTGTGGAAACAGCCTTCTGGGCTTGCTAGACCAGGCTCAGGAGGAATAGCAGAAGGGACAAAGTAGGGTGGATTTCTTCACCCCCGCTCCCCAAAAGGGATGTGATGATCTACCATGTTTCCCCGAAAATAAGACCCTATCTTACATATTTTTTTTGCCACCAAAAAAAGGCACCAGGTCTTATTTTGGGGGGACGCCATCCACTGACTAACCTCACTTGCGCGCATCGCCCCCGGCCTCTTTTTTGCTGTCAGAGGCCTTCAGGAACTTCTTCTTCTGCAGCCAGCAAGGCTTTCCTGAAGGCCTCTGCAGCCAATAACTGAGCTCTGGATCGATCCAGAGCTTTATTACCATCTACAGAGGCCTTTGGGAAAGCCATGCCGCTGCAGAAGAAATGAGCCAGCAAGGCAGGTGTGGGGTGTGTGAGGCCTGGCTACAACTGCCCAGAGGTAAGTAGTAGGGCCGCTCCACCCGCTCATCCCCACCCTAGCTTTTTATCCGTCTGCTCTGGAGTGAGCGGGATCTTAATTAGGGCTTATTTTAAGGGATAGGGCTTATAATGTAAAAATAAGCTAGGACTTACTTTCAGGGTAGGTCGTATGTTTGGGGAAACGGTACAACCTGGAGTAACTTCCTATGGAAGAGCAATTCCTCCGCCACAGTAAAGGTTCTAGGGCGGAAGCTGCCCCACCCTGCATTGGAAGGGGAGGGGTCTTCATCTACATCTCAAGTAAACTCTGTAGAGTTCCACCCAAGAAGTGGATGGATTGAACCCCCCAAAGAGATCTGAACCAGTGGAAGAGCTTGCCTGCAGAAGTTGTGGCTGCTCCATCACTGGAGGCTTTTTAAGAAGAGACTGGACAGCTACCTGGGTGGAATGGTATGGGGTCTCCTGCTTGAACTGGGGGTTGGACTAGAAGACCTCCGGGGTCCCTTCCAACTCTGTTATTCTGTTATTTAAATGGATCTCCAGTCGCGCCATCCCATTCTACACAGTGGAGTTACACTCCGGGCTAAGGCAAGGACAGGCATCTTCAGCTGAATATCCTCTCCTGTTTGATCACAGGTGCCTTCACCTGTTGCAGACAGAAACATGGGATGAAATTCGGAGAGGAGGGGAAGTTACCTGGAGATGCTCTGGGAGAAGTTCTGTTTGGATTCCTACATGGAGCAGAGATTGGACACTGTGCCTCAAAGGGCCTGGTCCACCTCTAAGGTTCTAGGATGCACAAAATTACAGAGCTGAAAGAAAAGCAGGTGTTAAGTTAGGCAGCAACGAATAGTAGGAGAAAGATAAATTAATGCACCATTTAAATAGTTGAATTTGAAGCAACTCAGATATGGACCAGAACAGGACATCTACATTTAGTCTTCTCTTGTCTTCTCTTCTCTTGTCTTCTCTTCTCTTCTCTTCTCTTCTCTTCTCTTCTCTTCTCTCCCCCTCCCCCTCCCCCTCCCTCTCCCCTCCCCCGTCCCTTCCCTTCCCTTCCCTTCCCTTCCCAAGGCAACAAAAATGGATGGAAAGTAACCATGGAGAGAAGAAACATAGAACTAAGGGGGGAAAAAAAATTCCTCAGAGTGAGAGCAATTGACCAATGGGAATAGCTTGCTTCTAGAAGTTCTGGAGGTTTTAAAAAAGAGACTGCACAACGATTTGTCCAGAATGGTATACAGTTTCCTGTTCAAGCCAGGGGTTGGGCTAGAAGACCTCCAAAGTCCCTTCCAATTCTCTTCTCTTCTCTTCTCTTCTCTTCTCTTCTCTTCTCTTCTCTTCTCTTCTCTTCTCTTCTCTTCTCTTCTCTTCTCTTCTCCCCTCCCCTCCCCTCCCCTCTTCTCTTCTCTTCTCTCCTCTCCTCTCCTCTCCTCTCCTCTTTTCTCTTCTCCAATCCTCCCCTCCTCTCCCCTCCCCTTCCCTGACAGCTTCAGTGGAGATCAGCTGACAAATTTACCTGATGAGTGGCCCAAGGCTATATTTCAGATTGATTGTAACCTGTGAGTAAGAGGGAGCAGCTGATAATGCCCGGCCAGTTGTGTGTGCTTCCTGCCAGAGGCACATGGAGGGGCCTGGGATGGAAGTGCCAAAACGGCTTGCTCATGGGAACTTCTGAATTCCCCCACCATCACCCTACCCTACTCCAGCTGTTCAGGGGCTCAGGCCATTCTCTCCTCTTTCTTCCTGCCTGCAGCTGTTGCTGCACCGGGATGGTTTCAAATACCACACTCCTCATTAGCTGGCAGCGGGAGTTCCTTCGGCTCCAGAGGGAATAAATTCTGGCTCGAATGTGTTGGAAAGTGACCCGGGAAGGTTTTTTTTTTCCTCCTCTTTTTCTTCTCTCTCTCTGGAAGCTTCTCCAATCTCACAAAGTCTGCAGGCAGGAAGTCAGCAAGATGGCTGGTACAGGCAGTCCCCCCCCCAAAAAAACATTTCCCTTGCTAAGGGAGACCATCGTTAAGTGAGCTTCGCTCCATTTTAGGACCTTTCTGGCCACCACGGTGAAGGGAATGCTTGCAGGCGGGTAACTTAGCAGCACGGTCGTTAAGCGAGCCTGGCTTTCCTTCGTTGACTTTGCTTGTTCAGAAGGTTGCAAAAGGGCAGCACTGTGACTGTCATAAATATGAGCCAGTTGTGGGTGCTCCCATCACTGGAGGTTTTAAAGAAGAGATCGGGCAGCCACTTGGTCTAGTTTCTCCTGCCTGAGCAGGGGGAGGTGGACTAGGGCAGCGGTGGCTAACCTTTTTGGGCTCCTGTGCCAAAAATTGTGCGTGCGTTTGCATGCTTGCGTGCCAGCACTCAGAAGGCAATGCGCACCTCTCCACAACCCCTATGCATGCGCACGCAATCCCCGCCCACCACCACCCCCTTACCTCACTGCAACTCACAGCTGATTTTCGGCCAGTTTGAGGCTTTTTCGGCCTCCCAGAGGCCTGAGGAAAGCTTCTTCAGGCTTTTGCAGGCTCTGCTGGCCAAAAACTAGGCCCGTTTCGTCATTTCCGGTATTTCCGGAAAAACAAGAAGTGACGAAACGGGGCTAGTTTTCGGCCTGCAGAGCCTGCAGAAGCCTTCCTCAAGCCTTTGGGAGGCCGAAAAAGCCTCAAACTGGCTGAAAATCAGCTGTAAGGCACGCGCATGTGCAATGAGGTAAGTTTGCCTGCAGCTTGCGTGCCGGCACAAATGGCTTTGTGTGCCACCTGTGGCACGCGTGCCATAGGTTCCCCATCACAGGACTAGAAGACCTTCAAGGTCCCTTCTAACTTTGTCATTCTGTTGTTACCTTAAAACGGGGTGGGAAAACCAGCCATCTGGTTCTGCCTCTGACCCACTGCTTGACAAATGACCAGGTTTCCGCCTATAGCCATGCTCTCATATCTTCTAAAATAGCTATGAAGCCTATGCTTTCCGTTGAATCAAGGTGGTATTTAAACAAGCCCAAATGAACATAGCAGAGCATAGACTAATAGAGTTGGAAGGGAACTCTGAGGTCTTCTAGTCCAACCCCCTAGAAGACAGAAAATCCTATCTCCATTCCAGACAAACGGTTGTCCAGTCTTTTCTGGAAAGCTTCCAGCAGTGGAGCACCCATAAAAGAACAGAGTCGGATACAGTGGTGGAATTCAATTTTTTTTACTACCGGTTCTGTGGACGTGGCTTGGTGGGCGTGGCAGGGAAAGGAGACGGTAAAATCTCCAGTCAGAGGTGGTATTTGCCGGTTCTCTGAACTACTTAAAATTTCCGCTACCGGTTCTCCAAAACTGGTCAGAACCTGCTGAATATACCACCTCTGATCGAATACCGATTTCTGTATATTATTTGTCCAGCCATCATTCATTCATTTAAAACAGGGGTCTCCAACCTTGGCCATCAAAGCTGGCTGAAGAATTCTGGGAGTTGAAGTCTACAAGTCTTAAAGTTGCCAAGGTTGGAGACCAGTGGTGGGATTCAATTTTTTTTTACTACCGGTTCTGTGGGCGTGGCATGGCGGGCGTGGCAAGGGAAGGATATACTGCAAAATCCCATTCCCTCCCCACCTCACTAACCTGCTTTCCAGTTCCGTTCTCCTGTGCACGGCAACCATACAAGACCCAGCCAATCAGCTGGGACTTGGGAGGCGGAGAATAGATGGGGACCGGGCC
Organism: Notechis scutatus; assembly: GCF_049901735.1. Taxonomy (NCBI): domain Eukaryota; kingdom Metazoa; phylum Chordata; class Lepidosauria; order Squamata; family Elapidae; genus Notechis; species Notechis scutatus. Next base: position 25,967,018 of record NC_142014.1, on the reverse strand, counting down.
AATCAGAGGTGGGATTTGCTGGTTCCCCAAACCACTCAAAATTTCCTCTGCTGGTTCTCCAGAACTGGTCAGAAGTTGATGAATACCACCTCTGTTAGAGACCCCTGATTGAAAACAATTTAGGGCTGCTTTTTCAGCCTGAAAGATTTCCAAGGCGATCTATAAAGTAATAAAAGTCGGGTATTTCTTCGGGCTTTTGAATAAAAAAAAAAAAAAAGAGGGAAGACTTTCAGTGGAAGATGAATGACGTGGAAGAGAAAACGGAAAGATTTGCAAACTTTGCATTGCGGATGCCTACTGTGCCCAGGGAGCTTGTGGACTTGCTTTTTCTGCCAGCTGGACAGTAAATTGCGTAGCTGTAAGGGAACCTCAGCTGGCCGGCCCCAGCTATGGGGCTGACTCTGATCCCCTCCTTCCACCAAGGGAGGGGGTGATGAGCTGGGAAGCAGGAGGGGCCAGGAGGTACCATGTATTAGTGGGACAGGGCAAGTAGATCCATCCATCCAAAGATTTTCTGCCATGGTCAACCTTGAGTGCCAGCACATGAAAAAAAAGGGACTAGGGGTGACATGATAGCAGAGTTCCACTATCCAAGGGGCTGCCACAAAGAAGAGGGGGTCAAGCTATTCTCCAAAGCAGTGGTCGGCAACTGGTGGGTCGGGGACCACTGTTGGTCCGTGAGAAAATTTTGGTGGTCCGCAGAGAAATGTCACCCCCAAAACACCCCTCAAAGCAATTAATCCAGGCTGTGCCGCCCACATGGCCCAGGGGAACACAAGGCTTGTGTCACTTGCATTGCGAACAACACGAGGTAGTGAGGAGGTTAGGAATGTGGCTGCCTTGGAGGGTGTGTGTGGTGTGTGTGTGTGTGTGTGTGTGTGTGTGTGTGTGTGTGTGTGAGAGAGAGAGAGAGAGAGAGAGAGAGAGAGAGCTAACCTCGGAGGGCTGGCAGTGATGTTCCCTCTCTCTCTCCCTCTCCCTCCCTCCCTCCCTCCCTCCCTCCCTCTCTCTCTCTCTCCCCCTCCCTCCCTCCCACCAATGTCAGCAAGCCATCGTCAGTCAAAATTCATATTAGTGGTTTGCGGGATTTAAAATTATGAGTTTGCTGGTCCCTGAGGTCCAAAAGGTTGGTGGCCCCTGCTCCAAAACACCTGAAGGTAGGACAATGTGATGTCCAGGGGGCACAACACAGAGGTAACACAGGCAGCTGGCAAACCACCCCTTTATTGCTCCAAAATTCTCCAAACGCTGTCACATTTCTGGCAAGTCCCAGAGAAAAGTGATCTCACACACACTCATACACCCCTCCAGCAGCCCTCTGGCTGCAAGTAGTCCAGCCCAACGTTGTGAGCACCACGCCTGCAAAGCAAGAAATCCAGAAAGAACACAAGGAATCCAGGAAAGTTCAAACGTCGACACTCAACACTCCAGGAATTCAGGGTGGGTTCTCAACAAACGCCCCTCCCCACAGCGTCTCCCTAAATCTCAATCCCCAGGTGTGTTTTGTGAAGAGGGGCGGGGCGCTCTCCTCCTGAGTGGTCAGGTACGTCTGCACTGTTCTCACACTCCCAATCTGGGTTCGGTCTACTCCTCCCCATTCTCATCCCAAGCCAATGAAGCCGACCCCTCGATCTCCATCTGCTCCCGTTCCGTCTGGTCTTCCTCCACGGATTCAGACTCCGATGGGAGCATGACAGACAGGAAGCCATGGATGGAAACTAATCAAGCAGAGAAGCAACCTAGAACTAAGGAGAAATTTCCTGACAGTGGGAACAATTAATCGGTGGAACAACTTGCCTCCAGAAAAGTTAGTTAGAATTCTTTTATTGGCCAAGTGTGATTGGACACACAAGGAATTTGTCTTGGTGCAAATGCTCTCAGTGCACATAAAAGAAAAGATACATTCGTCAAGAGTCAAGAATCATCAGGTCCAACGCTTAATAATAGTCATGTCATGCCCCTGGTGGAGACTGAGCAGTCAGCGGAGGACCCAGGCCCATCCCCTCTCCATCCTAGGGCACGCAGGGAGGAGAGGATCAGGGTAAAAACATGGTCTACTCGGGAGGAGAGGGCCTTGATCCTCTTCATGGGTTGCAAGTGTGAGATCTGCATAAGAGTTTGGACCTGCGTGCTAGCAAACGCTGGTGACAAATTAGTGTTTTATTCCTAAAGAAGGTTGATCTTGGTTGGCGTTCTTCCAACGGACTGTCCCTGGTTATCTTCCTGAAGTTGGCCATTATCTATCCTGGTCTGTCGAGGAACTTTATTCAGTGCGGTTTGGTTTTGGTTTTTGCTTCGTTATCGGCTCTTTGAATGTGAACTGTGTTTCTTGCCTTTGAAATGTTATTTTGAAAATAGTTTACTCCTCCACTGTGAACAATTCAACAGTGAAGCCAAGTTGAAGGCATTAAAGGACTTTTAGTCACATTTTGGTTTTTGTTATATTTCTGAGATACTCTGGGTCATCACAAGTCATAGGGTACAATAAGCAATCAAATCATACTAGGAAACAGTCAATAAAAACCATTAGGATACGAGCGACAAAGTCATACAGTCATACAGTCACAAGTGGGAGGGGAAGGAGTGATGAGAAGATTGTGAATGCTCCAACAGTGGAAGGTTTGAAGAAGAGATTCGACAACCATTTCAGCAGGTTCTGACCAGTTCTGGAGAACCAGTAGCAGAAATTTCGAGTAGTTTGGAAAACGGGCAAATCCCACCTCTGACTGGAGATTTTACAGTATCCTTCCCCTGCCACGCCCACCAAGCCACGCCCACAGAACCGGTAGTAAAAAAAATTTGAATCCCACCACTGAACCATTTGTCTGAAATGCCATATAGGGTCTCCTGAGCAGGGGGTTGGACTCAAAGACCCCCCAAGTTCCCTTCCAACTCCGTTATTCCTCTTTCTTCGCTAGCCCATCTGGGCAGAAGCTGAAGGAAGAATACGATGATTTCTATTCACAGAGCATTTGTTGAGAAGGTTTATGTTTTATAGCTGGAGTACTTGTGTAATAGTAAGGAATAGATGTAATAGTAAGGAAAAGTTTGTTTTAAAAAGTCTGACTTCAGGGTTATTGGCAGAACAGAGATTGTTGAGAAATGACAGGAAAAGTATGTTGGGAAACAAAAAACCTACCTAATTTAGAAAAAGTTCTAAATGACAAAGGAATGGGGCATTTTTAATTGGCTTTTAGATAATTATAAAAAGGTGATAGACTGGATTAAAGTTGTCTCACTTAGTCAGGCATAAACACCAGTGGATTTAAAATGGATTTATGTTAATCTGCTTATCTCTTATCTCCCTTATTAGTCAACAAAAAATCATTAGGACGGAGAGTTTCGGCTGCTGCTACCCAATTTTCTGGCTTGTGAGTCAGACCCAACCCATCCCAAGTCGGAGTGTTTGCTTGATTGGACAAAGCAAAGCAAAATCCATCTCTTCCCAAAGGCTGCCTTTCTGCTGGGTTTATAATCTAAGCAGGATTAGTAACATTAATGTAGCCAGCTAGGCTGGCAGGCCGTGCCTAGAAAAACCACCCGCCGTTGAATAGTGCAGTGATGCGTTTCTTTAAAAAGTTGGCTTTTTTGGCTTTTGTCTAAGTTGCCTTTTGTAGCTGGGCAAACGCGGGCATTGTGTAAATCCTCAACTTGTCTTTGGCAAGGGCCAACTCGTTCTTCTAAAAAAAACAAAAAAAAAACCCTTAGGTCCCTTCCATTCTGGGCATTCTAATATCTTCCATATATCGGGTCTTGCTTAAAAGAAAGGTATTACAGCAGTGGTGGGATGCTACCGGTTTAGACCAGTTCACCCAAACCGGTAGTAAAAAAAAATGCTTGAGCAGGGGGCTGAACTAGAAGACCTCTAAGGTTCCTTCCAGCTTCTATTCTATTCTATTCTATTCTATTCTATTCTATTCTATTCTATTCTATTCTATTCTATTCCATTCCATTCCACTCCACTCCACTCCACTCCACTCCACTCCACTCCATTATTCTAGTCTATGTATAAAAGCAGATAAATAATAATTCTATTCTCTATCTCTACCTCTACCTCTACCCTACCTTATTCTGTCACTAATTTAACAACTGCAGTGATTCATTTAACAACTGTGAGAAGTTGTAAAATGGGGCAAAACTCACTTCCCAGATGTCTCAGTCAGCAACATAAAGTTTGAGCTCCATTGTGGCCGTTCGTCGAGAACTACCCGTAAGATAAATTTCACTCTGGGATGGCAGAGAAAGAAGGGAGAACAACAATAAAAAGACCAACATGTTGGGGGCACCACTTTTCTTTTTTCTTTTTTTTTGGGTGGGTGGGTGGGTTTCTAAGTTTAGTCAATGATTTCACATTGGTGATCCTGGCCTTCTCCGTTCTCAGAGAGGAGCTCAGCATCTGGGGGGCTTTTAAGCTTTCGATAGGATGACGCATCATTTCAGCTGCTGGCTCCGATTTCTAAGAAAGGATTATTGTGACTTAGAAGCCCCAGTTTGGGTTTCTCCCCTGTCTCCCCCCATTTCTTCCTCATGGAAAAGCTATTCGTCATGTATAGATTTAATTATCGGGCAGAAATCTCACTGGGCCAGTCACATTCTTGCCATTCTTTTCTCACAGGAAAATAAATAAAAAAAATCAAACCACTTGTTAGCTGACATGTCCGTATCTCTGACACTTCCTGCCACCTTAAAGAACAGATCGGGGATCCCTTTAAAAAAAAAGGGGGGGGAGTTTGAAGCAAATCTCGAAGGGCAATCGAACCACAGGTGTGATGCCTGGGCGGGAGGAGAGGGGAGGATTTCCTCAGAGGAGAATTTTCAGCCTTGTTGCCAAGAAGCAATTGTCCTTTCATGTTTTGAGCCAAACCCTTTTCCAATAAAACAAACACGAACCAAAGGGAACAGAAACCTTTTAATGATTCTTACGAATCCCCGGTTAAAAGGCTTCTGCAAACGAATTAACTTTGATAAGCACGAGCCTCGCCAAAACTGTGCGAGGCTGCCAAAAATAACAGATAAGAAATATTTCGCAACACAAGAGTCTTCAAATACCAACTTAAGATATTGCAATGTCCACGAGGCTGAGTTTCAAAATGTCCTTGCTTCCTGCAAAGAACGTTCGCTTCACAGTTGGCTTTTATCTTCTTGAAGGAGGGCCCATTACCTTTGCAGCCTTAACTCCCAAGTCGCCTGTGCTGCTGCAACTGCTCTTTCCTGTGAGCAACCTTGCGCATACGCACACTTGGCACAGGCTCCTCGGGAACCTCCTCATCGCTGCTGCCAGCCCCCACAATCTCTGAAGGCAGCACTCCACTCCCTAATGGTCCTGGCCCCTCATCTGAGTCCTCGCTCTCCTCAGCCGTCCGCACCTGCTGCCGGCTAACCACAACATTTAAGGAAAATGTAGGCAGGGGTGGGCTTCAAAAATTTCAGCAAAGGGTTCTCTGCCTGGTTGCTGGGAGGGTGTAGCCATTGTGGGCGTGGCCTAGCCGGCCTTCTGCACCACAGTGTGTGTGGGGGATTTTTGCCCTCTCCGAGCTCCGGAGGCTTTCCTTGAGCTTCCGGGAGGACGAAAATGGCCTCCCCCGGGCTCCAGAGGCTCTCTGGAAGCCGGAAACAGGCTCATTTCCTCGAACTTCCAGGAGGCCCATTTTTCACCCTCCCTGAGCCTCCTCACGCAAGATGCATTTACCTGCATCCAAAATGGGCCACGTGGGGACTCCTGGGAGGGGAGGGTTGGGCGGGGCCAGCCAGGAATGGGATTTGGGGGTTCTCCAAACTATGCAGAATCTTAGCTAGGGGCTCTCCTGACCCCCTGCGAGCCCCCAGCAGCCCCACCTCTTGAATGGAGGTAAAGAAATGGTTGATCCTAAAGGAAACCAACCTTTGGAAGGATAGATTACTGAAGCTGAAGCTCAGATATTTTGGCCATCAAATGAAAAGATTGGAAAAGACCCAGATGTTGGGAAATAGCATTTTATAAGGCCTTGGTTAAAGCCACACTTGGAATCCTGCATCCAGTTTTGGTCGCCACGATGTAAAAAAGATGTTAAGGCTTTGGAAAAAGTGCAGAGAAGAGCAACAAAGGGGATTAGGGGACTGGAGGTTAAAACATATCAAGAACGGTTGCTGGAATTGGGTTATGTCTAATTTAATGAAAAGTAAGACTAGGGGTGACATGATAGCAGTCTTCCAATATCTCAGGGGCTGCCACAAAGAAGAGAGGAGGCCAAGCTAAGAATGGTGGCAAGGAAAGTTGTAAAATAGGGCAAAATTCACTTAACAATTTTTTTTTGTTTAGCAGCAGAAATTTTGGGCTCAGTTGTGGTCATATGTTGAGGACTACCTGTACTGAAATTGCATCTTGCAAAGCTGCAAATGAATATCGGGATTAAAATTATTGCAATTAGAAGATGGCACAAAGCTGCATCACTGATGGGGCCCATGGCTGGCTCCCCAGACAAGATGTAGATACATGTAGTCCTTGACGTACGACCATTTCACTTAATGACCGTTCAAAGTTACCTGAAAAAAGGGGACTTATGACTCAGAAAAAGGAAAAAGTGACTCCACAAAGGTGATTGTGGTCAAAATGTTTCAGGCAAAGGGCTTTTAAAATAAATCCAGTGCAGGATTAAACAGGATTCCACAGGAGAAGAATCTATATTGAAAAGGAAGTCTGAGATAGCAGTAGCAACAGCACTTAACTTATATACTGCTTTACACTGCTTTAGAGCCCTCTCTGAGCCAGGGATCGCCAACCTTTTGGACCTCAGGGACCAGCAAACTCATAATTTTAAATCCCACGGACCACTAATATGAATTTTGACTGATGGTGGCTTGCTGACGTTCTCCCAGGGTCTCTGCAGAAAGCAGCAGAGACTTGGGAAAATCGCCCCAAAAAGTCTGCAGGAAAATTCCCCACCCCGTTTTCCTGCTGATTGATCATACTTTATTTGGGGTCTCGGGATACTGTCTCCAGCTCTGTTCTCAGGGGAGTAAGAGAGAGAGAGAGAGAGAGAGAGAGAGAGAGAGGAGAGAGAGAGAAGAGCTTTTGGCTTCATGCAAGGAAAGCAGCAGAAGTCTTTCTTTCTCTCCCCCAAACTCTGCCAGAAATGAGTCTTTGTAAGACTTGTCATGCCAACACAGCCTTTTGGAGCAGGATGCCTTGCAGGGTCTAAGCGTTTTAGAGTCAGCCTCTTGCCCCCAACAATCTGGGTCCTCATTTTATTGACCTCGGAAGGATAGAAGGCTGAGTCAACCTTGAGCCTGGTGAGATTCGATCTGCCAAATTGCAGGCAGCCGGCAGTCAGCAGAAGTAGCCTGCAGTACTGTACTCTAACCACTGTGCCACCTCAGCTCTTGACCTCAAATGGATGGTTTAAAGGAACGGGATGAATTCTTTGCATCTGTCTTCGTGGCACATAATACAGGGCAGATAATGTGGACTTTGGTGCGAAGAGAAATGGGACAACTATAAAGTAGCCGGAGAAGATATTTTAGGACATCCTTAGAAACAACTGCAATAAATCACCGTGTCCTGATGGCATCCACTCGACCTCCAGGCAAAACTATGCAACTTGCAAATGTGTCCCTCAACTTGGGCTTGGTGCCAGAGAGTTGGAAGATAGACAATGTGGCACCAGCTTCTAAGAGGGGTTGGCCCTAGTTGGTTATAGGCCAGAATTGCGATTAGGGTTTCATTTGTCAGGTCCAGTATAAATTGACAGTATTAGCTGATGTGGTCAGCTTTGCCTCCTCAAAAAAAAATCTCGTTCTCCAAATCAGGGATATCTCCTTGGTGGCCCCGGTTGGGAGAACAGAAGCTGAAGGACAACATAATTCATTGCAGACTAGAAGGGAGTTAAATGACAGCCTTCAAATGACTTTTGTATATAGAATGGAATGGAAATGAATGGAAATGAATGGAATGGAAAATAGAATAGAATAGAATAGAATAGAACAGAACAGAACAGAACAGAACAGAATAGAATAGAATAGAAAATATGGAGTAGTGGAGCAGAGCGGAATGGAGAATAGAATAGAATAGAATAGAAAATATGGAATGGAATGGATGGAGTGTAAGTGGAGTGAGTGGAGGAATAGAATAGAATAGAATAGAATAGAATAGAATAGAATAGAAAATATGGAGTGGAGTGGAGCAGAGCGGAATGGAATGGAATAGAATAGAATATAGAATAGAAAATATGGAATGGAATGGAGTGGAGTGTAAGTGGAGTGGAGTGGAATAGAACAGAACAGAACAGAACAGAACAGAATAGGATAGAATAGGAGTAGGAGGTCTTCTAGTCCAACCCCCTGCTTAGGCAGGAAACCTATACCACTTCAGATAAATGTTTATCTAATCCAGGGGTCGCCAACCTTTTGGACCTCAGGGACCACCAAACTCATAATTTTAGATCCCAGGGACCACCAACTGTTCTGTGGGCATGGCCTAATTTGTGGGTGTGGCTTGGTGGTCATGTGACTGGCTGGGCATGGCTTGTATATAAATATTATAAATATTTATATAAATATTGATTTTTTTTTATAAAAAAGAGCAACTTTTACCCCAAAATCAGGCAAAGCAGGCAGGCAGATTGAGTTGCTCACAGAATCACAGATTCATTCAGAGATCTATCTATCTGCCATTGGCTAGCTCAGTCTGTCACATAAAATTTGCTTGCAAGCAAACTCATAAAATTAACTCACAACACACCATGCATGTAAATATTGAGTTTTTATTTTAAAAAAGAGCAACTTTTACCCAAAATCAGGCAAAGCAGGCAGATTGAGTTGCTCACAGAATCATTCAGTGATCTATCTATCTGCCACCGGCTAGCTCAGTCTCTCAAATTTGCTTGCTGTGAGTCTGCACTGAATTTGCTTGCAAGCAAACCTTCAGCCCTAAGGGAGGTTCAGCTGTGCTTAGCTAGAAATCAAGAAATCCAACCATTTCCTGCTTCCTAGCTAATCTAAATCTCCGGGAACAGCAGAACAGATGATGGTCGGAAAAAGGAAAAATAGCAACTTAGCAGACAAGTTTGCCCGGTAAGGAGTGAATGGGCGGGGAGGGTTCCTGGGGGCCATGTGGGCGGCACAACCTTGTGTTCCCACACAGCCTGGATTAATTGCTTTGGGGGGGTGCTCTGGGGGTGAGATTTCTCTGCGGACCACCAAAATCTTCTCATGGCCCACCAGTGGGCCGCAGCCCACCGATTGGCGACCACTGATCTAATCAGTTCTTAAAAACCTCCAGTGTTGGAGCATTCACAACTTCTGGTGGCAAGCTGTTCCACTGATTAATTGTTCTCACTGTCAGGAAATTTATCCTTAGTTCTAGGATGCTTCTCTCCTTCTTTCCATTCATGGCTTCTTGTCCTTTGGAGAATAGCTTGACTCCCTCTTCTTTGGGGCAGCCCCTGAGATATAGGAACATGGTTATCATGTCACCCCTAGTCCTTCTTTTCATTAAACCAGACATACCCAGTTCCTGCAATCGTTCTTCATATATTTTAGCCTCCCGTCCCCTAATCCTCTTTGTTGCTCTTCTCTGCACTCTTTCTAGGGTCTCAATATCTTTTTTACATCGTGGCAATCAAAATTTAGTGCTCAACAGACAAAGCATCTCTCCTACATTTCTTTGCTCCAGATCTAAATTTTAGTCTTTCCTTCTCCTGCCTCTTTATAAGGCAAAACAATCTGTGTAAGAAGGTGTGCCATCTGGCCAATATTTAACCAGCTTGCTAATTAGGGTAGAGATAGATACTTTCTCAAATGGCTTCAGGAGATTAGTACGGATCCTATAAAGAAAGTTGCTCAGATAGAGACAAACAAATGAGCCCAACGTTTATGTTGCTAAGCAAGATAATTTTTAAGCGAATTTTGCTCCATTTTGCGATCTTCCCTGCCACGGTTGTTAAGTGAACCACTGCAGTTGTTAAGTTAATAACCCAGTCGTTAAGTGAATCTGGCTTCCCCATTGAGTTTGCTTGTCAGAAGGTCGCACAAAATGATCGCATGACCCTGAGAGACACTGCAACCGTCGTAAATACGAGTCCGTTGCCAGGCATCTGAATTTAAACTTTTTTAAAAATATTTATAACAAGAACAACAACAAATAAAACCATATTTCAGTTCAACAGTGTGTCGGTTGGGTACATATATCTTGTGCATGTAATAATATCATACATTTCTAACTTGCTTATATTTATAACCATTCTAATCAACATTTTATATCATTTTGGTCAATTATTATTTTATCATTAACCTTATACTTATTATTTTTCAAGAATACATTTCATTCTTATTAAATTATATTCATTTTCTTACTCATTCAATATCAATTGGAATTGTTATTACTACTCCCACATATTTCAGTTTCTTACTCTTCTGCCTAACCATTCATAAAATAAATTCCAAATCTTATAATACTAAAAAATATGGAACGCTTCATGAATTTGAGTTGTCATCCTTGCGCAGGGGCCATGCTAATCTTCTCTGTATTGTTCCAATTTTAGTATATGTGCTGCCGAAGCAAGCACACCCAAGCATCTGAAATTTTAATCACGCAACCGCAGAGATGCTGCCAACAGTTGTAAGCGTGAAAAACAGTCCTAAGTCACTTTGTCCAGTGCCGTCATAAATTTGAATGGTCACTCAGTGAACTGTCGTAAGTCGAGGACCACCTGCATATGAGTCAGTTGCCAAGTGTCCAAATTTTGATCACGTGACTGCGGGGATGCTGCAATAGTCATAAGTGTGAAAGCGGTCATAAGTTACTTTTTTTAGTGGCGTTATAACTTTGGTCACTTAAATGAGCTGTTGTAAGTCGAGGACTTCCTGTATTGTATCTAGGTGTTCTGACCCAAACCTTGTTCCAAGTAAACAAACACCAAACAGAGATAAAAGCAAAACTTTTTAATGCTTCTCTGCAAATTCCATTCATTCGCCTTGCCAGGGTTGTGCAAGGCTGCCAAGAACACCAGATAAAATTACTAAGAAGTATTTCAAACACAAAGAGTTTCCAAACACCAACCAAGGTAATCCGAACGTCCACAAGGCTTGAGTGCAAAAACTTCTTTGCTTCCTGCAAAGAACTCCGGTTTCTCAGCTGGCTTTTATCTCCTCAGGGAGGAGCCATTACCTTGCAGCCTTACTCCTGAGTCGCCCGTGCTGCTGCAGCTGCGCTTTCCTTCGAGCAGCCCTGCGCACACATGCACTGGGCACAGGCTCCTCAGGGACCTCTTCATCACTGCTGCCAGCCTCCACAATCTCCGAAGGCAGCATTCCACTCCCTGGTGGTCCTGGCCCCATCCCTGCATCACACACAGGCCCCTCATCTTAGTCCTCGCTCTCCGAGACCTCGGCCGTCTGCACCTGCTGCCGGCGAACCACAACACTAGGTGACTTTGGCTGCTCCTGAAAGAAGGTAGGACCTGTTCTGTACCGGTAGTCCTCAAGTTACAACCGCCATTGAGCCCAAATGTTATGTCGCTAAGTGAAACAGTGAAGTGACTTTGTCCGATTTTATGACTTTTTTTTGACACATTTGTGAAGCGAATCACCGCCGTCGTTCAATTAGTAACCCGGTTGCTAAGTGAATGTGGTTTCCCCATGGACTTGGCTTGTCAGAAGGTCACAAAGGGGGATCATGTGACCCCAGGACACCGCCACAGTCGTAAGTGTGAATCGATTGTCAAGCGTCCGTGTCAGAGCGTTTGCAGCGTGGCTGCCATTATGAGACAACCCAGGAGCAAAACACAGCACACAGAGACTTATGCATTTAACAGTGGTTTATATACAACAATTATACACAGCAACATAAGACGTAGGCAAAATAACTTACAGGCAAGCAAACTTTCTTCTTCTTAACTCTAATCTAGGGGTCACCAACCTTTTGGACTTCAGGGACTACCAAACTCATAATTTTAAATCCCGCGGACCAGAGACCCTGGGAAAATCCCCCCAAAAGTCTGCAGAAAAATTCCCCACCCCATTTTCTGATCTTTATTTGGGATCGCAGGATACCATCTCCAGCTCTGTTCTCAGGGGAAGAGAGAGAGAGAGCAAGAGAGAGACTTTTGGCTTCATGCAAGGAAAGCAGCAGAAGCAGCAGAAGTTTTTCTTTCTCTCCCCCCAAACTCCACCAAAAACGAGTCTTTGTGAGACTTGTTGCGCCGGCGCAGCCTCTTGGAGCAGGATGCCTTGCAGGGTCCCAAAGACTCATTTCTGGCGGAGTTTGGGGGAGAGAAAGAAAAACTTCTCTACTTTCCTTGCGTGCAGCCAAAAACAAGAAGAAGAAAGAAGTGGAACAAAGCAGCCTGGTGGCCAGGCGAGGCACATGGGGCGAGTGGGGCAAGTTCCCTCCTTCTGCCCTTTTCCCCCTCCCCCCATTTCCTCGTGTAGTTTGCAATGTTAGCGATGCAAACCTTGTGTTCCCACGGGCCATGTGGGCAGCATAGCCTTGTGTTTCCGTCAGCCTGGATTAATTGCTTTGGGGGTGACATTTCTCTGCGGACCACCAAAATTTTCTTGCAGACCACCAGTGGTCCCCGGCCCAATGTTTGGCGACCACTGCTCTAGGAGAACTCTGCAATGAATACTGGACACAAGGAGAGAGGGCGCACCCTCTAATGGCTGCCTCTTATGTAAACACCTCTTAAAGGGATCTTTAATCCGCAGTCTTAAAGGGAAATACCCATGCTATGCTCAATCACTCTTATCACATCAGCCACATCTGGCAGCTATTACTGCTGCTGGTCAGCTCTTAAATCTTAATACCTCAAACAGTCCGAATGTAAATCACGTGACTGTGGGGGATGCCGTGGGGGTCCCTTTTTTCAGGGTCATTGTAACTTCAACCGGCCACTAAGTAGACTGCTGTAAGTCGAGGAACTGTTCTGTACTTGGATAGGAGACCACCAGAAAATATTGGATTGGAGGGTGGACTAGGGCCTTGGAAAGAAGGCAGTGACAATAAATAGATGGGAATTGTCCATGAAGTTATCAGCTGTTGAGCTTCACTTAGAAGAGGCTTGCTAAGGGTAGTTTTATCTGGTCAGAAAAGATTTCTTCGTGACAGATTGATTAGCGCTACATGGTGTTCAAGGTGTTTTCAGGATGACTTGAAATACGAAATGAAGTGCAAAGTCAGTATTTCACTTTGTGTAGTGCTGTGATGCTGCTGTATGTGGGAAAGGCCTTGGGGACCAGGGGGAAAGATGCTGCCTTGGGAACAGTCAGATAAAAGAGGTCCTAACCCAGAGCTGCATACTGGATAGAGCAGAGGTCGGCAACCTTAAACACTCAAAGAGCCATTTGGACCCATTTCCCACAGAAAACACCGGAAGCCACAAAAACCATTTTGACTCTGCCCACGGACCATTAAACGTACTGTTTTCTTCAGAAACTTTTCTTTTCTTGGATTTATCCATAGCTGCCTTACCAGGGGTTGAAAAGCTCAATAAATCTGTGATGCATATTTTGAGTGAGAGGGAGCCGTAGCAGAGAGAGATAAAAGAACCACATGTGGCTCCAGAGCCGACTCCTGGGATAGAGCAAGAATCTCAGAAAGGAATCTCAGACTATAATGGTGGGAAAATTGTATTTATGCATGTATTGTATGCAAGAGTTAGTTTTATAATATAGGTCCGTGATGGTGAATCTATGGCATGTGTGCCAGAGGTGGCACACAGAGCCCTCTGTCTGGCCACGTGAGCTGTTGCCCCATCTTAGCTCCCACTGGCCAGCTGATCTTTGGGCCTCTGTTGCGCATGTGCTGGGGCATGGTGCATGCGCAGGAGACGGGGTGCATGTGTGAGGGACAGGGTGCATGCATGGCGGGTGGGGCAAATGCGGGGGTGCACATGCATGACCAGGGATGCATGTGCATGTACAGGAACACATGTGCATGCACAGGACATGCATGCATGGGGGACGCATGTGCATGAACAGGGGCGGGGTGCATGCGCAGAGGGCAGGGCACGTACGGGGCAGGGCGCATGCACGGGGGATGTGTGTAGTGCATTTTGCCCCAGTTGGAGTCTGATTCTGAGGGGGAGATTGAGCAGCTGACAGGGAGTGGGAGTGTGGCTCTGGTGGCTGTGGAGGAACTGGGGAAGGGCACAGTCCAGCTAGGCATTCAGAGGAAGACCCAGGCCCACCCACTCTTCATCCTAGGGCATGCAGGGAGGAACGGAGAAGGGAACAATGTGATTTACGCAAGAGGAAAAGGCCCTGATCCCCTTCATGGGCTGCAGCTGGGAAGACTGTTTAAAAGGGCAAACTGCACATGGCAAAGTCGCTGGAAGCAAAGTGTGCATTATCTTTGTCGAGGATATTGGCGTCCTCCCAACTGTGTGTGCCTCATTATCTTTTGGAAGTTGGCAAGTGATTATCCTGGACTGTGTGTTAATTAGTTCAGCCTGGTTTGTGTTGTTTTTATTTCTAATTTATCTTTACTTTGGGTTTGGACTGCATTTCTTCCCTTTGTAGACTGTTTTTGGAAGAGTTTGATCTCCCGCCGAGGATAACTGGACATTGGGGGCCAAGTTGGAGGCATTAAGGGGAATTTATCTACTTTGGTGACTTTGTTATTTTTGTGCCACGCCCTGGGTCATCACAGGAAGGTCACAAAAGGGAATCCTGTGACTCCCGAGACACTGCAACCGTCATAAATATGAGTCCGTTGGCAAGGGTCTGAATTTTGATCACACGGCAATGGGGATGCTGCAAAGCTCATGTGAAGTACATCCCTTTTTTCAGTGACGATGTAACTTTGAACGGTCACTAAATGAACTGTTGGAAATTGAGGACTCCCTGCAAAGTAGAATTAACTTACCTGGTTTTTGTGTCTTGTCTGGTCTATTTGGCAGGCTGACAGATGCTGTTGTGGTAGGCGGCAGCAGGTGCAGAAGGCTGAGGAGAGCGAGGACTCAAATGAGGGGCCAGGATCATTAGGGAGTGGACTGCTGCCTTCAGAAATTGTGGGGGCTGGCAGCAGCGATGAGGAGTTTCCCGAGGAGCCTGTGCCAAGTGCGCATGCATGCAGGATTGCTCGCAGGAAAGAGCAGCTGCAACAGCATGGGCGACTCGGGAGGAAGGCTGCAAGATAATGGCCCTTCCTTCAAGAAGATAAAAGCCAGCTGTGAAACTAACCTTCTTTGCAGGAAGCAAAGACATTTTGAAACTCAGCCTCGTGGACATTACAGTATCTTAAGTTGGTATTTGAAGACTCTTGTGTTGCGAAACATTTCTTATCTGTGATTCTTGGCAGCCTCGCACAGTTTTGGCGAGGTTTGTGCTTATCAAAGTTAATTAGTTTGCAGCAGCCTTTTAACCGGGGATTCGTAAGTCTTATTAAAAGGTTTCTGTTTCCTTTGGTTATTGTTTGCTTATTGGAATAGAGTTTGGGTCAGAACAGATGCTGAATCAGATCACGCACACACACAAAAACCCCCAACCTCCCAGCATTGTTGGCTCAGGGTTGTTGATGTAAACTTGCATAGTGATCAAAATGGGAAGATGCTTACCATCTTCTAGAAGAAGACAAGATAGGAATACAAGTGTGTCAGTCCCCTTGTGATCTCCTTGCAGAATTTCCCAGCAGAGTACCTTCAGAAATAGCAACACACTTCTGGGAAACTTCACAATATCGGAGTTCTTCTGCAGCTTAATAGCCACCGGGGATGAAGGCAGAATCCGAGTTCCACTGTGTGCATAAATGATCATTGAATTTTTTTTGAACAACTAGGGATTTTAGGATGAGCTTTAAGGGTAGAAAGTTGGTTGCCATCAACTAGTTTAGAAGTTCTCAAGGCAGAACTCAAGAGCCGACCTATCTTTAGGTATGCTAAAAATAAACAGGGAGCCGAAGACAATGTAGGGCCATTGGAAGTGGTGATGGTGAGAAAAATCTCATAATTCTTATTTTGTGAATGAATGAATGAATGTGTTGTGGTTCGCCAATAGCAGGTGTGGACGGCTGAGGTCTTGGAGAGCGAGGACTTGGAGGAGGTGCCTGCGTGTGATGCAGGGATGGGGCCAGGACCATCAGGGAGTGGAGTGCTGCCTTTGGAGATTGTGGAGGCTGGCAGCAGTGATGAAGAGGTTTCCAAGGATCCTGTGCCCAGTGCATGTGCACGCAGGGCTGCTCGAAGGAAAGAGCAGCTCCATCAGCACGGGCGACTCGGGAGTAAGGCTGCAAGATAATGGCCCCTCCCTTATGAGATAAAAGCCAGCTGAGAAACCGGAGTTCTTTGCGGAAGGCAAAGAAGTTTGATACTTGAGCCTGGTGGACGTTAGGAATATCTGAGTTGGTGTTTGGAGACTCTTTGATTTATTGTTTAGTAACTTTATCTGGTGTTCTTGGCAGCCTTGCAAAAACTTGGCAAGGCTCTTCCTTGTCGGAGCTAATTAGTTGGAAGGAGCCTTTTTTACCTGTGAAGGAACGGGATTCGTAAATGAAACAGTAAAAGGTTGTGCTGTTATCTTTGTCTTGTGTTTGCTCTCTTGGGCCTAGGTTTGGGTCAGAACAGAATGAATGATTTTTTTTTATTGGCCAAGTGTGATTAGACACACAAGGAATTTGTCTCTGGTACGTATGCTCTCGGTGTACATAAAAAGAAAAGATACATTCGTCAAGAGTCATAACACTTAATGATAGCCTTAGGGTACAAATAAGCAATCAATCAAGTGTCTTGTCTTGTCTTCCTTTGGAGGAAATATGGAGCCCTAGTTGGTTACTGTGATGCTTTGGGGGAAAGAAAACAGAACAACCAAATTGCAAGGGACTTTGGAGGTCTTCTAGACCAACCCCTTGCTCAAGCAGGAGCTCCTATGCCAGTGGTGGCTAACCTTTTTGGGCCCCTGTGCCCAAAATTGCATTTGTGCCAGCGCGCCCATATTCGTGTGCCAGCCCACAGAATGCAATGTGTGCCCCCCTCCCCACACCCTCTGTGCATGCGTGCGCAATCCTCCCCCTTACCTGCACTGCGCCTCATAGCTGATTTTTCAGTTGGTTTAAGTTTTTCACCCTCTCCAGAGGCTTGGAAAGCCTCTCAAGGCTTTTCAGGTTGAATTATAGGCCGCTTCGTCACTTCCAGTATTACAGGAAGTGACGAAACGGGCCTATAATTCGCCCTGAAAAGCCTTGCAGAGGCTTTTTCCAAGCCTCTGGGAGGGTGAAAAGGCCTCAAACCAACCGAAAAAAATCAGCTGAGAGGCGCGGGCATGCGTAGTGAGGTAAGTTTGCCTGCGGCTCGCGTGCCAACACAAATGGCTCTGCATGCCACAGATTCGCCATCATGGACTTAGATTTCTATATCGCTTCATAGTGTTTTACAGCCCTCTCTAAGCAGTTTACAGAATCAGCATATTGCTCCCAACAACCTGGGTCCTCATTTTAATGACCTTGGAAGGATGGAAGGCTAAATCAATCTTAAACTGGTCAGGATCGAACTGTTGGCGGTGGGCAGTCATATTGCTATACTGCTTTCTAACCATTGCACCACCATAGATGATAGAGAGCAATAGCACTTAGACTTATATACCGCTTCACAGTTTCACAGCCCCTCTAAGCGGTTTACAGAGTCAGCAAGATGCCCCCAACCACCCCGAGTCCTCATTTTACCGACCTGGGAGGGACAGAAGGCTGAGTCAACCTTGAACTGGTGTGAGATTCGAACTCCAAATTGCAGTCAGCCGGTAGTCAGCAGGTTAGGTTATTTTCTGCAACATCCTTGAGAAAATAAGCAAACCAGCAGGGTGCCGCTCGCTGGGACAGCTTAGGTGACAACTTTTGATAGCGTTTATGCGTCTTGCATCTGCCTGTTTCAGTGGAGTTGTTGTGCAGAACACTTTCTGCACAGAATAAAATATTTGGGATATTCTGCCGTAGGAAACAATGGGGATTTGCTTCCTTTTTTGTTGTTTCAGACAATTGTATAGGGGGGATTACAGTCCCTAGCAAAAGCTGCATTTTCCTAGCTACAAAATATCATCCAAGGTCATGTTTTTTTAAAATAATTGTTGGAAGAATTATCCTTTTGGGTTCAGTTCCAAGTGGGGAAAAAGACACCGGAAACATGGAGGCTGTTTGAAAAGACAGTTTAATGGTGGACAGGACCACATGGCTTGGAGCTCCAAAGAAGGGCGGGCTGAGATGCTGAAAGTGCCTGGGTTTTATGCCCTCTGTTGGGCGCCACCTTAGTGTTTCCTGTTCCTGTGTAAGAAATGTATCCCATTGGCTGTCAGACTCCCAGGGGCGGGGGTCTTAACTAACTTTGTAGGCTTTGTCTGGACCACATGGCTTCACCGGAGTGCTGGCTGATACAATCTTCCCAGGCCAGGTGGTGAGATGGGTAGAGGCCTTTGTCATGTAGAATACTCTGGCCTAGGCCTTAATGGCCCATTAGCAAAGGTGGCGAGGGTGGGGCTGAGTTTCTGCCTCTGAGTTTCTACTTTACTCTTTTTTAGGGGAAATATTCTGCCTTTTTAATATTTCCTAGGATATTTCATTTTTTTCTAGGAGAGGGGTGGGTTTTAACTTCCAACAAAATTAATAAATAAAAAAACGAAAGCGATTGTTACATACTCCTTTCGCATACAGGTAACCCTCCGCTTACAACCATTTTGTTTTGTGACTGTTTCCACAGCACTGACAAAAAGTGACTGATGGCCATTTTTCAACGCTTACGACTGTTTGTAGCATTACCACCGTCACATGATCAAAATCAAAAGCCGCTTGGCAGCTGACTCATTTATGACCCTGGGGTGTGTGTCATGTGACCACCACTTGCAAACTTCTGACAAGCAAAATTAACAGGTATTGCGTGCCACAGCCAAGCCAGGTTCTCTCCCCCACCCCCTTTTAACAGACCTTCATGTCTATGGAGGTTCTCCATCATCCAGGTTAGGTTATGTCCCAAAGATACATTTTCAAAGGCAACTGACTTCCTTGATTATTTTTTTTCCCTTGAAAACATTTTGTTTCTCATCATTCTTGGATGAGAAACAAAACATTTTCAAGGAGAAAAAACCCCAAGAAAGTCCAGTTGCCTTTTGAAAAAAAGCACAGCTTTGGGACCATGGCTGATTGTGGTTTGGCAAGGATCTTTAGTGTTTGGGTTGAGGGTTGGACTAGAACAGTGGTCGCCAATTGGTGGGCTGGGGACCAGTGGTGGCCTGCAAGAAAATGTTGGTGGCCTGCAGTGAAATGTCATCCCCAAAGCAATTAATCCAGGCTGCACAGGAACACAAGGCTGCGCCGCCCACATGGCCCATGGGAACACAAAGCTTGAGTCGCTTGCATTACGAACAACATGAGGTAGTGAGGGGAAGGGAGGGGAAGGGCGGAGGGGAGGAACTTGCCCCATTTGCCCCACACATCTTGCCTGGCCGCTGGGCTGCTTCTTTCCGCTTCTTCTGCTTTTGGCTGCATCGCAAGGAAAGCAGCAAAGTCTTTTTCTCCCCAAACTCCACCAGAAATGAGTCTTTGGGACCCTGCAGGGCATCCTGACCCAAGAGGCTGCGCCGGGGCAACAAGCCTCACAAAGACTCATTTCTGGCGGAGTTTGGGGGAGAAAAAGAAAGACTTCTGCTGCTTCTGCTGCTTTCCTTGCATGAAGCCCAAAGTCTCTCTCTCCTGAGAATGGAGCTGGAGACGGTATCCTGCAGTCTCAAAGAACGATTGATCGATCGATAAGAAAATGGGGTGGGGAATTTTCCTGCAGACTTTTTTGGGAATTTCTCAGGGTCTCTGGTCCACGGGATTTAAAATTATGAGTTTGGTGGTCCCTGAGGTCCAAAAGGTTGGCGACCCCTGGACTAGAAGACCGCCAAGGTCCTTTCCATTCTGTTCTTCTGTACAGAATAGTCCTCGACTTACCAGCACAATTCCTTTAGAACAGCACTGGGGGAAAAAAAATGGACAGTTTTTCACTCTTAGGACCATCGTGATCACGTGATCAAAATTCGGAGGATTAACAAGTGCTTCATATGATGGTTGCAGTTCCCTGGGGCGGGGGGGTCACATGATCCCCTTTGCAACCTTCTGACAAGCAAAGTGAATTGGGAAGCCAGATTCTCTTAACGATTGCAATGATTCACTTAACGACTGCAATGATTCACTTAACTGTCTTATTCACTTAATGACTGCAATGATTCACTTAACAACTGTCTTATTCACTTAACGATTGCAATGATTCACTTAACAACTGTCATATTCACTTAACAACTGCAATGCTTCACTTAACCAACCGTGGCAAGAAAGGTTGTAAAATGGGGGTAAAATTAACAAGTGTCTCACTTAGCAGTAAACTTTTGGGCTCAATTGTGGCCGTAAGTGGAGGACTACCTAAAAGGAGTGAGTTAGTGTCCCAAAGTCACAAGATCCCCTTTTGCGACCTTCTGACCAGCAAAGTTAAACGGGAAGCCAGATTTGCTTAACAACTGAGTGACTCACTTAACAACCGTGGCAAGGAAGATAGTAAAAACCAAAGTTTTGGGCTCCATTGTGGTCGTATGTCGAGGAGTACCTGTATTCCCAGCGTTCTTCAGTACCGCTAGGCCAGAGGGCTGGACTAGAAGACCTCCAAGGCCCCTTCCAACTCTTATTATCCCGTATTCCCCCTATATTGAAGGGCAGTTTTTTGGCACCTTCTCCTCCCACCCGCTTGGAGTGACTTGCCCGCACCTTGCATTAAACCAGCGCGACTGCCCGGCCACCCGATTCCTTGGCAGAAACTGCCAGAAATTCGAGCCGCCCGGTCCAGATCTAAGTCGGTCAGAGAGGGAATCCAAGCCACAAGATGCCGGCTTCTGGTCCCGCATGACGGCGGAGGGATCACCTCCCCTCCTTCCCCCCACCCTTCCCGTCCCCTTTCATGTTCATACACGGCTAAGGAAGCCTCCGCCGTCCCCTCGTGCACTTCTATAGGCCAGAAAAACCAGGAGCGCTAATCCTATGAAAGCGCTCGTGTCATTTTTTAAAAAAATTATTTGAGGCGGGGGGCGTCCCGGCGCGCGTGGGATGAAAGGCCCTCGCCATTGGCTGCCCCAAGAGCGAAAGGGCGGGGCTGGAAACGAGGGCTATTTAAGAGCGGGCACCTCAGTCGAGCGCGGGGAGAGCCCGGCGGCTCGGGACGAGCGCGGTGGCTTGGTGAAAGGGGGGTCGCTGGTGTTCGTGAAGGTCGCAGCTACGGGGCCAGTCGGGAAGCCGTTCCTGTCAGCCCGACGGACCTTTCCCTCAGTTTCCTGCACCTGCTGCTGCCCTCTTCCCTCAGCTTCCCGAGCGGGAGCAAAGCGCCAAGTCATGTCGGGGCGGCCGTGAGGAAGACCCCCACCCCGCGGCCGCGCCATGCCCCCTCAGCCGCCCTCACAGCCTCGACCCCGGGCGTGGAAAGCCGAGCCGGCGGGGCCGCCCTCCTGCGCTGAAGAAGGGGGCTGCGGAGGAGGAGGAGGAGGAGGGGGCTGGCGATGCGGGCCAGGCTGTAGGGGAGGCCGAAAGCGGCTTGGCCGGGCGATGCCCGCCGCCGCCGCCGCAGCCCGCACCGAGCATGGAGAAGTCGAGTAGCGAAGACTCTCCATCCGCCGGAGCCCGTCTCTGGAGAGCAAAGACTCGGACTTCGCCAAAGCCTCGCCGACGGGCAAGCGGTTCAGCCGGGCTTCACGGCGGGCGCTTTCTATGGCACGGCCGGACCCCGCCGGCAAGGAGGCCGCCGCGCCGCCGGTGCCGGTGCCCCGCGGGCCCTGGCTTGCAAAGGACGAGCCCTGGAGCGACGGCCGCAACGGCGTCAGCAGCAGCAGCAGCAAATACCTGGTTTTTTACCTGACCTGTCCTTTGTTTTCTCCTAGAGTTCAAGAAGTGCAGCATGGCCAGGGGCTGCTTGTGCTGCCTGAAATACATGGTGTTCCTTTTCAATTTGGTCTTTGGGTGAGTAAGCCCGGGGGGTCGTTTCTTTTCTCCCCCTCTTCCTCCTACCTGCCTCTTTCTGCGGGGATTAAAAAAAATCCCTCCCCCACTTTCTCCTGACTTTCCCTGGACAATCCCAGCCTGGATTTGCTGGGGTGGAAGTAGGGATAATGGGGGGGAATTGTGGCATGGGGGTGTGTGCTTGAGTGTATTCCGCTTTTTCTACCTCTCTTCTGCAGGAGTAAATACCCCATTCCAGTCTCTCTCTCTCTCTCTCCCCTCTCTCCATCCTTCCTTCCCTCCCTCTCTCTCTCTCTCTCTCTGACTTTCCTCTTGATAATCCAAGCCTGGATTTGCTGGAGTGGGGGTGGGGATAATGGGGGTGGGTGGAATTGTGGCATTTGGGGTGGTGTGCTTGAGTGTATTCCCTTTTTCCCCTCTACCTCTCTCTTCTGCAGGGATTAAATGCACCCCCCTCCCCCAATTCCAATCTCTTTCTCTTTCTCTCCTGACTTTCCCCTGTACAATCCCAGCCTGGATTGGCTGGGGTGGGAATAGGATTTGGGTGGACGGTGGGGGTGGGTCATTTTGGGGAATTGTGGCATTTTGGGGGAGGTGCTTTGAGTTAGTATTCCGTTTTTCCCCCTACCTGTCTTTTCTGCAGGATTAACCCCTTGAGCCTGGAGGGATAGTTTTGGATTTTGGGTACCCTGTTTTTTTCTTCTGCAGCAGACAATCCCAGGCTGGATTTGTTTAGGGAGGGGGTAAGCCAGGCAACCAAAGGAGAGCGGAAGGGCCCCAGAGTATACACAACACTGAACACAAACACTGTTTGTAGTTTAAATAGTTTTTAATCCAGTTAGAGTTTAAGCATGTCATTCAGTCCATTAAGTCATTCACAGTATTTCCATCCAGTAAGACTCACTAGTATAGCCAAATAAAAGGTTCAATACAAAAAAAACAACAAAAAAAAATTTTCCCCTCGTTTTCCCCCCCCCGAAAAACAAACCCCCGAGATTTTGTGGAAATAATAAAAAAAAAAAAAAAAAAAAAAAAAAAAAAAATACTACTACCCCCCAGCCCAAAACACCCTAACAACCCAGAAAGGACCACCACAAGCAGCACAGTTACAGCCAGACAGCAACAGCTACAGTCAGACAGTCAGTAAGCTTTCCAGCTTCTAATGCTTCCTTATATTGTAACTTCTAACCGCACCCTTAATCGGCTAATTGCCTGCTGCATTGTGCTTAAAGTGATAAGCACTTAAACCATGATATCTAAGTTTTATATATTTATTCACCCAAACCATATTTGGTATCAATGTTATACCTAACAACAAATGGCTCTGCATGCCACAGATTCGCCATCATGGACTTAGATTTCTATATCGCTTCATAGTGTTTTACAGCCCTCTCTAAGCAGTTTACAGAATCAGCATATTGCTCCCAACAACCTGGGTCCTCATTTTAATGACCTTGGAAGGATGGAAGGCTAAATCAATCTTAAACTGGTCAGGATCGAACTGTTGGCAGTGGGCAGAGTCATATTGCTATACTGCTTTCTAACCATTGCACCACCATAGATGATAGAGAGCAATAGCACTTAGACTTATATACCGCTTCACAGTTTCACAGTCCTCTCTAAGCGGTTTACAGAGTCAGCAAGATGCCCCCAACCACCCGAGTCCTCATTTTACCGACCTGGGAAGGACAGAAGGCTGAGTCAACCTTGAACTGGTGTGAGATTCGAACTCCAAATTGCAGTCAGCCGGTAGTCAGCAGGTTAGGTTATTTTCTGCAACATCCTTGAGAAAATAAGCAAACCAGCAGGGTGCCGCTCGCTGGGACAGCTTAGGTGACAACTTTTGATAGCGTTTATGCGTCTTGCATCTGCCTGTTTCAGTGGAGTTGTTGTGCAGAACACTTTCTGCACAGAATAAAATATTTGGGATATTCTGCCGTAGGAAACAATGGGGATTTGCTTCCTTTTTTTGTTGTTTCAGACAATTGTATAGGGGGGATTACAGTCCCTAGCAAAAGCTGCATTTTCCTAGCTACAAAATATCATCCAAGGTCATGCTTTTTAAAAATAATTGTTGGAAGAATTATCCTTCTGGGTTCAGTTCCAACTGGGGAAAAAGACACCGGAAACATGGAGGCTGTTTGAAAAGACAGTTTAATGGTGGACAGGACATGGCTTGGAGCTCCAAAGAAGGGCAGGCTGAGATGGTGGAAGTGCCTGGGTTTTATGCCTTCTGTTGGGCGCCACCTTAATGTTTCCTGTTCCTGTGTAAGAAATGTATCCCATTGGCTGTCAGACTCCCAGGGGCGGGGGTCTTAACTAACTTTGTAGGCTTTGTCTGGACCACATGGCTTCACCTGAGTGCTGGCTGATACAATCTTCCCAGGCCAGGTGGTGAGATGGGTAGAGGCCTTTGTCATGTAGAATACTCTGGCCTAGGCCTTAATGGCCCATTAGCAAAGGTGGCGGGGTGGGGCTGAGTTTCTGCCTCTGAGTTTCTACTTTACTCTTTTTTAGGGGAAATATTCTGCCTTTTTAATATTTCCTAGGATATTTCATTTTTTCTAGGAGAGGGGTGGGTTTTAACTTCCAACAAAATTAATAAATAAAAAAACAACGAAAGCGATAGTTACATACTCCTTTCGCATACAGGTAACCCTCCGCTTACAACCATTTTGTTTTGTGACTGTTTGAAGTTTCCACAGCACTGGCAAAAAGTGACTGATGGCCATTTTTCAACGCTTACGACTGTTTGTAGCATCTCCACCGTCACATGATCAAAATCAAAAGCCGCTTGGCAGCTGACTCATTTATGATGGTTGCAGTGTCCCGGGTGTGTGTCATGTGACTACCACTTGCAAACTTCTGACAAGCAAAATTAACAGGTATTGCGTGCCACAGCCAAGCCAGGTTCCCCCCCCCCCTTTTTTTTTACAGACCGCAGCTTCATGTCTATGGAGGTTCTCCATCATCCAGGTTAGGGTTATGTCCCAAAGATACATTTCCAAAAGGCAACTGGACTTCCTTGATTATTTTTTTTCCCTTGAAAACATTTTGTTTCTCATCATTCTTGGATGAGAAACAAAACATTTTCAAGGAGAAAAAAACCCCCAAGAAAGTCCAGTTGCCTTTTGGAAAAAAAAGCACAGCTTTGGGACCACGGCTGATTGTGGTTTGGCAAGGATCTTTAGTGTTTGGGTTGGGGGTTGGACTAGAACAGTGGTCGCCAATTGGTGGGCTGGGGACCAGTGATGGCCTGCAAGAAAATGTTGATGGCCTGCAGTGAAATGTCATCCCCAAAGCAATTAATCCAGGCTGCACAGGAACACAAGGCTGCGCCGCCCACATGGCCCATGAGAACACTAGGCTTGAGTCGCTTGCATTGCGAACAACATGAGGTAGTGAGGGGAGGGAGGGGAAGGACGGAGGGGAGGAACTTGCCCCATTTGCCCCACACATCTTGCCTGGCTGCTGGGCTGCTTCTTTCCGCTTCTTTCTTCTTCTGCTTTTGGCTGCACGCAAGGAAAGCAGCAAAAGTCTTTTTCTCTCCCCCAAACTCCACCAGAAATGAGTCTTTGGGACCCTGCAGGGAATCCTGCTCCAAGAGGCTGCGCCGGGGCAACAAGTCTCACAAAGACTCATTTCTGGTGGAGTTTGGGGGAGAAAAAGAAAGACTTCTGCTGCTTCTGCTGCTTTCCTTGCATGAAGCCCAAAGTCTCTCTCTCTCTCCCTGAGAATGGAGCTGGAGACGGTATCCTGCAGTCTCAAAGAACGATTGATCGATCGGTAGGAAAATGGGGTGGGGAATTTTCCTGCAGACTTTTTGGGAATTTCTCAGGGTCTCTGGTCCACGGGATTTAAAATTATGAGTTTGGTGGTCCCTGAGGTCCAAAAGGTTGGCGACCCCTGGACTAGAAGACCGCCAAGGTCCTTTCCATTCTGTTCTTCTGTACAGAATAGTCCTCGACTTACCAGCACAATTCCTTTAGAACAGCACTGGGGGGAAAAAAATGGACAGTTTTTCACTCTTAGGACCATCGTGATCACGTGATCAAAATTCGGAGGATTAACAAGTGCTTCATATGATGGTTGCAGTTCCCTGGGGCGGGGGGGGTCACATGATCCCCTTTTGCAACCTTCTGACAAGCAAAGTGAATTGGGATGCCAGATTCGCTTAACGACTGCAATGATTCACTTAATGACTGCAATGATTCACTTAACAACTGTCTTATTCACTTAACGACTGCAATGATTCACTTAACAACTGTCGTATTCACTTAACAACTGCAATGCTTCACTTAACCAACCGTGGCAAGAAAGGTTGTAAAATGGGGGTAAAATTAACAAGTGTCTCACTTAGCAGTAAACTTTTGGGCTCAATTGTGGCCGTAAGTGGAGGACTACCTAAAAGGAGTGAGTTAGTGTCCCAAAGTCACAAGATCCCCTTTTGCGACCTTCTGACCAGCAAAGTTAAACGGGGAAGCCAGATTTGCTTAACAACTGCAGTGACTCACTTAACAACTGTGGCAAGGAAGATAGTAAAAACCAGTTTTGGGCTCCATTGTGGTCGTATGTCGAGGAGTACCTGTATTCCCAGCGTTCTTCAGTACCGCTAGGCCAGAGGGCTGGACTAGAAGACCTCCAAGGCCCCTTCCAACTCTTATTATCCCGTATCCCCCCTATATTGAAGGGCAGTTTTTTTGGCACCTTCTCCTCCCACCCGCTTGGAGTGACTTGCCCGCACCTTGCATTAAACCAGCGCGACCGCCCGGCCACCCGATTCCTTGGCAGAAACTGCCAGAAATTCGAGCCGCCCGGTCCAGATCTAAGTCGGTCAGAGAGGGAATCCAAGCCACAAGATGCCGGCTTCTGGTTCCGCATGACGGCGGAGGGATCACCTCCCCCTACTCCCCCCCCCACCTTCCCGTCCCCTTTCATGTTCATACACGGCTAAGGAAGCCTCCGCCGTCCCCCCCTCGTGCACTTCTATAGGCCAGAAAAACCAGGAGCGCTAATCCTATGAAAGCGCTCGTGTCATTTTTTTAAAAAAAATTATTTGAGGCGGGGGGGGGGTCGTCCCGGCGCGCGTGGGATGAAAGGCCCCTCGCCATTGGCTGCCCCAAGAGCGAAAGGGGCGGGGCTGGAAACGAGGGCTATTTAAGAGCGGGCACCTCAGTCGAGCGCGGGGAGAGCCCGGCGGCTCGGGACGAGCGCGGTGGCTTGGTGAAAGGGGGGTCGCTGGTGTTCGTGAAGGTCGCAGCTACGGGGCCAGTCGGGAAGCCGTTCCTGTCAGCCCGACGGACCTTTCCCTCAGTTTCCCTGCACCTGCTGCTGCCCTCTCTTCCCTCAGCTTCCCGAGCGGGAGCAAAGCGCCAAGTCATGTCGGAGCGGCCGTGAGGAAGACCCCCACCCCGCGGCCGCGCCATGCCCCCTCAGCCGCCCTCACAGCCTCGACCCCGGGCGTGGAAAGCCGAGCCGGCGGGGCCGCCCTCCCTGCGCTGAAGAAGGGGGCTGCGGAGGAGGAGGAGGAGGAGGGGGCTGGCGATGCGGGCCAGGCTGTAGGGGGAGGCCGAAAGCGGCTTGGCCGGGCGATGCCCGCCGCCGCCGCCGCAGCCCGCACCGAGCATGGAGAAGTCGAGTAGCGAAGACTCCTCCATCCGCCGGAGCCCGTCTCTGGAGAGCAAAGACTCGGACTTCGCCAAAGCCTCGCCGACGGGCAAGCGGTTCAGCCGGGGCTTCACGGCGGGCGCTTTCTATGGCACGGCCGGACCCCGCCGGCAAGGAGGCCGACGCGCCGCCGGTGCCGGTGCCCCCGCGGGCCCTGGCTTGCAAAGGGACGAGCCCCGGAGCGACGGCCGCAACGGCGTCAGCAGCAGCAGCAGCAAATACCTGGTTTTTTACCTGGACCTGTCCTTTGTTTTCCTCCTAGAGTTCAAGAAGTGCAGCATGGCCAGGGGCTGCTTGTGCTGCCTGAAATACATGGTGTTCCTTTTCAATTTGGTCTTTTGGGTGAGTAAGCCCGGGGGTCGTTTCTTTTCTCCCCCTCTTCCTCCTACCTGCCTCTTCTGCGGGGATTAAAAAAAATCCCTCCCCCACTTTCTCCTGACTTTCCCTGGACAATCCCAGCCTGGATTTGCTGGGGTGGAAGTAGGGATAATGGGGGAGGAATTGTGGCATGGGGGTGTGTGCTTGAGTGTATTCCGCTTTTTCTACCTCTCTCTTCTGCAGGAGTAAATACCCCATTCCAGTCTCTCTCTCTCTCTCTCCCCTCTCTCCATCCTTCCTTCCCTCCCTCTCTCTCTCTCTCTTCTGACTTTCCTCTTGATAATCCCAGCCTGGATTTGCTGGAGTGGGGGGTGGGGATAATGGGGGGTGGGTGGAATTGTGGCATTTGGGGTGGTGTGCTTGAGTGTATTCCATTTTTTTCCCTCTACCTCTCTCTTCTGCAGGGATTAAATGCACCCCCCTCCCCCAATTCCAATCTCTTTCTCTGTCTCTCCTGACTTTCCCCTGGATAATCCCAGCCTGGATTGGCTGGGGTGGGAATGGGATTTGGGTGGACGAGGGTGGTGGTGGTGGCTCCTTTTGGGGAATTGTGGCATTTTGGGGGAGGTGTTTGAGTGTATTCCGTTTTTTTTTCCTACCTGTCTTTTCTGCAGGGATTAAACCACCCCCCCCAATTCCAGTCTCTCTCTCTTTTCTCCTAACTTTCCCTTGAGAATCGCAGAATCTTGGCCTGGATTTCCTTGGGGGGTGGGGGGGTGGGAGGGATAGCACCTTTTGGAGAGGGGTGGCCTTTGGGTACCCTGTTTTTTTCTTCTGCAGGGAGGAAAAACCCACCTCCCACGCCCCAAGTCTCTCTCCCTCTTTCCCCCCTGACTCTTCCTTGACAATCCCAGGCTGGATTTGCTTTAGGGAGGGGGTGTAAAAAGCACCTTTTGAGGAGGTGGGGTGGGGGAGGTGTGTGGCATTGGGGGTTCTTGAGTACCCTGTTTTTTCTTCCATCTGTCTCTTCTGCAGAGAGAACTCCTCCCCTCCACTTTTCCCCTCCTTTCTCCTGACTTTAGCTTGACAGTCCCATCCTGGACTTGCTGGGGCGGGGTGGTGGTGGTGGTTTGTTGGGGAGGTGTGGCATTTGGGGGTGTGTGTGTTCTTGAGTACCCCATTTTTCCCCCTCCACCTGCCTGCTTCTCCAGGGATAACCCCCCCTCCCTTCCTAGTCTCTCCTCCTTTTCTCCTGACTTTCCCTTGACAATTCCAGCCTGGATTTGCCGAAGAGGTGGGTGGGTGGGTGCGCGGAAAGAACCTTTCAGGCAAGTTTGGGGATTCATTGCCATCCTGGCGCTTTGGGGGTATGTGTGGGAGGGGGGGAAGGAGGGGGCAGGCCTTCTGCCTTTTAAGAAAAGGGAGACTTTCCCAAGAGGGCCGAGAGGGGAATATTTTGGCATGGTGATCTCTCCTGTTTGGGCATTCTGTCCCAAGCCAAGCCCCCCCCACACACAGCTGGGTCTGCTTATGGGGACCCCCTCCTCAAGGAAAAAGGCGCCCCATAAGCGACTCTGCAAGGAGGAAAGTGCAGGCTGCTCTCCCTCTAAAGAGGCTGTCATGCGGCTTTTCTGCTACCCCTTCCCCAGCAGTCTCGGCCGCTTAGGGAGACCCTGTAATGTGCTGACCTAAAAGTAGCCGGTTCCCAGCACATGGTTTCCTGTGGGCCTCCCAGTAGGACGATGAAAAAGCCCCACCAGAAGGTCTCCACGGAGAGAGGCCAGTCCCTTCTTTTAAAAGCGGCTCCCCCGTGGAAGGTTTATATCTTCTCCTGGCATATTTGCAGTTTGGATGACCGAAGCCAGGAGCCTTCCTCATTCAAAGCCATTATTGCAAAAACTGATAAAAAGGTTGGGGCTGGTGAAGACCACGGGTTAGGCATTAAAAAAGGGGGCACTCGCCATCTGCCCAAAGTTTTACATAAGTTCTAGTTTGGGTCAATCCGAAGAGATTTTCCTTCCTTAGCAGCTGGCTTCCCTTGCCAATTGACCTACTTAATTTTTTTTCTCAAAGGCCAGATGGACGTGAAGGGCAGAGGAGACGTGGTCCTTCTGAATCAGAGCCTTTAATAGTACACAGGGGAGTTGGGGGTGGGCTGGGGGTGGCTGAGATCTGCTTCCAAGAGAACATTCCCAATAAATCCAGCCTTGTCTGACTCACTATTCCTTCTTCCCTCCCTAGATCCCAAAGCATTCCCCCCCCCCCCCAAGTCCACTTGTAATAATCTTCCTAGATTTCAAGATGTGTCTATCAAACTATCTCTGGCCACAGAATTGTTTGGTGCAATGCTACAGTGCAGTTTTGAAACAGGGAAAAAAAAATCCCATGTGGGTTTGGGGACACCTTTAGTACATCTTTTTACACCTTCTGAGTTGTCTTGGCTTGCTCCACATCTGCAGATCGGGGTGTGATTTTTTTCTGCCCGAAACACAATTTGAGGGTTTATTAAGGTGACTTTTATATAGTGCTTTGATCACACATTATTAAGTGGTGGACAACTAGCAATGTAGAATAAAAACACGTAGTAGTATACATTATGTGTAAAGGTAGCAACATATACAGTTAGTCCTTGACTTACGACCACAGTTAAAGGCCAACATTTCTGTTTTTAAGTGAGTTTTGCCCCGTTTTGCAACTTTTCTTGCCACCGTTAATTAAGTGAATCACTGAAATGGTTACGCCGGCAACACGGTTGTTGGGTGAATCTGGCTTCTCCATTGACTTTGGTTGTCAAAAGAACACAGGGACCACCGGCTATACTGCAACCATCATAATTCCGAATCAGTTTATCAAGCATCCCAATTTTGATCCCATGCTGCAACAGTCATAAGTGTGAAAAATGTTCGCAAGCCCCCTTTCCCCTTCCAATCCTGTTATAACTTTGAACGGTCACTAAACAGAATGTCGTAAGTTGAGGACTACCTGTGCTGGTTCTGTTTAATTTATACAGGCCAATAACGAGGTGCAGTCCTATATTAGTCACTGCAAATTACCTGATATGAACTCATCAAAAATTCATGGTGTCAGCATCTATCTTATACTGGTGATTGGCCTCCCGAGGTCTTCTGAAGTAACTAGATGATGACAGGTTTTCAGAAAGCCATAATAATAACAGAATAACAAGAGTTGGAAGGGACCTTGGAGGTCTTCTAATCCAACCCCCTGCTCAAGCAGGGTACCCCACAGTGAAATACCCCAAAGCTTAACTCACCCCCATCATAATCAATTATTAGGACCCCTTTAAACAGGTGAGACCACTTCCTTACAAGAAGTCTAGAAGGACCTGAAATTCTGCTGTGTCAAAGACCTTCAAGAAGTGTCATATGGTTTCCACATGGAAACAATTTCATGCTTGATGTGGAAACTTTGACTTTGGGTTTTATAGATTAGATTGATAGGTCTTTATAGAAATGACTTGTTCCTATTATTATGGAAAAACAAAAAGCAGTGATTTGATATCGATGCCCTATTCCACTGCAACAGAGTTGGAAGTCAATGCTTCTTTTTTCTTTTCCCTACCTTTCCTCACTTCTCTCTCTTTTCCCCTCCCCTTTCATTGTTCTTTTATTTACTTTTGTATGTTGCATTTGAGGGACGCAGTGGCGAACACGCTGAGCTTGTCGATCAGAAAGGTCAGCAGTTCGAATCCCTAGCACCGCGCAATGGAGTGAGCTCCCATTACTTGTCCCAGCTTCTGCCAAACCAGCAGTTTGAAAGCATGTAAAAAAAATGCAAGTAGAAAAATAGGGACCACTTTGGTGGGAAGGGAACAGCATTCCGTGCACCTTCGGCGTTTAGTCATGCCGGCCACATGACCACGAAGACGTCTTCAGACAGCGTTGGCTCTTCAGCTTTGTAACGGAGATGAGCACCGCCCCCTAGAATGGAAATGACTAGCACATATGTGTGAGGAAAACCTTTACCTTTATGTTGCATTTTATAATACTTTATAACCTAATTAAAAATGTTTGACAAGAGGTCCACATCATAGAGGGTAGTTCCTTTGTCCAAACCTTGCTGTGAGTCATTGGAACCAGTAGTAAGTGCAAGAAAGAACAGCTGTACTCACAACTGTTGCGCCCGGTGGAAACTCTACTTTATCTAAAACAATTTCTGCTTCTTCGTTTAAAATACCCTTAAGGGTTAAATTAGGCATCTAAAGGATTTATGAGGGTGAGGGGTTGTCCACAGTTCACACATTCACTTTACTGCCTATTGAGTGTCATGCACCAGGTTGCCAAATTTGGCCCAGGAACTCGCCTGTCTAATCAACTGAAGCTCATTTTTAATGTGGACAGCTCTTAATTGCCCCCAAATGAACACTACAACAGTACGCATGTATCTATCTGTTGGCCACAATCCACTGATCCACTCATCAAAAACTCTTGACAATTTTTTTTCTTGAAATCCGTATTACCCAATGTGTGGAAGTTGCATTCATAAAAGAATATAGGATTGTGAAAGTTCTACAAAATTTTTTCAAGGGGAATGTGCATTTTTAAAGTCCGTTAGGAAAACACATTTCTGGATGATTTTTAATCAACATTTCATAAACATGGAATGGAATACTAAATAGGTTTACAGAGTCAGCAAATTGCCCCCAACAATCTGGGTCCTCATTTTACCCACCTCAGAAGGATGGAAGGCTGAGTCAACCTTGAGCCTGGTGGGATTCGAACTGCCAAATTGCAGGCAGCCGATAGTCAGCAGAAGTGGCCTGTAGTACAACACTCTAACCACTGCATCTTGAAGCATTCACTTTGCCTTCTTGTGCCCATGTAGAGATTCCAGACGAATTCCCTGCTTGACTCCTCCAGCTCTCCCAGTCTCTAACAAGTAGGATTGGACTACTAAACAACATTAAGAGTGGATTTATCTTGGCCCCCTTGTGAATCTATGTATTTCAATCTCACTGAAATAGATATCCATTAGCTGAGCTAATAGGTATCCATTAGCTGAGGAATTAACTTCCGAATCTGTTGCAAAGTAAACAGATGACAGCATTTTTAAAAAAATCAGAAGATGATAACTATTTCACTGAAAATATTGTGTGTACACATTACACAAGAATGTACTTTGTAAATATCAAATACAACATTTTACATTTTTGGAATGTGTGTAATCAGCAGGGTGGAGACTTAACTATAGCATCCAGCTAGCATGGGAAGCATTCTCTCTTGATAAATATTTGAATTGGGCTATAAAAGTCCCAGATTAATGAACATATTGCCCGGTAGCGCTTAAAAATAACACAAAAAAGTCAACTTGTATTGTTTTGCAGGATCAACAATAGGCTAACTGGTCCAATCTTAAAATGTAGGAGTTGGAAGGATTTTCAAGGTCATCTGGTTCAATGTAAACCTCCACTAAATGATCTCCAAGAAGATCCATCCAGAATTTGTTTGAAAAACTGTCCCGAGGGAGGAGAATCTAGGTTTGTTAGATCAAAGGCAGTTTCAGTGCTTATCAGCTGTTACCCTCAGGAAATAGCTTCTCGAACTTAATCCAAATCTTGCTTCTTTTCATTTTTACCTAGTTATAGTTATCCCGGTTTTAGCTTCATCAGAAGGGAGGGCCTTATCCTCTTGGACTTGACATCCTTCTCATTATTTGTAGACATAATCTGAATGAAGTACCGTAGTTGGATTAGTGCAGTTGGAGTGGGCATTGTCATTGCGTACTTCGTGTTGATGTTCAGTTGGTGGTCCAGCAGAGTGTAGAGTGTTCTTACACATTTGGCTGTGAAATCAGATTTCCCCCGATTTTGCCCTTATGCACCTAGACATAAGACATCCTGATGTTGAGCGTATTCCAACTAATTGAATGGAGACATTTATTTTTTATTGGTCAACACCCTTTGTTAACTTTTATTTCTGGAAGTCTGACATACATGACTGACTTCTTTTAACCTTTCCCATCTGAGTTGTCTTGATGGCCATTGTGATGTGTTTCTTTTCCTTAGGATTTTATTTATTCATCCAATTTATAAAACCTGAGATCTTCAGTCCATGACCAATTCCTCTCTTTTAGGTAGGGCGTCCTTCTTTGTTCTCCAAAAACTTGAAATTGTCAGAAGAGGAAACCAGTGGGATCTGTCAAATTTCCCACTGGTAATTGGGCTGGATGTCTGGCAATCTTGGGATAGTTGATAGACACTCTTGCCTTTTTGACAGCTTGGTATGTGGATTTCCAAAGGCCTGATCCATATCCTCTAATTTGGCAGCTGGCCTATAATAAATCCTGCAGTCATTTTTTCCTTCGCTTGCCACTTTTTAAAAAGAAATTTCTGAAATCAACTCGTTATTGTTCAAAAGGATTGACTTTTTATTTTCAGGGTCCACATAATTGAATAATTAGTTTCAGTGTTTAGGAAAGACTGTAACAAAACCTTGAAAAGTTAAGTTGGATTGAACCTCAATAATTCAGACTGCCATATCAAAGCTGCAAAAACACAGATTAACACTAGGTGGCAGCAAAGAAGAACAAAATTCTCAACTCTTTGCTGACATCTGGTGGCTTTTTTGGATTTGTGAAGCTCAGCTAGAATCACCTAAGATTTTTGGGGATGAGAGACTACAGGAAATCCAAAGTAGCAGACTAGATTGGGAACTCAAAAAAACATTTTAGAAGTCAGCAGTGGCAAACGATTTCCCTAATTCTTCCAGGAGAACATCCAAAAAGTCACGGAGCATTGAGCTTATTCCTGAGAAATATTACCTGCTCTATTTTTAAGGGACCAATTAAATAGTTTGATGCTGCCAGAGGTTTATTTAGTTGTAAAACTACAGCTGAGTGAGTAATTTTCAACTTGGTAATTGTTCAGGGCTGTAATAATAGAAGCCACCAATTTCCACTGTCAAAGAAACAGCCTGAGCATGTTTTACATGAAAAGGCAGCCTTTTATTTCATGCACGAGCAGAGAAAACTGTTGAAAAGACATCTCCAAATTGTCATAAGTTCTGAAGATGCTTTTGATCAGTCCATAGAATTTAAGAACTAAGCAAACTCCATTGAATTTTTTTTTGCCACGCTTGGGGATCAATGGTCCCTATTCTGCCTGAAACACAACTCGCTTAAATACAGATAGTCCTTGAGTTATGACCACAATTGAGCCCCAAATTGATGTTGCTGAGTGAAACCAAAGTGAGCTTTGACCCATTTACGACCTTTCTCGATGCAGTTAAGTGAATTGCTGTAGTTGTTAAGTTAGTCACCTGGCCGTTAAGTGAATCTGGCTTCCTCATTGACTTTGCTTGTCAGAAGGTCGCAAAAGGGGATCACATGACCCCCTGGGGACTGCAACCATCATAAATATAAGTCTGTTGCCAAGCGTCTTAATTTTGATCACATGATTAACCGCAGATTAAAAGGAATCTTTTCTCCATAAATATTGACTGCAGCTGGGGATTAATGCTGCAACAGTCGTAAGTGTGAAAAGTGGTCATAAGTCACTTTTTTCAGTGCCGTTGTAACTTTGAAGTCTGGGAGTTGAAGTCCACAAATCTTAAAGTTGCTAAGGTTGGAGGGCCCTGGTCTAGAGAAGGTGGAGGACAAATATGATGGAATCTGTGGAGGCTTAAACCAGTCTCCAAATGGAGAAAAAGCCATTTGATGAAAAAGTCACTAATGTCCCTTCTTCACCCAACTCTTGCAGCATTAATCCCCACCAGTCAACCTTCATGCAGAACACATTACATTGAATAACTTAATGGTATAAATTAGGACAGCTTGGCAACAGACTTATATTTATGAGGCCCACACGTCCCTTCAGGGCCTCATGTGTATCCCCTTTTGCAAAGCCTTCTGACAAGCAAATTCAATCAGGCAAGCCAAGATTTGTCATCCTCAGGTGACTAAGTTAACAACTACGGCTGTGCCTATCTCAGAGTGCTCACTGACAATGTTACCTACTTAGGGTAATGAAACGTCTGCAAGAAAACAAGCAAGCTCAAGAGAGCACCAAGGGCCTCTCACCCCTGGCCTTCCCCAGTAACACCCTTTCCAGTTGCACAGATAGAATATAACATCAAGGGTTTTACCAGGTATTGGAGTTCACTTAGTTCTTAAAATCCTTGCCTACCTCACTGAGATCTGGCAGGAAAGGTTTGTAAGGATGAGTTAGCTGATCCCCCTCCTCCTGATCCCCCTCCAGAGGGAATGTAATCCATCAAGGTCAGAGCTTGCCTTTGAGGGTCTCGTTCTCTTCTCACAGCTCTAATCCTCAGCTGCAGTCAATATTTATGGAGAAAAGATTCCTTTTAATTTGTGGTATGCAAGGAATACCATCTTCGGATCTATAGTGCCTCCCCCCCCCCATCACCCTGAAAAATCAGGCACAAAATGTAGGAGAAACGGTGGCAGAACCTGGAGGCAGAGTCAAAAGAGGGATCAGCCTAGAATCCCTATGTAGTCACAAGCGGACTGAGCCCCGCCTTCCTTGAATTCCATGGACTTTTATCAAGCAGGTGCTAACTGTTAGTTGAGAAGATTCCTGCGCAAAGGCGTTTTAGCAATGAATCAGATTAATTGGAGTGTCACCTGTGGACTTGGCCTTTCACTCATTCCCTTCCTGCACATCAAAGGGCAGCCTTTTCCATGGCCTAAGCACTTGAGCTGCACTATTCAGGACCATATCCCGGTTTCATTGACTATCACGGAGGATGGGACCCTGCCTGGCTATTGGTCCCAGTCCACTCATCATCATCATTATCTCTCTGTCTACCCCCTCCCTCTCTCGCCATGCAACCGTGATGCGGTTTGCCATGTTGCAAAACAAGCCATTTTAAAATACCCAAGCCACCACTCCTTTGCTGGAGAATTTCTTTCCTCTCCAACGACTGGAAGGGGGGTGGGAATCCTCTTCCCTTACTTCATCCCTGTCAAAGAAACCCCTTTGGGGATAGCTTTTCTTTCACCTGAATCCTCTGGCGGTCGGCCCTGGTGCTTGTCCTGCATTAATAGAAAATAAACTTCTCCTTCAAAACCATTTCAACCTTCTCCCTTTTTCAAACTGCTCCCACTCCTCTCCCTCTCTCAATCTCTGTCTCCCTCTCTCAATCTCTGTCTCTCTCTCTCTCAATCTCTCAGTCTCTCAATTTTTCTCTCAATCTGTCTTTCAACCTCTGTTCCTCTGCCTTACTCTCAATCTCTCTCTGTGTCTCAATCTCTCTGTCTCTCTTTCAACCTGTCTCTCTCTCAATCTCTCTTATTTCTTTCAACCTCTCTGTCTCTCTCCTTCAATCTCTCTGTCTCTTTCTCTCTCTCTTTCCCAACGATGCGGTCATGATGCCATTTATAGTTTCCTTCCTTGCCCCTCACCAAAGTCATGCTCGTGTTGCATTTCCTCTCAGATCCTTTGCAGAAGCCACAGATCTGAGCCGGGCTTACCCAAGAATGCCGCTTCCCTTCCTTCTCTCCCTTTCCCTTTCATGGCTACCTCGCTGCCTTCTAAGTTTTGATCGCACAAAGGATTTTCTAAGCCTCTGTAACCAAACCTTGCCCCCCACCTGTCCACAGCCATGATTGAGAAAGAGAGGGAAGCGACTCCAGGGGAGGGGGAGAGAGGTCAGGGTGGGTGTGTGGGGGGGAGTCAAGGCCTCTGGATCGAGGGGGAAGCTGTAGCTGCAGCAACAGCAGCTGCAACAGAGGCTTAATGCTTGGAAATGCTTGTTTCTTCCTGCAGCAACCACATCGGGGCCTTGGTCATTCAAGACCAGAGTCCTGGACTGCATTGGGGGCCAGAGGCCTCCCTTCCGGTCACTTCCTGGTGGGCAGTCTGCAAGGCGATACAATCCTAGGTTGCATTAACCGAAGTAGAATCAAGATCGCGGGAAGTATTAGTACCGCTTTATAAAGCCTTAGTAAGAGCCCATCTGGAATACTGCATCCCGTTTTGGTCACCCCATTGCAAAAAAGGCGCTAAGATTCTAAGCAGAATGCAAAGAAGAGCAATTAAGATAATTAGGGAGCTTGGAGGCTAAAATGTATGAAGAAGGGTTGCAGGAATTGGGTTATGTCTACCCTAATGAAGGGAAGGATTAGGAGTGATACAATAGCAGTCTTCCAGTATTTGAGGGGCTGCTACAAAGAGGAGGGGGTCAAATTATTCTCCAAAGCACCAGAAGGCAGGACAAGAAACAACGGATGGAATCTAATCAAGGAGAGAAGCAACCTAGAATTAAGGAGAAACTTCCTGACAGAAGAATTAATCAGTGGAATAGCTTGGCCTTCAGAAGTTGTAAATGCTCCAACACTGGAAGGTTTTAAGAAGAGACTGGACAGCCAGTTCTCTTGAATGATATAGCAGGGGGTTGGACTAGAAGACCTCCGAGGTCCCCTCCAACTCTGTTATTCTGTTGTTATTCTAATGACCTCTACTCAAAGAGCAGGGAAACTGCCATCCCTTCTAATTGCTGCCAAGAGCCTGACCCCCTGTGAATCTGTCTGCATCCAACTTGGCTGCCATAATCGTAACTGTCTACCTATGCATGGTGCTCTAAACATTGCTGTTTTGCTGATCCTCAGTCTTCCAGCACTGCAATTCAATCAATGGCAAGGTTGGGTTCAGAGAAGGTGTGATTTTTTTTTTTTTTGATTTCTTGTGTCTGCCTAAAACTCCTTTGTTCCGAGCTTAAGCTTCCCAGTTGCTAAGTTTTTCCATGTCAAGAAGTGGCTTCACCCAAAATGATTTTAATTGCCCTGTTTTACAGTTTTCCTAGCTCTCTAATGGCACGAGGACCAGAACTGGTCGATATTCCTAGGATAATTTCCCTGTGGTTTTGAATAAGGGCTTTGCTCAGTGGTGGGATTCAAATTTTTTTCCTACTGGTTCTGTGGGCGTGGCATGGCTTGGCTTGGTGGGCGTGGCAGGGGAAGGATACTGCAAAATCCCATTCCTTCCCCACCCCACTAACCTGCTTTCCAGCTCTGTTCTCCTGTGCAGGGCAACAAAAGAAGACCCAGCCAATCAGCTGGGACTTGGGAGGCAGAAAATAGATAGGGGTGGGGCCAGTCAGAGGTGGGATTGGCCAGTTCTCTGAACCACTCAAAATTTCCGCTACCAGTTCTCCAGAACTGGTCAGAACCTGCTGAAGACCACCTCTGGCCTTGCTTTACTGGTAGTTTATCAAGGAGACAATCATACACCCACCAAAACTGGCAGGGCAACCTGTATATAAACAGGCAACTAACTCCATACTCATTAGCCCTGATATGTAACCTGGTTGGGTAAAGAAATGGCTGCAAACAACAAAGCTCAGAGAGCGCCAAGCCACAGTTCAACCCTGAGCTACAAGGATTCTACTGGATTCCATCTTGAATTCCCTTTCTAAGCATTCCAGACATGAAAAATTGTCTTTCTGAGAGCATCTGTAGATGGCATGGACATTTTCATGGACAGTTCACTCTGACTGCAAGATCCCTTTCTTTCTTAGTCACTGTTACCGCAAATCTTACTATTGCATAGAATTGGATTTTGGTGCCCCAAATACATTACTTTACCCTTTCTGCCACCAGGTAACTAAATACTAAAAAGATTTCCCTGTTTACTCATGTCCAGCTCATGTCCAGCTCTTTGGGTCAGTGCTCATCTCTGTTTCTTAACCGAGGCAGCCAGCATTATCCTAAGACAATTTCCATCCTCGTGCGCCCAGCATGACTATACACCCAAGTCGCACAGAAGGCTGTTACCTTCCCACCAAAGTGGTACCTATTTATCTACTTGCATTTGCATGCATTTGAACCAAGTGGGCAGGAGCTGGAGAGAGGAATGGAAGCTCACCCTGTGGTGCGGCACTCGGGCCTCGAATGGTCCATCAGCTTCTCAGCTCACAAGCTCAGCATCTTTAACCACTGAGTCTCCGCGCCCCCCGCTAACTTAAGTAGATGAGGGTACATCAGGAAGCTTTGCTGAAGGAGAGGATTGTCTACCCAGAGTAGGGGAAGAAGGGGAGGCAATAAACGCAGTCCAGTTAACAGCAATTGGCATGAGGAGGACAAGGGAGCTGTTGGTTCAGGAACCCTTGTCGGTTGGAATAGCCATCCCTGCAGAAAGAGGGACGTGGCAGCTCCGAGGGTGACGTTATTGTGGACGTGCTTCAGGCTTTGTCTTGGAGATGACCGCTGTGCTTCTTGATCTTTTCTGTAAAGGACAAGCCAAAGAGAGAGAGCCTGGCATCAGGCAGCTGTTTGTGTCACTGGGGAACACCAGTAAGTAAGCAAGCAAATGGCCTTGATCACTAGCAGTGGGGCGCCTGCCCTACAGCAGGGTGACTTTGAAGTGAGTAAAATAGCCATTGGCAAAGGCAACGGACAGGGGATCCAAAGTTGGTAAATGATGTGTGCTGTCACAAGGTTGATTGCTTTGTTGTGTTAATATTTATGGAAGAGTTAAGGAGCTGGGTTTTTTTTTTTAAATCTCTAGGATGGATAGACACACAAGTGCAGCAAGGAGTGATATACAGGAATGGCTAAATTGTTGCTTGCTTCTATTGCTTCCAATTGGACTTAAAAAAAAACAATCACTATTTTTTCTAAATGTCTGTGGAGATTCTCAGTCATCCAGGTAGGTCATGGTTGTCCCAAAGGTGCTTTTTTCAAGAGGCCACTGGACTTTATGTTTTTTCTTTTTCTTTGAAGGGGTTTCACTTTTCATCCAAGAAGCTTCTTCAGCTCTGACTGGATGGTGGGGAATGGAAACATTTATACTCCTTGCAGACAGCTGGTCATTTGCATCCTTTTAGAGAGTCGTTGAGGCCACTAGGAAGTGATCCTGAGGACAGAGATAAACCACCAAGTGGCCTCAACAACCCTCTAAAAGGATGCAAATGACCAGCTGTCTGCAAGAAATATAAATCATTCAATTTCCCTCCATCCAGTCAGAGCTGAATAAGCTTGGAAGAAAAGCAAAACCCCTTCAAAGAAAAAACAAACCAGAAAGTCCAGTTGCATCTTTAAAAAAAGCAACTTTTGGACTACTTTTTCTTAAAAAATTAAAATCTGTGCCATTTTTTTTGTAGATTGGATCATTGATACTTCTAAGACAAGGATAGCCATTCTATCTTTGTGGCCTCTTGGGGGGAAAAAAAATCAAGGGAATTAAGATTTTGAGCCAAATCTCTATTTTCTATTGTATTCCAAACTTTCATTTTATCTAGGGCTACCAAATTTGGGCTTCATAAATTCAGATGACCACTAGCTGGCTGCCATGAATAAGTGCTTTCCATATCTCTTTGCTGCCATCTAGTGAGCATATGTTACTCTTGCAACTTAGATTTAGTGGCTTTAGTACAATATAATATTACAGTAGAACCTCTGGTCACAACTATAATTCGTTCCATAACTTTGGTCGCAACCCGATTTGGTCATGACCCGAACCTAATTTTGGAAATTTGGCGCTTACAAAAAAAATGGCGTGGAAGGGGAAACAGGAAGGCTATTAGAAGGAGATTATAATATCTCTGCTGTAGTTGTACGTAAGGATATATTACTTCTAAATTGAAAATAATAACAGTTGTAGTTCTTTTAACTCCACCCCGTTCATCTCAATAAATCTTGTTAAAAAAGAACTCTGTGAGAATCATGCCTGGGAAAGAATCACTTCCAGTTTTGAACAATTAACAAATAGCTTGACACGGAATGGGAGTGTTTGAAACTAAAAATCAATTTATTGCACATCCTTGTTTCTCTACTTAACATGTCCTACCAGCAATTCAATTGTGCTACATTCTGTTTTCAAGCCAGTTGTGGGTCTAACTTGTGAACTGACTCAGCTCACTTTTTAATCAAATTGTTTAGTGTGAAATATTTTTCTCAGGTCGAGATACAGGCGTCCTTTCCCAATCACAGTGATGCCAAAAAGATGAAATATGTGTTGCTACATCCCAATGTAAACTCCATCCTTTTGTACATGGATCATTTTACAATTTACAGTATTCACTTCCTCAACCTAAGCCATAGTTTTTTGTTCATTGGCTTGTTTGCCAGTCCTAAGGATCAAGATGTGTGTACATTATTTTTCAAATAAATTATTCCCTAATATTAGTATTAAGTTTCCCAATCCACAATCAGATTTCCTTTCAGCAGAATACTTAAGGAACCAATTCAGACCTACAATAAGCCCCGTTTTGTATTTAAAGTACTTGCGTTTCAGTTACAATATGTTCCCATGCTGGGAACTAATGAACCAAATAATTTTTGTTCCGTTTACTTTTTGTTCTAATTTTCAATCAAAACCACATAGGAAAATTCATCCGTTCCAGTCCAATTAATGGACCAGTCAAATGTCTACGGTGATTGTCAGCCATCCAGGTCATGGTTGTCCCAAAGGTGCTTTTTCACAAGGCAACTGGACTTTCTTTGTGTTTCCTTGAAGACGTTTCGCTTCTCATCCAAGAGGCTTCTTCAGTTCTGACTGAATGGTGGGGAATCCTTCCATTCTCCACCATTTAGTCAGAACTGAAAAGCCTCTTGGATGAGAAGCGAAATGTCTTCAAGGAAAAACAAAGTCCAGTTGCTTCTTGAAAAAGCACCTTTGGGATAACAGACAGGCTGTACATAAGATCTCCTAGCAGAATGAAAATCCTAGGATAATTTCTAGGGATAAAATGACGGACTCCCTCTTTGTAAGCTACTTAGAGTTCCCAAAGGAAAGACAAGACATGAATGCAATAAATGAACTGTAAAATTGAATGAATGCATTCCAGATCAGTCTAACTTCGTTACTGCTGGCAACTTCTATTCCCTGATGGACCTTCCTGGATGCCATATGTCTTCTGCCTGGACCCACTTCTGCTGCCTGACTTTTGTTTCTGAGCTTGGATGGGGATTTAACCTGGTTTAGCTGTTCTTCAGCTGTCCATCCTAGGATTATAATTTGGTGGCAAAATAATAAGATGTCCAGAATGTCCATTAGGCTTATTAGAACATTTTAAAAAAATAATAATTTAAAGCAAAACAACAAAAAAATTGTAATTTTAGTTCTTTTTGGTGTTGGCTCTGTATTCCTAGGTCAGTGATGGTGAACCTTTTCAGCACCGAGTGCTGAAAAGTTTGTGGGGGAAATGTTGCGCATGCGTGCTCAAGGCCACGCTCCTGAAAAGCCAAATTTCCGAGTTATAGCATTCATGCGCACCCGACCATCAGCTGGCTGGTGCGCATGCCCAGGCTGGTTTTTGGCACTGCCGCGCGCACAAAGGGATTGCGCTCCGGAAAAGCTGAACTTCTGGGTTCTGGCACACATGTGCACCCGACAATCGGCTGGCATGCATGCATACACACACACCAGTTTTCGCCCTGGCATGCACGCGAAGGACAGCTGATTGCCATGCGCGCATGCATACCAGAAACCCAGAAGATAAACAGGCAACGCTGCGCATGCCAGGCGACGTGGCCTTGTGTGCCACTTTGGGCACATGTGCCACAGGTTCACCATCACGGCCCTTGAAAACTGAGTGGGTACCTTCACCTCTTCATTTGGATTAAGGTTTGGTCCATTGTTTCTCAACCTTGGCAACTCCTTGATATGTGGACTTCAACTCCCAGAAATCCTCAGCAGTTTGATGGCCACACATCTCAAGAGTCGCTAAGGTTGAGAAATACTGCCTTGCACTGTATGAAGGGTTTGGGCTGAATAAGGGGGGGAGGTGTGAAACAAGGGCTGTGGTGGCCTGCCCCCTCCCTGGAAACACTCAGAGAGGGACTGGATGAACACCTGATGGGGATTCTTACATTGAGCAGATTAGATTAGATGCCTTCAGAGGTTCCTTCTGCCTCATCAATTCTGTGATGTCATGTGGGATGGATTCCAGAAAGGAGAGGGAGTGAGGTGAGCAGGTGGTCCTTGTCACCAAAAGCTGTTCACCTGGGCCCTCCTTTGCTTCATGTGTCATATCCCCCAAGGATCTGAGCAACATGCTTGCTCTCTTAGCCTTTTTCTGCAATTCTGCACTTCATGTTTGTTTTACTTACTCCTTTAATATGTGTTGAAGATCTAGCATATACTATTTTCATTCATTCATTTTTCCTCCCTCCCTCCCTCCTTTCTTTCTCTCCCTCCCTCCCTCCCTTCCTCCCTTCCTTCCGATTGCAGTTTAGTACTCTGGCATGTGAATTTTCTCGTCTCTTTTTTTCTTTAATCAGATCATTCCTCCCCATTTTTTTTCACAATTTCTCCCTAAATTCAGAATGTATAAAAAAAAAAATATCCAGTTGAGTGTCACATTATGCATTCA
Source organism: Notechis scutatus (assembly GCF_049901735.1). Classification (NCBI taxonomy): domain Eukaryota; kingdom Metazoa; phylum Chordata; class Lepidosauria; order Squamata; family Elapidae; genus Notechis; species Notechis scutatus. The sequence continues at coordinate 25,922,813 of NC_142014.1, read as the reverse complement.
CAGCCCGTAATGGGTCCCAAACCGTTTGTGAATAGTCCCATGGAAGTCTGCCACTGTGTTTTCGGGATAAGGCTGATAAGCACCCACCTTTATCTCCCTTGAAATGCTGCCAATGGCTAAATTGCCAATTAGCTGTACAAGGCCAAACGGAGCACAAAGTCAACACGGAGCTTCAGATTTTAAACTGACCAGAATGAACAAAGTTGCTTCCTGCAAAGGCTCCTGTCCCTTTGCTCCTCCTTTATGTCTTATGGGAGAGGCCAGTCATCTCCAAGCCTTACTCCAAAGTCACCCCTTTTGTCTTAACTGTTCTTGCCTTCTGGTAGCTCTGCGCAAGCGCATACAGGCTCTTCCTGTTCCTCTTGCCTCATGGGTGTCAAATTCTGGAGGCTCTGGAGTCAGCACATAACTCTCAGATGGCCCTGGCCTCATCTCTGTCGGATGCAGATCCCTCGTCCAGGTCCTCCCCAGACTCCATGTTCCTCCCCATGGTCCGACTGCTGCCAGCTCTGCAGGCCTTCGGCAGACCACAACAGAGGGTCAGTACTATCTCTGGTTGGCTGTGGGGTTGATTTGGATTCTGAGGGGCTTGTAAGCTATGTGTAGGCGAATGTAGGTCAATCCCATCAATAGACACGTTGACCCAGTGGTGGACTGCAACTGGTTTAACAAATGGTTTGGTGAGCATGCACACTGCTAAAAAAAAACACTGATTTTAACCTCAACAGCTTACCTTCTAGGGCAGCCCCGGTAAGTAGAACAGCTGAGCATGGAAATATGTGCCATGCGAATCAGCTGAGTTGACAAAGATGAAAATATAGGACAGGATAGGGTGGGTGCAGGTGGGTGGGGCCAGCTGATGGTCGGAACTACTGGTTTGCTAGAACCGGTTTGAACCAGCAGAAGCCCACCACTGTGTTGACCTACATCCAACCTAAGAACTCCTCAGAATACAAATCAACCCCACAGCCAACCAGAGACGGCACCGACCCTCAACCAATCCATGCAAGTCCACCCCAACCAGCACTTCACCCTCCAATGACCCTCAACTGACGTAATCTCCCCATCACAAGACCCTCACTTGACCCACCTGCACCTGAAGTCCTTATAAACAGAAGAAGGTCGACACCCCCTAAACTCTGCTGAAGACGTGGCTCAGCCTGGTAATGAAATGTTCCCTCAAACTTGGGAGACCGAATCTCCACCGTCACACACTAGTCTCTCTTAAGGCAGGGATGTCAAACTCAATTTCATTTGAGGGCCGCATCAGGGTTGTGTTTGACCTTGGGGTGGGCATGGCCAGCTTGATGTCACTCGTATCGGGGGCGCCTGTGGCGGCCTAAGTGCTCTGCCAGTGAAAACGGACTCCCGAGCTCCGTTTTTGTCTGCAACGGCCTCCTGCAACTCTCAGCCAGTAAAAACGGAGCTCAGGAGAGCCGCACGCAGCCCTCCCAAGCTTCATTTTGGCTAGCAGAGGCACCGCCTACTGGTCCTTCACTGTTTCCAGGGTGGACCCGCGGGCCAAATCTAAGCACCCCGTGGGCCGGATCAGGTCCCCCAGCCTTGAGTTTGACACCCCTGCTCCAAAGAGCTGCAAGTCATAACTTGAGAAGGTCTTTGGGAAACCACGTGAGATCAGTGTCCCTGAACCAGCCTTCCCCCTCACAATCTAGGAGTGCTGAGTGCCTGGGAGGAATTTTCTCTTTATTTATTTGTGTTAAATTAAAAAAAAAACTTTATTGAGATTAAAATATTAAAATACAAATATGTTTATAAAGAAAATAAATTTGTACAATTCGCCATCCTTCTTTGACAGTAGAAAAATCTTGGCTATATTCATACATTTCAAATATACATTTCAACAGTTTCTAACTAATCATACACATACACAATTTTTTTATCTTATTTCTAACCTATACATTTCATATTCCTACTATCTATCCATTGATACCAGTTATCTCAAATTGAATAATATTCCGAGTCTTCCTTGTTATTTAATTCTATAGTGAGTTTATCCATTTCTGCACACTCAAAAAGTTTTATGGATTATTAAACAACCTGTCAGTATGGTGGCCATTTTCCAGGCTTGTGCTAGTGCAATTCTCGCTGCCATGTTAATATGTATAATCAACTTTTTAATCTTTTTGGGCTATTTTCCCTTAATGATCCCCAGGAAAAACAATTCAGGCTTCAACTCTATTCGACAGCGGGGGATTTCATTTAACTATTTTTGTATTTTGATCCAATATTTTTTTAATTTCCGGATATAGCCACCAGACATGGAAGAAGGTACATTGCGCTTGTTTACATTTCCAGCAATTAGGGTTTAGATTGGGATACATCTTTGCAAGTCTTGTTGGAGCTAAATGCCAATGGTAAAACATCTTGTATTGGTTTTCTTTATATGCGGCGGATTTTGTTACAGTATAATTTTGGAGTTTTCTCTTTAATCGGGAGCCAAGCACGGACAGCCATGCAGCTCCTCAACTGACCTTGGTGATCCAGCTTCCAAGCAAGCCCTGCTCCTAGACTCTCCCATCCTGAGCTCCCCATAAAGATATTTTGCCACTAGAACTTTAAGAGCGGTTGGTAGAAAATTTCCCCTTTGCGCACGGAAAGGACGCAGCAGCAGCTGCTGGGGTCACCGATTGACCTGAGGCTCTTTTACTGCTGCGGCATGAAATGCCATAGGTGAGTGTTTAGCATATCTCCACTGTTGAGTTCTGTTGCCATAAATACTCGGTTTAGATATCACCGGTTTGCTAAAACCCAGGGAATGTGAAGTTTACCTTCGGACAATGGACGAAAAATGGTGAACAGTAACTTGGTGGAGATCTGTGAAGGGTTTCCACAGAGAGTATCAGAAGGATTTAAGAGATTTAACAGAATAACAGAGTTTGAAGGGATCTTTGGAGGTCATCTAGCCCAACCCCTCCACCCAAGCAGGAGACCCTTACACCATTTCTGACAAATGGCAGTCTGGTTTCTTCTTGAAAGCCTCCAGTGATCATGGTACCACCACTGCTTCAGCGGATTTGCAAGGTTTTTCCTGGCTATTTTAAGAGCCTGAGTGCCCGGCCCTCACATTTGATTGGTATTCAGGTTTGATTGGCAATCAAATAAATGTGTCTCTTTCTGTCAGCAAAGGCAAGGTAGAATGAAGTTTTAAGCTACTTGGGATATTTTCTCACCTTTTGTAAGGTAAGGGATGCTTCTCTCTGGTTGATAACAGATCCACTTAAACCTAAGCCTGTCTTGAAATAACAGAATAACAGAGTTGGATGGGACTTCGGAGGTCTTCTAGTTTAACCCCCTGCACAAGCAGAAGACCCTCTGTCATTGCAGAGAAATGGTTGTCCAGGTCTCTTCTTAAAAGCCTTCAGTGATGGAGCACCCACAACTTCTGAAGGCAAAGTTGTTCCACTGATTGATTGTTCTCGCTGTCAGGAAATTTCTCCTTAATTCTGGATTGGTTTTCTCCTTGATTAATTTCCATCCATTGCTTTTTGTGCAAAGTACCTGAAGGCAGGACAGGAAGCAAAGGATGGAAACAAATCAAGGAGAGAACCAACCTTCAAAAATTAGGGTATGACAAAAAGGTTTATCTATTATATTTAGTCTGTAGCGAATAGGGTCAGCCCCATTACCTGTTTTGTCAGGTACAATGGTAATATCTAATCTGTCAAAATAGGTAACCAAAAAGTGATGCCAGCGTTGAACTATTCTTAACCAACTGCTTGGGCTTTGTCCCCATTTAGATGATCAATCAACTGTGGTTTTCAGAGATGAAGTAACAACTCTGTTAGTGGCACAAATTCCAACAGGAAGAAAGAATCATTATTGATTCTTAATGATACATTAATTGAAAAAAAGCTTCCCAGGCCATATGCAACCAATTATTGAGCATTCTGTTGTGTTTATTATATATTAAAATCAAATGAGACATATAGAGATTGCTTAAAACAACCTTTATGGAAGAATATCTGTGGAGATTCTCTGTCATCCAGGTCATGGTTGTCCCAAAGATGCTTTTTTCAAGAGGCAACTGGACTTTCTGGTTTTTTCTTTAAAGATGTTTCGCTTCTCATCCAAGAAGCTTCTTCAGCTCTGACCTCCTTCTGAGAGTTGATGAAGCTTCTTGGATGAGAAGCGAAACATCTTCAAAGAAAAAATGAGAAAACCCAGTTGCCTCTTGAAAAAAAAAACACCTTTGGGACTTTATGGAAGAACAGAATGCTTTCACTTGGAGATGCAGTATAGAGGAGAAGGAGGGGCAGAACTGGAGGTGGAGTCAAAAGAAGCATCAGCCTAGAATCAACTACATAGTCACAAATGGACTAAAGCTAAAGGGACTAAGTCCAACCCCCTCTTGTATTCTGTTGATCCTTATCTAAACATTGAGTAGGTTCCTATGCACAGGCATGAATAATAAATCAGTTTAATTGGAACTTCACGTGCAGTCCTGGTCTTTTCATGCCTGACAACTAGCCTTTGTTTGCTTAAGACAGAGTGATGATATCCTAGAGCAGAGCTCACTGGTTCATTTATCATCTCCATAATGGGAATGGTCTGCTCAGTTATGCTGGGGTGGGCTCCCACAGTCAGAGGAACAGCTTATTCTTTGGGGGTGGTTTTACGATCACCTCTTGAGTTACTGAAGCCACAGATTAACCTGACTTGCATTGTAAAATTCTCCTGCTTCAGGTTTAGAAAAATCTGATTTGTTCTTCACTCTAGATTTGAATATTCAGGTCCCTTAATGTATCACTTCCTGTTCACTTACCCTGCCTTGAAAGATGCAGGTCCGAACATTTTGTGCCCCGGTGTGATCGTCGCAGGCTAGCTGGGTGTCCTCGCGTGCTTGTCTTCCAATGTGACCTATGCCACCATCTTCTAGCAAGGCCCTTCCGAAGTCTGTATAGAACAAACAGTGTGCAAGTTTGACATCAGGACTCAAAAACAGGATGAAAGAATATTTTAATCTCCTAAGGCACTTTATTGCAGACCCCAAAGTTGTCGTTTTGGAAAAAGGAGAATGTAACAGCATCTTTCTGTCAGAGATTGCTGAACATCCAAAGGTTTCAGGCAATCCCAAAGGGAGCTTCTGTTGGAAGAAATATCCAGGTCCAGTTTCAAGCCAGGAGAAAGGCACTGGAGACAAAATGGAGGCTGGAGGATTATTGGAAAGAGGGCCCATTTATTGATGAAGCAGAACCACCAAGCACGTGGTTCTGGGCACCTGACCACATGGAGTTGAGAGGTTTTTTTTAATACCTTCTTTGGGCGTTGTTCCTGTTCCTGTGCAAGAACATGTCCTCTATATTCTAATATTGGCTGTTGTCAGATTCCTATGGGGTCATGTAGGGGTCATAGTTGGCTCTATAGGCAAAAGAGGGAATGCAAATCCTAAGTGCTTGTCTGAGCTAATCTGGTCAGCCTCTGGTTTATTGTTTTTCAGTTCTAAGGCTTCTGTGACTTTGAAGGGGTAGAGGGGCTTGTGTTGCTGGCTTTCATCCTGTGTTGGATCTTGGGTGAGGGGCTGCTTCTAATCCTATCCTGCCTTTGTTCAAACTTTGCCGCAGGGAGTTTCAAAATCTCCTGTCTTGAATTGATTACCAAATCTGCATTTCTAAAAGCAGGCCCTCCTTAGTTTCTGCTTGGGGTCAGGGAGGCTGGGGCTGGTTTTAAGAGCCTATTTTTCCATTTCTCCCTTTGGGGAAATATAATACCTTGCCTTTTTTAAAAAAATATCCCTCAAAATATTTCATTCTTCTAGGAGGAGTGTGTGTGGCTTTCCACACTCTCCACAAACATAAAGGGGTTTTAGCACATTGCAGTATATAATCTACAGCAGGGGTGGGCAATTTAATTTCCCCCCCGGAGCAACATGAGAAACCAGGACCGTTGTGGAGGGCCAAACCAATAAACGCTCTGAACATGCATGAACTTAAAAGAAAAAAAAAGGAAGCCATTGCCTTCAGAATAAAAGCTATGCAGTTGTACAGGTAGTCCTCGACTTACAGCCGTTCATTTTGTGGCCGTCTGAAGTTACATCGGCACTGAAAAAAGCGACGACTGGTTTTTTTCATGCTTACAACTGTTTGCAGCCTCCCCACGGTCACGTGATCAAAATTCAGATGCTCAGCAACTGACTCGTATTTATGACAGTCTCAGTGTCCCGATGATCCCTCTTTTGTGACCTTTCCGACCAGCAAAACTCAACTTCAACGACCGTGTTAACTAACTGAAGAGTTGCTAAGTGAATCGTTGCAGTTTGTAAGTTAGCAACCCGGTTGTTAAGTGACCCCCGGGACGCTGCGTCCGTCCGATGTATGTATGCCAGTTGCCAAGCATCCGAAATTTGGCCACGTGATCATGGAGATGCTGGAGCAGTGTGAAAAATGGTCATAATTCACTTTTTCTTGTAACTTTGAATGGTCGCTAAATGAACTGTTATAAGTCGAGGACACCTGTACTATTTCAGGCAAATGACTGTCCAATCTCTTCTTAAAAGCCTCCATTGTTGGAGAATCCACAACTTCTGGAGGCAAGTTGTTCCACTGATTAATAGTTCTGTCTGGAAATTTCTCCTTAGTTCTAGGTTGCTTCTCTCCTTTCCACTCATGGCTTCTTGTCCTTTGGAGAATAGCTTGACTCCCTCTTCTTTGTGGCAGCCCCTGAGATATCGGAATACTGCTATCATGTCACCCCTAGTCCTTCTTTTCATTAAACCTGACATACCCAGTTCCTGCAATTATTTTTCATAAGTTTTAGCCTCCTGTCCCCTAATCATCTTTGTTGCTCTTCTCTGCACTCTTTCTTGTAAAAAAAATCTCACTTTTGGCAGTGATTTGACCATTCCAACAATGCTAGTTCGGATGTGTTAAGCATTTATTCACACGGTTCAGTGTGTTCAGTGCAGACAGCTTTGCTAATGTGTTCTGTAATCATGTGATTTGCCAGACCCACATTAAGCCAATGTTGCATAAAGCGCCCAGGGCAGGGAGGAAGGAAAAAGTGCTGGTTTCGTTAATACTGTACGCAATCCCTTAAATTGCCTTGGACAATCATTTTACCTGACATCGTAAACCAGGGGTTGGCAACCCGCGGCTCTGGAGCGGCATGTGGCTCTTTCATTCCCTCTGCTGCGGCTCCACAATGGATAGGACTTTCAGTTAGGACTGGTAGAGGAAACAGGACGCCGTGCTAGGGGGAGACTCTATGGTGGGAGAACCGGATTTCCGGTCAGCTCCAGAATTGAACAGGGGGCTTCTGGTTAGGACCTTTGTGGCTCTTTTGAGTGTTTAAGGTTGCTGATTCCTGTCCTAGACTAAGGGTATGGCAAAACTCTCTATTTCCCAAATGACATGGTCACTGGAACAATGATTTCCTGCGGTCTCAATGGGACCTTCGTTTACTGGAGATGGCAGAGACCCTCACTTCTCTTCCACACTTTTCTCTTCTCCTCCCCTCTGTTTCCTACTATTTGCTTTTGTATTTTATACCATAAAAAACTAATAAAGAAAAGATGCAGAGACCCTAGATAGAATGCAGAGGAAAAACAACAAAAACGATAAAAGTTCTGGACGCTAAATCATATGATGAGTGGTTGAGGGAGCTAGGTAGGTCTACCCTATTGAAGAGAAGGATTAGCGGGGACTCTCTTCCAGTATTTGAGGGGCTGGCACAGAGAAGAGGGGCGAGTCCACTTATTCTCCAAAGCACCAGAAAGCAGGACAAGAAGCAGTGGGTGGAAGCTCACCAAAGAGAGATCCAACCTAGAAGTCAGGAGAAATTTCCTGAGTGGACTATCTTGCTTTCTAGAGTTGTGGGTGCTCCATCATTGGGGTCTTCTCCAAAAAACAAAAAAAAAAAAAGTCAGTTGTATTCACTTAACAACTGCAGTGCTTGTTTAATGACTGCCACAAAAAATTGGGGGTGTAAAATTGGGGGTGGTTGCCTGGTAACTGCTTAATGACTGTCACAACTAAAATTGCAGGTTTAATTATAGTTGTAAGACAAGGTCTGTCTCTCTTTATTATGTATCTATGTATGAATGTATGCATGCATATATCTGTCTATTTATCTATCTACCTACCTATCATCCATCCACCCACCCATCTACTTATCTACCTAGCTATCCACCTATCATCTATCTATCTACCTGTCATCCACCCATCTATCCATCCATCCATCCATCCATCTACCTATCTATCATCTATCTATCTATCTATCTATCTATCTATCTATCTATCTATCTATCTATCTATCTATCTATCTATCTATCTATCATCTACTTATCTACCTATCAATCCATCCATCTGTTTACCTATCTACCTACCATCCATTGTCTGTCTCTGTCTGTCTGTCTGTCTGTCTGTCTATCTATCTATCTATCTATCTATCTATCTATCTATCTATCTATCTACTACTTATCTACCGACCTACCTATCTACCTATCATCCATCCATCTACTTACCTACCTACCTATCATCTATCTATCTGTCATCTACCTACCATACCTATCATCCATCATCTTTATACCTACCACCATTGTCTGTCTGTCTGCTTTGTTGTTATTATTTATTATTATTTTTACTTATCCACCCCCAACTTACCCACCCCCCCACCCCCACAACCAACCCCCCACCCACCCCCCCACCAAACAAACAAAACACAACCAAACACCAACAACCCACCCATCCCCGGATGGTAGGTGGTATCTGTCTTATGAAGTAGTGCACAAGTCCTAAATGGAAACCCTCTGAGATTCCTTCTTGACATTCACCAATTCAAGTGTTCCAAAAAAAATAAAGAAAGGAAGTATGTTCTAATCTGTTAATAAATCCTAATATTATGCCAGTAAATTGGATTGATTTCCCTTCGCTTTCCTCCCCCTCTCTTTCTCCTGAACAAAATATCATTTGATAAAGAAAAAGAAAAGTAGAAAAAGAAAAATTGCTCTCCAGGCAGATTCAGCGCTGCCTGCTTATTGCATAAAAACCACAATCTCTTTGAAAAAGGGGGAAGAAAGATAAGAGGGAGCCAAACGACTTGTGCGTGGTGGAGCAGAGAGAATTGATTGCCAGCTCCCTTGCTAGGTTGCCTTTCTCTCAGATATAGAACGGCTTCACTAACCGAAGACAGCTTGGTGGGTCAGCAAAAAAGACGATAACCTTGACAAAGCCAGAAGGAATGTTTAATGAAGGGGGTATTTCAAAGGCTTGGCTCAGCAGCCATTATAGAAATATAAAATCCGAGAGCTGTGGAGGCCAAAGAGGCCAGCGGTTCTGACCACCACCTCCTCAGCGTGGAAATCTCAGACAGATGGGCCTTTAGGTCTACACTTCTTTGTGGTTCCACACAGTCAAGCAGTTCAGGCTGTTAGGAAAGATTTTGTTTGGTTTTAACCTTCCTTTGCAAACGGAACTTCCAACCAGGGGTGGGCTTCAAATTTTTTAGCAAGGGGTTCACTGCCCGGTTGCTGGGTGGGCATGGTCTAGCTGGCCTCCTGCACCATGGCCGGGGGGCATTTTTGCCTTCCCCGGACTCCAGAGGCTTTCCTCGAGCCTCCGGGAAGGCAAAAATGACCTCCCAGGGCTCCGAAGGCTCTCTGGAAGCCGGAAATGGGGCCACGAACTTCCGGGATGCCTATTTTTCACCCTCTCCAAGCCTCCGTGCGCGCCCTGCACTTACCTGCCCCCAAAACGGGCTGCGTGGGGACTCCTGGGAGGGGCAGGGTGGGCGGGGCCAGCCAGGAGTGGGATTTGGGGGGTTCTCTGAACCGCCCAGAATCTTAGCTAGGGGCTCTCCCGAACCCCTGCAAATGCCCAGCAGCCCAGCCCTGCCTTTCTGTAAGCGTAATCCATGATTCCACGTCTCCCTTTATGAGACCTTGGGGAAAAGGTCTTGACCTTCTACCAGACTTCATTTCAAGTATTAAAAGGGTATCCCCCCCCTAATATCCTCAGTCCTTTTCCCTCAAGGCTAATTACGTCCCAATTCCTTCTATCTTCCCTTTGAATCCGCTGGGCACTCCCGTTCAACCCAGCCTCCCAACCACAAAGTGAAAGTTGGCAACTGGATGTAAATTTTCCACTAGGTAAAGGTTCCCCTCGCACGTAAGTGCTAGTCGTTTCTGGCTCTACGGGGCAGTGTTCATCTCCGTTACAAAGTTGAAGAGCCAGCGCTGTCCGAAGACGTCTCCGCGGTCATGTGGCCGGTAGGACTAAATGTCGAAGGCTCACGGAATCAAAGGGGTCCCTATTTTTCTACTTGCATTTTTATGTGCTTTCCAACTGCTAGTTTGGTAGAAGCTGGGACAAGTAACGGGAGCTCACTCCGTTATGCGGTGCTAGGGATTTGAACAGTGGTGGTATGCCGAACCGGTAGCAAAAGCCTCAGCTGAGAGGAGAAAGAAGAGAAAAGTGCAGGATTGGCCCTCCCACCGGCCCCTGCGCTTTTCTTTATCCTCACAGGTAATTGGCGCTGCAGGCCTCAGCTGCATGCTTTTTTTACATGCTTTCAAATTGCAAGGTTGGCAGAAGCTGGGACAAGTAACGGGAGTCATTCCGTTATGAGGTGCTAGGGATTCGAACCACTGAACTGCCGAGCTTTCTGATCGACAAGCTCAGCGTCTTAGCCACTGAGCCACCGCGTTCACTAGCAGTGGCCTTTTGAGGAGGGAGGGGGAAAGACCTCCACCCCCTGAAGGTAAAGTGGGACCTCTCCCCAGCTCTCTAAGGAGAATTTATCACCACCGACACCCAACCGCATGTCAGCTCTTGGAAAGTCTTGGCCAACCACAACAGAGGTGGCTGACCTATCAGCCCTCCAAGGCCAAGAGTCACTTCTGTAGGCTCGACAAAAGAAACTAGCTCCTTTTCTGACCCACCTCCAGCTCCTTTTTCTCATCATCTTCTCTTGCCCCAGGATCCTGCTTTTATCTCCACTCTGAATTTATTTAGCACGGGGTTAGAGAATTTATAATGTCATCGCAATAAAAATCAGCTGTCTCTGGCTACAATGCCAGTCCAAAAATATTTGGCTCCTCTGCCAAGAGTTTCAAATCAGCTTGGCAAGTTTCTAATTTTAAACGCCGGTAGCAGGAAGAGAGAGACTCCTTCAGGTTTTTTTTCCCCCTCCATGCATGCAAAAACACGAAGAATGCTTTCGGTTTAGAACAGTGCAATCCAGAGAAGTCAGCTGGAGGAGGGTTATTCAGGGGAGCAGAGACCGAATGGTGTTTTCCCCATGTTTGCTGCAGCCGTCTTACTACTTCTAAGTTTGGGAAATCACATCAAAACATTTTTTAAATGCAATTTCCAACACTTGCCGCCTTCCAGATGTTGGAAGACATCTAGAAATTCTGGGCTTTGCCAACCTGGTATGTTTGGATTGGAAGCTGCTTGGAAGAGTCTGTTTTAAAGTTTGGAAACTGCAGAGGAAGAGGAGGAGGATGGCATTATGATGGTCCATGGTAACATCAGTGCTAGAAGGGAGTAGGGTTTGTGGAATGGAGGAGGAAGACTCTGGGGTCCTTGGTGCTCTCCTTGCAGATGTTTCATTACCCCAAACTAGGTAACCTCATCAGTACTAGAAGTGAGTAGGGTTTGTGGAATGGAAGAGGAGGAGCAGGAGCAGGAGGAGGAGGATGGCAGCATTGTGTGGGTCCATGGTGCTCTCTGAGCTTAGTTATTTTCTCGCAGACGTTTCATGACCCAGGTAGGTAACATTATCAGTGCTAGTAAAGAGTGGGCCTTGCAGAGTGGTGGTGGAGGAGGAAGAGGAGGAAAATCTTGTACTTAGCAATAGCTCCTAGACTTATACACTGCTCTTTAGTGTTTTACAGCAGTGTTTCGCTATCTTGGCAAGTTTCAGTGGGTGAACTTCAACTCCCAGAATTCCCCAGGCAGCTAAGCTTAAACTTGCTAACGTTGATAAACACTCCTTTAAAGCCCTCTCTAAGCGATTTACAAAGTCAGCCTATTGCCCCCAATCTGGCTCCTCATTTTACCTGCCTCGGAAGGATGGAACTTTTCTAAACTTGCAGACAAAAGTGCCTAAAATCTGTGCATTTTTGTCACGGTTAACTTGGATAGTTGGTCACCATGCTGCTTCTCGTCCATACATGTAACATGATATATATATATATATATATATATATATATATATATATATATATATATATATGAATGAATGATGAGGAATATCACATTTCTAGATAATCATCCGCCATCTGTTTAGGACTGTGCATTAAAATAAAAGTGAATTAATTAAGAAGCACATTTCAAGAAGGAGGAATTGGGAATTGAGTCAGTGATCCTGTACCCCCCCCAAAGCCCCTCCCACAACCAGCACTGACTTTTTCCCAGCCCCCAAAACCAGCTGAGCTTCTTTAAGGCCTCTCAGTATGTTGAAAGGGAGGGGGCATAGTTGCTGAGGGCAACCAGATCTGTCTTGCCAAAATCCCCCAAAGGAACAGAGGATTGGCATTTTCTATATACCACTGGTGTCATCAAGTGATGGACTGGATGTTGGCATCCAAATCTGGTCACTTGATCTTTCTAGTGGAATACAGAATAACAGAGTTGGAGGGACCTTGGAGGTCTTCTGGTCCAGCCCTCTGCTCAAGCAGGAGACACTCTCTATCATTTCAGACAAACGGCTGTCCAGTCTTTTCTTAAAAGCCTCCAGTGATGAAGCAACCCACAACTTCTGGAGGCAAGTCGTTCCACTAGTTAATTGTCCTCAATGTCAGGAAAATTTCTCCTTAGTTCTAGGTTGTTTCTCTCCTTGATTAGTTTCTATCCATTGCTTCTTGCCTTGCCTTTGGTGCTTTGGAAAATAAATCGATCCCCCTCTTCTTTGTGGCAACCCTTCAAATATTAGAACATTGCTATCATGTCACCCCTGGTCCTTCTTTTCATTAAACTAGACATACCCAATTCCTGCAGCTCTTCTTCGTAGGTTTTAGCCTCCAGCCTCCTAATCATCGTTGTTGCTTTTCTCTGCACTCTTTCCAGAGTATTTTTTTATATCGTAATCCCTAAAACTGGATGCAGTATTCTAAAGGTGGTCTTACCAAGGCATTATAAAGCGGTTCCAACACTTCCTATGATCTGGATTCTATCCCTCTGTTAATGCAGCCTAGTATTGCTTTGGGGTTTTTTGTTTTTTTGTGGCTGCAGCAGATGCCTCGCTGATATGTAATTGATTGTCTACTAAGACAACAAGATCTCTGTAGCAGTTAATGGCTATTGAGCTGGGTTGCATCTACTCTGCATTTGTCCATTTGGTTTTTCTTGCCTAAAGTGCAAAACCCTGATGTAGGCAAGATATGATGGTCACTTAGTCAAGATACGATGCTCAAGCAGGGGACCCTATATACCTGGATGGCGAACCTATGACACGCATGCCACTGGTGGCACGCAGAGCCATTTGTGCCAGCATGCGAGCTGCAGGCAAACTTTGGCACGCATCACAGCTGATTTTCGGCTGGTTTGAGGCCTTTTTTGGCCTCCCAAAGGCTTGAGGAAGGTTTCTGCAGGCTTCCACAAGCTTTGCAAGCTAAAAACTAGCCCCATTTCATCACTTCCTGTTTTTCCGAAAATACCGGAAGTGACAAGACGGGGCTAGTTTTTGGCCTGCAAAGCCTGCAGAAGCCTTCCTCAAGCCTCTGGGAGGCAAAAAAAGGACTCAAACCGGCCGAAAATCAGCTGTGAGGCACAGTGCAGGTAAGGGGGCGGTGGGGGTGAGGATTGCGCACGCATGTGTAAGGGCTGTGGGGGGAGTGCGCATTGCCTTCTGGGTGCTGGCATGCGACCGTGCAAGCGCGCGCACAATTTTTGACACAGGAGCCACCACTACTATACCATGGGTGTCAAACTAGAGGCCTGCAGGCTGAATCTGGCTTGCAATGTGGTTGGATCCGGCCCGCAGGGCTGTCCTGGAAAATGTTAGGGGCCAACCCATGTCGCTTCAGCCCGGTCTACTCAATGAGAAACATTGGACCAGCAGTTTGGGGAGTGGCTTCAAGCTGGCCATGCCCACCCAGTTGGCCATGCCCACCCCAATCAGCCACGCCCAGTGAGTAGCATCAAGCTGGCCACACCCAGCCAATCAGCCATGCCCACCCGGTTCCCCCGAGGTCAACCACAGACCTAATGTGGCCCTCAGTGAAATTGAGCTTGACACCCCTGCCCTGTACTATTCCAGACAAATGGTCTTTTCTTAAAAAACTCCAAGTGTTGGAGTACTCAACTGTTGGGAAATTGTCAGCAGGCCCACCATGGTGAAGGACCAAGTGGCATCTCCCTCCTCTCACCAGCCCAAGCACCCGTTTCCTACCAGCCTCTGTGGCAAAGGGCAAGGGCACAAGGTTTTTTCCCCCTTCTTCATCCCTTCTCCCTCTTTTCTGTCTCTCTTTTTGTTCAGCTGCCTTAAGAAAGTTCAAAACATTCTCAAAGATCCATCTCATCCTGGGCACCCTTTTTTTTTTTTAACTATTACCATCTGGCAGACGGTACAGGATAATAAAAACAAGGACAAATAGGCTGAAAAACAGCTTCTATCCCAGGGCAGTAATTCTATTGAATTCTACTATAGAGTGCAATATAGAGTGCAATATGAATGCAATATCAGGGGGTTTCAGTTCAATGTATAGAATGTGAAGGATGTGTGTTTAAATTTTTTTTATGTATAATGTACACTGAAGATGGCATTTAATTTCATTGTACGAGGTGCAATGACAATAAAGTAAACTAACCTCTCACCAGCTCAAGTGCCCGTCTCCTACCACTCTACCTACCTACCTACCTGTCATCTATTTATCTACCTACCCACTTACCTACTTACCTACCACCTACCTACCTACCTATCATCTATTTACCTACCTACTTACCTACCTACCACCTACCTACCTATCATCTATTTATCTACCTACCCACTTACCTACTTACCATCATCTACCCACCTACCCATCATCTATTTACCTACCTACTTACCTACCTACCACCCACCTACCTATCATCTATTTATCTACCTACCAATTTCCACCTTACCTACTTACCTATCATCTACCTACCTACCTATCTATTTACCTACCTACTTACCTACCTACCTATCTACCTACCTACCCATCATCTATTTATCTGCCTACCTACCAATCATCTATCCATCCATCGTCTATCTATCCATGCATCCATCTATCTACCTACCTACCTATCATCTATTTATCTGCCTACCTACCTACCTTCCTATCTATCCATCCATCGTCTAGCAATCATCTATCCATCCATCTACCTACCTACTTATCATCTATCCATCCATCATCCATCTACCTACCTAGCTTCCTACCATGTTTTCTTTTTAGGTAATTAGGGGGTGGTAGGAGGTATCTGTCTTATGAAGTAGTGCATAAGTGCACAATGACAATTAAGTAAACTAACTAACTCCTCTCACCAGCCCAAGTGCCCGTCTCCTACCAGTCTGTGTGGCAAAGGGCAAAGGCACAACGCTTCCCCCCACCCTTTCTCATCCCTTCTCTCTCTCTCTTGTCTCTCTTTTTGTTCAGCTCTGCGGCTGTGGGCTCCTGGGAGTGGGAATATGGCTCTCAGTATCCCAAGGAAACTTCGCCACGTTTTCTCCCACATTCCCGTCGCTGTCGGCTGCCAACCTGGTCATCGCCATCGGGTCCATTGTCATGGTGACCGCTTTCCTGGGCTGTTTGGGTGCCATCAAAGAAAACAAGTGCCTGCTTTTAAGCGTAGGTTGGATCTGCTGTTCGGGGTTTCTGTTCCATGCCAGGGACTTGAAAAATTGCTTTTTCTCTTTCTTTTTTTGCTCCCAAAGCCTCCCATCACAACACAGATAATCCTCGATTTACAGCAGTTCCTTTAGTGACAAAGATACAATAGGACTGAAAAAAAGTGACTTATGGCTGTTTTTCACACTTAACGACCGTTGCAGTGTCCCCATGGTCACTTGATGAAAACTCAGCTCGGCAATGAACTCATATTTATGACGGTTGCAGTCTCCCAGTGTCACGTGATCCCCTTTTATGACCTTCTGACAAAAAAAGGCAATGAGGAAGCCTGATTCACTTAGCAACCACATTACTAACTTGACAACTGGAGTGATTTGCTTAATAACGGTGGCAGGAAAGGTCACACAGTGGAGCAAAATGTTTCTTGCTTAGCAACAGAAATTTCAGAGGTGGCATTCAGCAGGTTCTGACCAGTTCTGGAGAACCAGTAGTGGAAATTTCGAGTTGTTCGGAGAACCGGCAAATCCCACCTCTGACTGGCCCTGCCAACCCCATCTATTCCCTACCTCCCATTGAGTCCCAGCTGATGGGCTGGGTCTTCTTTGGTTGCCCTGCACAGGAGAACGGAACTGGAAAGCAGGTTAGTGGGGTGGGGAGGGAATGGGGATTTTGCAGTATCCTTCCCTGCCACGCCCACTAAGTCGCGCCCACAGAACTGGTAGTAAAAAAAATTGAATCCCACCACTGAGAAATTTGGGGCCCAATTGAGGTCATAAGTTGAGAACTACCCATAAAAGTTTGACAACCGAACCCCGTGATCAGTGAAAGTGAACTTAGTGAAAGTGAACCTTTTTTATTTTTTTATTTTTTATATGTAAATTGGATTGTTCATAGTTTTTCTTTTGCCCATCTCATTCCTTGGCTAAAATAGCTGAACTTAACATTGTAAGAATCTTGAAACAGCTATTGGTGCACACCAGCTTGGTTACAGTTACTTTATCTTAATTTGTTTATTAGTTTTACCGTCTAACCAGATTCAGATAACAGATCATCAGAGTTGGAAGGGACCTTGTAGGTCATCTAGTCCAACCCCCTGCCCAAGCAAGAGACCCTACACCATTTCTGACAAATGGCCCTCCAGTCTCTTCTTGAAAGCTTCCAGTGATGAAGCTCCCACAATTTCCGAGGGCAACTTCTGTTCCGTGGGTTGATTGCTCTCCCTGTCAGAAAGTTTCTCCTTATTTCCAGGTTGAATCTCTCCTTGTTCAGTTTCCATCCATTATTCCTTGCCTGGCCTTCAGGTGCTTTAGAAAACAGTTTGATCTCCTCCTCTCTGTGGCAGCCCCTCAAATATTGGAAGACTGTTATCCTGTCTGCCCTGGTCCTTCTCTTCACTAGACTAACCATGCCCAGTTCCTGTAACCGTTCTTCATATGTTTTAGCCTCCAGTCCCTTAGATTCAAACACATCAAGAATTAAGAAATTCACCTCCAGCTTCTTAAAGAACTTTATGAAATTCCAGGAGAAAGAACCCTAAAGTGTAGAAGATCCCAGTTTAAGGCTATGGGGACACTCTTAACAAACTTCACAGTACAGGTCATCCTTGACTTATAACCATAAGAGCCCAAAGTTTCTGTTGCTAAGCAAGACTGTTCAGTGAGTTTTGCCCCATTTTACAACTTCCCTTGCCACTGTTACTAAGAGAATCGCTGCAGTTGTTAAGTTAGTAACATGGTCGTTGAGTGAATTTGGCTTCCCCCGTTGACTTTGCTGGTTATAAGGTCACAAAAGAGGATCATGTGGGCCCGGGAACCGTCATAAATGTGAATAATTTGCCAAGTGCCTGAATTTTGATCACGTGACCATGGGGATGCTGCAGTGGTCGTAAGTGTGAAAAATGGTCATAAGTCCTGTTTTCAGTGCTGTTGCAACTTTGAATGGTCACTAAATCAATTGTAAGTCAAGGACTACCCTGATTACCCGAAAATACGACCTACCCTGAAAGTAAGTCCTAGCTTGATTTTTACATGTGTGCGCAATATAAGCCCTACCTGTCGGGATTCCAGCAGTTACCCCAATTGAATCATGAGTCTTGACCCAAACTTCAAGAGGACTTATTGGGAGTTAAAATGTCTGGCACTGCTCCCAAATAAGCCCTAATTAAAATCCTGCCCACTAGCTAGGGTGGGGATGTGGGGAGGTGGAGCTGCCCTACTCTTTACCTTTGGATAGTGGTAGCCAGGCCTCGCACACCCCGACACCTGCCTTGCCGGCCCATTTCTTCTGCAGTTGGCAAGGCTGGCAAGGCTTTCCTGAAGGCCTCTGGAGCTGACAACAAAGCTCTGGATCGATCAAAAGCTCTGTTATTGGCTGCAGTGGCCTTCAGGAAAGCCTTGATGGCCACAGAAGAAGAAGTTCCTGAAGGCCTCTGACAGCGAAGAGGAGGCCAGAGGTGACACGCACAAGTGAGGTTAGTCAGTAGATGACATCCCCCGAAAATAAGACCTGGTGTCTTTTTTGGTGGCAAAAAAATATAAGACAAGTTCATATTTTCGGGGAAGCACGGTACCTGTATGAGTTCTGGCAAGGTAGTGCCTGATATAAACTGGTTAATCCTCATGGTAGCCAGGGCACCAACTGCAAAAGAGGCTGGCCACCTCACTGCCACTTTCTCGACCATCGGTGGCTCCCAAGTTGCCTTCAAAGGCTACGCTTGTTTGAGCACGTTACAGCAATCGAAGCGATCACGGTGTCTATGGAGATTCTCAGTCACCCAGGTCATGGCTGTCCCAAAAGCGCTTTTCCAAGAGGCAACTGGACTTTCTGGTTTTTTTTTATTTGAAGACATTTTGCTTCTCGTTCCAAGAAGCTCCTTCAGCTCTGACTGGATGGTGGGGAATGGAAGGATTTACACGCCTGGCAGACAGCTGGTCATTTGCATCCTTTTTAGAGAGTCGTTGAGGCTACCTGCAGACAGCAAAGTCCAGATTTTGGACAGAGAGGACCGCTGGTTTGAAAGAGGCCGTCTGTGTCAAAACTGAACAGCCCTCCCTCAACAGAGAGGGAGGAATACAATACCATCTTTCTCCAATCTACAACACAGTCCTTTCAGCCCTTCCAAGAAGGCTCCACATACCCATTATGCACCACTCAGGTGACCCTGAGGACACAGATAAACCTCCAAGTGGCCTCAATGACTCTCTAAAAAGGATGCAAATGACCAGCTGTCTATAAATTCTTCTATTTCCCCATCATCCAGTCAGAGCTGAAGGAACTTCTGGGATGAGAAATGAAACGTCTTCAAAGGAAAACATAACACCAGGAAGTCCAGTTGAAAAAGCACTTTGGGGACACCTAATCAAGAGTTGGATTTGCCATCACGGAGGCTTTCGGTCCTAGGTGGAATCAGAACTGGTCAGGCAGTTGAAGCTGGACACAGCTTCCCCCCCCAACTCATAACCTCCAGCTGTGATTGAAGCAGGAGCTATTAGCCCAAGAAGACACATACTGATCACAGTCCAGCTGCCGTGGGGGAATTGTGACCCCATTTCAGCAACCCGCTGCACAGATCTTCCAGGCCACGTGATGATGGGCCCCAGCTGTCTGAAGTAGGGGTGGGTGGGTGGGTGGGATTTAATCAGAGCTCATTTCCCTTGTTGTTTTGATTATCTCTAAGTAGGTTAATGTGACTATTCAGCTCGTGTTTTCCTACCCAGCGATATCATTGACATGAGGTTTTCCAAACCCTTTCCCGTTCTCTGATTTTGACCCTCCACTCTCTTCCTGTTGTCCTTTCTTTCAGTTTTTTGTCGTTTTGCTGATCATCCTCCTGGCTGAACTGATATTACTGATTTTGTTCTTTGTTTATATGGACAAGGTAAGTCTTTATATAGCCAGACACAGACAGACAGACAAACACACCACTAGGCTGGTTAGTTCACCCTCGGAAGCAAAGCTTCTTTTCTTTAGTTTAATTCCTTGGGGAGGGGGGAATAATAATACACGCATGCATATTCCCTCCAAAGATAATGAACACCGAGGTAAGAATGTAACCGAAGCATTACTTTACAGAAAGGGTACATTCAGTTGAATAAAGAAAGAGACGAGATCTAGGTCAACCGAGAAAGAAATTAACACTTTATTTATGGTACTATGCATGACCTGTCAGAAACAGCTGTTGGGCATTGCCAAACCATAATTCTTTGGATAAAATTATGCCATGATAGAAAAGCTGCAGAAACATTAATTTGCACACTGGTTCCTAACTGAGAACCTACTGGGCGTATTTACCACTTAATCAACTTGCTCCAAAAAAAGAAAAGAAAAGAAAAAACCTGTTTATGGCATAAAAATGTGGAGAGAGAAAGAAAAATAGCTTGAAAATATATCTTTGCGTGGGACCATACTTCTATACCATTGGTCTTAGACATTAATATTAGTAATAGTATTGTTAGTAATTATTAATGCTAATGCCTAATATAATGGTTAAATATTAGTACTACTGGTGTTATCTGGGCTCTTTTCAATCAGCTTTGAGGTGGGGGCATGACATGGGATTGAAGTGAATTGACTCCGAATACTGCAGTGGAAACCTGGGTCGCGACCAAATCGGGTGGCGAACAAAATCGGGGCGGAAAAATTCCCTTTCCGTGCCGATTTCCCCTTTGGCACTTTTTTTTTTTTTTAAATTGCGTGCATGCGCAGTCGGTTGTGCTTCCGGGAACGGATTATGGTCACGACCCGAGACTCCCCTGTACTTGGTATGGAACAGATTCTATGAGTGGTTAAAGGCAAGAGGTAGAAGTTACAGGAATGCATGTATTGAAAACAGAGATGGTTTACAACTATAACCACCATAAGTACTACAAATATGAATGAGTTAAACAAAAAAGGAAATCTATTTAACATTTTTGGTGATATTTTTTACTATATGGGAGTTATCAATGTATTATTAGTGCTATTAATTTATGTGTTATTATATTATTAGTATTATTATCAATTAATGGGTTAATAGCTATTGCAGTATTAGCTATGGTTTTTGTTTCTTGTAAATGACTGACAAAATGCCGTATTCAAAAATGTTTATGAATAAAACAACACAGGAGGCTGATAGACACATAGCCAATACCTCAGCCACACATGTTCTTACGAAAAAGCCAGCCACTCTGCAAACATCAACTCCATCAACCAATCAAGAAATGACAACACAGCCAAACTCCCCACCAGTATATATAGGGAGACGGCAGCTCCGATCACACACTGCTTGCACTGGCATGAAGCCGAAAGCACCAGCCTGAGGATGGCGAGTGGGACCTTGCCGAAACGTCGCCAAGATACTCTTAATCTTACACGGGAAAAGACCCGAACACACATAGACCGACATACCTGTACCCGTGAAAATCTACGAATGTATGTATGTATGTATGTATGTATGTATATGTATATGTATATGTATATATGTTTTCTTAAGTTTTCACGGGTACTTACATGTATGGTATTCAGCTTTGTTCAGGTATTTTCCCACGTCATTATAGTTGTGCTTTTAAAGTTGTAGCAACGTTTCGGCAGAATCTCATCTGCCATCATCAGGCTTCTGTATTGTGTTCATCTGTGAGTCAGACTTTTACAGTTGTTTCAGTTTTAAATTTGGGGCTAGCCTACTGCTGTGCCAGAATGTTTTTTTCTTCATCCTGATTGGTTGGGAGTTTTGGTCTGTGTTTATTGGTCTTGGAGTTTGCTGTGCTTGATTGGTGTTTCTAATATCTTCTGTCTCTTTTGTGGCTTTTTTTGTCTTGATTGGCTGGCAACATTGTGTTCCTGTATTGGAGGCTTTTAGTGCAGCTTGGCTCCGAGTAAATGGATGGCTATCATTTATTAGGAAGCTATGTTTTATCTGGGTGCCTGGTTGGGGTGTGTTTGAGCTGGAGGTATCAGGGGGGATCTGTTTGTGCCCAGGTGTTTGCCTGGCTTGTGCTGTGGAGATTTTTTTTGTTTGTGAGTGCAGGCTTCCAGATAATTGACAGTCTGGTAGAATCAGTCTCTTCTATTCATGCTTTCAGGTCTTTTTTCAATCTCTATGGCTTCTCTGATAATTCTGTGGCTGGGGTTTTCTATAGTGGCTAGGGTTTTGGTGCCATTGAAGTCGATGCTATGACCTGTGGCTTGCATGTGTTGGACTAGTGAGGAAGGGTGTTCCAGCTTTTTTACTGCATTTTTGTGTTCATCCAGGCGGGTACTTATTATTCTATTGGTCTGTCCAATGTATGTGGCAGGGCATGATGCACAGGGGACTTCATATATGCCTTGGTTTTCCAGGTCAATTTTATCTTTGGGGTTTCTGAGGATGGCTGCTATTTTTCTGTCTGTTTTGAAGGCAGTCTTGATGTGATGCCTGTGTAGTATCTTACTGATTTTGTCTGTAGTACCTCTTATGTAGGGCAGGACAGCTGTTCCATAGGTCTGTTCATCTTCTAGGTCTCCATTATGTCTCAGTGTGTTTTTGTGGATCAAGCCGGTGATTTTGCTTTTGTGGAAGCCGTTGGCTGTCAGTACTTTGGTCAGGGTGCATAGTTCAGTCTTTATGTGTGTCTTGTCTGCCAGGCTTTTGGTTCTGGCGATTAGTGTTTTGGCCACGGAGTTTATCTGTACACAACTATAATGACGTGGGAAAATACCTGAACAAAGCTGAATACCATACATGTAAGTACCCGTGAAAACTTAAGAAAATGAATAAAATTATATATATACACATACACATACACATACACATACACACACACACACACACACACATATATATATATATATCCACACACACATATATAAAGAATGAGATCAGTAAGCTTCTGGTACTCGGACACATCAATCAAACACTGGCAGACTTGAGTGATGCAGCCAAGGACTTCCTTCAGTTCTTGGAAGGGAGGAAGGTCTGGGAAAGGAGGAACAGACTGAGTGGCTGGTTTCCTGGTCACTGAATTCAGCGAAGTTCCCTTCCTAGTTCTGAGTGAGTTCAGCTTCCCCAGACCAAACAGGTGCACAATTTGGTTTTGTTTTGTGTGTGTGTGTGTGTGTGTGTGTGTATCTTCCTGCACCCTTAGTTCCTCTCAAAGAGCTGGTGGCAAGCCTTTTGCGCAGATCCATCTTGTGTTGAAATGCACTCCTTCCTGAATTAGGAGGCAAGAGCATTAGCACTTAGACCTATAGGCTGCTTCACAGAGCTTTCCAGCCTTCTCTAGGTGGTTTGCAGAGTCAGCCTATTGCCCCCCAACCACCTGGGCTCTCATTTTACCAACCTCAGAAGGACAGAAAGCTGGTCAGGATTGAACTCCAGACGGTGGGCAGAGTCAGCCTGCAATACGGCGTTCTAGCCACTGCACCACCACAGACAGATGATAGATAGATTGCAATAGCCCTTAGACTTATATACCGCTTCACAGTGCTTTTACAGCCCTCTCTAAGCGGTTTACAGAGTCAGCATGTTGTCCCCAACAATCTGGGTCCTCATTTTACCCACCTCGGAAGGATGGAAGGCTAAGTCAACCTTGAGCCTGGTGAGACTTGAATTTCCAGAACTGCTGGCAGTCAGCAGTCAGCAGAATTAGCCTGCAATAGTGCATTCTAACTATTGTCCACCGCGGCCTTTCTTATGGTCACTCCTGCCTTTGTTTCTTCCTATATGGGCTACTGCAGTGTCCTCTCCGTGCGGCTGCAATGCACATTTTAAAAACTGCAGCTTCCATCATGCTGTTGCAGCTTCCATTTCGACTTTTTTGACCATAACCCGCAGCTACTCCTTTTGCATTGAGGAATTTTTCTCCAAAGCCACTTTGGAAGCCAGGAGTCTCCACCCCTTAAGGATGATTCTGCAAAAGAGATTCGGTTCCATTTAGTCTTGTACTTTTACACCATATCCAGCCAAATGACGTGAAAATTTATACCTGCAGAGAGTCAACAATTAGAATTCTTAAAAACAATTCTTTTTTATGAAATAGGTGAGTGAAAGTGCAAAACAGGACCTGAAGGAAGGCCTCAAGTTGTATAATACAGAAAATAATGTTGGGCTGAAGAACGCATGGAATATCATTCAAGCAGAGGTAAAATATATAAGCGCTTAGGTCTTGCAAACCAAATCTTGTGTCAAAAACTATACAACCACTGCAGAATAGCCAATAAGTCTTTGCTGTTCTGCTGCTGCCATCTAGTGGCATTTCATAGCATTAGCAATCTGCAATTTCTTTTCGAACTTAATACACTCATCTATGTACAGTCTGCATTGCTTGTAACCTTCTGTAACGTTTTCATTGCTGAGAAGTATGCTTTCTGTGACTCTTTATTGCAGTAAACCATTATTTCCATAACTGTTTATTGAGCTGGGGTTTACCATCATGTTAAAACTCTCTTTTTATGACCCTGTATGAAAACATAAACCAAATAAAACTCATTGCAAATTGTTATATAAATCCAGCCAATGTCAGTTAATGTTAAAAGCTAATAAGGTTTATCGATCTATATAGTTCTAAAATGCTCATTCTCGCGATCTTTACCTGCGGGAAATGGTGAGTCGTAGGGCAACCATTTTTGAAAACGGTACTAATAGCTAGAATGTATCCAAAATCCAAAAGGGTGGCTCAGTGGTTAAGACGCTGAGCTTGTCGATCAGAAAGGTCGGCAGTTCGGTGGTTCGAATCCAGCAATGGGATCCTATTTGTTCCACTACTGGTTCGGTGATCGCCTGCGCGCATGCGCACCTAACGCGTGCACAACTTTCCACACACCAGCTGAGGCCTGCAGTGCCAATCAGCCGAGAGGATAAAGAAGAGAAAAGTGCAGGGGCCGGTAGGAGGGCTTTTCTTTCTCCTCTCAGCTCAGGCTTTTGCTACCAGTTTGGCCAAACTGGGTCGAACTGATAGCATACCACCACTGTTCGAATCTCTAGTGCTGCGTAATGGAGTGAGCTCCCGTTCCTTGTCCCAGCTTCTGTCAACCTAGCAGTTCGAAAGCATGTAAAAATGCAAGTAGACCACTTTGATGGGAAAGTAACAGTGTTCTGTGCACCTTCGGCATTTAGTCATGCCAGCAACATAACCATAGAGACATCTTCAGATAGCGCTGACTTTCGGCTTTGAAACGGAGATGAGCACTGCCCCCTAGAGCTGGAAATGAATAGCACGTATTGTATGTGTGAGGGGAACCTTTACCTTACCTTACCTTATCCCAAACCCACGATTTCTGAAGGAATGAAATTTGGGAAAGCTGTGGCTACTTCAGTACTACTGGCTACTGTTGCTGTGGTCACATGATCTTCTGTGACAGTTTCCCAGCCAGTCTCACAATCCCTTCCTCTCCATCCAGCAGCAGCCTTTTACCTGTCTACTGAAAAGGGGAGGGAGGGAGGGAGGAAGGAAGGAAGGGCTATCACAAGTTTGAAGCTCACTAAGCAAGGCAGTCATTAATCAAGGACTACCTGTAGTAAGGTGTTTGATCCCTCTTTATCTTTACTTGCCTCTCGTCCCTTTCTGAAAGCCTTTTCCCGAGGGGGTTACCACAAGGCGGGCGGGGGGGGCGGCTTTTACATGCATAACACGTCCATTTCTGAAATATATACTGCTTTCTCTAATAATGTTGTGAACTTTAAGTAAAGTAAATGTCTAGTTTAATGAAAAAAAGGACTAGAGGAGGCAGGAGAGCAGTGTTCTGATATCTCAGGGGTTGCCCCAAACAAGAAACAAGAGGCAGGCAGGCGAGGGGAAATGGGCTTTGAAAAAAATTTGGGGGAAAAAAAAAATCTTTGGGTTTTTTTAAAGAATTTTTTGGTAGAGGGAAGAGGAAGAAAAGCAAACCCCCCCCCCCCCCCGGCCCTGTATTATTTTTTATTGAAAAACCGCCCCCAAAAAAAAGGGGGGGGGAAAAAAAAAAATTTAAGGATAAAAAATATAAAAAAAAATTAAAAAAAAAATTAATTTTTATTAAAATTTTTAATAAAAAATTTTTTTTTTTTTAATTTTTCTCTAAAAAATAAAATGTATATGAAAAATGGGGGAAAAAAAAAAAAAAAATAAAAAAAAAAAAAAAAAAAAAAAAGAAAAAAAAAAAAAAAAAAAAAAAAAAAAAAAAAAAAAAAAAAAAAAAAAAAAAAAATAAAAAAAAAAAAAAAGATATAAAAAAAATAAATATTCTCCAAAGCACCTGAGGGCAGGGCAAGAAGCAATGGGTGGAAACTAATCAAGGAGAGAAGCAACTTAAGAACTAAGGAGAAATTTCCTGACAGAACAATTAATCGGTGGAACAACTTGCCTCCAGAAGTTGTGAATGCTCCAACACTGGAAGTTTTTATAAAGATGTTGGATAACCATTTGTCTGAAGTGGTGTAGGGTTTCCTGCCTAGGCAGGGGGTTGGACTAGAAGACCTCCAAGGTCCCTGCCAACTCTTGTTATTCTATTCTATTCTCTATTCTATTCTATTCTATTCTATTCTATTCTATTCTATTCTATTCTATCTTTGTTAGAAACAGAAATACTTTAAAAAAAAATTCTGGCTCATTCTCCTTTTTCCTCCCCATAGATGCACTGCTGTGGGGTAACTGATTATAGAGATTGGTACCCCGTATTGGGTGATAACGTTGTCCCTGACAGATGCTGCATGGAGAATTCCCAAGATTGTGGTCGGAATTCCAACAACACGAACTTGGTGTGGAAAACGGTAAAACCATCACCTGAATGGTGCCTTCATAATTACTCGCCCCTAGATTCTTCCAAACATGCTTACTCCATTGACTATGAATATAGGCAGTCTCCGACTTACGGATACAAGTGAGCCCCAAATTTCTATTGCTAAGTAAGACTGTGGTTAAGTGAGCTTTGCCCCATCTTACGATCTTTCTTGCCACAGTTGCTAAGCGAGTCCCTGCAGATGTTAAGTTGGTCACCCAGTTGTTAAGTGAATGCGGCTTCCCCATTGACTTCGTTTCTCAGCCCGTCGCAAAAGGGGATCACGTGACCCCAGAACACTGCAACCATCATAAATACGGGCCAGTTGCCAAGCATCTGAATTTTGATCAGGTGTCCACGGGTACGCTGCAATTGTCATAAGTGTGAAAAACGGTCATAAGCCACTTTTTTCCGTGCTGTTGTAGCTTTGAACGGTGACTAAACTAATGGTTGTAAGCCGAGGACTACCTATAATAGTAGCCATCGTGAATCCTTAAGTCCTGTAGAATTAAGTGGGAATTACTTCTTGGTAAATCAGGATAGGACCGAGGCATAAATCTGCTCATAGGTAATAACTGTTGTTCACTCAGCCATTTGTCCAAGAATTGATCCGGTGCTAAAAATACTTGGCTCGAGTTGATGCTTAGATTACAGATCACAGAGGGAAGTTGTGCAGCTCTCTTGCGTTCCACCAGAGAGGATTTAAGTACTGTGTAGTACATAAAAAGTAAAGTCACCTTCAAGTCAATCTGGAGTCTTTCTGGAGAAGTCTTTGTGCAGATTTGTTCAGCAGTGCTACACAGATGGGATTACCTTCTGGCTCCCGGGGAGGTATTTTCAGCCTTCCCAATCCAAGCTGATGACAGTTAAAAATTCTCTGAAAATATTCCTTCAGGGGTTAAATATGAAGTTACAAAATAAGTTTAGATAGATTTTTTTTAAAAATTGTGCGTGCTAGAGACACGTTCTGAATGAAAATAAATGTTGCCTTTGCACGTATTTTGCTGCCAGCTGAACAGCATGCAAAATCATGTAATCTGTAAAAAAAAAAAACAACAGTGAGTTATCTGTGCATGAACAAAAGAGCAAAATTCACCTCCTTGATGAATCCTTGTCAAATTTCATTTGAAGTTTCTAATTCTAACTTTGGCAGAAGTCAGACCTTTTTTTTTTCTCCACTGCCGTTCTGCTCAGAATGCTGTTGCTATCCAACAATGTTTTAAAAAAGCTTTTTTTCTCCTCCAGGGCTGCTACGAGAAGGTCATGACGTGGTTTGAAGATAACAAGCATATCCCCGGGGCCGTTGGGATGTGTCTCCTCATAATACAGGTATGGGCTAACTTAGGGATCTGCAACCTGCAGCTCTAGAGCCGCATGCGGCTCTTTGGGCCCTCTGTTGTGGCTCCCTATCGGCTGACCCCTCCCCTCCCCGTCACTCTTCGCCTGGCCTGAGAGGTTACGGGTGATGGTGGGGGATGGAGACTCGCTCCATGTTCTGACCAAGGCTTCCTGAGACTGTAATTAAGCACACGCTTAATTAAAACAACTCTTGTTTTATTTCAGCGCTGGGAATTATGTTCATTCCCAGCCCATAATGAGTCCCAAACAGTCCCTCGAAATAAGCACCCACCTTTCTCTCCTTTGAATGGCTGCCAACAACTAAAGTGCCAAATGAACTGTAAAAAACCAACCGAAGTACAAAGTCCACACAGAACTTCAAGGTTTAATCCGAACAGAGTGAACGACTTTGCTTCCTGCAAAGGTTTTTTCACCTTTGCCTGTCCTTTATACCTTATGAGAGGGGCAATCACCTCCAAGCCTTACTCCCAAGTCTCCCCTTTTGTCTTAACTGTTCTTGCCTTCTGGCAGCTCTGCACATGAGTGCACTGGGAACAGGCTCCCCTTGTTCCTCGGCCTCTCTGCTGCCAGACTTCGGAGGCTCCGGAGTCATCACATAACTCCCAGATGGCCCTGGCCCCATCTCTGCATTGGACGCAGAACCCTCGCCCGAGTCCTCTCCAGACTCCCGGATTGGTCCCCGTTCTTCCCCACTGTCCGATTCCGCTGCTGTCTGCACAGTCTGCTGGCAAAGCACAACAACACTGGCGCAAGATTTGAACCGGGCTCTTTGGGGGCTGTGACCCCGGGGTCAATGATAAGTACATCTGGTGAAATACATCAATGAAGATCCAACCATCCAGATTTTAAAAGGTTAAAATCATGGCAGCTGGACCAATGTTTGTTAATCTAAGATGTTTTGTTACTCATCCAAGTAACTTCATTAATCAAAATAAAAAAATAGGTGTCAAAATAAAAAAAAATAGGTAGAGAGCCAGAGAGTCTTTGGAATATATCAACTTTTGCCACACCAACTGTAACGTTCTTCACAAAATGTATTGCCATATGTCAATGAAGACTCAATCATCTAGGCCAAAAGTATCTTTTAAAAAAAGTTAAAATCATAGCAGCTGGACCAAAGTTTGTTAATCTGAGACGTTTCTTTTTCATCCAAGTAACTATTCCATTATTTTCCTTTAGAAAAACCTGCTGATGAATAAAATTGAACTGAACTTCCTTTGGCCAAATGTGATTAGACACACAAGGAATTTGAAACAGTTTAATGGTGATGATATATTTGTCTAGCGGTGAAGATGCTCACCTCCCACTCCCAAGGTTGAGAATTCAATCCTAGGCAGCAACAGATTTTTCTGTCTCGGCACAAAGAAAAAATATCTGCTGTTGTGATGACCAGGGCATGACACAAAAATAACCAAGGCACAAAAATAGAATAAAGTTCCATGAATGCTTCCAACTTGGCCCCAATGTCCTCTTATCTTTGGCTGTAAATCAAACTCTTAAAGAAAACAGTTTACGGAGGGAGTAAATGCAGTCTGCACCCAAAGTAAAAGTTAATTCGAAATAAAAAACCCAACACAAACCACACTGAAGGAATTACTACGGCAGGCAAGGATGATTAATTGCAGACTTCTACCAGATAATGCAGCCACTACAGTTGGGAAGAAGACAAAACACAGATAAGCTCCGACAAGCAACTTTGCCATACGCAGTTTGTCCTTTTTACCAGTCGTCCCAGCTGCAACTCATGAAGGGGATCAGGGCCCCTTCCTCCCCCGTAGACCACGCCACTCATGTTTCTCCCTTATCCTCTCCTCCCTGCGTGCCCTAGGATGAAGAGGGGATGGGTCTGGGTCTTCCTCTGAATGCCCAGCTGGCCTGTGCCCTTCCCCAGTTTCCTCCACAACCTCCGGAGCCATACTCCCACTCCCTGTCAGCTGTTCCATCTCTCCCTCGGAGTCAGACTCCAACAGGGGCATGACAGCTGTGAACCTCCACATAGGTGTCAGGAAGGGCATCCAGCCAGTAAATGCTAAGCTCCATTCAGTTGCCCCGACTCTACCCTGAATTCAGGGATTATAGGGTCTTAAAAAGAAAACAAAGTCATAGCAGAAGAGCGGTAATTCAAATTTAATGCAATGGGGCCCATCTTTGATTCTACCAAAGCCATCAAAGATTGTATGGGTGTGGGACTCCGTAAAAGTATCGTTTGTATCCCACAATGAATTCCGACATCCTTTTCCTTGCTTGTCTTCCAGATTCTTGGCATGGCCTTTTCCATGACTCTCTTCCAGCAGATTCACAGGACCGGTAAAAAATACGATGCCTAAAATACTTCTTTTGTAACTTCATCAGCCCTTAACTGTTGCCGTTAGGACAGGACGACAACCGCAATATATACAGTATATATATATATATATATTGTCTGACTTTGGGGCTGCCTACCCTGCTTAGTTCATTTCTCCAAGACGGATTAAACTGAACACAAGTATTTACAGAACCTTTTTTGTCTCTTCTCGGGTCATTGTTTTGCCAAAGAAGAGGAGAAGCTTCCTGAACTCAAAATCAATTTTTCTACTCCTTCTCAAAGCTCCTTGTTTCTAACCTTGTAGGTGGAATAACATTCTAGTACTGATCAGTATTACATCTTTGAGGTAGCCAACGGATGTGTCCATTAACTTTTTAAAATAATGGTTTTTAAAAAAATGGTTTGTACCCAACTGGGGTACTGGGACTTGAACGAAGCCATTCGGACGACACCTCTATGAATTGCATCTGCTTGGACAGAGTGGTGGTGGGGGTTCAGAAGTATTTTATCTTACAGAATATTAAGTATTTTCCTTGCTTCCCATTTTTTTCCCTTACGTCCCTCCCCTCCCCCAATTCAATGGTGCAGTCTTTGGGGGGGGGGGAAATACCATTTAAAAAAACCTGTTTTAAATTTAAATTTAGGAGGAAAGGCGGGGCTGTTTCTGTTACAATAAGTTTAAAAGAGACTCGGCAGTTGGTGAAGTCTCTGCTAAAGCTTGATTTAGACTTCAACTGTGCGTAGGCGTCAATGGGTATCCACGCTGCCAAAGGGGTTGGTGGGTAAGCGGAGGTTGCAAATGGTTGCAGGCGGGCCAACGCGGCGCACACTTCCCAAATCTCAACCACCGTGTTGCGCAGAGAGGCGTGTCCTGCATGCCAATTGGTTGATCCGACTTCCTGGTGGGCGGATGGCAAGGTGCCTTCCCTGGGCTTTGTTGTTAGAGCGCCCCCTAGCCAGAACGCTAACTTTTGCCAAAGTATAAATGCTATGCAACCATCTCCAATCGCATACGTTCCCCGATGAGCCACGGTGGCGCAGCTAGAATGCAGTATTGCAGGCTATTTCTGTTGACTGCTGGTTGCCTGCAATTTGGCAGCTTGAATCCCACCAGGCTGAAGATTGTCTCAGCCTTCCACCCTTCTGAGGTCAGTAAAACAGGGACCCTGATTGTTGGGGGGCAATAGGCTGACTCTGGAAACTGCTTAGAGGGGGCTGTAAAGCACTACGAAGCGGTATATAAGTCTAAGGGCTATTGCTATTGCTATGCGCAGTGATGCTGAAGTCTAAATCAGGTTTAAGCTGGAATCACGCGGTGGGAATTCTGGGACCAGGGCAGATTCTCAGATACATACCTCATAATTTTCAGTTGGAGATCTTCCCCATAAGGCAGGGTTGGGGAATTATGGCTGTGGTGGCGCAGTGGTTAGAATGCAGCATTGCAGGCTAACTCTGCTCACTGCCAGGAGTTCGATTCTAACTGGCTCAAGGTTGACTCAGCCTTCCATCCTTCCAAGGACCTAGATTGTTGGGGGCAATAGGCTGAGACTCTAAACCGCTTAGAGAGGGCTGTAAAGCACTGTGAAGCAGTATATAAGTCTGCTATTGCCCTTCCTTCCTTCCTTCCTTCCTTCCTTCCTTCCTTCCTTCCTTCCTTCCTTCCTTCCTTCCTTCCTTCCTTCCTTCCTTCCTTCCTTCCTTCCTCCGTCCCTCCCTCCCTTCATCTCTTTTTCATTCTCCTTCCTGGTGGTGCAGTGATTAGAATGCAGTATTGCAGGCTGACTCTGCCGATTGCCGGGAGTTCGATCCTGACCGGCTCAAGGTTGACTCAGCCTTCCATTCTTCCAAGGACCTAGATTGTTGGGGGCAATAGGCTGAGACTCTAAACCGCTTAGAGAGGGCTGTAAAGCACTGTGAAGCGGTATATAAGTCTGCTATTGCCCTTCCTTCCTTCCTTCCTTCCTTCCTTCCTTCCTTCCTTCCTTCCTTCCTTCCTTCCTTCCTTCCTTCCTTCCTTCCTTCCTTCCTTCTTCCTTCCTTCCTTCCTTCCTTCCTTCCTTCCTTCCTTCCTTCCCTCCGTCCCTCCCTCCCTTCATCTCTTTTTCATTCTCCTTCCTGGTGGTGCAGTGATTAGAATGCAGTATTGCAGGCTGACTCTGCCGATTGCCGGGAGTTTGATCCTGACCGGCTCAAGGTTGACTCAGCCTTCCATCCTTCCGAGGTGGGTAAAATGAGGAGCCAGATTGTTGGGGGCAATAGGCTGACTCTGTAAAACCATTTAGAGAGGGCTGTAAAGCACTGTGAAAAGCGGTATATAAGTCTAAGGGCTATTGCTACGGTCCTTTTATGACCTGTGGACTTCAACTCCCAGAATTCCTGGCATGGCTGGCTTAGGAATTCTGGGAGTTGAAGTCCACAGGTCATAAAAGGGCCGTAGTTCCCCACCTCTGTTGTCAGACATATTGTACATGAAGCAAACACAACTCTGGAAGCATCTTATTCTGAAAAACAAAAAGTTAGAATTGATTGCTGCTACTGCTGCTCGATGGCCAATTGGCATATGTCAGGAGACTCGGCCGATGTCCCTCTTTTGGTTCTTATTTCTGGTAGTCTTAAAATAGGGTAGGAATGACATACTTTTGATAATTAGGCTAAGATGCCTTTACTGAAGCTTCGGTCTCTGAATTTTAACAAAAACAAAAACTGTGACTTCTGTCAAAGGAGAGATAAGCTCCCTATCAAGAACCAGCAGTTGTTTTTTTTTATATACTTAACAGAATAAAACA
Organism: Notechis scutatus; assembly: GCF_049901735.1. Taxonomy (NCBI): domain Eukaryota; kingdom Metazoa; phylum Chordata; class Lepidosauria; order Squamata; family Elapidae; genus Notechis; species Notechis scutatus. Next base: position 25,889,887 of record NC_142014.1, on the reverse strand, counting down.
GCAATTTCCAAAGTGGGCAATCAAGCTACCGAGCAATAAATAAATACATCTCTCTGGCAAGTCAGGTTTTCTCCATATCAAGAAGGGGGCCTGCAGAATTTCCCGGTTCTAGTGATAAAGCAAATTATGCTGACCCACTGGGGCTGTCTCAGAATTTATTTGTGCCTGAAAGTCGGCAGCTACCAGGAAGTTGCATCCTTTCATTTGAATATACACTCATTGGTGCTCGTTCCAAAAAGAAAAAAGAAGGAAAGAGTTGTCATTCCCCAACTTCGCATCCTCTAAAAAGTAATGTGGGTGGGTGGGTGGGGAGGTAACAATGAAAACATCATTCAGGAAAAGTTAGCAAACTGTGAATGATTAACCAGCGGTCTCTCTCTCTCTTCCTCTTTTACTTCCAGGTAGTAGATAAGATTAAGGAAAAAAACTTTTCCTTTTTTGGATAATGAAGAGCGCAAAGGCTCAGCTTGAGCTACGTGATTGTGGCGTAAGGGAAACGGTGGGTGAGCTAAAAGACAACCTGTATCAGGGGTGTCAAACTCGATTCCATGGAGGGACGCATCAGGGTTGTGTTTGACCTCAGTGGCTGGGGTGGGCGTGGCCAGGGTGGGCGTGGCCAGCTTGATGTCACTCGTGCCTGTGGTGGCCCGAGCACTCTGCCAGTGAAAAGGGGCTCCCGAGCTCCGTTTTTGGCTGCGACGACCTCCTGCAACCCTCTGGCAGCGAAAATGGAGCTCAGAGGGGCTGTGCGGGCCAGATCTAAGCGCCCCGTGAGTTTGACATCACTGATCTATGGAGTGCAATCGAAGTTTGTTTTTCATAGCCTTGGAAATAATTCACAGGAAGCCTCTGAGAGAGAAGGAAACGTACACGTAGTCCTCACTTAATTGCAAACCGTGGAGCCTGGAATGTCCGTTCTCAGTTGTTGCGGTCACTAAACAGCTTCATGGCTTGAACTGATTGGATTGTGCAATCATTTTTTACGACGGTCGTAAGGCGAATTGCTGTGGCTGTTTAAGCAAACCACGTGGTCATTAGGCAACCATTTGCTCCAATGGGCATTTTATTTTTATTTTTTTTGCCAGAAACTGGCAAATTAATAATAATAATAATATCGGACATCACAACCGGTTCTAAATGTGAGGCGGTTGCCAATGCGAATCATGTGACCATGGTTGTATGTGTGGTGCAGTCACAACTTTGAGGAGGGGTTGTAAGTCATTAAGCGAGGAGTAACTGTGCCATCTCTACTGGCAGGAGTCTCTTAATTAATACCAGGAAAGATTCAGATGAAAGGAGAATGGAAACAAGCAGGACCCAAGGCCCCTTTACTTAAAAAAAACAACAACACTTTTATATCAAACTAATTAACAGAAATAAAAATTGCATATTGTGCAAATTAGGTGTAGATTTATTGTTCTACTGCTGCAAAATAATTATTTTTACCACCTCCGTGCACAAGAAATCTATAGTTCTTGATGCCCAGATTCTGAACACTAGTAATACAGCCAGACATACCTTAATGCTATTCTCATGTTCAAATCATTATTGCAATCTTGTACATTTGAACCCAAAATATGGCAACAATGGGACAAATCTGAAAATTAATCTCTATCTCTTGAACTAAGTCTTCGACAGTGACCGTTTCTAAACAATTTTGAGATATTTAATACAGGTGAAATTGGAGGGTGTTTTTTTTTTGCCATGTTAACTACATTTTAAGATAAAAACAATTTCACGTTCTTTAATGCAACTGTTCACTGGTTTTGAAAGAGTAGGTCATTCCAAGTTACTGTCCAAGTAATTAATATCGGTTTCTTCAAAATCTTTAAAAAAGATGGATAGTGGCTAAAATATCTCAAAAGCATTAGGACCAAACATTACAGGTGACAAACCCTTCAGTAGAATAAATTGCTAAGAAGCAATCTGGAAAACCAAATTCACTTTTTTTATAGACTTTTTATAAACAGTTTAATCTGAGCTATGTTTTTCAAAAGTAAAGGTTCGATTTACTGAAAAATTAAAACAAGAAGCAGATTAATATCTCTTTTTTAAACAGGGAGCTTGGCATCATGGAGGTTTTGTTGCTTAAGAAAGTTAGTTTTGTCTCCCACCAAATCTCTGTTTATCTTGTGACGTTAAGTTTTCAATATTGAAATTGATCCTTGAACAAACCAAGGTTTTCAGAAGACACAAATACTTCCCAGTGGAATGCAAAGAGGAGCTGAATTCTGAATCTAAAATAAATGCCAAATGATCAGCTGAAAAGATGGAGAATTAAATCCATATTTACCAGCTGGTCATTCTAATTCAATCCGTGGAAATGTTAAGATAACTTTCTGGAGAAAGCTATTAGACAAATTTGCTTGAAATAATATAAATAGCACAAGAAGATCTTTTAAAATACATGTAGAGATAAAATGACCTTACACATATTTATTTGTGCAAGCAACAAGAATTCTAGGTTTGGTTTGAACCAAAATTGGAAATGATTTGAAATTTGCGCTTAAAAAAAGATGATCATGGATCTTTATCCCAAGGCCAACCAAAAGGAACTGAAAGCCTTAGTCATCTCAGCTTTGTGGGAATGAATCCATTGACCTAATGAATTCTTCTGATTTATAGTAGTTACTTGTGGTGCAGCCTCAGAGGAACAAAATGAACATTTCTGACCTTTATCAAACACACCATTTGTGTGTGACAGAATCTCAGACTCTCCTTCATCTTCTGTGACTCTCTTAGTATTTTCCATGTTTTTTTTAGTAGTGCAGACAAGGAGAATATATCCTTGATTTATTCCACAACACAAAGGCACATCATTAATACGATTTGGCAGTAAAATAAGTTGTTCCACAATAATAATAATGAAAAACCTCTGAGGAAATTGAAAATATGCCAGAATCAGCTTCAGAAAATGTCCAAGAAACCATATCAAATGTTTTCTAAAGAAATAGTGACTCCTGGATTCTGTCTAAAGCAACTATATGAAATAAAAATCATAGCATCAGAACAATAACCTGAAAAGTATTATTATAATAATCAGTGGTAGTGGTAAGCAGTAGACAGAAAAACAATGTCTAATCCGTAAACTATATCAAACTAAGTTTTTCATCATAACAAATTTGGCTTGGAAAGAATTATATAGTCTTTGCTTCATTTAAACTAAGATGTAGGAATCTATTTGACAAAACTTCTAGGTGTATTTCTAATTTTTTTTAAAAAGGAGATACAATCCCAATATATTACTTTGCCCTGTCAGCATGAAAAATCATCCATTCTAGAGCTTTCCACAGTTTCATAAATGACATGGCTGTTACAATCTTTTAAATGTGGTCATCTTGCATTCTTTAGAAAAAATAATTATCTTTGCATTTGTTGAGAAAACTACAATTTGAGATGATTTCTTTCTTTAAAACCCCCCCCTGAGTAATCTGTAAATAGCTTCCTGTATCATACATGGAAAATAAGATCGCTTATTATTATTATCAAATAAAGCTACAAAAATCACTGGAGCATTGCCTGGAATAGCCTAAAGCTGTGTCATCTTATGGGTTTGTCCAGAGAGGTTTGATAAGCAAATCCAGGGACTCTACTTATCGCTAGTTGCAAACATACAACTAGCATTTACATTTGCCTAAGATCAAGTCTTAATCCTTTTGTTATCTCTAACTCATCAGCTCCCAGATGGTATTCTCTAAGTCCGTTGACATTTATAGCATTTTTTCTGTTTCCTTTGGTGGGCCGAGATCACCTCACATAACCTTTTCTTTTCTTTCTACTTCTGCTCCTTTCCTTTCTGCAGAAGTTTCCTCCTCTCTCAAGCGACTTCCTTTTACAGCCTCTTTTTACAGATGGTTTCCTCAACCTGCCATATCAGTCTATAACAGAATAACAGAGTTGGAAGGGATTTTGGAGGCCTTCTAGTCCAAGCCCCTGCTCAGGCAGGAAACCATATACCCGTGATGGCGAACCTATGGGACGTGTGCCACAGGTGGCACTCAGAGCCATTTGTGCCGGCACACGAGCCGCAGGTAAACTTACCTCACTGCACATGTGCACACATCCCAGCTGATTTTCAGCCGGTTTGAGGCCTTTTTCGGCCTCCCAAAGGCTTGAGGAAAACCTTTGCAGCCTGAAAAATAGGCCCATTTTGTCACTTCCTGTATTTCCAGAAATACCAGAAGTGACAAAACGGGCCTATTTTTCAGGCTGCAGAGGCTTTCAAGCCTGGGAGGCCTCAAACAGGTCGAAAATCAGCTGGGAGGCACAGTGCATGTAAGGGGGCGGGGAATTGTGCGTGCATGCATGGGGGGGCGTGTGCATTGCCTTCTGGGTGCTGGCATGCGTGCGCGCACAATTTTTGGCACAGGAGCCCAAAAAGGTTAGCTACCACTGCCTTATACCATTTCAGACAAGCTATATTTGAAGACTGGAATGCGATTGGCAGTATCTATTGATTGTGGGTAGTCTGGAATTCTGGAATTCTAACTACAGGTATATTGGATTGGAGAGCCTGAATTTCTAAAAAAAAAAAACCCATTACTTTGTGCTGAAGGACCTTCTTAGTTTTCAATAATTACAGAAATATCAACAAAAGTTCTCGCTGTGAAATTCTTTTCTCAGTACATTTCAGCTGCCTACTACTTACTGTGTGAACAGTAGCTTAAATATATACATACACCCTTCAGGCTAAGCAAAGGCGGGAGATGGGGGTGGGGAAAGGGAATATTAATTGAATCGAGCTTTCATTAAAATAATTTATTATACCTATTCAATGCCTTTCTCCCCTTGCAAAATATTCTTTTCTTTCTCCGCACCCATAGACCAATTCATAATTGCCTTTTGTTTTGCTTTTTAACCTCCTTGTCTCTCTGGGTGGGAGAAATTCATCAAACTTCAAGACCTAATCCAATCGTGACTTTCCCTCCACTCCCTCCCAACCCATTCACACTTCCTTTGTGTAATTGTGCTGCAATATTCTCTTTATTCATTCTCTCTCCAGGATCAAACCCTCTCAAGCATAGTTCTTCCATGCTGATCAGTCAGTTTGATATTCAATCTGCATTTATTCAGCACCCATTCAGTCTTGGTCCTAACACTTCTTTTTTCTTTACCACATACATTTAAGTGGCATAGGTGTGCTATCTCTCCTTATACAGGAGAACAATAGCAATCTTCTTCCAGTTTCCAAGCACAGATGCAAATCTTCGCACAATGTAAAAAATGAGTCACACAAGGGGACTCCATACACAAAGCACAGGCATATTTTTACATTTCTCCAGTTCTACTTCTGTATTCTTCCTATTTTTCGACATTCTAACATGACTTCTTTTTCATGGATGCTAACATTTGTTGCGTTCAGTGCCTTTTTATTATGTATCACTGTATCACTTTAATTTTTAATTCCATTCAGTCTATGGAAGCTTCCTTTAAAACAAAAAACGAAAAAACAACTTTCCACAGATTTATTTTCATTTCCCATTCAAATCACTCTGTGTTTTCTCTGCCTCTTTAAATGATAATGGTTCCTTGCTCTTTTTGACTACCTCCGTGATGGCGAACCTATGGCATGCATGCCACAGGTGGCACGCAAAGCCATTGGTGCTGGCACGCCAGCCACAGGCAAACTTACCTCACTGCGCATGTGCGCACCTCACAGCTGATTTTCAGCAAGTTTGAGGCCTTTTTCGGCCTCCCAGAGGTTTGAGGACAGCTTCTGCAGCCTTTGCAGGCTGAAAAATAGGCCCATTTTGTCACTTCCTGTAAGTGACAAAACGGGCCTATTTTTCGGCCTGCAAAGGCTGCAGAAGCTGTCCTCAAAACTCTGGGAGGCTGAAAAAGGCCTCAAATGGGTCGAAAATCAGCTGTGAGGCACAGTGCAGGTAAGGGGGTGGCGTGGGGAGGGATTGTGTGCATGCGCAGCGGGCAGAGGGGAGTTGCACGCATTGCCTTGTGGGTGCTGCGCGCAATTTTTGGCACAGGAGCCCAAAAAGGTTAGCCACCACTGGACTACCTTCTTCAGAACCTAACATTTTCTGTCTTTGCAATTTGTTCCCTGTTTTAGTTGTCATTGTGTTACACATGGTTTTTTTTTGTCATCCATCACTTCTCTCACTTCATCATTCCACTAAACATCGTTGTTCAGGTTTTCATTACTGTCCATGTACGGGTAACTCCTCGACTTACGACCACAATTATGCCCAAAATTTCTGTTGCTAAGTGAGACGTTAAGTGACTTTTGCTCCGTTTTACGATCTTCTGTGCCACAGTTACTAAGCGAATTGCTGCGGCTGTTGTTAGTAACCCAGTCATTAAGTGAATCTGGCTACCCTCCCATATTCTTCCTGTGGAATTCAATTCAAAAGATGGCACAGTTTCCCCCAAAACTGGTTCTTCCATCATCATTATTCAGATAACAGATAATCAGAGTTGGAAGGGACCTTATAGGTCATCTGGTCCAGCCCCCCGCCCAAGCGGGAGACCCTACACCATTTCTGACAGATAGCAGTCCAATCTCTTCTTGACAGCTTCCAGTGATGAAGCTCCCAGAACTTCTGTTCCATTGGTTGATTGTTCTCACTGTCAGAAAGTTTCTCCTTATTTCTAGGTTTAATCTCTCCTTCACTGGAGTGTAACATATAATTATTACCAAATCTATGGATTCTCTCTTTTTTAAAAAAATATACAGTCCAGGTGGTCCTCGACTTAACAACCATAATGGAGCCCAACATTTCTGTTACTAAGCAAGGTGGTTGTTAAACGAGTTTTGGCCCCATTCTGCAACCTTTCTTGCTATGGTTGTTAAGTGAATCCCTGCAGCCATTAAGTGAGTCATGCTTCTGTTAAATGAATCTGGCTTCCCCTTGAGCTTTGCTTGTCAGAAGGGTCGCTAAAGAGGAACATGTGACCCCAGGACCCTGCGACCTCATAAATACGAGTCAGTTTCCAAGTGGGCTGAATTTTGATCACGTGACTGTGAGGATGCTGCCACGATCATAAGTGTGAAAAATGGCTGCAAGTCACTTTTTTCAGTACCATTTTAACTTGGAACGGTCACTAAACAAAGTCAATCGAAGACTTACCTGTGATTTAAATGACACCACTTAGTACTTTCTGGTGTGCAGGAATCTTTCATTCCCAAATCATTCAAACTTTGGCCTCCCTGCCTGGATCCATCAAATTCAATTCCATAATCTCAGTTTCACTTTCATTCAGATCTATATCATTCCTTAATTTCGTACACAGGCAACGTATCTTTTGGGTCATTTCATTCATGAATTCATAAACCTGTTTACTCCATTGACATTCCAAATATATCCACCTTCTATATGCTATGGTCATTGTCTCTGCTATCCAGGGGTGGGATTCAACCTGTATAACAACTGGTTTGGTGAGCGCGTGCGCGCAGTGTTTAAAGACCGCCCATTGTCAGCTCTAATATTTGCCTTCTACTGCAGCCCGGGTGAGTGAAACAGTTGAGGTGCAGCAATTGGCTGTGCCGTGTGAATCAGCTGAGCTGCAAAACATGGATCGCCGGAACTACCAGTTCGGCTGAACCTGTTTTGACCCAGGCTTCGTAAACTGTAATTAGTCATAAACTTGTTTTAAAAACCCAAACCTATTTTATTGCAATGCTGGGAATTGTTTCCATTCCCAACTGGAATTAATCTCAAATAGTCCCCCAAGATAAGCACACACCTTTCAGTATCTGTGAAGTGCTGCCAAAAACAGAAGTATCAAATTAACTAAAAAAAGAAACCAACCAAAGTACAAGAAAAACCAACCAAAGGACAAGGAGCTTCAGGGATGACTCGGAACTGATCGAACTACTTTGCTTCCTGCAAAGGTTTCATCATCTTGGCCTGACTTTTATCCCTTATGGGAGGGGCAGTCACCTCCCAGCCTTACTCCGGAGTCACCCCCTCTATCTCAGCTGCTCTCTCCTTCTAGCAGCTCTGTGCACACACATGCACTGAGAATAGGCTCCCCTTGTTCCTCTGCCTCACTGCTGCCAGTCTCCGGAGGCTCCAGAGTCAGCACCTCACTCCCAAATAGTCCTGGCCCTATCTTTGCATCAGATGCAGGACTCTCATCTGAGTCCTCTTCAGACTCCCGGACTAGTTCCCGTTCTTCCCCACTGTCCGATTCCACTGCCATCTGTACCGGCTGCTGACGAACCACAACAGAACCATAGATATAAGACATAATTGGCTACAATGCAGCATTCCTTGCTTTTATGAAGACACAATACTAATCCAAACTGGCCCCATTTGGGCCAGTGTGATGTGACACAAGCACAACCAATGCACCAAAGTTTTACTTCAAGCACATTCTCCTATGCACTTTATTATGTTGGTTCTCTCAGCATCCCTATATGTGCCAACCCAAACTCTTTTAATGTGTAGGTTATATTATACCTTCCCAGGGCTTGGATAAACTTAATAGCTGGCATGAGTGCTCTCTAGGTTGAAAGGCAAGATTTGTAAAAATAAAAATATGATCCATTGACTGATACATCTTCTCGGTGCATCGAGCTGGTCACAGCAGAAGCATTCTTTTTAACAGTTACGATGAGTTTTTCCATCATGGATTACTGAAAGTTTATACATGCCTCTGGTTAACTTTTTAAAATTGTTCTTTTCATTGTTTCAGAAAAAAAGAAAAAGGATGGGATCATGGGTGCTAGAAGTTTTATCCAATAGGTTAAGGGCTGGAGTTTGTGAAGGGATGTCATTTATTGAAAGAAGAACAATGTTTTAAAAAACAAAACAAAACAGAGAAAGAGCAGGAACCAATGCTTTGAAACTTGTTCTTAAACCTCATAACGCATCTCTACCTCTGTCTTACCATACAATTTTTGTCCCCCTTACAGGTTTCCATTGTATTGTGAAATGAAACAAAGCATTCATATTCTGTCTGCAGGTAGTAGCCCTTGACTTACTGCCACAACTGAGCCCAAAATTTATGTCGCTTAGTCAGACATTTGTTCAATTAGTAACCCGGTTGTTAAGTGAATCTGGCTTCCCCATGGACTTGGCTTGCAAAAGCCGATCACGTGATCCCCTCCCCTGGGGCTCTGCGACTGTCGTAAATACGAACCAGTTGTCAAAGCGTGTGGGATTTGGATCACGTGACTGTGTGGGGAACACCGCAACGGTCGTAAGAGTGAAAAACGGCCGTAAGTCACTTTTCCCAGTGCTGTTTCACTTTTTTCCCCCCGGTGCTTCGGTGTAACTTTGAACGGTCACTAAATTGAATGGTCATAAGTCGAGGACTTGCCTGTATATCACCCAAACCAATTGCCTTTTGAGCCGCTGTTTTAAAAGTTAAAAAAAAAAATAACGAGCATAGAGGATTGGGTCTGTTCATTCCAGAGCGTTCTCAAATCGCTCCTTGCAGCTTATTTCCATGTGCCGAAACTTTTGATGATTACCTTAATTATCGAGGGTTCATTAGTACAATCTATGTTGACGACGTGTCCTTGCTAATTCGATGGGGGGGGGAGTGTAGAGGGAGCACTTGATGCAAACCTAGGGAGTCACACTTAATGCTGTGAGTTACCATCTCTCCGCAGGACAGAGAATATGGCTAGTTAAACTAGACGTACTGAAAAATATTGAGCTTCTGCTGACTGTGTATTCAGTTTCCTCTTTTCTCCCCTGGATAGTAAGGGAAATGCAAGAGCAGATGGTTCGTTTTCCTTCCCTAATGCAGAATGGATCAAAGATGGCAAGAGAGAACGGAGTTCGCCATGAAAATATCCAATGGTCCGTTATTGCAAGGTCTGGGGAGAAACCACGCACCACCATTCAATTCAACCTGATTTCAACTCTCTCTGATTGAGGCCAGGTAGCAGTTGTGTACCTGAGCCTTGAAGCATACACCGTCCCATCTTGACTTCTGGATAATTGGCTCCAGAATAAAACCAACCGATGCATTCCAAGAAGCCGTTATTTTCTACCATGTTTCCCCGAAAATAAGACCCTGTCTTACATATTTTTTGCCACCAAAAAAAAAAGGCACCAGGTCTTATTTTGGGGGGATGTAATCCACTGACTAACCTCACTTGTGCATGTCGCCCCCAGCCTCCTTTTCGTTGTCATAGGTCTTCAGGAACGACTACTTCTGCAGCCGGCAAGGTTTTCCTGATAACAGAGTCTTGGATTGATCCGGAACTTTGTTATCAGCTACAGAGGCCTTCAGGAAAGCCTTGCCAGCCTTGCCAGCTGCAGAAGAAATGGACAGATGTCGGGCTGTGCGAGGCCTGGTTACAACTGTCCAAAGGTAAGTAGTAGGGCAGTTCCAACCCCCCCATCCCCACCCTACCTTAATTTTTACCTGTGCACTCTGGAGTGGGCAGGATCTTAATTAGGGCTTATTTTGGGGGTAGGGCTTATATTCAGCACACATGTAAAAATCCAGCTAGGACTTATTTTCAGGGTAGGTCATATTTTCGGGGAAATGGTAGATTTCAGGAACGAATGCAGTAAGATTAGCAATCCCTTTCAAATAACACAGCTGTTACCTCTTGAATATTTTAGGGTTGGGGTTATTCCTAGACTTTGGGAAAGGTGTACAGGGGAAAAAATAGAATTAAAATGTACGTATGCTTGTAAAATGTGTTAAGAACTACGACTGTACTCCTTGTTATGCCTGCTTGCTAGCATTTTTAAAGCCGTGAGCACTCACACATTTCCTGCTACGGACACATAAACCTGTGGAGCCGTGTGCCAAAATGTTGGTCTCCACCGTTGGGTCTCCTAATCTTTTTGGCACCTCTCAGGAGTGCAAAGAATCCTGGCTCTTTGGCTTGAAATTTAGATGACCAGCACGGATGGGACAAAGGTGGGATGAGAAGGGAAGGAAGGGCCTTGGCTGCACAGCCACGCTTTCCAAAACTCAAACTGATATTGTATAGCTTGCGTTCTCTCCCCCGCTGCTAGGAATATCTAAATCCCGAGTTTGAAACCATAGCTGCCCAGCACTTCTTCAGATGAGCCTCACGCCCGGTGTGCTAATTTTCTACAGGGAATAACATTTTTAGAATAAGTTCTAAGCAGGAATATCTGCTTAGAGACGTGAAGTGGGGGCGTCCAGCTGAACATGTAAGCTAGTTAGGAGATTTAAGCCTGAGAATCTGGCAGCCGGCCATGTTCAAACATTTTTTTTTTTTCGGGAAGAGTGTTATTAATTTTATTTAAAGAATTAACAGCATGCTTTTCGCCCACCCACCCCGAAACCTTCATAAGCTCCAAAAATGTTAAGAACAGTATGTAAGAGGGATTTGATGCCTTTTGACGCTGTTGAAGCTGAAGCCAGCTCGCCACGCCTTCCGGTATTCCCATGGAAAAAAAACTTGGGAAGATAGTTGCTACTACGGGCAAAAAGTGGCTTAAGGGGGAGGTGTGATTGTTTTAGGTGGAAGAGATGGCTGGCTTTCCTTTGCTGTGTCTTTGGGCACAGTTGGGCAAGGAGAAATCGGCTCCAGATTTGGGGGCTGGGGGAAACAAGGGATGGAAGGTGGATGCACCAAGAAACCAGCTGGAAAAAAAAAAAACCTATTATTAAGGATTCACTGTTCTGAAAGCCCATTCTTAGCACATCTTGTCCGAGATACAGCTATTCATAACTATTGACTGAAGGGGTACTGTAACAAAACTGCACGTTTGTGGATGGATAATTCCCAGAAGGAAACAATTATCGTTTTGATGATTTAACTATGCATTTTAAGCATGTTTTAAATAAAAACCGGATACTGAATAAAAACCTGGTTCTGTATTAATGCTAAGCATTGCCGTGCAAATTGAATGTCGAATAACCGGGTTGGAACGGACCTTGGAGGCCCTGATTAGATTAGATCAACAGAGGTGGAAGGGGCCTTGGAGGTCATCTAGTCCAACCCAAGCAGGAGACCCTACACCATTTCTGATAAATGGCAGTCCAATCTCTTCTTGAAAGCTTCCAGTGATGAAGCTCCCACAACTTCCGAAGGCAACTTCTGTTCTGGGTTGATTGTTCTCACTGCCAGAAAATTTCTCCTTATTTCCAAGTTGAATCTCTCCTTGTTCAGTTTCCATCCATTATTCCTTGTCTGGCCTTCAGGTGCTTTGGAGAATAGCTTGACTCCTTCTTCCTCTCTGTGGCAGCCCCTCAAATATTGGAAGACTGCTATCATGTCTCCCCTGGTCCTTCTCTTCACTAGACTAGTCTTCTAGAATCTAACCCTGTGATGGGGAACCTATGGCACGCATGCCACAGGTGGCACACAGAGCCATTTGTGCCGGTACGTGAGCTGCAGGCAAACTTACCTCACTGAGCATGTGCGCACCTCACAGCTGATTTTCAGCGGCTTTGAGGCCTTTTTTGGCCTCCCAAAGGCTTGAGGAAGGTTTCTGCAGGCTTTGCAGGCCGAAAACTAGCCCCGTTTTGTCACTTCCTGTTTTTCCGAAAATACTGGAAGTGACGAAACGGGTCTATTTTTCGGCCTGCAAAGCCTGCAGAAGCCTTCCTCAAGCCTCTGGGAGGCCGAAAAAGGCCTCAAACCCACTGAAAATCAGCTGTGAGGCACAGTGCAGGTAAGGGGGCAGCGGGGGGGGTGGAGGGGGGGGGATTGCACGTGCATGCGTAGAGGGCATGGGGGGTTGTGGATTGCCTTCTGGGTGCTGGCCCGTGAGCGCGAGTGTGCAAACGCACGCACAATTTTTGGCACAGGAGCCCAAAAAGGTTAGCCACCACTGCTCTAACTGATTAATTGTTCTCACTGTCAAAAAAATCCTCCCTTGTTTTAGGTTGGATCTCTCTTTAAGACTGTAATTGACTTAGAACCCCTTGTTTAGTGATGATTTTGAAGTTTAACAGTGACCCTGAAAGAAGTGACTTACGACCACTTTTCACAGTTTACAACCATTGCAGCATCCCCACAGTCATGTCATCAAACTTTGGATGCTTGGCAGCTGATTCATATTTATGACGGATATAGCGTTCCCAAGGTCATATGACCGCCTCTTGCCCACCTTCTGGCAAGCCAATGGGGAAGCCAGATTCACTTAACCAACATGTCACTAACTTAAACAACTGCAGTGGTTCACTTAACGACGGTGGCAAGAAAGGTCATTTGGGGCAAAGCTCACGTCAACTCCTGTTTAATTAGCAACAGGAATTTGGGGTTCAACTGTCGTAAGCCGAGGACTATCTGTACTTGGCCTGACCTCAGGTGCTTTAGACAACCGAACCTTAGTTGAAAAAAATATTCAAGTTTTTCATTTTTGAAGAATAAAAATGTTATAAAAAATAACATTTTATTAAAAAAATTATAATTTTTATGAAAAAAAAATTATAATTTTTTAAAATAATAAAAAATGTTATAATGTTATAAAAAATGTTACAGCGAAGTAGAATAGAATCACAGAGTGGGAAGGGACCTTGGAGGTCATCTAGTCCAACCCTCTGCTCAAGCAGGAAACCCTACATCATTTCAGAGAAATGGTTGTCCAGTCTCTCCTTTAAAACTGCCAGTTGTAGTTTTAAAGCATCCACAACTTATGGAGGCAAGTCGTTCCAAATATTAATTGTTGTAACTGTCACGAAAGTTTTCCTTATACTGTATATATAAATAACCAGTGATAAATTGTACTGGTTGAGCTGACCCATCCATGCCTGAAGTCCAGGACAGAGTAGAAAGTCTAGAGATATGTTTGGGGAACATGAAGAATCTATCTATCTATCTATCTATCTATCTATCTATCTATCTATCTATCTATCTATCTATCTATCTATCTATCTATCTATCTATCTATCTATCTAATCTATCTATCTATCATCTATCTATCTGTGAAATACCCCTCATGCATCATCACAAAATCTCCAGAACCATAAAGCCTACAAACTTGAAAGTTGGCACATATGTTCCTCTCGGCTTCTAGGTGCTCACTAAGAAAGGATTCTTTGAAATTACCATCAGAGCATTAGTATTTGCTATATTATTATTATTAACACGCTCTGATGCTAAGGAGTTCTACTCCCCCTCTTCTCCTGAAGAGAAATCTGTTCCAAATGCAAAACACAAGCAGAGGAGTGGAGTTTCTGTTTCCGTTTCACAGCACCAAGCAGCTTCACTACAGAAGAGTTGAGCTAAGCCACACCCAGGCCCCTTGCTGTCTCTTTACTCACACAGCAAATACCGTTTCAGTTTCCAAGCAGCCCTCAACTCTCTCACTTCCCACCTGAAAAGAAATCTGTTCCAACTGCAGTTGAGCTAAGCCACGCCCAGGCTCCTTGCTGCCTCCTTGCTCACACAGCAAATACTGCTTCCGTTTCCAAACAGCCCTCAACTCTCTCACACACTGACAAGAATGCTATCCAGATGAATACCGATGGATGCTGGTAGGCAGAGGCAGAATTCCCCCCCCCCTTATTTTCCTCCCTAAAAACTAAGCCCGACTACATAGTTTTGTAGCGAAGTACAGGTATCCAGCTAGTGTGTTTAGAAAGCGAGGTGTCAATCAAGCCAACATCGGTATGTTTCACCTCTGCTTTTCATTTCCTCTGATCCCATTTGCCAACCCTCACCGCTTTTAATAGGGTTGTAGTCTACTCTGATTGCACGTTAATACTTTTCTGGCTGCTTTGGAGCGTTCAGTTAGCTGGAAAGGCAGGGTGAGAAAAAATGTGTTAAATTAAATTGACCCCATTGGCTTCTGATGGAGGAAGATCAATCGGCGTTTTTTAACAGCGGAGTCGACAAAGGTTTTTCCTTCTGTGATGATGCTCACTGTCTTAGACATCTTCAGTGGGGACGCTGGAGGGGAACGGGCGTGTGTTTGTGTGTGTGTGTGTGTGTGTCTAAGAAGGAACATCGCTGGGCTACCACTAGCACCGCATGAGAAGAAGTGTGGTTTGCAATGTGTGTGTGTGTGTGTGTGTGTGTGTGTGTGTGTGTAACATTGCAAAAGAGGTGCCCAGAGCAAAGACAGATGAGAAGCCAGTGAAGCAGGACTCATTTGGGAGAGGAGGGGCAGGAGGGGAAAACAATAAACCGCCTACCCCCCCCCCCCACATCCTTTTAGACTTTAAAGGGGATGACCTAAAAACCACATGTGCTACTTTCGGATCCAAACTTAGAAGATGGTTGAAAGAAAGGAGAAGAGGAAGGATGGCCTGGAGGACCAAATCTAGAAGCAGCCGAAGAAAGAGCAGCTGGGGTGGTAGGGAGTTTGTCCCTCTGGCAGTCTGTCCTATGCCAGTATCCTGTAGCCTCCCACCCCTGTGACTGTTTGCACAACAGGACATCCTCCTCCTCCTCCCCCCTTACTAGTAGCAGGTGCACTGGACAGTTGGGATAGGGAAGTTATCCCTATTGTAGTCTGTCCTTCCCCAGCATCCTCTCCCCTCTGCCATGATTGTTCACAATCAGGACACACACTCTTCCTCCTTTTCTCTTCCTCCTTCTCTTTCTCTTCTTCCTCTTCCTCCTCCTTTTTCTCTTCCTCCTTTCTCTTCCTCCTCTTTCTCTTCCTTCCCCTCCCTCCTCTCTCCTCCTCTTTCTCTTCCTCCACTTTCTCTTCCTCCTCCTTTTTCTTCCTCTTCCTCCTCCTTTTCTCTTCCTCCTCTTTCTCTTCCTCTTCCTTCCCCTCCCTCCTCTCTTCTCTTTCTCTTCCTCCACTTTCTCTTCCTCCTCCTTTTTCTTCCTCTTCCTCCTCCTTTTTCTCTTCCTCCTCCTTTCTCTTCCTCCTCTTCCACTCTCTCTTCCTCCTTCTCTTTCTCTTCCCCTTCTCTTTCCTCCCTCCCTCCTTTCTCTTCCTCTTCCTCCACTTTCTCTTCTCCTTCCTCCTCCTCTTTCTCTTCTTCCTCTTCCTCCTTTTTGTCCTCTCTCTTCCTCCTCCTTCCTCCTCCTCTTCCTCCTTTCTCCTCCTTTTCCTCTTCCTCCTCCACTTCCTCTTCCTCCTCCTTTTTCTCCTGCTCTTCTTCTTCCTCCTTTCTCCTCCTCCTCTTTCTCTTCCTTCCCCTCCCTCCTCTCTCCTCCTCTTTCTCTTCCTCCACTTTCTCTTCCTCCTCCTTTTTCTTCCTCTTCCTCCTCCTTTTTCTTCCCCTCCTTTCACTTCCTCCTCTTCCACTTTCTCTACCTCCTTCTCTTTCTCTTCCCCTTCTCTTTCCTCCCTCCCTCCTTTCTCTTCCTCTTCCTCCACTTTCTCTTCTCCTTCCTCCTCCTCTTTCTCTTCCTCCTCCTTCCTCCTCCTCTTCCTCCTTTCTCCTCCTCCTTTTCCTCTTCCTCCTCCACTTCCTCTTCCTCCTCCTTTCTCCTGCTCTTCTTCTTCCTCCTTTCCTCCTCCTCCTCTTCCTCCACTTTTTCTTCCTCCTCCTCCCCCCTCCCCCGACTAGTAGCAGATGCACTGGACAGTGCTGGAAGCACACACACATGCAGACAAACACACACACACACACACACACACACACACACACTCCTATTGCATGCAGAACGAGGTGAGGCGTCATCCTTACTTGGAGGAACAGGGGACTTACAAAATAGGGCAGCTGCAATTCGTTCCACATAAAATGAGGTTTCCTTACAGTTTTTTATCTTCTTCTGAGCACTAGGAGAACTGAACAGAGAGAACCGAAGGCTGAGACTGCCCTGCACATCGCACCGGCTTTAAGTGTTGTTCACGGAGAATTGATAATCGCCTGAGAACTAAACCCCACCCCCCCTTCTTCCCCCTCCTCTCCCCAGGAAGGTGGTTGAGATGCTTTTGGAAACCAAAGTCTAGCTTTATCTTTTGAACCTCCTCCTGCCGCGGCCACCACCGTGTGACACCAAGCAAGCTGGAAGAAGAAAGCAGGAAAAGGAGGCTTTGAATGCCTATGATCTCAGAAGGCATTTTTCCTCCCCCTTTTCCTTTCCTTTCCTTTTCCAAATTAGAAAGCACTAACCCAGCCGTTTTGCAGGAGGAGCTAAAAACAAACAAACACCAGCTCGGAAAGGTGAAGCATTCCAGAACAGACATGGGAAATGGAAGAAGGTTAGGAGAATAGGAACACTCCACAGAGAAGAAACAATTTCACAACCAACGAGCTGGAGGGGAGAGATTCTCCGCTTTGAGTTAAAATGCCCACCGGGGAGACAGAACAAAGAAATAAATATGCTAACATTTGATGACGTGTTTTTACCCCACGGTCAATCCCTGTTCTCAGCCACTTGAATGTTGGCCTGATTTGTCTGGTGTCTCTTGCTACACAGAAGGCACCGTTCTGACCTAGGCTTCTGTGATGACCCGGTGGGGGGTGGGGGGGAATACAAAAGCAACAAAGTCCCCAAAACAGGTGAAGTCCCTTTAATTCCTCCAACTTGGCTTCAAAGCTCCAATTATCATTGGCTGGAGAAAAAACTCCCCCACAAACAGTTGCGAAAAGGAAGAAATGCCCTTGAAACTCAAAATAAATAGAAAAAATAACACAAACCACACTGAAGCGATTAATGAGACAAGGCAGGATAAGGGCGTGAAGACGTTTCACAGATATTGAAATACACACTCTGGGAAGGATGCCAGAACTCAGATAAGAACTGAAAGACTAGAATTATTTCACGCTTTGCTACCAGCACTGGGCCATGCGCAGTTTGTCCTTTTAAACAGTCCTCACAGCTGCAGCCCATGAAGGGGATCAAGGCCTTTTCCTCCCCCATAGACCATGTCGTTCACATTTCTCCCTTATCCGCTCCTCCCTGTGTGCCCTAGGATGGAGAGGGGATGGGCCTGGGTTTTCCTCTGAATGCCCAGCTGGCCTGTGCCCTTCCCCAGTTTCCTCCACAACCTCCAGAACCACACTTCCACTCCCTGTCGGCTGTTCCTCCTCTCCCTCGTAGTCAGACTCCAACAGGGGCATGACAGCTTCCTTAGAAAGCACAATCTTAATCCTGGCAAAACCTCTTTTATTTCCACGGCTGTGAATTACATTCATTCCCAGCCTGCAAGGCTTCGCAAACAATCTTTCATGGGAATGTTTAGAAACACCCATCTTTATCATACTTGGAATGTGGCCAGAGAACTAATTGCCAGACGCAGGGCAAGGCCAAACTTGACACAGAGTCAAACAGAAGTTTTCAAAGCTTGAACCGACCAGGTGAACTAATTGCTTCCTGCAAAAGCTCACGTCCCGTTCGCTCCTCTTCTATGACCTATGGGAGGGGGATAATCATCTCTGAGTTGTGGCCTTACTCCTGAGTTGGCCCTGCTTTCTCAATTGTTCTTGTCTTCTGTAGCCCTGCACATGCACAGGCTGGGAACCAGAGTCAGCTAACTGTCAGGATTCTGTCAGTTCCCCCCATTTAAATCATGAGTCTCGAGCCAAACTTCCAAAACTTAAAAAGGATTTATTGGGAGTTAACATGTCTGCCACTGCCTGGGTGTAGCTGACTCTGAGGCACATAATTCATTGTCCCCCTTGACCCTGGTTTTCCCCCACCCCCTGGGTGTATCGTAATTCAGATTCTCCAATGGGACACCTCCATAGCCCAGAGTCACCAATCATGCTCTCCAGTTAGAATTTTGCATGACATAAACTTTGGTCACCTAGTTACTATCTTTGAAAACACTTATGGAATACAGTTTCTGTTTGCAAGCTGCTGCACTGCTTCCCCCTGCCTTTCTGTTGGCAACTCTAAAAAGACCAGAGAAATATTGTATGAGTTGACACCCCGCATCATTGCTGTCCGAACCCAAAGGCAGCTGCTGACTGCCAGCCTGCCCTGGCCCCATCTCTGCCTCTGATGCAGGACCCTCGTCTGAGCCCTCCTCAGCCTCCAAGACTGGCCCAGGTTCCTCCCCAACCTCCTCACTACTGTCCGACTCTGCTGCCGGCGGGCCACAACAGGCAGTTGTGTTTCTTCTCAAGTTTTGTTGCTGGGGAGGTGGCAAAGGAACCACCCGTTTGGGCACTGCCCAAACTGGTAAGAATGGGGAGTTCTTAAACTGAAGCTACCCAAGCAAGCTAACTAAAGAGCGAAGAAGAGGCTGCCCAAGGAATTCAGGAGGAGCCACTAATCTTAACAGATTATCTGGCAATTGACGTCAAGGTAAAAGTTTCCCCTTGTCCGGTGGTGTCTGACTCTAGGATAACAGATAACAGATAATCAGAGTTGGAAGGGACCTTATAGGTCATCTAGTCCAACCCCCGCCCAAGCAGGAGACCCTACACCATTTCTGAAAAATGGCAGTCCAATCTCTTCTTGAAGGTCTCAAGTGACCGCTCTAGGGAGCGATGGTCATCTCTGGTTCTTAGCTGAGGGATCCAGCATTGTCTGGAGATACTGCTGTGGTCACATGGCCAGCATGACTATATGCTGAGGCAGATGGAACACAGTTACTTTCCCACTGAAGTTGTACCTAATTATCTGCTCGCATTTGCATGCTTTCAAACTGCTTAGATGGGCGGGAGCTGGAGCAAGGAACGGGAGCTCACCCCATCATGCAGCACTCGGGTCTGAAACCCCGGGCAGTCAAGCTTTCTAGCTGACAATCTGAACAATCTTTAACTGCTGAGTCATCGCCCCCTCTCTGACAGTTGTGCTTTAAGAAACACGGGGACAAACAATACAACATAGTGCGGCGATAACCACAACACCACCAATGTTGAAAGCCTTGGGAGGAATCACAAGACCCTCGGGGTTCAGAGGGTATTGCAGGAGATCTCTCAGGGAACAAGAGTTTCCAAAGGGAAAGGACAAAATTGCCCAAAAGCAACTGGCACAAAGCAGGGCAAGGCCAGAAGGCGAAGTTACCAAAATCAAAACCCAAGAGGTTGTTAAGAGGTGAGGGGATGACACCAACTGTTGGAAGGGCTTCCCTTCTGTTATTACCATCTGGATTTATGACAAGAAAAGGCACGAGGAACTTCAGCCAGGTTCAAGCCAGCTGGATGGACTTTGATGGTCTTCAAGGCCATTGTCCAGTCCGCAGAAAGCCAAGGAAAAATATTGAGGTCAGTGACTAACTGTGCTTCTAATATCTGGGTTCGTGGCCTGTACTATCCATGGTCATCTCTCTCTCTTTTGGTCTCTCTGCCTCTCTTTGTCTCTCTCTCTCTGTCTCTCTGTCTCTGTCTCTCTCTCTCTCTCTGTCTCTGTCTCTGTCTCTGTCTCTGTCTCTGTCTCTGTCTCTCTCTCTCTCTCTCTCTCTCTGTGTGTGTGTGTGTGTGTGTGTGTGTGTCTCCCTCCCTCCCTCTCTTGCCATTTCTGCTATTGATCCCCACTACCATCCTTGTGGCTTCAGTCTTCTGGGTTGTCTTGTTTCCATGAGCCTTGCCTTTTCAAGGACCCGATGAGCAACCCTAAACCAGTTCTGACCCTAGAAGAGAAGTGTCCGGTCTCCTGGGTAAGCCAGAAAAAAAGGGACAACTAGAAGAACAAATTTTACTGGATTAGTAAGGCTGCATTAGCTAAGGCTCAGATGGTTAAAGAGGCTAAAGCTGCGTGAGTTGGAGACCCGAGCGCTGTGTGACGAGCTGAGCTCCCATTACTTGCTCCAGCTCCCACCCCACCTAGCAGTTTGAAAGCACGCAAATGTGAGTAGATGAATAGGTACCATTTCAATGCGTTCCATGCCCCTCAGCATATAATGCTTGGCTACATGACGACGGAAATGTCTTTGGACAATGCTGGCTCCTTTAGCTAAGAAACAGAGATGAACAAGATTGGCCCCTAGATAGGAGAAACGTTTACCTTTATCTTTAAAACTACGTGAACGGAACCATGCAAATCTGAAAACCCAAACTTCCCCACCCCACCCCTCACCCCCACTTTTAACGACTGTATTTGATCCATTAGGACAAGTCCTTCTTCACTTTCTTCTTCTGACCTTGAAGCCACTTCCTCTCTTCTCTAATGGTTTCCTAGGCAGCCTCTCTTCCCTTCCCCCCCAAAAAAAACAATTCACCCATTACAGAAAGTGATGGGCATTGCTGAGAACTAAATCTGGGAGGGATCTCAGGTCCGGTCAGTGTTAATGGCCCCCAGAAGGGGAGAAAGAGCAGGTGGGGGAGGGGCGAAGGAGGAATAGCAACCCAGCTTTCAGATGGGAGCAGGAGATAAACGCTGGAGAGGGATTTCTGGCAGTGTTGAGTACAGAGAAAAGAGGACTCCCGGTCACCATTCTTGGCTGTCTCAGAATAGAATCCCTTTATTGGCCAAGTGTGGTTGGACACACCAGGAATTTGTCTTGGTGCAAATGCTCTCGGTATACATAAAAGAAAAGAGTCAGTCAATAGGAAATTGAATGAGAATAGAATAGAATAGAATAGAATAGAATAGAATAGAATAGAATAGAATAGAATAGAATAGAATAGAATAGTATAGGAAATTGAATGAGAATAGAATAAAATAGAATGAGAGTAGAGTAGAGCAGAATAAAATAGGAAGTTGAATGAGAATAGAATAGAATAAATAGAATAGAATAGAATAGAATAGAATAGAATAGAATAGAATAGAATAGAATAGAATAGAATAGAATAGAATAGAATTAATGGAATTGAATTATTTATTGGCCAAGTGTGATTAGACAGACATACAAAGAATTTGTCTTGGTGCAAATGCTCTCAGCATACATAAAAGAAAAGATACATTCATCAAGAGTCAAGAATCATAAGGTACCACACTTAATAATAGTCATAGACTACAATAAGCAATCAAATCATACTAGGAAACAGTCAATATAAATCGTAAGGATACAAGCGACAAAGTTACAGTCATCCAGTCACAAGTGGGAGGGGATGGGCGATAAGGAGTGATGAGAAGATTAATAGTGATAGTAAATGCAGACTTTGTAAATAGTTGGGCAGTGTTGAGGGAATTATTTGTTTAGCAGAGGGATGGCTTTCAGGGAAAAACTGTCCTTGTGTCTAGTTGTTCTGGTGTGCAGGGCTCTATAGCGTCATTTTGAGGGTAGGAGTTGAAACAGTTTATGTCCGGGGTGAGGGGTCTGTAAATATTTTCACAGCCCTCTTTTTGACTCAGGGTGCAGTATACAGGTCCTCCATGGAAGGCAAATGAAACTGCAAAAGGCTAAGCTTTTCAGGCTCCTGGTTTTGGGCTAAAAAAAAGACAATTGGAAAACCAATTCTTTTCCTTTGAAGAGTTAGCAAACATTTTGGGAAGGGGAAACAACAAGGCAGCAGAAATAGGGCGTTTCAGATGGCTTCCGATGCAGCAGGGGAAGCATGTGAAGGGCCTGGCTCTTTGAAATGGGGGGGAGCGAGAGCCCACTTTCTGGCCTTTGGCTTCCATCCAGGGGAGGGAGGGAGGCTGTAGCGGATTGAGGCTCACTGGTGCACTAAACCCGGACAAATCTTGGTGCCCCACCCTCTTCCTTTGTACATACTGTACAAACGAAGCCATGTTCTCAACTTTGTGGTGCCCCCCTTTGGGCCTGGTGCCCCTAAGCACGTGCTTAGTCTGCTTCGTGGTTAATGCACCACTGGAGGGAGGCTATCCTGGAGGAAGGGTGCCTTTCCCTTCCCTGTGTTTGGGGCTTTGGCTCTTCCTTGTCCATTGGTGCAACCACTAGGCAGGGGCTCACTCAATTAACTTGCTTATCGCGCCGTGCAGGTCCGCAGTCAGGACAGCGGCGATAAGACCGTCCGGCTGAGGCCGGGGTGGGGTGAGGGGGCTCCCCAGGCCGGGTGGGGAACCCTCCAATTCGGGCCGGGAAGGCCCTTCCGGGCTCGGGGAAAGGTCCCGGGGTTGGGAAGAGAGTCTCCGATGGGGACCGTCTCTCCGGGGCGGACGGGACAGGCCCGGAATCGGGGAGGCTCCCGTTAGGAGCGCGGCTCCACTCCGCGGCGGGGAAGCGGGAGCCGCAGCCGTGCTCGGCTGACCTAGAAAGCTTCCCATCTTCACCGCGCCTTCCGCGGGACAGCAGTCCGGCGGGGCTAAGGAGCGAGTCCCCTTCCTTGGAGGAAGGGAAGGAGGCGGGCGGGGGGGAGGAGGAGGAGGAAGGCGGCCAGTCGAGGACACCCGGACTCGGCTCAGTTCAGCTCGGCTCGGATCCTTTCCGCAGGGGGCGGCCGGGGACAATTCAGCCCGAACGCCAGGCAGGCAGGCAGGCAGGCAGGCAGGCGAAGAGCGAGCGACCTTGCGGGGGATACAGCGGAGGGAGAGGCGGGCGGGGGCGGTCGCTCGGGTGCCGGTGGAAGAGGGAGGAGGAAGAGGAGGAAAAGAAAAAAGAAGGAGGAGGAGAAGGAGAAGGAAGAGGAGGAAGAGGAGGAGGAAGAGAAAGAGGAGGGGAAGAGAAAGAGGAGGGGAAAGAGGAGAAGAGGCTCGCGGCGCTGGGTTGGCTGGCTCAGAGCGGAGCCGCTCGCTGGGCGCCGTCTGCGGGCACGGGAAGGGCCGCTCTTATGGGCATGAAACACTCGTCCCGCTGCCTGCTCCTCCGGAGGAAAATGGCGGAGAACGCCACCGAGAACGCCGAGGTAGGTAGCCAGCGGCGCCGCTTGGCCGTCTCTTCGCCCGGAGAACCCGACAGGCGCAGCCGCCGTCGCCGCCGCCACTCTCGGACTTCCGCGGCCGCTGCAAGCGACCGATCCGGCGCCTCGTCCCGGGCCGGGCTCGCTCCTCGTTCGGCTGAAGCCGGCAAGCAGGCGGTCTCCGGCGGCGGAGCTGTCCAGGGTGCTGAACCCAGAAGGACCCCTCTGGAATCTGAGCTGTTACTCGTGTGGTCTCTGCGTGTGTTTGCGAAGGGGTGTGTGTGGGGTGTGTGTGTGTGTGTGTGTGTCGTGTCTTTCTACACCGCTGGATTCTCCGTTGCATAGCCCTTCCCAAAACTTAGCACCGGGGTTCAGGGAGTTTCTTTTGCCCTGCGTGGAGCGCGGGGTGCGTTGCTTTGCCTTCTCCCTGCCTGGCTCTCTCTCCTCCCACCCCCCAAACATGCAGGAAAGCTATCTGAACTCCCGCGAACTGAGGAAATGGGAGCAGAAGGATCTGGAGAAGCTAATTGAAGCAATACATCAAAAAGAGAGAGAGAGAGAAAGAAGAGAGGTGCTAATGGCTGCGAGGCAGCGGCTGTATTTAGAGGGAAGTTAAAAATAGCCCCGGCAAGGCAGGTGGTGGCACATCTGTAATCCTTCGAGAGAGTAGCGGTGGAGGAAATGTCATTGAGGTCTCGCGGTTCTGCAGGAGCTGCAGGACTCCTGGTCTTAGGGGTTTATTTGGTACACGGGGTGGGAGAGGAGAACCCCATTCCCTTAGCAGAAACGCATTCGTGGTTTTAATGAGATAGATAGATAGATAGATAGATAGATAGATAGATAGATAGATAGATAGATAGATAGAATTCTTTATTGGCCAAGTGTCATTGGACACACAAAGAATTTGTCTTGGTGCAAATGCTCTCAGTGTACATAAAAGAAACGATACATTTGTCAAGAGTCAAGAATCATCAGGTACAACACATAATAATAGTCATAGGGTACAATAAGCAATCAACTCATACTAGGAAACAGTCAATAAAAACCATTAGGATACAAGCAACAAGATTGTCAATTGGATGTATCTTGCCTTGATTCTTGGGTTTTGCTACCCTTTGACTGGGAAGAATCGTTTTTGCCAGTATCTCAGTGCTAGTGATGCAAACGAAAATAATCTGCAACAGCTGGAGTAAAGTCCAGCCAATGCTGCTTACAAAGGTCTCAGTCTTGGTGGCTGACCCTGTTAGAAACAATTATAAGGATTATAACTGTGTGTTTTCCTTTGGAATGGGGAAGAGAATAATCCCATTCCAAAGGAAAAATCACAATTATAATCCTTATAAAGGTGACCTGGAATGAATGTTCTTCTCCGGTTTTTTTTTCTTAGCATCTCTCTGATTCTTCTACTGCTTCATAACTCACACAAAACTTCAAAACTGAGATGCGATCCCAGAAAGAGGGTATCCCAACCTAACAGAAGCATAAAGTCAGTGCCATCCAATCTTTCTCAGATTTCAATGTTTCCACCGACTGTAGTTGGAAAATTGGGGTTAAGGTGATTTTAGGGGCAAGGATTACAGAGAATGTTTTCATGCGTGCTTTTTTTTAAAAAAAAAATCATCTCCTTTACTTGGATTATTATTAGATGTCAGTTCAAATGTCAATGTCAATGCAGATTGTGATTGTAATCAAAATAATCCCATCGTCCTGAGCCAATCATTGCCCCAGATCTAACAAAGTAC
Source organism: Notechis scutatus (assembly GCF_049901735.1). NCBI lineage: Eukaryota > Metazoa > Chordata > Lepidosauria > Squamata > Elapidae > Notechis > Notechis scutatus. Next base: position 25,864,697 of record NC_142014.1, on the reverse strand, counting down.
GCCCCCTCTCCAAATTTATCTCTGTTTGTCTGCAGCCCTTTCTGATTATAAGTCAGATTTTCTTAAGATTTTCCATACGGTCAACTGATATCAGCTCTTTAATAGCCATGAATTGAGCGAAAGGATTGTGTTCGGTTCTGAACTCGCTGTTAATCCTTTTTGATTGAATTCTGGTATCTCGAGAGGAGAAAGACTATTTTATTCTGGTTATGTTTTCTGAACCATTATTTTCTGAATGCAGCCTGATCATAAATAGGAAGCCAGGAATGAAACATCTTTGCCTTGAAAATGAATTAAGGAGCACAAACTGGACTTTGGTGTGTGGTGTTTTTTGTTTTTTTTTTACATTTAGTTTACTTTATTGTCATTGCACCTTGCACAACAAAATCGAACACCATCTTCAGTGCACATCATGACCATGAAAATAAACACAAACACACATCCTTCACACTCCAGACATTGAATTGAAAACCCTCGACACCGCACCAACACTGCACGATACAGTAGATTTCAAAAGAGCAGCTGCCCTGGGATAGAAGTTGTTTTTCAGCCTATTTGTCCTTGTTTTTATTATCCTGTACCGTCTGCCAGATGATAATAATTCAAAAAAAGGGTGCCCAGGATGAGAATATTTTGAACTTTCTTAAGGCCGTGGGAGCTATAAAGCTCTTCCAAAGAGGGGAGAGGGCAACCAATGATCCTCTGGGCAATGACGTTAACCCTCTGGAGTGCTGTCCTATCTGCCACTGTGCAATTGGCAAACCATACAGAGGTGCAGTAAGTCAAGATACTCTATGATGCAGTAGTAGAAAGTCACCAGCCGTTTCTCATTCAGTTGTTTTCTGAGAAGCCTCAGGTCATATAATCTCTGCTGGGCCCTTTTGACCAGGGGTGCAATGTGAGCACCCCAGGTCAGGTCCTCTTTTAGGGTAACACCCAGAAACTTAAAACTGACCACTTGCTCCACTCGGTCTCCAGTGATAAGCAAGGGCTGGATGTCTGATCTGTTCCTTCTATAGTCTGCTATAAGCTCCTTGGTCTTATTGGTGTTGTGGACCAAGTTATTGTCTCCACACCATGAAAGCAACTGGTCCACCTCATCTCAGTAGGCAGATTCATCCCTCCCAGAGATGAGTCCCATCACTGTTATATCATCTGCAAATTTAGCAATAGTGTTACTAGCGTGAGTGGGAATGCAGTCATGCACATAAAGAGTATAGAGTAAGGGACTCAACACGCAACCCTGTGGTGTGTACCAGTGTTAAGAATAAGGGCTGAAGAGGTATGATTACCTCATCTGATCCTCTGTGAGTGGCCAGTCAGGAAATCCATACTCCAAAGGCAGATTGAATAAGAAAGACCAAGGTCCAGAAGTTTAGACACTAGTCTATGTGGAAGAATTGTGTTAAATGCAGAACTAAAATCTACAAAAAGCGCCTGCTCTTTGTGTGATAGAAATAATAGCTCTATATTTCCAAAGAGTTCCTTCTGTAGCAAGGGTGCCCAACAGTGGTGGGCTGCAACCGGTTTAACAACCGGTTCTGTGAGCTCACGCAACATTCAAAAAACATCAATTTGAACCTTTACAGCTTACCTTCTAGGCCAGGGGTGTCCAACCTTGGCAACTTTAAGCCTGGAGGACTTCAACTCCCAGAATTCCCCAGCCAGCAAAGCTGGCTGGGGAATTCTGGGAGTTGAAGTCCTCCAGGCTTAAAGTTGCCAAGGTTGGACACCCCTGTTCTAGGCGGGCCCAGTAAGTAGAACAGCTGAGGCGCGGAAATCCACTGTGCCACATGAATCAGCTGACCTGAAAAAGATGGAAATATAAGACAGAATAGGACGGGTGTGGGTCCAGCTGATCATTGGAACTACCAGTCCGGTAGAACCAGTTTGAATTAGCAGCAGCCCATCACTGGTCCTCAACCCTCAGACCAGGCCCCGGTATTGGTCCATAGCCTGTTAGTAAGCGGGCTGCATATCTGGAAGTGAGCAGCGGGTGGGCAAGCGAGCGAAGCTTCATCTGTATTTGCAGAGGTGCCACAACACTCACATTACAGTTTCAGTTCCACCTCAGATCATCAGGCATAAAATGGGAACCCTACCCCTGTGAACCGGGGATGCGAGGGATCTAAGTTTCACAATCCTCTCCTCCACCACACCCCACAGTCCGTGGAAAAAATGATCTTCCGTGAAACCAATCCCTGGTGCCAAAAAGGTTGGGGACTGCTGGCCTGTAGGATACTCAGAAGGGAAGGAGCTGGAAAGCTGCAGACCATCCATCCACTTGGTGTTAGCAATTGTGATGACCCAGAGCATGGCCCTAAAGCAACCAAGTCACAAAGGTAGGTAAAGTAGGTAAATTCCTCCAACTTGGCCCCCAATGTCCAGTTATCATCGGCTGGAGAAAAAACTCTCTCCCAAGAACAGTTTTTAAAGGGAAGAAATTCCATCAGAACCCAAAGTACATCTAAATTATAAATAAAAACCAACACAAACCCTGCTGCAGCAATTAACGAGACAGGGCAGGATAAGGAATTGCAGACTTCAAAAGATAATGAAACACACACAGTTGGGAGGACGCCAGAACCCAGATAAGGCTTGACAAACAAAGATAATGCACGCTTTGCTTCCAGCAACTTTGCTGTGCGCAGTTTGCCTTTTTAAACAGTTTTCCCAGCTGCAGCTAATGAAGGGGATCAGGGCCCTTCCCTCCCCTGTAAACCAGTTAACTTACATTGCTCCCTTCTCCGTTCCTCCCTGCATGCCCAAGGATGAAGAGGGGGTGGGCCTGGATCTTCCTCTGAATGCCCAGCCGGGCTGTGCCCTTCCCCAATTTCTTCCCCAGGCACTGGAGCCACACTCCCACTCCCTGTCAGCTGCTCGACCTCCCCCTCAGAATCAGATTTCAACAGGGGCATGACAGCAAGATACAAGATAGAGCTGAGTCCCAGCTGATTGGCTGGGTCTTCTTTAGTTGCCCTGCAGAGGAGATCGGAGCTGGAAAGCAGGTTAGTGAGGTGGGGGAGGAAATGGGGATTTTGTAGTATCCTTCCCCTGCCCTACCCCTCAATCCACATCCATCAAGCCATGCCCACAGAACCAGTAATAAAAATTTTGGAATCCTACCACTGGTCGTAAAGTGTGGAAAACGGTCATGAGTCACACATATTTTCAGTGCCATTGTAACTTTGAACAGGCCACACTGCTCACTTTTGGGAACTGCACTTTGAAAAGAACCGGAAGAACCTGGGACAGATTTAACTGAGAATCCAAAGTGGAGGAATGATGAAAGTTACCCCTCTTCAACTTGCAAGAGAGGAGGCCGGAGGGAGTTTCTAGAATGGTCTAGAAAGACTGTCTGATGCAACAGGGGCAGACTTGGTTTTCGTCAAGACGGAGAGAGAGAAAACGTTAAAACGAGAAGGAAGGAGATTCAAGTTGGGTATTAGGAAGAACTTCCTGAATTGGCAAGGTGTGGAGTAGAGAAGCTGGCTAATGGCGTTCCTAATTACAGGAATCTTTTGAGTTCACATCAGAGGGTTAGTTGTGTTTGGGGAGCTGGCTCAGAACACAAATTTCTGACCCAAATGAGGATGCGCCTTCCATGTCTAGAGAGACCCTGCTTCCCCAAAAATATGACCTACCCTGAAAGTAAGTCCTAACTTGATTTTTACACGTGCACCCAATATAAGCCCTACCTCAAAATAAGCCCTAATTAAGACCCCGCCCACCCCAGAATGGACGGGTAAAAATTAAGCTAGGGTGTGGATGGTGGGGGGGTGGAGCTGCCTTACTACTTACCTTGGGCAGTTGTAGCCAGGCCTCACACACCCTGACACCTGTCCTCCTGCCCATTTCTTCTGCAGCCGGCAGGGCTGGCAAGGCTGCCCTGAAGGCCTCTGTAGCTGATAACAAAGCTCAGGATCGATCCAGAGTTATCCACTGCAGAGGCCTTCAGGAAAGCCTTGCCGGCTGCAGAAGAAGAAGTTCCTGAAGGCCTCTGACAGCGAAAAGGAGACCCAGGATCGACGCATGCAAGTGAGGTTAGTCAGTGGATGACATCCCCCCAAAATAAGACCTGGTGCCTTTTTTGGTGGCAATTTTTTTTTAAAATAAAACAGGGTCTTATTTTTGAGGAAACACGGTACATAAGCCTCCAACCTTCTTATTTGGCAGTTAACCTGCACATTTCACCTGGCACACAAGAAGGTCATATTTAGAGAGATTGGTCATTCCCCTAAGAAACTTCCATCCTGATTTCTTTTTAATAGCTATTCTTTCTGGTACCACAGATCTTTTGATGCCCTTGCTCTTAACTTTTGGCTACAGATGACTCTGGTCTCACCACAGCTGCATCTCCACAGGAGATGGTGAAGGATGTGACTGAAGACAGAATGCTGAAATCTATTCTGGATCTCTCGGTGGCTTGGCTTCCCTACTTTTAACATTCTTGAATGTCATCAAATGGGATTTGTTTCCTAAATGTTATGGTTATAAATGTGACGCTGAAGAAAACCGGTATCATGTGTCAAAAATAGTAAGAGTAGGCATTTAAAGCTCTTTTGAAAGGTTGGGGAAAAAATAGCACCATAGCAACCATGGGAAGCGATACAACTTGCAAATAGAAAGAAACTAGCAGGTTCACCCCTAAATGAAATGACCTCTTTGTTCCAGCTTTCTGCAGTTTATAAATAGCCTGAAACCTATTTTCAAAAGCACCCAGGAGGGGTGCAAAAAATGACGCCATCTTCCAAACCACATTCTTATTCAGATTGGCTCTGATGGACAGAGATGAGTAATCTAAGGGTAGGACAATCTAATAGATTCAGGTCTCTCTCTCCCTCCCTCCCTCTCTCCCTCCCTTTCTCCCTCTCTCTGTATGCTTTGAGGCCAGTGGTTCTACCGTGTTTCCCCCAAAATAAGACCCTCTCTTATATTTTTGCCACCAAAAAAGGCACCAGGTCTTATTTTCAGGGGATGCCATACACTGACTAACCTCACTTGCGTGCATCGCCCTCGGCCTCCTTTTCGCTCTCAGAGGCCTTCAGGAACTTCTTCTTCTGCAGCTGGCAAGGCTTTCTTGAAGGCCTCTGCAGCCAATAACAGAACTCTGGATCAATCCTGAACTTTGTTATGAGCTACAGAGGCCTTCAGGAAAGCCTTGCCAGCCTTGCTGGCTGCGGAAGAAATGGGCCAGCAAAGCAGGTGTCGGGGTGTGTGAGGCCTGGCTACAACTGCCCAAGGTAAGTAGTAAGGCATCTCCACCCCCTCATCCTCACCCTAGCTTAATTTTTACCCATCCACGCTGGAGTGGCGGGATCTTAATTAGGGCTTATTTTGGGGGTAGGGCTTATATTGGGTGCACGTGTAAAAATCAAGGTAGGACTTACTTTCAGGATAGGTCATATTTTCAGGGAAATAGGGTCTCCGCCCCACCTCTGGAATTTGAACAGTGAATTACGGCTTATAGATGGCCAGAGGTGGGGCCCACCAAAGGCACCTGCCAACGCTAGGTTACCAAATGTAATATATGCAGTGTTTTTTAAAGAAACAAATGAGAAGAGAAATAAGGGGGGAAAGGGAGGGAATGCATGAAAACAGTTCTTGAGTGACATGCGGTATATGAGTTTGGTTAACATCCGTTCCCATTTCCCTTACTCAAGCCCTTTCTGCAAAGAGTACAAGGCTAGAGAAGAATCTTAGAATCATCGAAAGTGTGATTGGAAGGGGTCTTAGAGATCACCTACTCCAACCCTTCAACCCTGTGCTGTGGGGTCCACTAAATTGTACCTAACAGGTGGATCTCCAGCCCGTGTTCAGAAAACCCCCAGTGAGGGCAACCCATCATCACCCTCTTGGCAATTCAGAAAGTTCTTCCTTATATCCAACTTGGGAGTTGGACTAAAAGATCTTCAAGGTTTTTTTTAAGGGTGGTACAGGCATACCAATGCAAGCATGCCAAGTTCTCCTAGAAAGCAGAGTGAAGTAATATTTGCACCAAGTCTCAAGTTTATCCAACTCTGCTCTTCTGTTCTGTTCTTCTGTTATTCCCCAAAAGAGAAATTAGAGAAACTGGAACAGCAGAAAAAGAGCTGGTTGAGGTTCTAGAAATAAAAGAACGAGAAGGATGATCAATAGAGGGAGATGAATCTCAATAGATCCATTGTGCTGGCTGCAGCCACGGTTCTTTCCAGATTCGTGTTTCTCTGCTCTCTTCATTTTTCTTACAGCTCCTCTGATATTTCAGCTTCGAGAGCTGCAAAATCAGCTTACTTACTATTTGGCTTCGGCTTATCCCGTCTTCATCAAAATAGAACCCTGACCTTCATTACCGCTTGCCTCTGGGTGAAAACTGGGAACATCTGCACTTTGGGGCAGGGCAAATGGCCAAATACTCCAGAAGTCTATTGAATCACGAACAGGATAACATATTCCAATAATCTCTCTGCAGCTATCATACCTTTTTTCACATGGCAGAATAATGATGATGACTACTATTATTATTATTATTATTATTATTATTATTATTATTATTATTATTATTATTATTATTATTATTATAATTATTAATTATTATTATTATTATTATTATTATTATTATTATTATTATTATTATTATTATTATTTATTATTTATTATTTATTATTATTATTATTATTGGCAGAAAATAGCACACTTTCCCTCTGTTGGAAGAAATGTCCCTCTGGGTTCAGATCCCAAGTGGGGAGAAAGACACTGGAAACATGGAGGCTGATGAGAAAGATGGTTTTAATGGTGGACAGGACCACATGGGTTTGAAGTCCTGGGTAGCTGACCACATGGAGTGGAGAGTGAGATATTTTTATACCTTCTCTTGGGCTTTGTATGTTCTTCCTGTTCCTGTGAAAGAAATGTATCCCGATTGGTTGTCAGACTCCCGTGGGGCCATGCAGGGGTAACTTTGTAGGTTGTCTTGAGTCCCAGGCTTGGTTGAATCTTGAGGGCAGTGGTGGGATTCAAAATTTTTCAATACTGGTTCTTTGAGTTTCGCTTGGTGGGCGTGGCTTGGTGGGCGTCGCAGGGAAAGGATACTGCAAAATCCCATTCCCTTCCCACCCCACTTGCCTGCTTTCCAGCTCCGTTCTCCTGCGCAGGGTAACTAAAGAAGACCCAGATGATCAGCTGGGACTCAATGGGAGGCAGAGAATAGATGGGGGCGGGGCCAGTCAGAGGTGGGATTTGCCAGTTCTCCAAACTACTCAAAATTTCCACTACTGGTTCTCCAGAACTGGTCAGAACCTGCTGAAGACCAACCTCTGGTAGAGGGCTAATCCTATTATGTCCTGAGGGTGAAGGTCTTTTGTGTTGTAGATAATCTGGCCCAGCCTTTTGTCTTTAGATGGGATGGCCTTTCTGGGGCTATTAACAAAGGTGGGAGCTGCTTTCCAAGAGCATGTTTCTTCTTTTCTCATCCATCCAGGGACATATAATATTCTGCCTTTCTTAATATTTCCTACAATATTTCATTCTTCTAGGAGAAGGGTGGGTGCTAACTTTCTACACCTCAAAATAGGTATCAATTCCTCAATATAACATTTAGGGATCAGATGCTCAATTCAATGCAATACCTTAGTTCTTTTTTCCCCCCACCCCTCCCTAAGGCTGCTGGAAATCCAAGATTAGACTGAAAAGAGCCTTAAACCTCTTGCAAGGGGATTCTTTATAGGTTCTCATTCTTGGAAAAATTCCAACAGAGGATAATGTCTATGTTGTATTTGCAGAGAAAGGTCTAATTACTATGTTGTGACTCGCCAGGGGAAGGAAGAATATCACCTAGCAACCAGGAAAAAAGGCAGCTTGGTTTTAAACCCGTTTGTTACCTTTTCTGCTCTTTTGAAATAGATTTGGTGGGAAAATACGGCAACAGGGCTCCCCTTTTGAACCTTCCCGTTTTCTAGCCAAAACCCGACTCAAAACTTCCACGTGTCGATATTTGTGGCTCATCTCTTCCGAAAGCTAGATTTTAAAAAGTTGTGCGAACAGGTTGTCACCCTTCCGGAGACAAATGTTTTGCTCTTGTCAATTGGCAGTGTGGATTCAGCCAAAAAAGAGAGAAAGAAAGAAAGCAGAACGGCTTGAGCTGTGATTTGAAGTCAAATGTAATTGTGCTGCCAAATCGGGGGATTTAGAATAGATTTTGCCAGTAGCCAGTCAACCCAGAGAGGCCTTGGGAGAAACTAGGAGCAAAATTAATGAATGACCGTCACTAATGAGTAATTAACTTTGGGTTTGGCAAGAAAGGGGTGAGGGTATTAGGGTTCCCTCCTCCCCAGGGAAGGGAGTTTGTGCTGGATCCATTGACAAAAGAGAGTGTGATGTGATCAACTCAGGTTTATGGACAGATTTTTCTTTTAAAAAAAGCCTCTCATTTCCTAAATTGGGAAACAAGTGCTAACTGAGGACAAGGACTATTTAATCTGTGCCGATACCTCAGATTTTGTGCTTCTTATCTGTTTTTTCCCCCCCTCTAATACATCCCACCCCCGTAACTAACCCAATAATTACAACCGATCCTGCTTTGGGAGCTGTGATAGCTACAAATGCAACTAGTTGTACTAGGTCTTCCTCAGCTTACAACCTTTAGTAGATGGTTCAAAGTTACATAGCACTGAAAAAAAGTGACTTCGGGCCGCTTTTCACAGTAACAACCCTTTGCAACATCCCCTGTGGTCACGGGATCTAAATTCGGAATGCTTGGCACCTGACTCGTATTTATGCCAGTCCTGGGGTCACAGGGAATCCAGGGGGGAATGAGTCTGCCGACCGAGATGAGGTGGACCGGTTGTTTTCGTGATGTGGAGACAATAACTTGGTCCTCAACACCAATAAGAACAAGAAGCTTATAGTGGACTATAGAAGGAACAGATCAGACATCCAGTCCTTGCTTATCAATGGAGACCGAGTGGAGCAAGTGGCCAGTTTTAAGTTTCTGGGTATTACCCTAAAAGAGGACCTGACCTGGTGGGCTCACATTGCAGCCCTGGTCAAAAGGGCCCAGCAGAGATTATACCACCTGAGGCTTCTCAGAAAACAACAACTGAATGGAAAACTGCTGGTGACCTTCTACCGCTGCACCATAGAAAGTATTTTAACTTACTGCACCTCTGTATGGTTTGCCAATTGCACAGGGGCAGATAGGACAGCACTCCAGAGGGTTAACGTCATTGCCCAGAGGATCATGGGTTGCCCTCTCCCCTCTTTGGAAGAGCTTTATAGCTCCCGCTGCCTTAAGAAAGTTCAAAACATTCTTATTAAAGATCCATCTCATCCTGGGAACACCCTTTTTTTTTGAGCTATTGCCATCTGGCAGACAGTACAGGATAACTAAAAACAAGGACAAATAGGCTGAGAAACAGCTTCTATCCCAGGGCAGTAGCTCTGTTGAATTCTGCTGTAGAGTGCAGTGTTGGTGTGGTGTCGGGGGTTTCCGGTTCAATGTGTGAAGAGTGAAGGATGTGTGTTTGTGTTTAGTTTCATGGTCATGATGTGCACTGAAGACGGTGTTTGATTTCGTTGTACGAGATGCAATGACAATAAACTAAACTAAACTTTTGCACCTTCTGACAAGCAAAGTCAAGGCGGGAAGCCAGGATCCCTTAACAAACCTGTATTACTCATGTCACAACTGCAGCGGTTCGCTTAACAACTAGGTTGTAAAACGGGACAACAGTCACTTAACAAATGTCTCACTTAACAACAGAAATGTTGGACTCAATTGTCGCTGAAGCCAGGGGTCCTTGGCATCTACTTGTGGACTTCACTCCCAGATTCCTCAGCCACTGGCTGAGGATTCTGGGGGTCCACAGCTAAGGCCTTGCACCCTGTAAGCCAAGGACTACTGTACTAAAGCATTTGGCCTTTTGGTTTCGTTAACATTATACATTTCCTCCCAAATCATAGCTGTGTCTTAAATCACAGGCAGGGAGGCTGTACACAGCAAGAGATCTCTCTCTGTGTAATCACGAAATCAATTTCGGTGGCACTTTTTCTAATGCAGTTTTTTTTTAAAAAAAGAAAAGCATGAATTTTTGGCTCTCCTCCTACAGGATTTATCTCTGTCTTTGTTTAGGGGGGGGCAGGGGGAAGCACGTTTATTAACATTTCAATAAATAAATGATCAGTCTCTACCTTGAAGAAAAATGGAGGGGGAAAAAAATAGAATCCAGCCTAAATTCCATTGTCAGCAATGGACAAAGCTGAATAAATGCTGCTTGTCTATTAAAAATCTTAAGGTGTGTGGCAATACAGATTGAAGATAAGAAGGCTAATTAAGGAATCCTGTCTCCTGCTCAGCCCTCTTCTGCGTTCGGTTAAAATTGTGAGGTCCCTTGACGCCTTAGCTTAGGAAAAACCGGGGACATCACAAACTCTCTCTCGGAGTTCTCAGATCAAGAGCAAGGAATTAGATTCACAAGAATCTAACTCCTTCTGTCTCTTCTTTTTTTAGAGAAGAGAGGGCCACTCCAGGTGAGGAGGATGGCTCTTCAAATTCCATAAATTATCACGGGGCCTCCCTTTGCTCCAGAGAGAGTAAACATCTGGGCAGCTGGAATCCTGCCCACTTCCCTTCATCGATGCAGAAGAGATTTTATAGGGCTGATGTAGTTTGGCTCCTACATCTCAAACTTTTCTTTGAGCATTCTCATAGTTGAGGTACAGGGATACCCAGAGAGAAAGCAGAAGAAGCTCTGCGTAGAATTGGTAGGCGAGACCACGCCTTGAATATTGCATCCAGTTTAGGTCACCAGATTGTAAATAAAAGATGTTGAGGTTCTGGAAAGAGGGCAGAGAAGAGCAAGAAAGATGATTAAGAGCTTGGAAACCAAAATATATGAAGAACGGTTGCAGGAACTAGATATGGCTGGTCTAGGGAAAAGAAGGACTAGGGGGTGACATGATAGCAGGGTTCCAATATTTGAGGGGCTGCCACAAAGACCAGGGGGTCAACCTGTATTCCAACTCAGTGATCGCCAACCAGCAGGAAAATTTTGGTGGTCCACTGTTAGGGATATACACCCTAGCAGAACCTGCACGGCAGTCAGGCAGGCAGGCAAATATGTGAGATAAACGTTTTGCAGCTTACACTCAGTAAAACAGATACAATGTGCTAGTTAAATAGTTTATTCCAGTAAGATTTATAGCATAGTCAAACAGTCCATATATCATACACTAGTTCAGTCCATCCAGGGATTATTCAGTTGCAAAGTCCAGTGTCGAAAAAGAGGTCAGTAAACTTACAAATATCAGTCCAGTAATATATCTCTTCACAGTAGAGATATGAAGAAATCAAACCTCCTTTCTTCCTTCAGCAACAGCAAAGAACACGCAGTTAACAATCCATCATCGTCAGCAAGCAATCCAGTAAGCCAGCAATCAATCCAGTTCTCTTGCTCCCTCTTAGGGCGATTTACAGCCGCACCCAAAATTACAAGCTTTGCAGTTAAAGTGACACACACTTAAACTCACTATCATAGTTTATATATATTATTTTACCCAAACTACGTTAGGTAACGTTGTTATTCCTAACATCCATGGAGAAATGTCACCCCCAAAGCAATTAATCCAGGCTGCATGGAAACACAAGGCTGCGCTGCCCACATGGCCTGCGGGAACACAAGGCTTGCGTCGCTTGCGTTGCGAACAACATGAGGTAGTGAGGAGAGGGGGGAAAGGGTGGAGGGGGGGGGGAACTTGCCCCACTCACCCCACACACCTGGCCTGGCCACTGGGCTGCTTCTTTCTGCTTCTTTCTTCTTCTGCTTTTGGCTGCACACAAGGAAAGCAGCAAAAGTCTTTCTTTCTCCCCCCCAAACTCTGCCAGAAATGAGTCTTTGGGACCCTGCAAGGCATCCTGCTCCAAGAGGCTGCACCAGTGCAACTAGTCTCACAAAGGCTCATCTCTGGCAAAGTTTGGGGGAGAGAAAGAAAGACAGTCTGCTGCTTCTGCTGCTTTCCTTGAATGAAGCCAAAAGTCTCTCTCTTTCTTCCCCTGAGAACGGAGCTGGAGCTGGTATATTGCGATCCCAAATAAAGAATGATTGATCGGTAGGGAAATGGGGTGGGGAATTTTCCTGTGGACTTTTTTGGGATTTTCCCAGGGTCTCTTGGCCCGTGGGATTTAAAATTATGAGTTTGGTGGTCCCTGAGGTCCAAAAGGTTGGCGACCCCAGCTCCAAAGCACCTGAGGGCAGGAGAGGAAGCAGTAGACGGAAACTCATCAAGGAGAGAATCAGCCTGGAACTAAGGAGAAATTTCCTGACAGGGAGAACAAATAACCAGTGGAACGTCCTGCCCCCAGAAGTTGTGTGTGCTCCATCATCGGACGTTATTTAAAAGGAGACTGGACAGCCATTTGTCTGGAATGGTACAGGTAGTCCTTGAGGTACAACAGTTCATTTAGTGAGCATTCAAAGTTACAATGGCACTGGAAAATGTGACTTATGGCTGTTTTTCACAGTTACAACCTTTGCAGCAATTTCCCGGATCGAGGGATCAAAATTCAGGTGTTTGGGATCTGACTCAAACTTATTACCTTTGCTGTGTCCCTGGGGGTCATGTGATCCCCCTTTGCAACCTTTTGACCAGCAGAGTCCATTGGGAAGCCAGATTTGCTTAACAGCCAGGTTACTAACTGATTAACTGCAGTGATTTACTTAACAAAGGTGGGAAGAAAAGTCATAAAATGGGGGCAAAGCTCACTTAACAAATGTCTCACTGAACAACAGAAATTTTGGGCTCAATTGTGGTCATATGTTGAGGACTTATATAGGGTATAAGCAGGGGTGGTATTCTACCGGTTCAGACCGGTTCTATAGAACTGGTTGTTATGATTCTGTGCAGTTCAGAGAACCGGCAAATCTAAATCCAAAAATATAAGGTTTCCTACTTGATCAATGGATTGGACTAGAAGACCTCTAAGTTCCTGTCCAATTCTGTTCTTTTGTAATTCTGTTATTTATTTATTCATGGCATTTATCTAGCCAACCAGCTCATTTTGCACTTAATATTTTCACGGCTATTTTAGCTACCACGCTTTTGCAGCCCAAACCAGATGGTTGCTTTCTGTTTTAGAAATTGACAGAGACCTATTTATTGTTTGCTTGGACGATGCCCAAGAAAACTTTGCTTGAAGTTTGAAAGAGGATGGTTTGAGCTGCAGCTCCTGAGAAAGATGTCATACTTGAGGTCCCGGAAATGCAAGAGAGATATAAAAGCTATTAAAGAGGCTGTTAACAACCATAATGGACAATTTTCTTGGTCGGTGATTTAAAGGAATCTCCATTTGTGCGAGCTTGTATAAGCCCTACTGCAGAGAGTGGTCAGATTTTCTGGCAAGCTTTAGCGAGGGAGGCAGTCTGAGAGTGAATGTGCCAGAATATCTGAGAGACTACAGATAGCTCTTAACTTACAACAGTTCATTTAGTCAGTTGCCAAAAATGTAAATTTTGATTACATGACCACCGTGGGGTTGCTGCAATGGTCATAAAGTGTGAAAAATTGTCATTTTCTTAAAAAATTTCCAGGGTTGGAGCATTCACAACTTCTGGAGGCAGGTTGTTCCACTGATTAATTGTTCTGATTGTAAGGAAATTTCTCTTTAGTTCTACCCTGCTTCCCTGAAAATATGACTTAACCCGAAAGTAAGTCCTAGCTTGATTTTTACACATGCACTCAATATAAGCCTTATCCCCAGAATAAGCCCTAATTAAGACCCCGCCCACCCCAGAGTGCACGGGTAAAAATTAAGCTAGGGTGGGGATGGGGTGGTGGTGGAACTGCCCTACTACTTACCTTTGGACAGATGTAGCCAGGCTTCGCACACCCCAACACCTGCCTTGCCGGCCCATTTCCTCTGCAGCCATCAAGGCCGGCAAGGCTTTCCTGAAGGCCTCTGTAGCTGATAACAAAGCTCAGGTTCGATCCAGAGCGCTGTTGTCGGCTGCAGAAGCCTTCAGGAAAGCCTTGCCAGCCACAGAAGAAGTTCCTGAAGGCCGCTAACAGTGAAAAGGAGCCTGGGGGTGACACACGCAAGTGAGGTTAGTCGGTGGATGACATCCCCTGAAAATAAGACCCGGTGCCTTTTGTGGTGGCAAAAAAAATATAAGACAGGGTCTTATTTTTGGGAAAACACTGTAAGTTTCTTCTCTTCTTGATTAGTTTCTACCCGTTGCTTCTTGCCCTAATTTAAAGAGAGCAAGACAGGAAGAAGAGGTTGAGCTGGTAAAAAAAGTAAGATCCCTAAATACCGAAAAATATGAATAGAAAGAAAAGCAAATATGGAAAGTGCAGAAGAAAAAGATGTGTGGGCGTAAAATGCTATGACTATTTATTTTTTCTTGTGACGCCTTTCAGGTGTACAGCGGTGGCCCCAAGCCTCTCCAGCCAGTCACCATGCCGAATCCTGTCCCGCCTGCCATTCAAACTCCATTGGCGCCAAGTTGTCCCGGCCGAGGCAAGATGGCGAAACTCCTGAACCCAGAAGAAATGACGTCGAGGGATTATTACTTTGATTCGTACGCTCACTTTGGAATCCATGAGGTAATTGGTCCAAGAGGCTGAGTGGTTTTGTCACAAGGCCCAGAACGGTGTGCTATGGGGGTTTGAGGGTGGACTTAAGCTGAAATCCAGGTTTTTCAGCCAAGCCCCTGAAATCTGCTTGAAAAATCCACTTGGAATTCAATGTAGAGAAAAGCAAGATTTTGACACTTTAGGCAACGAAAACCAAATTCACTGGTATAGAATAGGTAGAATCTGATACTAACTTTGAGAGGGATCTTGGAGTCCTAGTGGACAATCATTTAAATATGAGCCAGCCATGTGCTGCAGCTGCCAAAAAAGCCAATGCAATCCTAGGCTGCATTAACAGAGGGATAGAATCAAGATCCTGTGAAGTGTTAATACCACTTTATAAGGCCTTGGTAAGGCCACGCTTGGAATACGGCATCCAGTTTTGGTTGCCATGATGTAAAAAAGATGTTGAGATTCTAGAAAGAGTGCAGAGAAGAGCAACAAAGGGACTGGAGGCTGAAACATACGAAGAACAGGAACTGCAGGAATTGGATATGTCTAGTCTAGGAAAAGAAGGGTAAGGGGTGGGCTGCTAAGGGTTCGGGAAAGCCCCCTAGCCAAAGTTTATTTATTTATTTTATTTATTCATTTATTTGATTTGTCAATCACTTACAAGATAATAGGTATAAGTAAAAACATAGTTATGAATACATGAAATGGATAGATATAAGAAAAATAAAAAGAAACAATAGGACAGGGACGGTAGGCACGTTGGTGCACTTATGCACGCCCCCTACAGACCTCTTAGGAAAGGGGTGACATCAATAGTAGACAGTCTAAGGTTAAAGTTTTTGGGGTTTGGGGAAGAAACCACAGAGTCAGGTA